>NC_134102.1:80367765-81022765 GCF_000715075.1 Nicotiana tabacum
ATTTCAAAAATAATAAAATGAACAATTAAGTTGGTAGTTCACTGCTGGCTTGCCTAATGGCGACGTTAGGCGCCATCACGACCTATAGTGGGTTTTGGGTCATGACAGCTTGGTATCAAAGCTCTAGGTTCACTTAGGTCTCACTAGTCATGAGGAAGTTTAGTAGAGTCTTGCGGATCGGTACGGAGACGTATGTACTTATCTTCGAGAGGCTACATGACTATTAGGAGGACTTTCCTTCTTGATTCCTCTTCATGCGGTTTTATTCCATTGGAGCTTATGCCTCCATTTCCTTCCTACTCAATCTTATGCGACGTGGAGCGCTTGTTATCAATTGGACATCGAGGTGTTGTAGTGGTACTACAGACGTGGTGCAAGATGTTTCTCCCTCCGCATTCGGGCAGGCTATTACTGTCTCCTTGCGGAAGGGTGTTCTGTCATTTCAGCCCAGTATTTGTATTTCCTATAGTTTCGAGGTTATGCAAAGATTATTATGATGTTAATGTGTTATTATCGCACAGTGTTGGTGTAATGGTAGGGTTCTTGTTTACATGTTGAGGCAGTGAATGACTCGAAAAAAAGATTTCTCAGTGCATGGTTTAGAGGTTCGGCATTTAATTCCAGCCGAGGAAAGGCAATCAGACTATGGATGTTCATGCTTTGGTTGATGAAGTAACGAGACACGATATTTCGAGCGTGGTGGAATTCTCATTTGTGATGTGGTGTCGTCATCCTTGTTTGAATGCATTATGGTTTGTCGGTGTTATGGTCTTCTTTGATTTGCCTTCAGGGAAGCGTGTTGTGAAATTGTATCCGAGAAGCGGTTGTCAGAGATGACGGTGTGAAGCAGTTTCAAAATCGAGTCGGTATATCTAATGTTGATGGCTTGAGAAAGATGGTCTTCGAGGAGGCTTAGAGTTGGTAGCAATTTATTAGTTCAGGTGCTACAGAGATGGGTTTTGATTTGAGGCAACATTTGGGCAGTGAAGGATGAGGAAGGACATGGTGAGAGGTGACTCGCGGTGGTTGAATTGCTAGCAGGTCAAGTATGAAAAGCAGAGGTCGAGAAGTTGCTTAAAGGAGATGGTTTAACCGAAGTGAGAGTGGCAGAGTAGCATATGGATTTTGTGGTAGAGTAGCCACATGCCTTGAGAAAAGTTTAGAGCGATTTGGGGATCATGGTAGATGGTGACTAGGTCTACGGATTTTATTTGGAATGGTGGCTACTGGGCTGAGGAAGGCTGAATATGACAGAAAGAAGTTGGCTTGGAGTGTTTTGGGGCATATGAGCTTGATTATCGTTATGGGATATACGACGTGACTTGGAGTTTGGAATGTATTGTCAAACTTTCAGTTTATGTCAATGGGAAATGAACAGACTTGGACAGCCGGTGGACGAGCATGGGCTCAGGAGGGTTTACTGATTTTGTAGTAGTGGTACCCAGTGCATCGTCATTGGAAGATGTCGGTATGGAATTCCACATGTGGTTCATCTCCTGTGAGTAGGTTAGCGGTTGCATGATTTTGATGAAGTGTCTGCGAAGAGTTCTACTTACTACACGGTATAAGGTCAAATATGCGATTGTGGCTGATAATTCAGAATGTTCATGAAAAGTTTAACAAGAGACTACGAGGAATTTGGCGGGTTGGCGGTGCGAGATCATGGAAATTGAGAAAGATGAATCTTTGTGGGTTCTACATTATGTAATGGTAGCTTAAAGCTAAGTGGGGGAGCCCACCATCTATGATTGGATTCGCGTGGTTGTCTGCTTGTGCGATTTCTGGTTATCGGTACATTGGTAGATTATTTACGACTAAGAAAAGGAAACATCGGGGGAAATTCCAGTGAAGAACTTGATGAATGTGTGCTATATTTTGCCTTATCGATTCATGTGTAGGTTTTGGGAAGACTCAAAGTTTATGCTTCTTGTGGATGTGATGTACAAGGAAAGGAATTCATCTCGTTGCTTCTTTAGGAGTGTTCATGTGCTAATAGAGCATTGGAGTTTGATGATATTCGGGAACAAATCATAGCGGGTGACTCTCAATAATGGTTCTAGTGGGTTCAAGGATGTAAGCACGGTGTCTAAGGATTTTAGGTTCGTAGTGTGGCTGAAGACCAGGATTTTGCAGCAGAGTGTGAATAATACTTGAGGAATTTTCTATGTTATCATCAGGTGTGTGGGGTAGTATTGGAGGAATGGGAGAAATAACTTCGGATTTGCGAAAGGTCTTGCAGAATGGGTGTACCAGTTGGAGATGCTATTGTGCTCTTGAAGAGGGTATGAGATGGTTCATAGGTATTGAGACGATGTGGTCTCGTGATTTGGGTCACTCGGGATGAGTGCTGAGTGAGTTCGTTATGTTTTTGAATGGAGCTATTTTTATCTCTAAGGCAAATCAAGATTAAATTGGAAGAAGTTGGGTCGGTTAGTAATGGTTTGAATCAGCATGATTGTGGCAATGATCAATTTCTTCGTCATGTTAAGTTATACATGTGGGTTGTGGTTGTACGTGAGGGCTTGACATCCACCATAATTTGATTGATTTGAGAGGTATTTGATTCAAATGGCCTTGTTATGTGTAAATGGATCTCGGAAGAGTTATGGCAATTTAGACCACAACTCAAGGTATGTATTCTTTGCGATTATGAGAATTCAGTTGCGTGTTACAATAGTTCTTCTAAAATGAGTTAAGTGAAAGATTTCTAGTCAATGAAGTGTTTATTCTACTAGTAGTTCAGAGGTTATGATGAATTCTTGTACTCTCACGTTGCGGCATGATAGGTGTAGTGAGCGGCATGAGAATGGGAAGTTGAGGATCAAGGTTGCGGCTCGGTGTTGATAAGAATGTCACGAGCTCGGATGAGCAGGGAAGAATTGATATGTTCAGAGTAAGCTGGCAGTTTCTTTAATGTCACCTGAGAACAGTGTCCTGTGTAAGAGACTTGGTGTATTGATTTGCAGATTCTTGATTATAGATGTGTAGACTTTGCTACCTGGTGCAGAAGGTCTTGGGAGCGTATCCCACGGGGAGATTTGTATGAGTGTGACATGTTAATCATTGGATTTCTAAGGATTGAAACCAAGCATGGCGATTCTGGTACTATCGCTAATATGAGAGTTTATGCTTGAAAGGCGCTGTAGTCATTTGGTTGTGGACTATGGGAGTTTGGTCCGGATTGAACGACTACTCGTGTGTGTCATGAATAGTGCCATTTTGGATCCTTGAAAAGTTGTTGGCCCAGTATGGTATGATCAAAATTGGCTTGTGGTCCGTTGATGGGTTTAATGTGAATGTGCGTTCTACGTCAGATCAAATGTGTTCATTCGGCATAGCATTGCTTACGGAGGAGTCTTCGGGCATTGGATGTTATTCTTGCCGTCAGCTATTCCATGCAATACTCTATTGTGCCATGTGGGTTGTGACTCAGCCTCAGTGAATGGCTCGTCATCAGCAACTATCTTCTTCTCAACTTCACCTTCGTAGTATTTCAAATATTGATGGTAGTAGATGGAACCACTTTATTCTCATGTATCCAAGGCCTTCCAAGCAAGACATTGTATGAAGTCTTTGCATCGATCATATGCAGCCATGCACTTGATTGCATATCTTCAATTGTGATCCCCAACCTGATTGCGCCTATGGCTCTTTCCCCCCTTTGGTTGAATCCTTGAATCATCACATGACTTTCCGAGAGTTCGTTCATATGAATGCCAAGTTCTTTCACAGTGCGAATAGGCAGGATGTTCACAGAGGATCCTCCATCAACCAAAATTCGATTTACTCTTTCATCGCCCATATAGCCAACCAGGTATAATGGGCGGTTATGAGGAGTGTTACCTAGTATAAGACCGGCATTCGTAAACGTAACTTTTTCCTCACAAGCATTAACTTCTTGAGGAATGGACTCGATGTGCTTTTCCGAAGATGGTGTCAATGGTGGGTCATCGGTCTTTTCTTCCCATTTGTTAGAATTGCAAAAATAGACATCAATACACTCATGGAAAATATTCGCACGGAACAAACTTGGTAAGCACTCCTCCAAGGTCACTGGATGTCGTGGCATTTAAGGGTGGTGCACCTTCACTTTTGCTCTCTTCAAATGCATAACTGGATTCCATCTCCTTGGTCTTTTCACCATCATTTTCCTTGTTGGTTGTTCTATTGATCCTTTTAGTGGGATCCTTCTGTGGCGCCAACGAGTCACCAATGTCAAACCTTCATCATCATCAGGTTGATCGTCTTCAACTTTGTTGTTCTCCAGTAATTCTTGCTCTATGCTTTCTTTAAAACTACATTATTCATCTGGACTGAATGAGCCAAAGGTGATAGAGACTTGGTTTCCTATCACTTTCTCATCTTCAAGCACGATCTTCATTTCACGAGCCAAGTCCATAACTTTGTCCTTGAAGACAAAGCACTTCTCTAGAGGGTGGCTCACGAGTCGATGGTATTTGCAGTAATTTGGGTCATTCGTTTTACTAGCTTTGTTTGGCCGCTTCATCACCGGAAGCTCAATGAGATTTAACTTGAGTAGTTCTTCAAAAATTGCTGGCACATCAGAATCTAATAATGGGTACTCCTATCTGGAATCTGCTCCTGAGCTAGAGCAACTGGTGGTACTACAGGTGCTGGTCCAACTGTAGTACGAGCTACACCTCGACCTCTACCTCAACCTCGGCCTCTACCACTGCCCCGGCCTCTCGCGGCCCTAACTGGAGGCACTGGTGGCTGACCGTCCGATCCGGTAGTACATGTCCTCACCATCTGTGAGAGAATAGAATAGTAGAAATTTAGTTTCCTGAATCAACAGATTTGCACGACGGAATACAAGAAAGTGAAATTTTCCTAAGGGTTCTGCAGCCTCTCGAAGATAAGTACAAACGTCTCCGCACCGATCCGCTAGACTCTACTAAACCTGCTCATGACTCGTGTGACCTATGTAACCTAGGCTCTGATACCAGCTTGTCACGACCCAAAATCCTAACATGTCATGATGGCGTCTATCTCAGTACTAGGCAAGCCAACAACATCAATAACCTATGATTTCCTTTAAATTTACAAACGTAACGTCTAATACAATACCAAAAGATCTTGCAATTTCCGATACAACTCTCCCAAAACCTGGTGTCACTGAGTACATGAGCATCTAATATGAGTACAAGTCTGAAAATACAGTCTATAATAGTCTGAGACCAAATACAATAAGCAAGGAGATAAAGAAGGAGAGACAAGGTCTGCGAAAAATGGCAGCTACCTCAAAATCTCATGAAAATTAACTGCGCGAAATTATCAACACCCACTATGTTCAGGAACACCTGGATATGCACACGAAGTGCTGGATGTAGTATGAGTACAACAAACTCAGCAAGTAACAATAATAACTAAGTAACTGAAGATAATGACGAACTACACAGTCATAGTTCACTTTCAGTAGTTCCAGCAAAGAATAGACATGCTTTCAAATCCAGCAGTTTAAGTCAAATCAATTTTATACAGTTCAATTTCAAGTAATCCGAACATAAATTCTTTTAGAGATTTCACAACAATGACAGATAGCAACCAAGTGCAACAACAAGTGCAAAGCAAGTACAACCTCTCGGGAAACAGTCACTCAGCTCATCACAACAGCTCAACCACTCGGCTCTCAACCCTCAGCACTCACACTCAATGGGTACCTGCGCTCACTGGGGGTGTGTACAGACTCCGGAGGGGCTCCTACAGCCCAAGCGCCATAATCTGCATGGACAACTCACGTGCTGCATAGACAACTCACGTGCTATAATATCCTGCACGGATAACTCACGTGCCATAATATCCTTACCTCACTAACAGGCCCTCGGCCTTACTCAGTCCTTTACCTATCTAGTCTCTCGAGCTCTCAGAAAGCACAAAGATTAGCCCAAACAATGATAACATAGTGCATCAACAAATATCAAGAAAGACTGAGGTATGATATGCTAGTAAAATCATGACTGAGAACAAGATAGCAATTAGCAAATAATTCAACAAGTACGTGACCTCTGTGGGTCCCAACAGTACTATCATATAGCCTAAGCATGATTTTTAACATGATTTACAGTCAAATTTCTTCAACACAAAGAGAGCTTATAGCTAACAATAGGTTATTCAAATTTACCGGGACGGACCAAGTCACAATCCCTTCGGTGCATGACCACACGCCCGTCACCTGGCATGTGCGTCACCTCCAAAATAATCACATGACACAAAATCTGGGGTTTCATACCCTCAGGACCAGATTTATAACTGTTACTTACCTCAACCCGTGTAATTCTTTATTCCGCTATGCCCTTTCCACGAGAATTGGTCTCCGAAAACCTCGTATCTAGCCATAATTAATTCGATTCAGTCAATGACAATTATTGTAATTATTTCCATTAGGAAATACTAATGTTTTTCCAATAAAATCCGAAATTAACTCAAAAATTGCCCGTAGGGCCCACGTCTCGGAACCCGACAAAATTTACTAAATATGAACGACCATCTAACCATATAAATTTCACCAAAATCCGACATCAACTCGACCCTCAAATCTTCAAATAAATTCTATGAAGATTTCTACCATTTTCAAACCAATCCTTACCCATTTGAACTTAACAATCCTTCCACAACCTTATTGGTATGTATACATAATACTCTTACACCCAAGAATCATACTATTAATCACCCATATTTATTCCAAACCCGAAATTGAAGAATTGAGGAAAGCAATTCTTACCTCTTTGAAGCCCTAGCAAGATCCTTGTGAAATCTTCAAACTTTGGCACCACCAAAATTTAATTTCCTTAGCAAATATTTCTCCGGGGTCGTTACACCTAAGTTAACATCCGGTCAACCTTTTCAACTTAAATTCTTAAACCTTGGAACTAAGCACTCCGAATCATTTCAAAACCTCACCGAATCCAAACTAATTACCCCGACAAGCCAAATAACAACTGTAATTCACAATTTGAGTAGTAAATGGGGGAACGGAATTGCAATAGTCAAAACGACCGGCCGGGTCGTTACAAGTTTCTTCAATAAAGTTTGTTTTCTTTGATTTCATTCAATGTACTGACGCTATCTATTCAATTTTATATATAGCATATTGATGTCATATTTTACTACCCGAGGAAGAAGGGCAAGTACAACCAAACCACCAACTTCAAGTATACAGCTGTTGATTGTATATTCAAGACAAGAATTGCTGGAATCTTCAATAGGTATGCTGATACAGATAGTAATGAAAATGTAGCCAAAGAAGAGGATGTGGTATGTAAGTACATAAGGGGCTACAGATTGCTAGCTAATGTACCATGGCATACTATTGACAATGTCTTGATACCAGTCAACTTGAAGGACAAACTTCATTAGATATTGGTAGTTGTCTCATTTAAGGAGAGATGTATCAAATTATATGACTCATACAGATCAGCAAGTCATGATGCCTATGTGTGTTTTGAGATAAATAAGCTTGCTAAGCTTGTACCTCTATATCTATCGATCAATGATTTTTACAGAGATAAGCAAGGCATAGATTGGTCTCATGACTCGGCATACAGTGACAAGGCACAAACTGATCCTTTTGATGTTGTTTTCATTTCAAATCTTCTGCAACAAAAATCTGGGAGCATGTATGTATTCAATCCTCTTGCTTGTATTATTTATAACTCTAATAATATGAATTGTTTTTAATTGTTTCAAGCTACATTTTCGGGGATTGTGGGTTGCATGTCGCGGCATACACAGATTATCTGAGCACTTTTGGTTTGGTTCCACAAACAACATTTGATGCCAGATTACTCCGTCAAAGATATGGTACCCTCCTTTGGGACTATGCTATGCGGAAGATAGACGCTGATGCCATAAGCGAGAACTAAGCACCCTCAATGATTGTTAGGCAAATCACGGATTCAGATACTTTTGTGAAGATAGTTTTAGAATAGTTTTCGGTGATTATAGTTTTGGAACATAGTTTTATGTGAATACAATTTTTTGAATATTGTTTTGGTAAAGATGGTGTTCTGTTAAGAAAAACTCATGTTTTCACTTTATTCACTGTATCCACAGTGTTTATTCAGCTATTTATAATTTCAAATATTCATGTTGTTTCAATGTTTTGTGCAGCAGTTTGTATTCATATGTATTCATCAGATGTATATATACAATATGCATTCGTCAGTTTACTAAAAATAATCCTTTAGTAATTTATATATATATATATATATATATATATATATATATATATATATATCAGGTTGTATATGCATCATGTATTGATATATATTCAAGAGATTGTACTGTATGTGTACTGCATTTTATATTCACATGTATTCAAATATATTCAGGAGATTAATATATTCAGGAGATTACTTATGTATTCAATATATATTCTGGACATTGTAATATATGTGCTCTGCATTTTGTATTCACATATATTCAAATATATTTAGATGACTATATTCTTATGTATATATGTATTCATATATATTCAGCAGATTGTTTGTGCATCATATTTTGAGATAAATTGCAGAGATTGTAATGTATGTGTATTGCATTTTATATTCACATGTACTCAAATATATTCAGTAGATTAATATATTCGTGATATTGTATTGTATGTGCTTTACATATTGTATTCAAATGTATTCAAATATATTCAGATTATACTGTATGCGTCACGACCTGGAATTTCCCACCGACGGGACCGTGATGGCGCCTAACATTTCACTTGCTAGGCAAGCCAACGTTAGAAAATTATTAAACCAATTCCATATTTCCATTCAGTAATTAACAATAATTAATTAAGATGAAATATAATAAGTGCAGAATATCAAAAAATTATATTAATTACTACCACCCGGATATGGAGTCACAATTCACGAGCATTCTAGAATTTACTATAAGTAATAGTCGGAAAGAAATACAATTGTCTGAATGAAAGAAACAATAGAACATAAAAGATAGACGGGGACTTCAAGGTCAGTGAACGCCAACAGATCTACCTTGAGTCTCCGGACATCGGACCAATAGCAAAATCTCGATCAACCCGAGCCGGAATCAAAATCTGCACAGAAAGTGCAGAGTGCAGTATCAGTACAACTAACTCCATGTACTGGTAAGTGTCGAGCTTAACCTCGATGAAGTAGTGACGAGGCTAAGGCAAGGCACCTAAAAATCAACCTGTACAATTTAACAGTGTATATGCAAATAACAGAAATGAAGAACTAAACAGGAAATGTCGGGAGGGGAACATACTGAGGGGAATACAAGATAAAGAACTACAACAGAATGATCACCGGAGCAGTCAATATACCATGAATCAACAGGAATAGTGAATACAGTAAGGAAAAATGCACGGCATCACCCTTCGTGCTTTTACTCTCAATCTCACCATAAAATTAATAGAAACGGCACGGCATCACCCTTCGTGCATTAACTCTCATATCATGGCAAGGCATCACCCTTCGTACTTTTACACTCACAATATGGCACGGCATCACCCTTTGTGCATTAACACTCACAATATGGCACGGTATCACCCTTCGTGCATTAACACTCACAATATGGAACGTCATCACCCTTCGTGCATTAACACTCTCCCTTACCATAATGCAATGCATAAATAACAACAGGGAGATAGATTAGCAAGTACAAACCTTACTTCAATATTTGGTTCCACAATATAAATCTCAACTTTTAAATAAATACTCGATTACCAATAGAAAATCCGTAAACATGATAACGACGATCAATTTAACAACACTAGTATAAACATGTAGCAATTAGGCATAGGAAGAGACAATATAAGAAAACGGAAGAAATATGAAAACAAACAAGTAAATTTGCGCCGCATAAGTACTCGTCACCTCACATATACGCCACTCACATGAATTTCACTTAGCAAATAATCTAAGGTTCCTAATTCCCTCAGGTCAGGGTTAGACACAACACTTACCTCGCTACGAAGGCCACTTAATTCTCAATCACAGCTTTTCCTTTGGAATTCACCTCCAAACCACTCGTATCTATTAAAAATGACTCAATAATATCAAATATTGCTAAAGAAATCACTTATATTGCATAAATTAAATTTCCCAAATTTTCTCCAAAATGTCAAAAAATCAACCCCGGGCCTGCTTGGTCAAAACTCGAGGTTTGGACCAAAATCTATTTACCTATTTACCCCCGAGCCCGAATATGTAATTAGTTTTGGAATCCGACCTCAAAGTGAGGTCTAAATTCCCAAATTTTCGAAATCCCTAGTTTTCTACCCTAACCCCTAATTCTACCATGCAAACTCTAGATTTTAGGTTGATAATTCAAGAAATATAGTGGGTAATTGAAATAAAATGGTTTAGAATCAATTACCAACACTTTGGGGAAGGAAATTACTCTTTAAAATCGTCTCTACCTGTTTGGTTCTTGAAAATTGTTGAAGAAATGGCTTAAACCCGTGTTTGATTCTGTTTTATGCACTGGGCGACAATGTGCATCGCGTTCGCGAGGCCACTATCGCATTCGAGAAGGGTACTGGCCGCCAAGCCTTCGCGTTCGCGAGACCCTGCTCACGTTTGCGATGGTTAATCCCCCTAGCCTTCATGTTCGCGAGACACTGCTCGCGTTCGCGATTAAGAAAAGGCTGACTCCCCCCAGTGCCTAACACTATGCGTTCGCGATGGGCTTGTCATGTTCGCGAAGGGTAATGCCCCCATCGCTTCGCGTTTGCGACGAAGCCTTCGTGTTCGCGAAGAAGAAATTCTGGCCTCATCATTTTACTCTTCGCGTTCGCGAGAGGACCTTCGCGAACGCGAAGAAGGATAAGCCAGACACCAGAATCTGCAGAAAACTAGATTTTCCAAAGTCCAAAACATCATGTGGCCTATCCGAAACTCAACCGAGCCCTCGAGGCTCCAAACCAAACATGCACACAACTCTAAAAACATCATACGAACTTGGTCGCGTGATCAAATTGCCAAAATAACACCTAGAATTACGAATTTAGCACTAAATCAAATGAAATTCTCAAGAACACTTTAAAATTCCTATCTTCTCAATTGGACGTCTGAATCACGTCAAATCAACTCCGTTTCTCACCAAATTTCAAAGAGACGTCTTAAATATCATAATGAACCTATACCGGGTTCTGGAACCAAAATACGTACCCGGTACTAACAATGCAAAACATCAATCAATTCTTAAAAAGAAATAATTTTCAGACTTTTAATATTTTTCAAAAATTCATAACTCAAGCTAGGGACCTCTGAATTCCATTCCAGGCATACGCCCCGGTCCCATAATTCGATACGGACCCACCGGGACCATCAAAACATGGATCCGGGCCCGTTTACCAAATATGTTGACTGAAGTCAACTAAAATCAAATTTTATGGCATACATTCTTATTTTCATCAATTTTCAACATAAAAGCTTTTCGGAAACATGCCCGGACTGCGCACACAAATCGATGAGGGTAAAAATGAGATTTTTAAGGCTTAAGAGCGCAGATTCGAGTTCTAAAACATAAGATGACCTTTTGGGTCATCACATTCTCCACCTCTAAAACAATCGTTCCTCCTCAAATGGACATAGAAAAGTACCTGGGCTAGTGAAAATGTGGGGATATCTACTCCGTATATCGGACTCAGACTCCCAAGTAGCTGCCTCAATAGGTTGACCTCTCCACTGCACTCGAACTGAAGGGTAACTCTTTGATCTCAACTAGCGAACTTGCCGGGCTAGAATTGCCACCGGCTCCTCCTCGTAAGTCAAATCCTTGTCCAACTAGACAGAGCTGAAATCTAACACATGGGACGGATCACCGTAATACATTTGAAGCATGGACACATGGAATACCGGGTGAACATATGCTAAACTAGGTGGCAACGCAAGCCTGTAAGACACCTCTCCCACTCTCTCCAGAGTCTCAAATGGTCCGATATACCTAGGGCTCAACTTGCCCTTCTTTCTAAACCTCATTACACCCTTAATGGGTGATACCCAAAGTAACACTCTCTCTCCGACCATGAATGCAACATCACGAACTCTACGATTAGCATAACTCTTCTGCCTGGACTGAGCTGTGCGAAGTCGATCCTGAATAATCTTGACCTTATCCAAGGCATCCTGTACTAAGTCTGTGCCCAACAACCGAGCCTCTCCCGGCTCGAACCACCCAACTGGCGACCGGCACCGCCTACCATATAATGCCTCATAGGGAGCCATCTAAATGCTCGACTGGTAGCTGTTGTTGTAGGTGAACTCTGCAAGGGGCAAGAACTGATCCCACAATCCTCCGAAGTCTATAACAAAAGTGCGGAGCATATCCTCCAAGATCTGAATAGTACGCTTAGACTGCCCGTCTGTCTGAGGATGAAATGTTGTGCTCAAATTAACCCGCGTACCCAACTCCCACTGAACTGCCCTCCAAAAATTGCTAGGTAAACTGTGTACCTCGATCAGAAATGATAGACACGGGCACACCGTGAAGATGGACGACTTCCCGAATATAAATCTCTTCCAACTGCTCTGAGAAATAGGTAACTGCCACAGGAATGAAGTGCGCTGAGTTAGTCAGCCTATCCACAATAACCCACACAGCGTCGAACTTCCTCTGAGTCTGTGGGAGTCCAACAACAAAGTCTATAGTGATACGCTCCCACTTCCACCCAGGAATCTCTATCTTCTGAAGCAAACCACCAGGTCTCTTATGCTCGTACTTTACTTGCTGACAATTTAGACATCGAGCTACATATGCAACTATGTCTTTATCCATCCTTCTCCACAAATAATACTGCTGCAAGTCCTGATACATTTTGGCGGCACCCATATGAATAGAATACCGAGAACTGTGGGCCTCGTCAAGAATCAACTCA
This sequence comes from Nicotiana tabacum, assembly GCF_000715075.1. Classification (NCBI taxonomy): domain Eukaryota; kingdom Viridiplantae; phylum Streptophyta; class Magnoliopsida; order Solanales; family Solanaceae; genus Nicotiana; species Nicotiana tabacum. The sequence continues at coordinate 80,380,643 of NC_134102.1, forward strand.
CAAAGTCCATCCACATCAGGCACACAAATACGACCCTGCATCCTTAAAACTCTGTTATCTCCAACAGTAACCTGCTTGGCACCACCGTGCCGCACTGTGTCTCTAAGGACAAGTAGATGAGGATCATCATCCTATCGATCTCTGATGCGCTCAAACAAAGAAGACCAAGCAACTGTACAAGTTAGAACACGGCTGGGCTCAGAAACATCCAACCTCACGGATTGGTTGGCCAAGGCCTGAACATCTAATGCAAGCAGTCTCTCACCAACTGGAATATATGCAAGGCTACCCATACTGACTGACTTTCTACTCAAAGCATCGTCCACCACATTGGCCTTCCCAGGATGATACAATATGGTGATATCATAGTCTTTCAATGGCTCCAACCACTTTCTCTACCTCAAATTGAGTTCCTTCTGCTTGAACAAATACTGCAAGCTCCGACGATCCGTGAATACCTAACATGGCATGCCGTAAAGATAGTGCCTCCAAATCTTTAGCGCGTGAACAATGGCTGCCAACTCAAGATCATGAACAAGGTAATTATTCTCGTGAACCTTCAATTGCAGCCAAGCATATGCAATAACCTTGCCACCCTACATCAATACCGCACCCAAACCAATACGGGATGCGTCACAATATACTATATAAGGTCCTGAACCTTTGGGTAACACCAATACCGGTGTCGTAGTCAAAGCTATCTTGAGCTTCTGAAAGCTCGCTTCACACTCGTCAGACCACCTGAATGGGGCACCCTTCTGGGTCAATCTGGTCAACGGAGCTGTTGTGGACGAAAACCCCTAAACAAATCGACGGTAATGGCCCGCCAAACCTAGGAAACTACGGATCTCTGTAGTTGATATGGGTCTAGGCCAATTCTGAACTGCCTCAATCTTCTTAGGATCCACCTGAATATCCTCTACTGATACAACGTGACCCAAGAAAGCAACTGAACTCAACCAAAACTCGTATTTTGAGAACTTAGCATATAACTGGCTGTCTTTCAGAGTCTGAAGAATGATCCGAAGGTGCTGCTCATGCTCCTCTCGACTGTGGGAGTAGATCAATATATCATCAATAAACACAACCACAAAGGAATCCAAGTAGGGTTTGAACACCCAGTTCATCAAATACCTGAATGTTGATGGGGCATTTGTCAGCCCAAATGACATCAATAGAAACTCATAATGCTCATGCCGTGTCCGAAAAGCTATCTTAGGAGCATCGGATGCCCTAATCCTCAACTGATGGTAGCCAGCTCTCAAATCAATCTTTGAAAACACCTTGGCACCCTGAAGCTGATAAAATAAATCATCTATTCTTGGTAATGGATACTTGTTAATGGTGACTTTGTTCAACTGCCGATAATCTATACACATCCTCATCGGTCCATCTTTCTTCTTCACAAACAACACAGGTGCACCCCAGGGCGAGACACTAGGTCTAATGAAGCCCTTATCAAGCAAACACCTCTGGAAACTCGCCAACAACCAACACTCAATCCATGGAAGGAACATATGCACTAGAATTGCGGACATAAGCCAAATAAGCTAGACACCCCTTCTCGACCATATGCCAAGCCTTCACATAAGAGATAACCATGCTGGTAGAATTGCCAAGAGTCCCTTCCCACTATAATCGAGGCAATCCCTGCAAGGCTAAGGTCACCGTCTTGGCATGACAATCTAATATAGCATGATAAGGTGACAACTAATCCATACCTAGTATGACATCAAAATCAACCCTATCAAGAAATACAATATCTACATGAGTCTCAAGACTCCCAATGGTGACCACACACGAACGATAAACACAATCTACAACAATAGCATCCCCCACTGGTGTGGACACATACATAGGAGCACTCAAGGTATCACGGGGCACAACCAAATATGAAGCAAAATAGGATGACACATAGGAGCATGTAGACCCCGGATCAAATAAAACTGAAGCATCTCTACTGCAAACTGAAATAGTACATGTGATAACAGCGTTAGATGACTCAACCTCAGGCCTGGCTAGGAAGGCATAACATCGGGGCTGGGCCCTACCGCTCTGAACTACGTCCCTGGGATGACCTCTAACTGGATGGTCTTCACCTATAACGGCCTGACCTCCACCTCTAACAGTCTGGTCTCTACCTCTGGCTGCCTGACTTTCACGACCCAAAATTTCCCACCGTCGGGACCATGATGTCGCCTAACATTTCACTTGCTAGGTAAGCCAACGTTAGAGAATCATTAAACCAATTCCTTATTCCCATTCGATAATTAACAATAATTAACTAAGATGAAATATAATAAGTGCGAAATATCACAAAACCGTATTAATTACTACCACCCGGATCTGGAGTCACAATTCATGAGCATTCTAGAATTTACTACAAGTAATAGTCTGAAAGAAATACAACTGTCTGAATGAAAGAAACAGGAGAACAGAAAAGATAGACGGGGACTTCAATGTCTGTAAACACCGACAGATCTACCTTGAGTCTCCGGACAGCGGACCAATAGCAAAATCTTGATCAACCTAAGCCGGTATCAAAATCTGCACAGAAAGTGCAGAGTGCAGTATCAGTACAACCGACCCTATGTACTGATAAGTGTCGAGCCTAACCTCGGCGAAGTAGTGACGAGGCTAGGACAAGACACCCACATATAACCTGAACAGTATAATCATTCTAGTAGCAACAATAGAAAATAAAGAAATAACCCAGAAATAATGGGAAGGGGACATACAGTGGGGGGAATACAATATAAGGAGTGAGAATAATGAAAAGACAGAATTAAATTGAAAATCCTTAAACAAATTGAGGAAATAAAACAGCAAAGGAAAACTGCACGGCATCACCCTTCGAGCTTTTACTCTCAACCTTATCAAATAAATAAATAGAACGGCACGGCATCACCCTTCGTGCATTAAACCTCTCATAATATATACAGCATCACCATTCGTGCTTTACACTCTTCATTAACACTCACATATCACGGCACAATATCACCCTTCGTGCTTTACACTCTTCCTCACAATATAAATAATGCATGCACGACATCACCCTTCGTGCTTTACACTCTTCCTCAAAATATATATAATGCATGCATGACATCACCCTTCGTGCTTTACACTCCTCCTCTCAAATCACACAATCAATAACAACGGATAGACAGGAGTATCACAAAGAAACCAGTATTTTACCCATAATCAATAGCACAATATAACCTCAACCTTGAATCAATATTCGAAAGTTACAAAATCTCAGTAAAATCAGATACAAGTTACCCAACATTTCAAATAACTCGCTAAGTATGGATAGTAGAATTTAAGGCTACCAAATACACAAGAATAGAATTTTGGTCGCATGCTATGACTCGACAATGACGCATAGATGTTCGTCACCTCACCTATACATCGTATTTAACAACCAAACATGAATCAAATAAACAGATAATACCTATTCCCTCAAGCCAAAGTTATACACGACACTTACCTTGCTCCGAAGACCACTTAATTCTCAATCACAGCTTTTCCTTTGGAATTCACCTCCAAACCACTTGTATCTATTCAAAAATTACTCAATAACATCAAATATTGCTAATGGAATCAATTATATTTCATAAATTAAATTTCCCAAATTTTCCTCCAAAAGGTCAAAAAATAGACCCCGGGCCCGCTTGGTGAAAACCCGAGGTTCGGACCAAAATCGTTTTACCCATTCACCCCCGAGCCCGAATATATAATTGGGTTTGGAATCCGACCTCAAATTGAGGTCTAAATCCTCAAATTTCCGAAATTCCTAGTTTCTACCCTAACCCTCCCTATTTCTACCATGAAAACTCTAGATTTTTGGTTGATAATTCAAGAAATGTAATGAGTAATTGAAAGAAAATGGTTTAGAAGAACTTACCAACACTTTGTGGAAGAAAATGACTCTTGAAAATCGCCTCTACCCGTTTTGTCCTTGAAAAATATTGAGGAAAAGGCTTAAACCCGTGTTTGAAGTCTGTTTTAAGACATTGGACAGGTCTTCATCGTGTTTGCGAGAGGCCTGTCACGATCGCGATGCACAACGGCCTAAGGCCTTTGCATTCGCGAGTCTTTCTACGCATTTACGTAAGGCAGCTCCCCCAAGCCTTTGCGTTCGCGACCCAGTGGGCGCGTTCGCGTAGAAGAACATGACCCCTTCCCCCAGGTCCCTTAACCTATCGCATTCGCGGGAGACTGATCGCGTTCGTGAAGGGTACCACCCTCAATGCTTCGCGTTTGTGAAGAAGAAATTAGCCTGCCCCCATTTTATCTTTCGCGTTCGCGACACTACCTACGCGAACGCGAAGAAGGGCACACCAAAACAGATGCTGCAGCAAAATCTCAGATTTCCTAAGTCCAAAACATCTTGTGGCCTATCTGAAACTCGCCCGAGCCCTCGGGGCTCCAAACAAAACATGCACAAAAATCTAAAGATATCGTACAAACTTGCTCGCGCGATCAAATTGCCAAAATAACACCTAGAACTACGAATTTAGCACCAAATAAAATAAAATTCTCAATAACACTTAAAAATTTATATCTTCTCAACTGGACGTCCGAATCACGTCAAATCAACTCCGGCCTATGGAACCAGAATACGGACCCGGTACAAACAATGCCAAACATCAATCAATTCTTAAAAACAATTAATTCTCAGACTTTTAATTTTCATCAAAAATTCATAACATGAGCTAGGGACCTCCGAATTAGATTCCGGCCATACTCCCAGGTCCCACAATTCGATACGGACCCACCGAGACTGTCAAAACACGGATCCGGGCCTGTTTACCAAATATATTGACCGAAGTCAACTAAAATCAACTTTTAAGGCATAAATTCTTATTTCCATCAATTATCAACATAAAAACATTCCGAAAACATGCCCGAACTGCGCACGCAAATCGATGAGGGTAAAAATGAAAATTTTAAGGCTTAAGAGTGCAGATTCGAGTTCTAAAACATAAGATGACCTTTTGGGTCATGACCTTTTAGGTCATGACCTTTTGGGTCATCACATTCTCCGACTCTAAAACAAACCGTTCGTCCTCGAACAAACATAGAAAAGTTGTTGGGCTGGTGAAAAGGTAGGGATATCTACTCCGCATATCGGACTCGGACTCCCAAGTAGCTGCCTCAATAGGTTGACCTCTCTACTGCACTCAAACTGAAGGGTAAATTTTTGATCTCAACTGGCGAACTTGCCGGGCAAGTATTGCCACCAGCTCGACCTCGTAAGTCAAATCCTTGTCCAACTCGACAGAGCTGAAATCTAACACATGGGACGGATCACCATAATACTTTCGAAGCATGGACACATGGAATACCGGGTGAACAGCTGCTAAACTATATGGAAATCCAAGCTTGTAAGACACCTCTCCCACTCTCTCCAGAATCTCTAAAGGTCCGATATACCTAGGATTCAACTTGCCCTTCTTTCCGAACCTTATTACACCCTTCATGGGTGATACCCGAAGTAACACTCTCTCTCCGACCATGAATGCAACATCACGAACTCTACGGTCGGCATAACTCTTCTGCCTGGACTGAGCTGTGTGAAGTCTATCCTGAATAATCTTGACCTTATCCAAGGTATCATGTACTAAGTCTGTGCCCAAACACTAAGCCTCTCCTGGCTCGAACCACCCAACTGGCGACCGGCACCGCCTACCATATAATGCCTCATAGGGAGCCATATGAATGTCGACTGGTAGCTGTTGTTGTAGGTGAACTCTACAAGGGGCAAGAACTGATCCCACAATCCTCCGAAGTCCATAACACAAGCGCGAAGCATATCCTCCAAGATTTGAATAGTACGTTCGGATTGCCCATCCGTCTGAGGATGGAATGTTGTGCTTAACTCAACCCGCGTACCCAACTCATGTTGTACTGGCCTCCAGAAGTGCGAGGTGAACTGTGTACCTCGATCAGAAATGATAGACACGGGCATACCGTGAAGACGGACGATCTCCCTAATATAAATCTCTACTAACCGCTCCGCGGAATAAGTAACTGCCACAAGAATAAAGTGCGCTGACTTAGTCAGCCTATCCACAATAACGCACATGACGTCGAACGTCCTTTGAGTCCTTGGGAGTCTAACAACAAAGTCCATAGTGATACGCTCCCACTTCCACTCAGGAATCTCCATCTGCTGAAGCAAACCACCGGGTCTCTAATGATCATATTTAACCTGCTGACAATTTAGGCACCGAGCTACATAAGCAACTATATCTTTTTTCATTCGCCTCCACCAATAATGCTGCCTCAAATCCTGATACATCTAGGCGGTGCCCGTATGAATAGAATATCGGGAACAGTAGGCCTCCTCAAGAATCAACTCACAAAGTCCATCCACATTAGGCAAACAAATTCGACCATGAATCCTCAAAACTCCGTCATCTCCAACAGTAACCTTCTTGGCACCACCATGTCGCACTATGTCTCTAAGGACAAGTAGATGAGGATCGTCATCCTGTCAATCTCTGATGCGCTCAAACAAAGAAGACTGAGCATCTGTACAAGCTAGAACACGGCTGGGCTTAGAAACATCTAACCTCACGGACTGGTTGGCCAAGGCCTGAACATCCAATGCAAGCAGTCTCTCACCAACAAGAATATATGCAAGGCTACCCATACTGACTGACTTTCTACTCAAAGCATCATCCACCACATTGGCCTTCCCGGGATGATACAATATGGTGATATCATAGTCTTTCAATAGCTCCAACCACTTTCTCTACCTCAAATTAAGTTCCTTCTGCTTGAACAAATACTACAAGCTCCGATGATCAATGAATACCACACAGGGCACGCCCTAAAGATAGTGCCTCCAAATCTTCAGCGCGTGAACAATGGCTGCCAGCTCTATATCATGAACAGGATAATTCTTCTCGTGAACCTTCCGCTTCCGTGAAGCATATACAATAACCTTGCCACCCCAGTATCAATACCGCACCCAGACCAATACAAGATGCGTCACAGTATATTGTATAAGATCCTGAACCTGTGGGTAACACCAATACCGGTGTCGTAGTCAAAGCAGTCTTGAGCTTCTGAAAGCTCGCTTCACACTCGTCTGACCACCTGAACGGGGCACCCTTCTGGGTCAATCTGGTCAACGGGGCTGTTGTGGACGAAAACCCCTAAACAAATCGACGGTAATAACCCGCCAAACCTAGGAAAATATGGATCTCTGTAGCTGATGTGGGTCTAGGCTAGTTCTGAAGTGCCTCAATCTTATTAGGATCCACCTGAATACCCTCTGCTGATACAATGTGACCCAAGAAAGAAACTAAACTCAACCAAAACATGCATTTTGAGAACTTAGCATATATCTGGCTATCTTTCAGAGTCTGAAGAATGATCCGAAGGTGCTGCTCATGCTCATCATGACTGTGGGAGTAGATCATCAAGATATCATCAATAAACACAACCACAAAGGAATCCAAGTATGGTTTGAACACCCGGTTCATCAAATCCATGAATATTGCTGGGGCATTTGTCAACCCAAATGACATCACTAGAAACTCATAATGCCCATACCAAGTCCGAAAAGCTGTCTTAGGGACATCAGATGCCCTAATCCTCAACTGATGGCAGCCAGATCTCAAATCAATCTTTGAAAACACCTGGGCACCCTGAAGCTGATCAAATAAATCATCAATCCTCGGCAATGGATACATGTTTTTGATAGTGACTTTGTTCAACTGCCGATAATCTATACACATCCTCATCGATCCATCTTACTTCTTCACAAACAACACAGGTGCACCCCAGGGCGAGACACTAGGTCTAATGAAGCCCTTATCAAGCAAATCTTGCAACTGCTCCTTCTATTCTTTCAACTCTGGTGGAACCATGCGGTATGGCAGAATGGAAATGGGCTGAGTGGCTGGATCCAAATCAATGCAGAAATCAAAATCACTATCAGGTGGCATCCCCAGCAGGTCTGCAGGAAACACCTCTGGAAACTCACGAACAACCGACACCGAATCCATGGAAGGAACCTCGCACTAGAATCGCGGATATAAGCCAAATAAGCTAGACATCCCTTCTCGACCATATGTCGGGCCTCCACATAAGAGATAACCCTGCTGGCAGAATGGCCAAGATTCCCTCTCCATTCTAATTGAGGCAACCCCTGCAAGGCTAATGTCACCGTCTTGGCATGACAATCTAATATAGCATGATAAGGTGACAACCAATCCATACCCAGTATGATATCAAAATCAACTATGTCGAGAAGTGGAAGATCTACACGAGTCTCAAGACTCCCAATGGTGACCACACACGAACGATAAACACGATCTACAACAATAGCACCCCCACTGGCATGGACACAAACAGAAAAGCACTCAAAGAATCACGGGGCACAACCAAATAGGAAGCAAAATAGGATGACACATAGGTGTAATTAGATCCCGGATCAAAGAGAACTAAAGCATCTCTACTAAAAATCGAAACAGTACCTGCGATAACAACGTTAGATTACTCAGCCATATGCTTGGCTGGGAAAGCATAACACCGGGGCTGGGCCCCACCACCCTGATCTAAATCTCTGGGACGACCTCTAACTGGCTGGTCTCCACCTATAATGGCCTGACCTCCACCTCTAATAGTCTGGCCTCTACCTTTGGCTGCCTCACCCCGGCCTCTGGCTAGCTGAGCAAGTGGTGCAGCAAATGGTGCCGGAACTATGGCACGAGAACTCTTATGCTGTGAGTTGCCCATTGCCCGAGGGTAAAATCTAGCAATGTGCCTCGGATCACCACAAGTATAACATAACCTCGGCTGCTGTGACTGCTCACCCTGAAACTGACCCTGTCAACCTGAATAACCACCTTGATAATTTTGGAGTGGAGGTGCACTAATAGGAGCTGGTGGTGCACTGTAGGCTAGCTGGTCGGAATAATGCATCTAAGGGCCACGACTACCTGAGGCACCGTGGGATGCCTGGAGCGCTGAATGAAATGGCCTGGAAGGAGGACCTCTACCAACAGTACCTCTGCCTCTAGATGAGGCACTGCTGAGCTCACCAGAATGACGAGGTCTCTTGTCAGACCCCTGACCTCCCTGACTAATAACCATTTCGACCTGTTTGGCGACATTAGCAGCCGCCTAAAAATAAATCTCACTCCCAGTCTCCTTAGCCATCTACAATCTGATAGGCTAAGCAAGTCCATCAATAAACCTCCTCACCCTTTCTCTCTCTTGGTGGGAAGCAGGAGAATAGCATGATGGGCCAAATCCATAAAACGGGTCTCATACTGAGTAACAGTCATATTGCCCTGTTGGAGACGCTCAAACTGACGGCGAGGCTCCTCTCTCAATGTGATAGGCAGAAATTTTCTAAAGAGCTAAGACAACTGGTCCCAAGTAAGAGCAGGCGACCCAGTTGGTCTGGTCAACAAGTAATCTCTCCACCATTTCTTGGCGAAACCAATCATCTGAAATGCAGCAAAATCGACCCCATTGGTCTCCACTATACCCATGTTCCGTAGAACCTCGTGACAACTGTGAAGATACTCCTGGGGATCGTCTGAAGGAGCACCACTGAAGTGAACAGGAAAGAGCTTGATAAACCTGCCCAATCTCCATAAAACCTCAGAAGACAGAGCTGGCCCACCTCCGACCTGTGCCGCAATAACCGGCTGAACTAATCCGACAGGCTGAGCTGTTGGAGCTTGATACTGGGGAGCTATCTACTCCGGAGCGGGAGTGGTGGGAGTCTGGGCTCCTCTTCCAGCCTGAGATATTGTTGCTGCCATGGGAAATGCGCCAGTCTGGGCCACACTCTCCATAAGGCCCACCAAACAGACCAAAGCGTCCTGAAGTACTGGGGTAGCAATGAACCCCTCGGGAACCTGAGCTGGTCTGGCAGAAACAGTTTGGGCTGGAACCTCCTCGTCAAGCTCTATCTGAGGCTCCACTGTTGGGGCTGCTGTTCGGGCTCTAGGCTGAGACCTGCCCATGCCTCGGCCTCTGGCATGGCCTCGGCCTCAACCTATGCCTCGTATTGGAGCTGCCACTGGAGGCTCTGGCTGCTGCTCAGCTGAGGAAGCAGTACATGTTCTCGCCATCTGGGAGGGAATAAGAGTAGAAGAGTTCAATCACTATTGAGAAAGAAAAATCGTATGACAAAGAAGAATAGAAGTGAAACTTATTCTTAAACTTCATAGCCTCTGGAAGATAAGCACAGACGTCTCCATACCAATCCTCCAGACTCTACTAAGCTTGCTCGTGAATCGTGAGTCCTAGGAAACCTAGAGCTCTGATACCAACTGTTACGACCCGAAATTTCCCACCGTCGGGACAGTGATGGCGCCTAACATTTCACTTTCTAGGCAAGCCAACGTTAGAGAATCATTTAACCAATTCCTTATTCCCATTCGGTAATTAACAATAATTAACTAAGATGAGATATACTAAGTGCGGAATATCATAAAACCATATTAATTACTACCACCCGGATCTAGAATCACAATTCACGAGCATTCTAGAATTTACTACACGTAATAGTCTGAAAGAAATACAACTGTTTGAATGAAAAAAATAGTAGAACATAAAAGATAGAAGGGGACTTCAAGGTCTGTGAACGCCGAAAAATCTACCTTGATTCTCCGGACAACGGACCAATAGCAAAATATCGATCAACCCGAGCCGGCATCAAAATCTGCACAGAAAGTGCAGAGTGCAGTATCAGTACAACCGACCCCATGTACTGGTAAGTGTCGAGTCTAACCTCGGCGAAGTAGTGACGAGGCTAGGACAAGACACCCACATATAACCTGAACAATATAATCATGCTAGTGGCAACAATAGTAAATAAAGCAATAACGCAAAAATAATGGGAAAGGGACATACAGTGGGGGTAATACAATATAAGGAGTGAGAATAATGAAAAGACGGAATTAAACCAAAAATCCTTAAACAAATTGAGCAAATAAAACATCAAAGAAAAATTGCACGGCATCACCCTTCGTGCTTTTACTCTCAACCTCACCAAATAAATAAATAGAACGGAACGGCATCACCCTTCGTGCATTAAACCACTCATAATATACACGCCATCACCATTCGTGCTTTACACTCTTCCTCACAATATAAATGACGCATGCACGGCATCATCCTTCGTGCTTTACACTCTTCCTCACAATATATATAATGCATGCACGACATCACCCTTCGTGCTTTACACTCCTCCTCTCAAATCACATAATCAATAGCAACGGATAGACAGGAGTATCACAAAGAAACCAGTATTTTACCCATAATCAATAGCACAATGTAACCTCAACCTTGAATCAATATTCAAAAGTTACCAAATCTCAGTAAAATCAAATACAAGTCACCCAACATTTCAAATAACCCGCTAAGCATGGATAGTAGAATTTAAGGCTACCAAATAGACAAGAATAGAATTTCGGTCGCATGCTATGACTCGACAACGACGCATAGATGCTTGTCACTTCACCTATACATCGTATTTCACAACCAAACATGAATCAAATAAACACAAAATACCTATTCCCTCAAGCCAAAGTTAGACACGACACTTACCTTGCTCCGAAGACCACTTAATTCTCAATCACAGCTTTTCCTTTGGAATTCACCTCCAAACCACACGTATCTATTAAAAAATGACTCAATAACATCAAATATTACTAAAGGAATAAATTATAATTGATAAATTAAATTTCTCAAATTTTCCTCCAAAAAGTCGAAAAATCAACCCCGGGCCCGCTTGGTCAAAACCAAAGGTTCGGACCAAAATCCTTTTACCCATTCACCCCCGAGCCCGAATATATAATTGGTTTTGGAATCTGACTTCAAATTGAGGTCTAAATCCCCAAATTTCTGAAATTCCTAGTTTCTACCCTAACCCCCTATTTCTACCATGAAAACTCTAGATTTTTGGTTGATAATTCATGAAATGTAATGGGCAATTGAAAGAAAATGGTTTAGATGCACTTACCAACACTTTGGGGAAGAAAATGACTCTTGAACTTCGCCTCTACCCGTTTTGTCCTTGAAAAATATTGAGGAAAAGGCTTAAACCCGTGTTTGAAGTCTGCTTTAAGACATTGGACAGGCCTTCATCGCATTCACGAGAGGCCTGTCGCGATCGCGATGCACAACAGCCTAAGGCCTTTGCATTCGCGAGTCTTTCTACGCGTTTGCATAAGGAAGCTCCCCCCAAAGCTTCGCGTTCGCGACCCAGTGGACGCATTCATGTAGAAGAACATGACCCCCTCCCCCAGGTTCCTTAACCTATCGAATTTGCAGGAGACTGATCGCGTTCGCGAAGGCTACCACCCCCAATGCTTCACATTCGCGACCATTCCTTCACGTAAGCGAAGAATAAATTACCCTGCCCCTATTTTACCTTTCGCGTTCGTGACACTACCTACGCGAACACGAAGAAGGGCACACCACAACAGCTGTTGCAGCAAAATCTCAGATTTCCTAAGTCCAAAATATCCTGTGGCCTATCCGAAACTCACCCGAGCCCTCGGGGTTCCAAACCAAACATACACACAAGTCTAAAGACATGCACACAATATCATAATGAACCTGTACCGGGCTCCGGAACCAGAATACGGACCCGGCCCTAACAATGCCAAACATCAATCAATTGTTAAAACAATTAATTCTCAGACTTTTAATTTTTATCAAAAATTCATAACTTGAGCTAGGGACCTCCGAATTCGATTCCGGCTATACGCCCAGGTCCCATAATTTGATACGGACCCACCGGGATCGTCAAACCACGGATTCGGGCCTGTTTACCAAACATGTTGACCGAAGTCAACTAAAATCATCTTTTTAGGTATAAATTCTTATTTTCATCAATTTTCAACATAAAAACTTTCCGAAAACATGCCCGGACTATGCATGCAAATCGAGGAGAGTAAAAATGAGATTTTTAAGGCTTAAGAGCGCAGATTCGAGTTCTAAAATAAAAGATGACCTTTTGGGTCATCATACTGACCCCTGCCTCTGGCTGGCTGAGCAGGTGGTGCAGCAACTGGTGCCAGAACCATGGCATGAGAACTCTGATGTTGTGAGCTACCCGAGTGCAAAATCTAGAAATGTACCTCAGATCACCACAAGTATAACATAATCTCGGCTACCGTGACTGCTGACCCTAAAACTGACCTTGTCAATCTGAATAACCACCCTGATAGCTCTGCAGTGGAGGTGCACTAATAGGAGCTGGTGGTGCAGTGTAGGCTAGCTTTTCGGAATAATGCATCTGAGGGCCACGACCACCTGAGGCACCGTGGGATGCCTGGAGCACTGAATGAAATGGCCTGGGATGATGGCCTCTACCAAAAGTACCCCTGCCTCTAGATGAGGCACCACTTAACTCACCAGAATAACGAGGTCTCTTTTCAGACCCCTGACCTCCCTAAGAAAGAACCATTTCGACTCGTCTGGCGACATTAGCAGCCGCCTGAAAAGAAATCTCACTCCCAGTCTCCTTAGCCATCTGCAATCTAATAGGCTGAGCAAGTCTATCAATAAAACTCCTCACCCCCTCTCTCTCTCGGTGGGAAGCAGAAGAATAGCATGACGGGCCAAATCCCCAAAACGGGTCTCATACTGGGTAACATTCATACTGCCCTACTGGAGACGCTCAAACTGACGGTGACGCTCCTCTCTCAATGTGATAGGCAAAAACTTCTCTATGAAGAGCTGGGAGAACTGGTCCCAAGTAAGAGCAGGCGACCTAGCTGGTCTGGTCAACAAGTAATCTCTCCACCATTTCTTGGCGGAACCAGTCATCTGAAATGCAGCAAAATTGTCCCCATTGGTCTCCTCTATACCCATGTTTTGTAGGACCTCATGACAGCTGTCAAGATATTCCTGGGGGTCCTCTGAAGGAGAACCACTGAAGTGAAAAGGAAAGATCTTGGTAAACTTGTCCAATCTCCATAAAGCCTCCAAAGACATAGTTGGCCCATCTTCGACCTGTGCTGCAATAACTGGCTGAACTAATCCGAATGGCTGAGCTGGTGGAGCCTGATACTGGGGAGCTATATGCTCCAGAGTGGGAGTGGTGGGAGTCTGGGCTCCTTCTCCGGCCTGAGAGACTACTGGTGCCATGGGAAATGCGCCAGTCTTGGCCACACTCTTCATAAGGCCCACCAAATGGACCAACGCGTCCTGACGTACTAGGGTGGCAATGAACCCCTCCGGAACCTAAGCTGGTCCAGCAGGAACTGTCTAGGCTGGAACCTTCTCGTCAAGCTCTATCTGAGGCTCCACTGCTGGGGCTGTTGCTCGGGCTCTAGGCTGAGACCTGTCCCTACCTCGGCCTATGGCACGGCCTCGGCCTCGACCTCTGCTCCGTGTAGGAGCTGTCACTGGAGGCTCTGGCTGCTGCTCAACTGAGGAAGTGGTACATGTTCTCGCCATCTATGAGAGAATAACAGTAGAAGAGTTCAATCAGTATTTGAGAAAGAAAAATCGCACGACAGAGAAGAATGAAAGTGAAACTTCTTCCTAAACTTCATAGCCTCTGGAAGATAATCACAGAAATCTCTATACGGATCCTCCAGACTCTACTAAGCTTGCTCGTGAATCGTGAGACCTAGGAAACCTAGTGCTCTGATACCAACTTATCACGACCCAAAATTTCCCACTGACGGGACCATGATTGTGCCTAACATTTCACTTGCTAGGCAAGCCAACGTTAGAAAATTATTAAACCAATTCCTTATTAACTAACATGAAATATAATAAGTGCGGAATATCATAAAACTGTATAAATTACTACCACCCGGATCTGGAGTCACAATTCATGAGCATTCTAGAATTTACTACAAGTAATAGTCTGAAAGAAATACAACTGTCTGAATGAAAGAAACAGTAGAACAGAAAATATAGACGGGGACTTCAAGGTTAGTGAACGCTGACAGATCTACCTTGAGTCTCCGGACAGCGGACCAATAGCAAAATCTCGATCAACCCGAGCCGGTATCAAAATCTGCATAGAAAGTGCAGAGTGCAGTATGAGTACAACTGACCCCATGTAATGGTAAATGTCGAGCCTAATATCGACGAAGTAGTGACGAGGCTAAGACAAGGCACCTACAAATCAACCTGTAAAATTTAACAACGTATATACAAATAACATAAATGAAGAACTAAGCAGGAAATGTCGGGAGGGGAACATGCCGAGGGGAATACAAGATAAAGAACTACAATAGCATGATCACCGGAGCAGTCAATATACCATGAATCAACAGGAATAGTGAATACAGTAAGGAAAACTGCACGGCATCATATCACACTTTGTGCATTAACTCTCATATCATGGCACGTTATCACCCTTCGTGCTTTTACACTCCAAATATGGCACGGCATCACCCTTCGTACTTTTATACTCACAATATGGCACGGTATCACCCTTCGTTCATTAACACTCACAATATGGCACGGCATTACCCTTCGTGCATTAACTCTCATAACATGGAACGGCATCACCCTTCGTGCATTAACACTCTCCCTTACCATAATGCAATGCATAAATAACAACATGGAGATAGAATAACAAGTACAAACCTTACTTCAACCTTTGGTTCCACAATATAAATCTCAACTTTTAAATAAATACTCGATTACCCACAGAAAATCCTTAAACATGATAATGATGATCAATTTAACAACACTAGTATAAACATGTAGCAATTAGGTATAGGAAGAGACAATATAAGAAAACGGAAGAAACATGAAAAAAATAGGTAAATTGGCGGCGCATAAGTACTCGTCACCTCACATATACACCGCTCACATTAATTTCACTTAGCGAATAATCTAAGGTTCCTAATTCCCTCTAGTCAGGGTTAGACACAACACTTACTTCGCTCCGAAGGCCACTTAATTCTCAATCACAGCTTTTCCTTTGGAATTCACCTCCAAACCACTCGTATCTATTCAAAAATGACTCAATAATATCAAATATTACTAAAGAAATCAATTATATTGCATAAATTAACTTTCCCAAACTTTCCTGCAAAAAGTCAAAAAATCGACCCCGGGCCCACTTGGTCAAAACCCGAGGTTCGGACCAAAATCCATTTACCCATTCAACCCCGAGCCTGAATAGTTAATTAGTTTTGTAATCCGACCTCAAATTGAGGTCTAAATTCCCAAATTTCGGAAATCCCTAGTTTTCTACCCTAACCCCTATTCTACCATGAAAACTCTAGATTTTAGGTTGATAATTCAAGAAATGTAATGGGTAATTAAAAGAAAATGGTTTAGAATCAATTTCCAACACTTTGGGGAAGAAAATGACTCTTGAAAATCGCCTCTACCCATTTGGTTCTTGAAAAATGTTGAAGAAATGACTTAAACCCGTGCTTGATTCTGTTTTATGCACTGGGCGACAGTGTGCATCGCATTCGCGAGGCCACTGTCGCGTTCGCGAAGGGTACTGGCTTCCACGCCTTCGCGTTTGCGAGACCCTGCTCGCGTTCGTGATGGTTACTCCCCCTGGCCTTCGCGTTATTGAGACATTGCTCGCGTTCGCGATGAAGAAAAGGCTGACTCCCCCAGTGCCTAACACTACACGTTCGCGATGGGCTTGTCACGTTCGTGAAGGGTAATGCCCACATCGCTTCGCGTTCGCGTCTAATTCTTCGCAAATGCGAAGAAGGATATGCCAGACACTAGAATCTGCAGAAAACCAGATTTTCTAAAGTCTAAAACATCTCATGGCCTATCCGAAACTCACCCGAGCCCTCA
The DNA here is from genome assembly GCF_000715075.1 of Nicotiana tabacum. Lineage (NCBI taxonomy): Eukaryota > Viridiplantae > Streptophyta > Magnoliopsida > Solanales > Solanaceae > Nicotiana > Nicotiana tabacum. Next base: position 80,397,422 of record NC_134102.1, read on the forward strand.
GAGCTCCAAACCAAACATGCACAGAAGTCTAAAAACATCATACGAACATGCTCGCACGATTAAATTGCCAAAATAAACACCTAGAACTACGAATTTAGCACCAGATCAAATGAAATTCTCAAAAACACTTTAAAATTCTTATCTTCTCAACTGGACGTTTGAATCATGTCAAATCAACTCCGTTTCTCACTAAATTTCACAGACAAGTCTTAAATATCATAATGAACCTGTACCGGGCTCCGGAACCAAAATACGAACCCGGTACTAAAAATTCCAAACACCAATCAATTCTTAAAAATAAATAATTTTCAAATTTTAATTTTTTTTCAAAAATTCATAACTCAAGCTAGGGACCTCCGAATTCGATTCTGGGCATACGTCCAGGTCCCATAGTTTGATATGGACCCACAGAAACCGTCAAAATATAGATCCGAGCCCGTTTACCGAAAATATTGACCGACGTCAACTAAAATTAACTTTTAAGGCATAAATTCTTATTTTCAACATAAAAGCTTTCCAGAAGCATGCCCGGACTGTGCACGCAAATCGAGGAGGGTATAAATGAGATTTTTAAAGCTTAAGAGCGCAAATTCGAGTTCTAAAATATAAGATGACCTTTTGGGTCATCACAGAATGTGTACTGCATTTTGTATTCATAATTATTCAAATGTATTCAGATTGTATTATATGTATAATGCATTTTGTATTGATATGTATTCAGCGGATTGTAATTATGTATTCAGATATAATGCACCTGTGTGTATTCATATTTATTCAAAATATAAATGCAGTATGTATTCAGCAGTTTACTAAATTATATTTAGCAGTATGTATTTACGCAATAATCCAATACACCAACTAATCAATATGTATTATTTCAAAATGTCATCGGAATCTATGACACATCGTTGTTGCAGTAATATAAGTCAGAATATGAACTAAGTCCTATGTGGAGCATTTCTACAAGTACGCTTATTATGTCCTCCCTGCCCACATATGCTACACGAATGTTGATTTTTCTTCTGCAACAATTCACTGAACAGCTTATCGCGCTTCTTCTTTGGCCTTCCAGGAGGTCTTTTCCATTTGGGTGGTAAGACAACTTCCTCTGATATATGTGCTGGTATATTCCATTCATTTTGGTCAGGCAGCGGATACACGAGCACCTCGTATGTCATTACAACAGACTTTGGTTTGTAATAGTCCGAGCAATAATCTTCTGGCATTAGAAACTTTCTCTTCAAGACATCCCAAGCATGTGGGCTTGGTAATTCGTCAACTTGGAACTGCCCACAACTGCACTTTCTCTCTAAGAGGCAAACTGTGTAATGCCTTCCTTCATCCTTCACCGTATGCAAGTATTCAGTCGATGGTACAACCTACATTTAAACATAGACCTATAAGTTTTGAACATTTTTAAGAAAAGTCATATATATATCAAAGAATAGACGTATTAAATACAATATAGATATATATAATTAAAAAACAATTTAAATATACAACGGTAGACTTTTATTTATCTTTCAGAATTATCATCTATATTGAATTCAAACAAATATGTATGTATAAAATACAATGAAATACAAACATATATGTAGATATAAAATACAAAGACATATAGTGATATACAATGAAATATATTGAATACCGTGGAATACAGTCTATATTTAGGTGTGATGACCCAAAATATTATCTTTAAATTTAATAAGAAATTCTGTATTCTAAGACCTTGAAAAGAACCATTTATCAATCCTCGACTTGAGTGCGCAGTCCGTACAATTTTCCGGAAAGTTTTTATGTGAAAAATGTATTAAAATGGGAAATAGAGCTTTAAAATTTAAGTGAGTTGACTTTGGTCAACATTTTTAGCAAACGGACCTGGATCAGTGTTTTGACAGTTCCGGTAGCTCCGTATCGTGATTTGGGACTTGGACATATGCTCGGAATTTAATTTGGAGGTCCCTAGCTCAAGTTATGATCATTTAATGGAACTAGCAATTTAAACGCTAAATATTTAAAGTTTGACCACGGGGTTGACTTTTTGATATCGGAGCCAAAATTCGATTCTAAAAATTTGAACAGCTCTGTTATGTCATTTATGACTTGTGTGCCAAATTTGAAGTCATTCCGAATTCATTTAATATATTTTGGCACGAGATTTGCAAATTTAAAGGTTTAAAACTCATCTTGAAAAGAAGTGGATTTCATACTCTACTTCTTGCTCACCTTCGTTGTGAACTTCACATGTGATGCGTTGACATTCATAGCTTCTTTGTTTTCAGACTTGGGTACAAACTTGCTCCATTTCCTAACTTCTTGCTTGTCGTTCCCTTTGCGAGGCTCATAGATAGGCAGCCTTTCGTTTCCAGCGGAGGCCATGCTTAACTCCATGTCATAGGCACGAGCGCAAGTTCTTCAAATGTGCTAGGCTTGATACCTTGCAAGATGTAGCGCGGTCCCCAATGCATGCTTTGGATGCACATATCTATTCTAAAAGCTTCACTAGGCCTCATTTGTTTGCACTTAATAGAGGTCTGAATCTTAATCATTCAGATCTTAGACGTTAAGTGTGTTTGTTTTTAAAGCCCGGATCTTAATTATTCAGATCTTAATCATTAAGTGTGTTTGTTGTTTTTACTTCACAACCACTTAATGGGTCTGAATAGGTCTGTATGATTAAGATCTACAATAAAGACTTAATTTTATTAAGATGCTATCATCCATATTTATTATTAACTACCGCCACCGCCTACCATTATCAACTACCATTATGCCGCCACCACCACCACCATCATCATCAATCATAGCCGCCATCATTATCGACTATCACCACCCACCATCTCCACCACTGCCACCACCATCATTCTCAACCACAATCAACACTCATTCACCTCAACTACCATAACTAACTACCCTATCACCATCAACAACAACAGCCGACACTGCCCATTATTATAACCTACCACCACCCACCAACACCTTCCTCAATCACAACTACCATCGCCACCCGCCATTATTAACTATCACCACCAACCAACACCATCCTCAATTATAATCACCACTAGCTACTACCTTGAACCACCACCATCAACCAGAACTACCAGCAATCACCGCCTCTAGTCGGCATTCACCCATTAGCCATCACTACCAACAACTATCATATTTTTAAAAAGTATATATTTTATTGATAGAATATTAGATTAATTAGCATTTTATTTGAATTTTATGTTTATTAATTTTCAAATAAAGATAAATCTTATACATTCAGATGTTAAAAATCAAACAGTCTTAATCATTTAGTATTTATAACTTAATACACATCTTAATATTCAGCTGTGTATTTAGATTCAGATGTCTTAAATCTTAATACGCATCTTGATATTCAGATGTGTATTCATATTCAGACATCTTAATCTTAAAAAAAACAAATGAGGCCTAAGCCTCTCTTTGCAGTTGAGGCTTGCATTCCTCCAACGATTGATACAGTCGAAAACTGGTTCACCCTTTCGTTGATGAGTATTTGTAAGTTCTATCATACACATATAGTGTCTCGTACTATAAAAATGAATGAGGAACTCTTGCTCTAGTTGATCCCATCAATAAATAAATCTAGCCTCGAGGTTTGTGTACTAGTCAAAAGTATTTCCTTTTAATGAGCGGACAAACTGCTTGACGAGGTTATCTCCATGGGTCCCAGCATTATTGCATGTCTCAACGAAGTGCGCCACATGTTGCTTTGGATTTCCCAGCACGCATCTTCAACATATCGATCCTTGATATGTACGACTTTGCGTAGGCAAAGGAGGACTTGGAAGCAACTTCATATTTGTTTTTTATAGTCCCTTCAATGAACTCCTTTAGTTGATTGATTGGAATCATCCCTTCCAAAGAGACTGGAATTTCCTTAGTGGATGCAACTTGTCGTGGGGGAGGATCAATCTCTTGAACTTCTGGGAGTTTGCCAGGTGCATGAGTGGATTATTCTTCCATCAAGATTCTCACCCTGTCTGTTAGCTTGTCAATTCTAGCATCTTGATTTTGCATACACTTGGTTAAGATAGTGATTGCTTCCGTCAAGTTGGCCAACTGCTCTTCCACAAATGAAGTGTTTGTCACCATGGCTTGCATGATTGATGTAGATGATGGGGAGTAGCATGGATTGTCCAACAGATAGATTCATATTTTACATATTATGCAGGCTGTTGGCTTACATCAGTTCTACCAGTTGGGACAGCAAATGCTATAGCATACCGGCAAGGGAGCGGCAGCTTTGCACGTGTTTGGCCGGCGGGTTACTGAAATGGCTACCGAGACATTGAGATGTGCCCGAGATGATGAGAAATTAGGATACGAGGCTGCTTATGTGCTGCTAGAGGAGTACAATCATAGGCCACCAGTGGAGCCTGAACGTGGTAGACGTTGCAAGCGTGGCCAGAGAGGAAGCGGTGTCCCATGATGTCGTGGTGGTCGGCGAGAACGGGGTCCCCAGCAAGGGGGCGTTGAGGAACCTATGGAGGATATTAGAGGTGATCAGCCGGGTGAAGACCCTAAGCCACACGATGCTCCTCATGATATGCCGTCATTCAGCCTTCAGCTATCCTCAAGGAATGCACAGGTGACCCCGTCAGCTGCATTGTTGATCGAGGGCACGACCATTATGCGATAAGAGTGGGATCAGTATTTTCCTAATCCACCAGAGCCATCGACGGTTGCTGATGATCGTCCGACACGAGAGATGCATAGTGGGCGACGACTGAGTTATGGCTCATCATCGAGGGATGCTGAGGATAGTTAACAGGCGCAGGTTTGTTTGTATTACTATTATTTCTATTTGTTTTTATCTCATTGATTAGTCAACAATATCTAAAGCGTATTGTTTTTTTAAAGACATCATCATCGCCCATCACGAAGGCCACTTTGTGCGATATTGACATGCCAGAGGCGAATGATTTTATTCAGGAGCCCGCCGAGACCACGATATGACCATTAAAATATTTTTGGCTAATACGTACGTTAGTAATTTATATTTCTTATACTAAAATATCTTATTATTTTGTAGGTTAGTGCTGGCCCAACGTCCGCTTCTACCGAGTCTGCCAGCCTTACCGACGATCATGTTGCAGCGCATCCTCCGATAAGAGGCGACGTGATGAGGATGATCCTGATAGCATAGCCGGGAGAGATGGGATGCGCCTCAGTCCAGCCAATGCTTTAAAGCATACAGGTTGTGGGACACATTGACATTTATTATTTTCTGTACAATGACATATATCATTATCTGTAAATATGACATTAAATATATAATAGCAACATTATTTATGTTTTACATAATTTGCGCATGTGTTTTTATTTCTCGGGTTATTTATTAGTTTAATATTTGAACAAAAAAATGATAGATTAACATAAACGTAACTTCGGTACAATTAAAGATAATACATTACACGTACAACATAAAAATAAAATACTACACTCAACACATCCATGTGTTTGTTTAGTCACTATCGCCCATTATTCTGTGCTTCAACCACTTAAATTTCTCTTCCAACTTATTTTTTTCTTCTTCTGCCTCTTTTAATTTCTCCTTCACTGCCGCTAGTTGTTCTGGTAGTTTAAAGATCTGGAGTTCGTACTCACCGATCAGATTCCAAATGTTTAGCAAACATGATTTGTAGTATTCCTGGTTAATGGGTTCATCATACCATTCTTCAAATCCACATTGATTTTTGTCCTACCAATGGGGATTATAGAAAACCACTATTAATTAACATGTTATATAAAAAATATTAACAAATATTTTTTCCAAAAATAATAACTTATAAGTTGTTGACAGTTCCAGCGTCTGCGCCCTAGATTGCAATTTGACCAACATGGCTTCAAAATCACACGTTTGCCACAGTAACACCTTGGTACGTCATTGCATCCAAATATTTCGTAATGCAAGAAAAATGAAAAATTAATGGAAAGTTGTTCTATACGTTTCGTTAAGCGCAATTAATAACTAAAATGCGCGAGGTTTTTATAGGCAGCTAAGAGTGATTTTAGGTTTTTATAGGTAGCTAAGAGGTTTTTATATTTCGCGTGATATTGATTCTTTAGGGTACAAGACAACGTTTCCTGAATGACAACCTTTTCAAGTCGACAAGAAAATACACATAACGCATATTGGTGGCACGCTATGTTTCACGTGATAATGATTCTTTAGGGTGCAAGACAGCTTTTTCAGGTCGACAACTTTTTCAGGTTGACAAGACAATACACATAATGCATATTGGTGGCGCGCTATGTTACGCATGACATTGATTATTTAGAGTACAAGACAGCTTTTCCAGGTCGATAGCTTTTCCAGGTACACATAACACATATTGGTGGCACGCTATGTTACGCGTGATACTGGTTCCTTAGGGTACAAGACAACTTTTTTAGGTAGGCAGCTTTTTCAAGTGGACATGACAATACACATAACGCATATTGGTGACGCTATGTTACGTGTGATAATGATTCTTTAGAGTACAAGACAACATTTCCAGGTCGACAACTTTTTCAGGTCGACATGACAATATACATAACGTATATTGGTGGCACGCTATGTTACGCATGATACTTATTCTTTAGGGTACAAGACATCTTCTTAAGCTGACACAAGAGACCTGTATTCAAAGACTATTTGAAGAAACATTACAACATGTATTTCAAAAATGCCACTAACATTTAATAAGTGGTTCAAGAAGAGGCAAAAGGGTGAAGGTAGTTTAATAGATCCACATGGAACACATCATAATACAATCAATCCTTACCTTGAAAAATATATGCTAGGTTGCTATACTGATTTGGTTTATGACAAGTGGTATGGTGTTCCGCGTCCCTTGGAAAATAAGCCTATCAATATACACACTGATCTCAAATTTCCAGGGCACAATATTGAGGGCGAAGCGCATTCTACAAAGCCTGAAGGTATGCAAATTTGGGGCGAAAAACTACAATAGGCCCCCATTTACTCAAAACGATGTGATTATGAAGTACTATGTCACTGGCATGGGCTTGTTGTACCACAAGCAATGTCTTCAACCTTCCAAACAAACACACACAAAGATGAATCGAAAGTGATTTGACATTTGATGAAGGAGATTATAGAGATAGAAAAGGCACTAGCTATTCATCATACAATGGATGATCTTAACTACCTGGAAGTAACGAAGGATCGGTACTGGATTTATTAGAGACAATTATTATCCTGTTTTTCCAACAATTGTCGAGTGAGAGGGACTACCTAGGTTTCTACCACAGACATTGGACGTAGGAGTCCCATATTATTGTAGAAATTAAGCAAGTGATCTTATTGATGATAACAATGAAATACGAGAAATGTGTGTCAACTGGGGCCTAGATTACGATGCCCTTGGTCCTGAAGGGTGCGTATAAGATGTTGACGAAGAAGATGAAGACAATGACAATGAAATAGTACCAAACAGCGACTATAATAGCGAATGACAATTGTTTTTTATTTCTTGGGGTGTATGTTAAATTGTTGTATTAAATCTTTAATGCTAAATATCAATTAGATTTAACCCCATTGGAAACATAATTTTATTTCATAAATTTTGCAAACTGAACATTTACATACATTTAGTACAACACAATTGCTGCAATAAAACACTACGTGTATCCTTGATAATTGGGCACATTGGATGAACTGCCACCTATAGCTTAATTACCACTGCTACCCAAACCATCTAAAGGACATTTACGGCGGTCGTGTCCTATTTGGGAACATATGCCACATTTACGCGTATAAACGGTATCATCAATATCCATTTGGTTCCACATACGCGTTCTTTTTTGCATTTGCTGTTTACACACATAAGCCTTGTTACACACCATTTTAAATGGTTCCAGTGACCAATAATGCTCAACACCCACTGGCTGCAACAGTCCACTATAGGTGTTTAAGTATGCAACAACACTATATTCTTTATCAACGTACCTCATTTTCGCGAAACCTGTATGTTGAAAGCACTTCATGGCATGTGAGCATGGCAAGTGATAGATGGACCATTTTCCACTGGAGCATAATCTTCTGGCTTCATTGAAAATGTGTGTATTATTCCCCCGGTTGTGATGCAGACCAGTGTAAACTTCAAAAATATTCCGCTCATTGCAATATTGCAAAAATGAATGCCACTATGCTCGCTTCCTGTATTTCTCAAATCATTTCATTTGTTGTGGCATAAATTCAACACCCCTTTCCATAAATGATGATGCACCTCTAGATCTTTCAACAAATATCTCCGCCATCTACTTGAATGATATCTGCACCATGGCAGTGACAGGCAATCCACGTGCAGACTTCAATAACCCATTGAAAGACTCGGACACATTTGTAGTAAGAATTAACCATCTTCTACCACCATCCTCATGCAAAGTTCACTTGTCAAGATCATGTCGCATCAACCAACGATAGGCTTCTAGGTCTTCCTGCCTGATCAATTCCATTCGCCTACCGAATTTACGCTCTTGGTGATCTGTTGCAGCGATCCACATTAAATCATGCAAGTCCTTGTTCGGATAAGCCCTCTGGAAGTTGGCCTTCAAATGTCTAACACAGTAACGGTGGTAGGCATACAATTTCTGCCATGCACACAAATTCTGTATAGAATTTAAAATACCGCCATGTCGATCATATATTAGACAAATACCTGAATGTTGTCTGACAACGTGCTCCTTCAAGTGGTTCAAAAATAATGTCCACGTCTCTTGAATTTCATCGGAACAAATAGAAAATGCTAGGGGAAATATACTGTCATTAGCATCTGCTGCAACAACAATCAATAACTTAATATCATACTTTCCATAAACATGAGTGCCATCTATAGATATTACCGGCCGACAATGCATAAAACCATCAATGGTTGGTTTAAATGCCCAGAACACATATCTGAATATGTGTACTGGTATTCCCGGACTCCGCTCAAGCTTCCATTCAACAACAGTCCCAGGGTTAAAGTGTTGCAATGCGGCCATGTTCTTGGGTGAAGAGGAAAAGGACTTATCCTACTTACCATAAACAATTTCAATCACACGTTTACGCCCGAGAAATGCCTTTTTGTTTGGTAATGTTACACCCATATACCTGGTGGACATATATTATACACTCTTTGATCTTGTACCTTATGGACGCTTCAATGTATGGAATCAAGACAAGAGAAATCAAGTCAATATTCAAGTTAAAATGATTTCCACTGAATGTGTCCATTTCACAATTGTGGGTGCCAATGTATTTACTCACAATTCACATATTCGTTTTCAACTTTCTCGCACGCAATATCCAATTACAACCTTGAAACCATCTATGACAAATAACATTGTTTACTTTCGGAGATGACTCATGAACCACGATCTCACGACACTCTTTTATGCTATACATTTGCACCACCCTGCTTAGGCATGCTTTATCAGCAAAAAGCATGCCCTTTGACAGCACCATTACTTTAGATTCATCCCACATTGTTATTTGAATTTCGACAAGATCCCTTGTGAGGGCATCCACATCTGGCATACTTGGAAAATGATCAAGGTAAGAAATCTCCCTTGAATGAAATGGCACATGGGACCCGTACACTCTTGGTCTAATGGGAGGTGTAGCATGCTCCCTCGTCAAACCAGGTTCATCGTTCTCGTCCTTATTATTATCACCCTCATCAGGGAAGTGTGTCATCTCCAGACTCATCAGTATTGTTGTCATAATCACTATTATCTTCCTGACTCTGCGCATCTTCCAGATCCCGATTAAATATATCGTCTTCGAGCAATTGAGTAAGGACAGGACCTTCAAGTTGCTCGTTTTCACTGCACAACCAATAAAATAATGAGTTTTCAAATTCATCCAAACTTTAAATATAAACTTTATCACTTCACTTAAAAATCATAATGTGTTGATATCCCATGATGCACATTGTCCTGTTGATGATAACTCCCGGATGGGGCACCATGATCCAACACACCAAAACTAGGCATATTTCAAATGTCTGTTGGTTCATAACTTATAAAATTCATATCTGGCTGGTACCCCATGTGGAATATGTGAGTGTTAATACAAATTCAATACATAAAAATAAACATCATAACACAAAGGAAAATTGAAGTTTACCACTCGGCTTGTGGATTATGTAAACTTGGGAAGAAATTATGTCCTTGCTCCTCATTCACCTGTAGAGATAAGTTTAGATCAGGCCAAACTCATTCACCCGGAACCTGTTCGGCTAAAACTGCTCCAAAATAACCGCCCGATAATTGAGGGATATCCCTACTTTGTGGAACTTCATTATTGCGAACGTCTTCAGCCTTGACGTACATTTCTAATATTTTTATCACAAGAAGTTCTCGGTGTTCGTCCGGAATCATAAAAAATGTGTCAGAAGTTCATCATCTTCAATGTTAAACTCAGCATAATAAGCAACCTCTTGCGGAGTAACATAATACGTATATCTTCCGGTTACTTTAATATTCACTGAACGTTTGCTCACACTCATTTTTTTACATAACAACAATACCAACCTATCATACTCTATTGTAAGTGGCAACTTAACATGACACTATGGAGAACAACTATAGCGTACTGAGTTATTCTCCACCACAACTTCACCCCCTCCCCCAATATAATGAAACCCTAATTTTTTACTCTTCGGACATTATGACAAAATGCAAAATAACTTAATGAAAAAAATATTTCGGACGACTTAAAGGATACTGAATAGAGTTTTACCAAATTCTGAAACTCCTTATATAAGAAACAAATCAGTCCGGGGGGTACAATTATTTGATGTATAGCGCACGCATAATAGGAGCTATACCCATATGAATTATTGGTGGGTCAGTTAAGTGCAAATGAATTATTGGTGGGCCACATTTTATATATAGCGCGGTTATTCACCGAGCTATACCTTAACCGACAAACGTGCCATTAAGGTATAGTGCGGTGAATAACTGCACTATATATAAAATGGTACCCAATTTTTATTTACCTATTTACGTCGCATGAGTCCAAAAGAACCACACTTTGGTTTCGGACTCTACCCTTGCGTATCTCGATAGGATCTCTAGTGATAGCTATACCTTTAACTACTTATTCACCTAATGACTAGATATAGCCTTGCTGAGTTAGCTTTAAATATGTTTTTTTGGTAGTTTAAATTGATGTTTTGAACCTATTTAAGGGGTTTCAATAGTGTACGGAAAAGTTTTGTTTTAACAATTTAATATTCAAATGAATGGAATTTAATTGAGATCTTTTCACTAAAGGTAGTTACGTCCCTGCTTTATTGTACAGTTAAGAAATTAATAAAATAAATTAGCAGTTATAACAAGAAGCATAATAGAGCTCGTGGATCAAATGCCGCAAATTTCTCTACAAGTTTCAAGCTTCAAGCACTCAAGTTCAAGCTCAAGAACGAAGAACAAATCAAGGTTCAAGGAGTACGAGTTCAAATCAAAGTTCATGCTAGTTGAATTCAAGATCATCGTTTGTGGCAACAACATAGATTCAAGATCAAACTCGAAAGCCCTTGAATTTATTTTCTATTGGAAAGAAGAATCAGAGGATTCATAGAGATTGTACACTCATATAATTTAAAATCAAATACTACAATTGTTGCAATATGTTTTGGCATGATTTTATTTTCTCGATGCAAATTTATTGTCTACAAATTCTGGAACGCCCAGTGGAACAATCTCTACCTCTCATCTCAACTTTTCAATCACCAAAGTCCAAGAACATCGAAGTGGCTTCAAAGAAAATCAACTCCATATCAACATACACCAAGGCTGCTAAGTCCAAGTTCTATGTTGATGTGGAAAGCATCCTCGATGTTATCTTTGGAAGCTTTAGACCAGTTACGAGGAGCAAAGTAAGCTTTTTAGGACAACAAACACTCCAAGTGATGTCCGCATCAACCCTTGTTTTTGGATCTTCATCCTCAAAAGAAGCAAGATCTTCCACAAATGCACCCGAAGGAGAAAAGCGATGTTGCTGAAAAGATCAAGAAAACTCTTGCTCTGCTTGACCTTTCTGGATTCAAGAACTCTGTTGTGAAGGAAGATGATGATGCTTCATGTGATGGATCCTCCCCACTTACACCGCATAGTGTGTTAATGTAACGTTATAAGAGTAACAAATAACATACAAGTGCCTCATGCCTCCCGGCGTATGGAATATACCGACCACCAGCGTGATGAATGGGATTCCCGACGAGAAGTTGAGTAACGCTGTGACACCAACCCATATACTCATGCTCGCCATCCGTACGCTCAGGTGAAGGGGGTGGAGGAATCAGGTCGAACCTCTGGTCCCAAATCTCAATCCGGGCCTCTAGCCAGGCCAAGTATGTCTGGTCAACCCTGAAACGATCATCCCGCTAGTAATTTGTCCTAAGTCAAGTGGGCGGAATAGGTACAAGTTGCGGTCGACCAAACTGGCGAAGGACTAGCTCGGTGGCATGATGTTCGACAATATCGAGACATATCAATGGGACGAAAGAGCTCCACATAGCTCGGCCGCGGGAGCAATAATTAGGCAAACCATCTATGAGCGTGTCGCTGTATTGCCTCCATACAAACTATTAATTAAACACATGAATCGTGAGTAAACGCAATACATATAAAGCCGGGCCAAGTAAACCTAAGTATACATGTGCATGCACGCCTTCAAGCAAATCCAACAAATCCCTGTAATAGGGGAGATAATGTCGAGCCTCGACTAAGCGTCCGTAGCCTCGCCTATCAACCCACCTCCAAGCTAAACGGAGAAACGGTAGAGGTGGCTGGAACTGCAGGAACCGCTCCTAGGCCCAAACCTAATATAGATTGCGGACGTAAAATTTAAGGTATGTTTTTACTATGTATGTTATAATCATGAAATGAATTGACTATGTTTTCACCTGCAGTATCGATAAAAATCCGGCAATGTCTCTCTGGGTACCCATGCACGCCTGACACATCTGCCTATACAGGTAACCTAGAACAGCTGCACCCCAGCTGTAACCAGGTAAATCATCTAGCCGCTCCAGATGATGTAGAAATCTCAAAATGACTAGGTTTCCCGAAGTGTTCGGTAACAGTACACCACCAAACATCAGTATCAGCAATAATCTCGTGTGCCAATCGATATCTTCCGGCAGTGAATCATCCGTAATATCCGCATCCATCGCCATCAGATGTTGCCGGACGGACGTCAGCTGCAAACGACTCAGCCCATAAGCAGATGTGTCCGGCGGCGACCAAACTGGCTAAGGACTCACTCGGTGGCATGATGCTCGACAATATCGAGATATATCAATAGGACGAAAGAGCTCCACATAGCTCGGCCGCGGGAGAAATAATTAGGCAAACCATCTATGAGCGTGTCGCTGTATTGCCTCCATACAAACTATTAATTAAACACATGAATCGTGAGTAAACGCAATACATATAAAGCCAGGCCAAGTAAACTTAAGTATACATGTGCATGCACTCTTCAAGCAAATCCAACAAATTCCTGTAATAGGGGAGATAATGTCGAGCCTCGACTAAGCGTCCGTAGCCTCGTATATCAACCCACCTCCAAGCTAAACGGAGAAACGGTGGAGGTGGTGCATCAGGAGCGATCGGTGGTAGAGGTGGCTGGAACTGCAGGAACCGCTCCTAGGCCCAAACCTAATATAGATTATGGACGTAAAATTTAAGGTATGTTTTTACTATGTATGTTATAATAATGAAATGAATTGACTATGTTTTCACCTGCAGTAGAGGTAAAAATCCGGCAACGTCTCTCTGGGTGCCCATGCACGCCTGACACATCTACCTATATAGGTAACCTAGAACAGCTACACCCCAACTGTAACCAGGAAAATCATCTAGCCGCTCCAGATGATGTAGAAATCTCAAAATGACTAGGTTTCCCGAAGTGTTCGGTAACAGTACACCACCAAACATCAGTATCAGCAATAATCTCGTGTGCCAATCGATATCTTCCGGCGGTGAATCATCTGTAATCTCCGCATCCATCGCCGCCAGATGCTGCCGGATGGACGTCAGCTGCAAATGACTGACCCCACTCAATGCAGTCTCCTCCGCTGGCTGGAAACAAGTGAGCTGCTGCAACATATGCAGATAATGCAATCCCCTATAGTCTCTAAGATCATGCGGGCAAGCTACAGGTAATCCATCAACCAACAGCCCGAAAAGAACCTCCACGTCCTCAAGCGTGATGGTAGCCTCGCCGATGGGTAGATGAAATGTGTGTGTATCCAGTCTCCACCGCTCTATCATAGCCATGATCAACGCCTAGTTGAACTGCAACTGGCCGATCTCTATGATCCTGTAGAAACTCGTATCCTGAAGGCGTCTAACTATACGAGGATGGAGTGGGTGGTCCCTAATGAACTCCCACATATCGTCTATACGTCTGGGGCAAAATGTCTGGGACAAACATTGCCCATCCCAGATGTATGAAGACCTATGGTTGACCTGTAGCAACAGTAGCTCTCGAGATGCATGTCCGGGATGCACAGGGGGAACCTTCATGACGATGTTTGTAAATTGAACAATATTAATTAAAGTATTTTTCTTTTTAATTGCTTAACATCTTTAAATATATTGCAATATATTTTATATTAATATTTAATCGATATTTTTACTATATTATTATTTAGGTTGATATATTTTTTATATTATAATTTTATATGTTAATTTTTATTTTATATGTTAGTTTATTATTTTATATGTTAGTTTATTATTTTATATTTTAGTTTATTACTTTCTATGTTTGTTTCTTATTTTATATGTTTGTTTCTTATTTTATATGTTTGTTTCTTATTTTATATGTTTGTTTCTTATTTTATATGTTAGTTTATAATAGAATTAAATAATTAATTTTCATAACTATACATAATATAATTAATAAGTATTTATATAAAACTACTTAGTTTGACAAATATTGTTGTTTTTGTGTTATTTTCTTACATTTGTTGACTAAAATTCGAGAGAGTTTGTGTTTGAACTATCATCTTTTTTCAGATATTTTTGGGGTTAACAGATAATTAAATAATTAATTTTAATAACTACCAAGATACTATGCTATAGGGCACTATATTTTACTACGCTAAAGGGCACTACATTAAAATTACAGGCACTACATTACAATTACGGGCACAACATAACACTAAAGGGCACTAAACAAAAATAAAGTCACATATTAATATATGTACAACAATAAAATCTAAATAACATTAATTATTCATAAAATAACAACTTATGTATTTTACTAATCTTTGAGCACATAAATAATCTATTCCGGATAAAAAATAACAAATTAATTTAATCACAAAACAATCACGAAAATACATATACCACAGTAAAAAATAACTAATAAATATTTTTTATAACAACTAATAACATTAATTATTCATAAAATAACAATTTCTCTATTTTACTAATTATTTAGCACAAAGATAATCTAATCCGGATAAAAAATAACAAATTAATGAAATCACAAAACAATCACTAAAAAACATAGACCATAGTATAAAACAACTAATACGCATTTTTTATCATGAGTTTTAATAAAAAGTAAGTCGAAATACCTCGATTTATAATTTTTTGAAAGTTGAAGATTTGATGATTTGGGGGCCGCAACGAGCAAACCACTACGCGATAACACCTTAGATTCGGTGTTAGCTTGCTATAATACGGAGAAGATACACTTTTGTGGGACGTGTGGGCTCCACTGAGGTTTATTTTCTTTAAAAATGGAGGGGGGGACCACTGGAATGGGGAAAGGGGGAGGGCACTGGTTTTCTGGTCGGGGAAGATGGAAGCCCGCTTTTTTTATGTATGTGTAGTGCATGTATTCAATGCGCTATATTATAGCGCATTATATATGTGCGCTATATAACCCGTCTTTTTTTTTTAGTTCAAATATAGCACGATTATTTAGGGCGCTATACCTTAACGGACAAACATGCCGTTAAGGTATAACGCGGTGAATAACCGCGTTATATATAAAATAGTAGCCAATTTATTTTTTACCTATTTGTGTTGTTTGAGTCCAAAAAAATCACACTTTGATTCCAGATTCTACAAGGGTGTATATGTAGGAGGGTAAAGGTGACAGGCCACGAGGCATCTTCACTAAAATATACACATAGGAATTTCAGTGAATTGATATATAAGCCGGTGGCCCGGCAATAATATAATCAATGTTGATCCCTTGGTCAAAGGCCTAAGTGCCAGGTGACAAGGCCAATGTTCGAAACAGTTACCGTTATTTCTTATTTTTGTACACTTTTCGCCCATAATTTTCACAAACCACTATTGTTTAGTGGTTATTAGCTAGTTGTAACTATCATTTACTATTTTACTTCCTATAGATATGTTTTCAGTTTTTATAGAATGTATTCGATATATTTAAGTTATTATATTCATGAATACAGTAGCAAAACTCGCCGTGAAACAGGGGAGTCCAGTTAGGCAATTATTGTATTTGACTATATTCGCGAGCTGTATTCGTGAATACAATAACGTAAATTGCGTAAATCGTGGTCTATTCAGCTGTTTTAAAATGCTAAGTGAATCAATTAACACAATAGACTCCTAATATAACTCAACTAACTCAATTATATCACCCAGAATCTGTATTTCATGCCGAATCTGTAGAATATTTTTTGCAGCCGAAAAATACAACAAAACAGAGCAATCTCAAAATTTTCAATCCTTCCTCTTTCTATTGCTATCGTTTGTGGAAGTTCTGTTTTCAACCAATAAAATTCGAGATTCATACAATTATATACAAAAATCGGTATAATTCAATTTTACATATGGCAAGTTTAACCGTGCTGCTGCGTCATTCTGGCAAGTGGAACAGTGAGAGTAACTATGTCGATTATTCGATTGAGGGGATATTGATAAAGGAGTATGCGTCGTACAATGATTTGGTTGCTTCAATTTCGAAGCAACTCGACATAGATTTGTGCTCAAAGTCAATTAAAATTGAATACAAAATAGATGAAAATTCCACGTCAATGGAAATACATAACGACATGGGTTACAGGGTGTATGTAGAGTTGAAAAAAGTGAACAGAGAATTCCGGATGTATCCTTTGTGCATAACAAATATTGACAAAAAAGTTGTAGCTGGAGGTAGTTTAATTCAAGGCGACCTTGTGCAAATTGACGAAGCAAATCAAAGGTGAAATTTTGATACAGATGATACACTTGCTATTGAGTCTGTCAATTCAGGCGAACCAATTGAGGTGTTCGAACTGAATACGGATTTGATTATTTTAAAAACAAATCAAAGAGAGGTTATGGCTGGACAAGTATATAAGGATAAGGCTACATTGAAACAGGTGATGGAGCATTATTCAATATCTGAAAGGTTTCAATTCCGGGTTGATAGGTCTAATGCTATCAGGTTTGAGTGTTCGTAATTACAACTTATTGAATATCATGTTATATTCAAATGTATGGTTATGTATTTTGAATGTGAAATTGTATATTGTTTTCATGGTAGAATTTGTATCTGTATTTAGATGTATTTAAATATATTTGAATGTATTTACATGACTTTAATTGTTATACTTATGAATAATTATGTATTTCAAATACATTTATTCATCTGTATTTTACTGATAAATATTTATTACAGTGACTTTCACTGGTTGTTCTTAGATGTATTTATATGTATTTATATATATATATATATATATATATATATATATATATATATATATATATATATATATATATATATATATATATATGTGTGTGTGTGTGTGTGTGTGTGTGTGTGTGTGTGTGTGTGTGTGTATTTTGAATTTTTTGTACATTGTATTTATGGTAGAATTTTTAAATTGTATTTAGATGTATTTAGATATGTTTGGATGTATTTACATGACTTTCATTGTTACACTTATGAATTATTATGTATTTCAAATACATGTATTCATCTGTATTTTACTGATAAATAGATATTACAGTGACTTTCGTTATTGTTTTTACATGTATTTATACGTATTTAGATGTATATATATATAATTACAGTCGTACTCACATGTATATGTGTGTATTTTATAATAATGTATATATATATAACAATGTATTCACATGTATATGAGTGTATTTTTTAACCATTTATACTACTCATATATATTGCAAAAACATTATTTGCAACTATACATTATTAGGTATGTCAGAGGATTATGAATTGAGATTTAAGGCTTCTAGCATTAACAAATCAAAAATGTTCAAAGTGAGAGAGTTCAATGATAAGCATACATGTCCGTTGAAGGATAAGGTGTATGAGCAACGTCAAGCAAGTATTAGTGTTATTGATGGTATGATTAGGTCCAAGCTTACTAATCATAAGAGGAAATACACCCCAAATGATATAATTTATGATGCGAAATCAGATTTTGGTGTAGATGTTAGTTATATGTTGGCGTGGCGGGCTAAAAAAAGGCAATGAATTTTTTGAGAGGTGAACCGGCTGATTCATACAATAAATTACAAGGGTACCTTTATACAATGGATATGAAATATCTTGGTTCGCACATTAGAATGGTAAGCACGTTGGATGGCGCATGTGAGTATGGGGATTATAATAAAATTTGTTAATTTTACTGCGTATTAGAGATTGAAATACATATTTTTAATATGTACGCAATTGTATTTACAGGTCATATACTGCCACTAGTATATGGTGTTATTAATTCAGAGAACGATGTTGCTTGGTCGTGGTTCTTTGAGCAATTCAAGGAAGCACATGGTGAGATGGAAAACATGTGCATCGTTTCAGATAGGAATGAGAATATCATCAAATATGTATCGAGAGTGTATCAAACAGTACCACATTTTGCTTGCATATGGCATCTATGGAACAACATATATAAAAAATTCAAAAAGAGTCATTCAAAGTTGAGTGAGATATACTTCTCGATGGCAAAAGCATACACACAGGCTGAATTTGATAGTCTAATGGAGAAGGTAGATATTAGGGTGAAAGAATACTTGGAATTAGCTGGATACGAAAATTGGGCTAGGTTGTATGCACATGTTAACAGGGGATGGACCATGACGTCAAATATTGATGAGTCAATCAATGCCGCACTTGTGTCAGCAAGAGAATTACCAATATACGACTTCCTCGAAGAAGTTAGGAAGATGTTTGGACGTTAGAATTGTAGCAATCGGAAAGAAGCTTAACACACGTACACAATGATTGGAAACAAATACCAGAAGATTCTTAATTTGAATGAGGCAATGTCTACACATATGACTGTAAGTTTTTTTTAAAGTCATTGTATCATGTATTTAGGCCTGGTACAAGGTGTATTTATTTCTGATACAATTTCTACTATTCAAATACAGAATGCTCATTGTATTATAGCAGTTGTGCATGCTTTCTGTTTTATGAAATGTTTAAAAAACTGATCATTATATGTATATATTACTTGTTTATACATTTTCATTTCATTGGTTAAATTTAATGGTTTTGTTTCTAACCATATGCATTTCCTAGGCAGATAGTCTATATGTTACTGTATATCACTATATTCATCAGTTAAAATGTCATCATCTTTAATATTCTGCCAGCCTAATGTCACGACCCGAAATTCCCACCTTCAAAACCGTGATGGCGCCTAAGATTTCACTTTCTAGGCAAGCCAATGTTAGAATAACATTATACATTTTTAAAATAATTTTAAGTTTATTAATAACAAGGAAGCAAATGCGGAAGCAATTTTGAAATAATCCATAATAATAACGATGTCTAAATACCATCCCGGAATTGGTGTCACAAGTGCACGAGCTTCTAGAATAAATACAATTAAAGGTCTGAATAATATAAATCTGTCTGGAAATAAACACACAGCTAAAGTACAATAGACGGGGACTTCAGAACTGCGGACGCCATGCCGTTATACCTCAAGTCTCCTCTGAGTAGCTAAAATCCGAGCAAAATTATGGTACGCCGCTGGGACCAACTCCAAAATCTGCATAAGAAGTGCAGAGTGTAGTATCAGTACAACCGACCCCATGTACTGGTAAGTGCTGAGTCTAACCTCGACGAAGTAGTGACGAGGCTAAGGCGGTTCACTTACATTAACATGTACGCAATATTAGTAACAACAACAATAATAGGAATAAATCAGGTAATTCATTTATAATAATTGAAGGCAAATCAGCAGTCATAACCAATTATCATTTCCATTATTTCTGTTGCAGCGTGCAACCCGCTCTCACAATATATTGACTTTTTAATAAGTCTGTTGCGGCGTGCAACCCGATCCTCCAATATTGACTTTTTAATAAGTCTGTTGCAGCGTGCAACCCGATTCTCCAATATTGACTTTTAATAAGTCTGTTGCGGCGTGCAACCCGATCCTCCAATATTGACTTTTAATAAGTCTGTTGCGGCATGCAACCCGATCCTCCAATATTGACTTTTAATAAGTCTGTTGCGGCGTGAAACCCAATCCTCCAATATTGACTTTTTAAGAAGTCTGTTGCGGCGTGCAACCCGATCCTCCAATATTTTCACTTACCAATCAATTCTTATAGAAGAAATTACCCAATAAACGCAACAATTAATATAAAAATCATAAGACAACAAGCATACAATAATTATGATTTAATTATGAAGCAACCAATGACAAATAACAATTAATATGGAAATCAGGGAGCAAATAGGCAGTTTAATATTTAATATGCTAAATGTCAAATAACAATTAAGGCACATAATTCAAATAACATGTAACAATTAATGCAGGAATTCAAGAATTAATATTTGACAAAGAATAAGAGAGAAACAATTATTATAATACTTAATTTATGATTAAAAACAATTTATGATTTTTCAGGAAAGCAGGCAAACAATTAATTTGACGACGTATAGACACTCGTCACCTCGCCTATACTCCGTTTACAAGTAATTCACATAACAAACAATTTAAGGGTTCTATTCCCTCAAGTCAAGGTTAACCCCGACACTTACCTCGCTTTGCAAATTCCAATCAATTATTCAACCACAGCTTTTTCTTTTAAATTTGCCTCCGAAATCTTCAAATCTATTCACAAATAATTCGATATATTCAATACGAATTATAGGAATTAATTCCATATGAATTTATAAATTTTCCGGATAAAAATCCAAAATTCATTAAAATATTTGGCAGTGGGACCCACGTCTCAAATACCGGAAAAACTCACAAAATCCGAACACTTGTTCCGATACAAGTTCAACCATACCAAATTTGTCCGATTCCGATATCAAATGGATCTTCAAATCTTAAATTTTGATTTTTGGAAAGTTTTACAAAAATTCCAATTTCTTCCATCTAAATCCGAAATAAATGATGAATATAGACATGTATTTGTGAAATATAATAACTTTATGATAAATAACACTTACCCAGTTCAAAGTCATGAAAATTTCCCTTGAAATCGCCCAAATTCGAGACTTAAAACTCCAAAATGAGTAAAAATGGCTAAGACCCGATTTTTATGTATTCTGCCCAGCATTTTCGCATCTGCGGTGCCTGGGCTCGCACATGCGAGCTCGCATCTGCGAGAAAAGGCTGCCAGGTGAGGTTCCGCATCTGCGGACAAAATGTCGCACCTACGACGTCCACATCAACGCACAAGGGCCGCACCTGCGAAGGCCGCATCTGCGATCCAAGTCTCACTTTTGCGAGCATGCACCTGCGGTCAAAAATCCGCAGGTGCGATTATAACAGAAGGCAGAAATACATATTTTGCTTAAGTCTAATTCTTGATATTATATTGTATATTGATTTTAATCAGATGTTAGGTGTTGTTAGGTGAGATCCATAAAGCTCATATTTATAGTGCCTTCAATGCTTAGGGTTCCAATAGATTCTAATAGTGAGTGGAAGATGACGATGAGTTGATGATGTGAGCATAATCGGGTTAAATCAGAAAGAACAAAGGGAAAATAGATGAAGGAGTTTTGCCTAGGCGTGTGAGGATCAAGATCGATCGTGGATGAGCAAAATCCATCCGCTAAGACTCCAATGTCCAGAGGTCAGTGCATTTGACCTCTGGACATCGAATACTCATGATGAAATTCTGAGAAATCATCATGTGTGCTCCGATTTAATGGAGCATAGAAATCAGATGATTTGTGGTTTTCCCCTTCGAGCTTAAGGTTTCAGGTTTGGGCATTTCAAATTTATCGGTGGAAAGGGAAAGAAATCAACGAGAATCATGGCAAACAGGGGCAAGATGGATGATTCAGGGTTGATTTTGTTGACCTTGTACGAATTTCTACAAGGTATCATTACTGATGGGGTTAAGTGGATGGGAGAAAAGAGAACGAAAGGGGAAAGAGGGCGGCTGTGTCACAAGAAAAATTATTAGGGTTTCTGTGGGTTAGGAGGCCGTCTCTAGGGATAATCTTAAGGGAAGGGATCTGGGCCGTTGATCTTTTAGATCAATTGTCCGGATAATTTAGAGATTAAAGAGTTTTAGCGAGACAAAATGGGAACCATTGGATCTTTGTAATCCAACGGCTGTGATAATGTTCGGTAGGAGGTTTAAAATTAAAAGAAAAACGGGAATAAACGTAGATCGTTGATGGTTTGGATCAACGACTCAAACGATTTGTGTTTGTTTTGTGTGTGCTAAAGATGGGTGACGTGGCGTAATGCTATTGGCATAAAAGGAGTGGCATGGATTGCCAAGTGGATTTGAGGGGTTGTTTGGACTGGGGTTAATTCCGAATTGGGCTTGGTTATTGGGCTAAGATTGATTTTAATGATAGCCACTTTATGTTTGATTAAGTTATTGCAATTGTATCCTTTTAGATCTTAATCCTTTTGAAATTGATTTAAATAAACTTAATTATTTTCAGTAAAATATAGTAAAAATTATAGTTATCAAATATACTACTAATTATTATAATTAATTATTTGTAAAAATACTTTGTCTCCTAAATTATAATACTAATTTCGAATTATTAACACAGTAGTCTAATTAACTAGAAATTAACGAATAAGTCATTAAATTAATTATGAAGCCTATGTAATATATATAAAGGCTATTTTAATAATCTTATAACAGTAAGTATGATATATTTTATAATTATAATACTAAATCATTGATTTCAACACTATTAATACTTAATTAATTTTGTAAAATAGGTATTATTGATTAAAATATTTTCAAAACACTCATTGAAAATTATTAAGTATAAATAAATTAGTTTTAAAAGGGAGAGTCAAAATTGGTCGTCAACAGATGCACCTCTTTAACCAGAGACGATAAGAGAGTTTGTGGGTAAAGAAATTGAACAAAGGCCAATTTTGTCCTGACTTTAGGCATATATTGCAGGAATGGCATGTAGATTAAGGAAGATTATGAGTTTAAGAAAGATTCTAGGAGGATTTTGGGGAGTTGGGGCCGAATTCTGGCTTTGAATTGCTTACATACCTCGGGCTTAACGAGGATCAGGACTCATGTAGTTTTAGAGTAAAGATTTGAGAAGGCGATGCTCGCAGGAATTGCCCCAGTATTGTATTATGACGATAATGCGAGGCGGAAGACTTGGTACCCATGATAGCTTTGAGTTGCGGCTTGATTTGAAAGATTTGAAGAATTAGAGTTCCATTGATTGCATTTTGAGTTTGATCTCGGATCCTTGGCTTGCTTATGAGTTTGTTGTCCCTCGTAGCATTGTAGCTTAGTTTCCTATTTAGAAGGAGTTCCAAGTTGCGATGTATGTTCCTGCAAAAAACAAAATACACACATACCCATATATTGTAGTGCAAAATATGTAAAGATGTGATGTAAATGATGTAGGAATGATGATGCCTGACTGCCGGCTAGCCGTTATTTCGGATTGGGATGATGGGTTACTTGAATTTGACTCTATTATTAGCCGGATTGTGTACCATTCTGCAATTGTTAGAGCATTAAGTCTCCTCGTGTTGGGAATATCTCCGCGTGATAGGAGTTGTTGACTTGTAATGTAGAATGCATCTTCGATTGATGGGAGAAGTTGCATTTAAATATAAAGTATCTCCGCGTGATGGGAGTGATGGCATAAAAATGTAAAGTATCTCACCGCGATGGGAGTTTCTGACTTGAAAAGGTGTAATCATGCATGTAAGCTGCATGAGAAAAACATCCAAGCATTCGAAATAACAATAAATAAATAAGGAGCATGCCCAAAAGGTACTCTTCATTGCGTAACTAAATTGCGGTCGTCCATTGGCGAAATGTTGGTGATGAGGTTTGCAGTTATCTACTCTAATCTCCGATGTGGTAGAGTGGTGGTGTGGAATTCTCTCGTTGGAGAAATGAACAGTTTTTCTATATACAGTGCTTCGATTGGAGAAATCGAACAGTTTGCTATATACGGGGCTTCGGTTGGTGAAGTCGATAGCTCGATTTGTACAGGGCGCTACGACTGATTGAAATGACGATTTACTCTTTACAGGGCTTCAATTGGTGAAGCCGACGACTCAATTTAATACAGGGCGCTCCGATTGATTGGGCGGATGATTTGCTATATACCATATGCTCAGGTTGGTTGAGCAGACGATTTTCTATATATAACATGCTTGCCTGCATCAGCGGCCTGGTTTCGAGATACCTGCAAAGGATCTTAGAGTTAGTTTTAGTTGTATGTAAGGGAAAATTTTAAATAAGGAAAGAGGGATGATAGTTATGAGAAAGTGGCAGATCCGTCATTTGTCCCAGTGCATTCCAGCATTTCTTTATGTCATGTTAGCCCTGCATTCAAACAAGGGGGTGTTGGTTTATGTCGGCCGTAGTCCTGGCTTTGCCCCGATCCTAATGAGGTTATGCCATGAATTTTGCTAGGTGGAACGGATTATGACATTTTTAGAAAACATTTTGAAAATCTTTTATCTTATGGAAAATGTCGTTGTTCCTGATTATGACATGTTTAGGAAGTCCCTCAGGCACTAACGTCATTCCGGGAAGACTTTGTCTTATCCATGTCGATCCTCTAAGATTCTTATGATGGCATGGATTCTTGCCGGTACGATTGCGTCATAATCTAAACTACTGCATTACAAAGGTTTTCTAGGATTATTAGCGAACCATTTCAGTTTGCCTACGTATCCAAAATGGAATCAGGTCTGAACGTAGTTCATGGGTAATGATAAAGAAAATATTATGATGATGTCCGAGCCAGACTCAGGCAACCTACGTATCTAAATGGAATCAAGTCAAAACGTAGTTCGATTACAATAGATGCAAAATGATGATATTGAAAATGAAGTGGCCTAGTCTGACTCAGATTGCCTAAGTATCCAAATGGAATCAAGCCAGAACATAGTTAGATTACAAAATATGACTGAATCCGATGAGGATTGACTACGTATTTCTTCCAAATGAAATCAAGTCGTGGCACAGTTTCAAGTACAATGATATTTGGATCTTCTATAACAAAAGAAATAGGAGAGAGATAAACTGAACACTATGTGGGTTGCCTACGTATCCCTCCGTGGGAAGTCAAGTAGAGTGTAGTTCTGTTATAACCAAAACCTAACTCTATTGTCTTCAAACGTAGTATCTCTTAATTGCGTCGGAGTTGAAAGGCTTCCGGTTGACTCTTCCATCCATCTCTCCAAGACCAGAGCTCCTCCCGACAACACTCGATGGACCACCTAAGGACCTTGCTAATTCGGTGTGAACTTTCCTTTGGCTTCTTCTTGATGAGGGAATATGTTCTATAAAACCATCTGCCCCGATATGAACTGGGAGGCTTCACCCTTTTGTTGCGTGCACTGGCCATCCTATTTTGATACAGCTGACCACGGCATATCGCATCCATTCTCTTCTTGTCGATGAGCATGAAATGCTCTTGCCTAACTCGTATCCATTTTGCATCGCCTAACTTGGATTCTTGAATGACACTTAAAGATGGTATCTCGACCTCTACGGGTATCACAGCGTCGGTGCCATATTCCAACATGTATGGCGTTGCCAAAGTGGATGTCCTCATGGTGGTCAGATAAATCAATAAAGCGAATGATAATTTTCGTGCCATTGCCTATGATTGTCCACTATCTTTCATAGAATCCATTTGATGTTTTTGTTTGCCGCTTCAACTACTCCATTCATTTGTGGTTTGTAGGCTGTAGAGTTACGGTAGACAATTCTGAACTTCTAGCAAACTTCCCTCATGAGATCACTGTTGAGGTTAGTTGCAATATTAGTTATGATTGACTGGGATATCCCAAACTGGTAAACTATGTTGTTAGGGACGGAATCCGCCACTACTTTCTTTGTAATGGCCTTCTATGTAGAAGCTTTGACCCATTTAGTGAAGTAATCAATTGCTACCAAGATGGAAAGGTGCACATTTGATGCAGCGGGCTCTATTAGTCCGATTACGTCTATGCCCCAAGCAGCAAACAGCCAGGGCGTGCCCATTACGTTCAGCTCATTACGCGAAACCCAGATGAAATCCCCCTGGATCTGGCCCTGGTGACATTTCTGCACATAGCGGATACTATCTCTTTCTATGGTCATCCAAAAGTATCCAGCTCATAAAATCTTCTTGGCTAAGGTGAAGCTGTTCATGTGGGGCCTGCACGTCCCTGCATGTATTTCTTCAAGCAGTCTAGTTGCTTCAGCGACATCTACAAATCATAACAGTCCCAAGTCTGGCGTCCTCGTATAAAGGACTTCCCCGTTGAGGAAAAAGTGATTTTCCAGCCTTCTGAGTGCTCTCTTATGACAATTAGTAGCATTTTGTGGGTACTCGCTCGATTCAAGAAATCCTTTGATGTCATAGTACCATGGCTTACCATCTGGCTCCTCTTTTATATGAAAACAATATGCATGTTGATCTCTAATCTCTATCTCATCAGGGTCGATGTAATTCTTATATGGATGTCAAATCATGGATAACAAAGTTTCAAGAGCGTTGGCAAACTCGTTCTGGATCATGGGAATGTGCTTTAACTCGATGGTTGTGAACTTCTTTCATAAATCTTTTACACAGTGCTTGTATGGAAAGATCCTGACGTTCTTGGAATTCCATTATCCTTGAACTTGATGTATTAATAGATCAAAGTCCCATATGACCAAAAGCTCCTTAATATTCATGTCAACCACTATCCTGATCTCGAGGATGCATGCTTCAACTCGGCCATATTATTGGTGCAAGGAACCTTATCTTTGCTGATGCGGGACAATACTATCCTGATTCCGAAATTAGGACTGCCCCAATTCCTACTCCTTTGAAATTTTCTGCTCCGTCGAAGAACATTCTCCACCCTAGGTATGACTCTACAATATCTTCTCCAGCGAACAACACCTCTTCGTTTGGGAAGTACGTAGTGAGTAGCTCATAATCCTTGTCCATTGGATTCTCTGCAAGGTGATCAGCCAAGGCTTGTCCTTTGACGGCCTTCTATGTTTTGTACATAATGTCAAATTCGCTGCGAAGAATCTGCCATTTGGCCAGCTTTCCTGTAGGCATCGCCTTCTGAAAGATATACTTGAGTAGGTCGAGTTGGGATATTAAATGTGTGGTGTCTGCTGACATGTAGTGCCTCAATTTCTGGGCAATCCAAGTCAAGGCACAACAAGTGCGCTCTATCAGAGTGTATTTGGCCTCGCATACGGCCTCTTGCATAAATGTAGGGTAAAGCTGCGTACTATAGACTCTTGTGGCCCGGCCCTTCCCCGGACCGCACGCATAGCGGGAGCTAGTTCATCGGGATGCCCTTTTTATGGTGTGAACTTCTTGCTTAAGTAATAGATGGCCTGCTCCTTTCTTCCGGTCTAATCGTGTCATCCTAACACGCATCCAAATGCATTATCCAAGACCGAAAGATATAACAACAGTGGAACACCGGGCTCGAGAGGAACCAACACTGGTGGATTTGACAACTACTCCTTAATTTTGCTGAAGGCGTTGTAAACACTCTTCTGTCCATTTTGTAGCAACATCCTACTTCAACAGCTTGAAGAACGGTTCACAAATTACTGTGGACTGAGCTATGAAATGGCTGATGCAATTCATTCTACCAAGGAAACTCATCATATCCTTCTTGCTCTTTGGTGGTGGCAACTCTTGAATGGTTTTGATTTTTGAAGGATCCATTTATATCCCTTGCTTACAATGAAACCTTGCAATTTTCCAGCAGGGACTTCGAATGCGCATTTTGCAGGGTTCAACTTCAAACTTACCTACACAGGCATTTGAAAAACTTCTTTGGGTCATCCAGATGTTCTGAACTCCTTCGAGACTTAATGATGACATCATCCATATATACCTTGATCTCTTTGTGAATCATGTCGTGAAAGAGGGTTGTGATGGCCCTCAGGTAGGTAGTGCTAGTGTTTTTCAGGTCGCAGCATTACTCTATAGTATTAAAACCACAAGGCGTAGTGAACGCTGTCTTTTCTACATCTTTTTCATGCATCAGGATCTGATGGTACCCGGCGAAACAATCCACGAATGACTGCAGCTCATGCTTTGCGCAGTTGTCGATAAGGATATAAATATTTGGTAAAGGGAAATCGTCCTACGGGCTGGCCTTTTTAGGATCTTGATTATCCACACATATCCTGATTTTCCCATCCTTCTTCGGCACCGAGATGATATTTTCCAACCATGTGGGATAATTGGTGACCCTCACTGCGTTCGCCTCTATTTGCTTGGTTACTTCTTATTTTATCCTCAAACTCAAGTTTGGTTTCACCTTTCTGGGTTTTTGTTTGACTGGCGGTCTAGCAGGATCGGTAGGCATTTGATGCGAAATGATGTTAGTGCTTAACCCAGGCATGTCATCATATGACCATGCAAACAAGTCAATGTATTGTTGGAGGAGCTCGACCAATTCTTCTTTTTGCTCTGCTTCCAAATGGATTCTGATCCGGGTTTCTTTCATGTCTTCTTCATTTCCCAGTTTACCACTTTTGTCTCTTCAATGTTAGGTTTTTTTTGGCTTTCCAACTGTTCGATCCCATATGGGAGATTGTCTAGCATCATGCTTTCGTCGCATTCTTCATAATCTGGATCGCTTTTCTCAAGGGTTTAGTTACATGTCGTAATCGCGGAACGCGAGTTTGATTACTGAAAAGAAAAACTAAGTATAAATGAAGCTATATATAAATTTACAAACAATTTTAAGAAAGCACTTCTTTTTATTTCATCAAAGAGGAACGTCTAAGAGTTCAAAGAGGCGAATGACAAAAAGGTACATACACAGTTCAAGCCTAAATTGGCCGTGCGATCTTTACAAAAGTTTTACAAGTCCACACTACCAAGACTCCTAGCGAACCAAACATGGGCTTCAGTCTAGCTTTGCAAATCCTCTCCTAGTTCGGCATTCAGAATGGTCAGTGTATTGGTATCGACTTTGTCATAGAATTCCTCGATCATGGTCACAAATAGCCTTCCCATTGCATCGATGATGTTGTCCTGACCCAGACCTGAATCACACTCTGGCACAAAAGCTTTCTTCCCAAAGCTATCGGTACAAGTCTTCCCAGTCGGAGGCTGATATACCTTATGCTGGCTCTACCTTTCTGCCCACTCGAATCAATCAACTCTGTTAGCCCATCTGATCAGGCTCCAAGCCTGGTCCCTGGTCTGTATCCATACTTCATCATTTCTCTAATGTCCATCTTTGATCTCTGTGGTGACTGCATCCCCAGGTTTTGCTCGGTATCTTCTATTTTTGTTGTCTGCATGATCTCAACTGCATGCAAAGAGACCTCGTCTAATCCTTCTAAGAACGGAACTGCATGTTCCAGATAAGTTGATTGGATCCATTCGTCATGGATTACAATATCTTAGCAAGCCCACTCGAACTGCATGCACTGGTGTAGGGTATGCAGGACTACCCCTGCCATGTGTATCCAAGGTCTTCCTAGCAACAGGTTGTATGAACATGAAATATCCATCACTTCGAATAGTATGGGAAACTCAACTGGTCTAATTTGCAGGGCCAAATAGATTTCTCCAATGATGTCCTTCTGTGACCCGTCAAAATCCCTTACCCTCATGTGACTTTCCTTTACTTCTCTCAGATGAATACCCAACTCTCATAGGGTAGAGAGCGGGCACATACTGACTTTTGATCCCCCATCAAGGAGTACTCTGGACACCAACTTATCTCTGCATTTGACGGTGATGCATAAAGATTTGTTGTCTATAGGAAGTTCATCTCTTCGAAAAATGATCATATTTGCTTAAACCATCTTACTGATGGTTGTTTCTAGTGCCTCACTGGTGGTGTTGCTCGGCACACTCACCCCACTTAATACTTTCATCAGGGCATCTTTATGACTGTCAGAACTCAT
Organism: Nicotiana tabacum; assembly: GCF_000715075.1. Lineage (NCBI taxonomy): Eukaryota > Viridiplantae > Streptophyta > Magnoliopsida > Solanales > Solanaceae > Nicotiana > Nicotiana tabacum. The sequence continues at coordinate 80,427,764 of NC_134102.1, forward strand.
TAATAGATCCATGATTGATATTTGTGCTGGGGTTTTCTTTAATAGTTACTCCATGGAGTATTCTTTGGTTGACATCCTCTTCCAAAACTTGGCGTCCTCCGGATCTGTTATATTCCTTCTCTGAATCGGTTCCTTTCTTAAATTTCCTCGGTTTACATCCTTATGAGCACAACACCTCTCTGACCTGGTCATTCTATGAGCCGCTACGGAAATTCATCATCTTGGCATTCCCTTTCTGCTAATATGACCACAGGACTGTCTTATATTCCTGATCCACTTCATCCCTAATATCAGCAGTTGACTATTACTGGTAAGTCGGGACCATCACTGTAGGTTTTAACTACACTATGATCATCGAAGCCCTTCGAGGTGGAGCCTTCACAGCCTTAGCATTCCCTAATGTGATGATGGTTCCTTTCAGATCATATTCTTCATCCAGTGTGATCATATTAGCTCCTTGATTCAGGTGGTTTGGCAGCGGGTTGGGTTCACATTGGGCGAAGCTGGGGTGCAATGAATGGCTCCACTTTTGATCAGTAACTCATCCAGTGTGATCATATTAGAGTACAGTTTGGTTTCATCAAAGTATTTTGAAGGATACTCAGGAACCCTTCCTTCTATTAGATGTTTCAAGCCTGCTCTCCTCAGTTTTTCAAACAGTTGAGCCAAAGGTTCAGCAATCGATGTGTAGTTTCTGGGACCTATTTCTTCAGAATTTGGGCGAGGACGGGGTGCATATGTGGGTCGGTTTTGATGAGTGGTTATTTGAATTGGAGCATATGGTCGTGGTGCATTTGGATTTGTATGGGCGCGAGGTGGGTAATATTGAGGTTGGGAATTGTAGTGTGGTTGTGTGTTGTATATTGGAGCATAAGTAGGTGGGTGTGGGGAATGGGTATTTGGAGACCAAGAGGTGTTTCCATGGTGTGGATTGGCCTGGTATTTGGGAATAATTGTTGATACCTCTTCCTTTTTCTTCTTTCAGCTTCGTATTGAATCGGATTGGATTTCTTTGCTAGTTGCTTACAATGCGGCCATAGATTCTACCTTGTCGGACTTTATACCTTCCTCTAAAAAATCTCCCATTTCGACAAGTTTAGGGAACTTCTCCCCCATCATGCACATCATTTTCTCAAAGTAGATACCTTCCTGAGCCCTGATGAAATACTTAGTCAACTCACTGTTATCTAACAGGGGTTGTGCTCTGGTGGCCTCTAACCTCCATCGACGTGCATATTCTTGGAATGATTCTGACGGTTTCTTCTGCAAGTTTAACAGTGCAAACCTATCAGGGGTAATTTATGTGTTGAACCGGAAGTGATTCATGAAATCTTCTACCATACCCTGCCACTCCCTCCAGTTTCGGGGATCTCAGCGAGAGTACCAAGTAAGTGCCCCCCTGCCAAACTCCTTATAAACAGCTTCATCTTTAACTTCTCATTTCTTCCTACTCCGACTAGCTTATCACAGTAGGCTCTTAAGTGTGCATGGGGTGCACATGTCCCATCAAGGATATCGAACTTTGGAGGCTTGTACCCTATCGACATGTCCATATCAGGGTGGATGCACAGATCCTCATAGTCTAGACTTTCATTCCCTCGAGCGACCTGAATGTTTTTCATTTGTTTTATTAATGCTCGTAAATGTTCGGATACTAGTTCTTCCTCTTTATACTTAGCTTCCCTCTCCATTTTGGCATATTGATCAACTTCATAAGGCATCCTGACCGTGACGGGATCTGTGAAGGTAGGTTCTAAAATGGCATATACAGGAGGAACATGTCGCTCAGGTGTAGTGGTACGGGCCGCGAGTATGTGTTGGTTTTGGTTAGCGGTGAAAGTGACACCATCATGAGGAGGGGTATGAACTGTGTTGGTAACAACTAGTAGGTTTTGCGGTGTTTGAACGTAATTTTGTACGTAGGCAGTGTGTATGGGAGGGTTTGGTGGGTTTGCAGGGGTTACTGGAGGTATAATCTGGGTGGTAGGGGCTGAAGTCATGGTATTGTTTGCTTGGCGAGTAGTGGAAGGAAAGAGGTCAGAGATTAAATCTAGAAGGAAAACGGGGTGGTTGTGGGAGCATCGTCATAACCAGATGTGCCAATTCCCGAATGTGTTGTGCTTCCTCCCTCCCTGATTCCATCTCTTGGGCCATCCTAGCCACATGTTCATCATTAATCATATCATCCTTCTTTCACGATCGTCCCGCGCTATCAGCTATTACCAGAGCATGTTCGGTTGGGTTATCTGTCACATACATCTTACATTTCGATCTCAAGTTGTACGATGGTTCCTCCAGTTTTGGATCAACACAAACCAACTTTCTTTTAGGGAGTAATAATAAGGTAATACACGAAAAGAAAAGAAAATAAAAAGAACATAAGTCAATTTCAGTATTTGCAGAGGTAATAAGCACATAGAGCAGTTAGTTCACGTATTCAGGCAAACGCATTTTTTCCTAAAATTTGTGGGACCCCTCTTTGCCAGAGGTAGGCCTAAGTCATGAATATTTGACAAACAATTAGATTTGACACATTCAAATCCGAAGAAAATTTTGATTTCCATAGATAGTATTTGTATTGTAATAGGTGAGAGCAAAGCTTACATCATTGTTTCCAACATTCAGAGGATTACATGGGCTCAATCAAACTTGCCCTTAAAGAAATGAGAAAGTTCGTAATAAAGATACAAAGTGGGAAAATGCGTGAAATCAACAAACTTCTAGTAACCATCCCCGGAATAGTTCCCCATCTCTTCTTCTTTTTCCGGCTCTTCCTCTGGGTCATCTTCAAATTCTTCTTCATCATCATTGAACTAGGGTTCTTCCTCTTGGTCTTCCTCTAGTTTTGTCTCAGACTCAATCTGTATATATTCAACTGCTCTTTCATCATCCTCGAGAGGTGGGAGTATGTGATCGATCGACACTAAGACCACTTGGAGGTGCATAGAGGCACTTACGAGGTAGTGTGGGAAAATCTCAAAATAGATTTGCAAAGCTGCCACTGTATCCTCCAGCCAGGCTATTCCTTCCCTGCTTGGTCGGGCTAGCTCATCCTCATCATTGATTCAGACATAGTATTTCAGAGTGCACCATGAATTTTGACCCATTGGCATTATGACTAGATCGTTCCACTCCTCCTGAAGTCTCGTTATCCTTGGTATCTTGATTTGACCATTGTATTAGTCTTCATACAGCGCAATCCCCATCCAGAGAGGTACATCCTGAATCAACCCAAACTACCTGAGAACTCGTAAGGGTGAGTATGGCTGGATGCCCTCAAGTCCTATCAGCTCGATAAAAAAATACTTCCGGGGAGTCCATAGGATTTCCCTTCCGCCTAGCCATGACAACTTCCAATTAATCCATTCTCCGCTTAAATTGGTCAGCATCTCTCTCTATTCTTCGTGTTCGTACAGGGAGACCCAATGCCTCACTCTCTCACTATGACTTTGAATCATGTTGCTAACGCCCACAAAATAGTCAACTGTGGCCTCTCACTGAAAGAAGCTCACGATAGCCCAAATTTGAAGCAGTAGGTTGCAACCCTTAAAGAAATCAAACCCCCGATAACATGCGGACAATGCTCAGAGAATCTCTGCAAGCACTATAGGTATAGAAATGGCTTGGATGTTGCCCCGGAATGTTGCCAAAACAAAGGCAACAAGTTGATATTGATTTGTCCTCTTCTTTGCGGGAAAACCAGCAGTCGCAACAGCACCAAAGAGAAGGTATGGGTCAGAGACTTTCCCTAGTACCATTCATAGCTTTCACAATGTCCGAACTTGTCGAATAATTGGTCTAAGCTTACCCATTCATCTTCAATATTTCTCAACCCCCGACTGTTTACCAGACTCAAAGCATCAAGAAACCTGTAGTTGGGCATGGTGACCGGTAGTATCGGCTTCCTCCCCGTAAATGGAATCTATGTGAAACTGGTAACATCTTCCAACATTGGCACCGACTCACAATCAGCAAACATGAAAACTACTTTGGCCGGGTCCCACAACTCTATCAGCAAGCAGGTAAGCACCTTGTCAGCTCGGATGTTTAGCAAGGCGATCAGTGCTCCTAGGTGTGTCCTGATTCGTCTCCATACTCTCGGCAGATATTCTTCAACCATTTCTTTAGTTTGTGCGGTGCTCCCATCTCCACATTTATCTCTGGGATGTTTTGGTTGATCTCTATTCTGAATATGGTAGAGAAAAGGGGTTTGATAAGCATTTGCTTTGGATTTTATGTGTCTTATCATGATCGGTTCATCTTTCCACAAAGGTGATGTTGTTGGGTGCATGACCCCTTTATATTATGGCGGCTTTCCTATTTGTGTGTCGATGCCAAGGACTGACCCGCCTAAGGTTTATGCAATATGACCTATGTTTGCTAGAGTAGAGTGTTTCCTAATTTTTAGTTGGACTGAATACTGTGAGAAGTTATGTCAGTTGACCTGACAAAGCGATTCTCTAAAACTAACGAATTTTGAAAGAAGATTCGGAGGGGTGTAAAAGGCAACCCTCGCTTGCCATTGTGTGTGATGGTGTACGGCCAAGACTTGATAGGAAAGAGTGTGATGATAGTATATATAAAGCTGTAATAGATAGTGATGTTAGCAATAACCTTTAAAGTAAGTAGATAAATACATAACGAGCAAGTAAGGCAGGTACGCATACAATTGCAAATTAAACACAGTTAAAGCAGTGTATAAACAATCCTAAATTCCAAGTCTAGTCCAAGTCTGCTAAGTTCAGAACCTAAGTGTGAATCCCCAACAGAGTCGCCATATTGTTATACCCTATTTTGCACGAGTCAAAATAAGATTCAACTAGTGGTTCCTCTGTTGATGATAAAAGAGAGTCTCCGCCTAATATTTAAAGGTATACTAGGGTACCTATTTAATTACTAAGATCATTTCTCTATTAGTCTGCTAACCGATGAGATTTTGGGTAAGGGTTCTTGTTCTTCTAAGGGGAAGGTGTTAGGTACCCCTTAAAATCTACCTGAGGTAGCTCCATAGGACATAGACTAGGTATAAAGGATTAGTTGTCTATAGTCTGCTTAATTAGCGCTAAAAGTATGGCATGTTGTATATCTAGTTTAGAACTTATTACTTGAAAATTTACATGTGATTTTGAAAAGAGGGTATAGATTTATAAAAGCCTTTAGGAAAATGTTTATCTCTTATATTATTGAAAGAGTATATCTATAATGTATGTATTTGTAAACCCTTATGAGATATGGCTAAGTTATAAAACATTTTGTCTTTAAATGAATATGGCTATTTACATAATTCTAGTAAAACAAGGGTATTGTAAAGAAGTGGGTCTAAGATATACCTTAGTTTTAAAATCTCATTTTTAGCTTTGAAGAAATCGTTAGAAGACCATTGGCTGGGCAACAGCAGTTGTTTGATTTCTTGTAGAAAACCACAATTTAGAAGACAAATTTTGGATTCCGTTTCTGGCTTTTCAAAAGAGAAGATTGTCATCCTTTGCTAAGATTGTTTTGGTTCTAAAAGACTTCATAAAATTGTATGTAAAGATTAAGAGATGAATAGTATAAATGATTAACGAATTATAATTATCTACTACTAAGTCTAACTGGTCTTTTAATCCTATGTCTTTTAGGGCTTGCCTAGATTATTATTCAAAGAGATAAAATAAAGCATTCAATCAAATATCGTAAGTGTTATATACATATGGGAAGTAAGGACAGTAAACTTTAATAAAAGCAGTAGAGCAGAAGAATGGACTCTGTTTTGAGCATAAATGAAAGTAGGTGCAGCAAGTAACAAGGACGAACAACCGCAACTTCAAACTTCAATATATGCAGGTACAAGACTTGGGCCTGAGTTCTTTAAGAACTCGGCAAGCCCAATTGCAAAATATGTTCAAGAAAGAAAAATAAGGTCATTCTATTCTACTCAAGGTACTTAATTGTGCATGAATAAAACAATTATGTGCCCAAGATAAATTATAATAATCAATAGTAATCCAGAATATGATAATTAGTGTGGAGTCACAGATGGTAAAGTAATTTACAATGAAAGTCTTTGTTTTCATTGAACACTAAACCTCAAGGGATTAATATGTGTCAATAGATTAGAGGCTAAGGGTAGAATTCCATTCACGGCCAAGGTACTCTATGTATCCCTGGCACTTCAAAGTTCCCAAGGGTCTCGAGGCCCAGGGCAGTGCTTGTGTCAGGGAGAGTAGCTCAACCAAGAACTAAACTCTATTCCCGAATACCCCTTATTACTCACACTTATTCTTTTCTACAGGTTTAGGTGCTAATGAGGCACTTAATGTAGATCCTCATACCACAATGATACCATACCACAGAAATATGTACATTTCTCATAACAGCTATACAGAATACCACAGGATCATAAGATAGCCACTCCACATTGTTGTAACCACAATTCAAACCAAAGCATATGATTCACTTTGAATATCATAACATGTTAGGCATTTCAGGAAAAAAACAGACACTTGAAATCACATGTCTTAAGAGTAGAGTAAGTGCATGGTTCAAACCTATAAAGACTATGCACAGAGATATAAAGAGTATGCACATGGATTCAAACCTAAGTATATGATTCAGTGTGAACACCATAACATGTTAGCCATTTCGGGAAAAAAAACAGACACTTGAATTACATGTCTTAAGAGTAGAATAAGTGTATGGTTCAACCCTCTAAAGAGTATGCACAGAGATCCAAGTTAACAGTCTTGTGTCATTCTAAAACAAATGACATGATTACTTGTTTCTAAAAGCTTTTAGCTTCTTACTCATACCAATATCATTTGGAGAACAAAGAATACTTCTATACCCAAACAGAATAGGTAACAACAAAAGGTTCATCTCAAATACATAAATCAAACCTAGTTCATTTAGATGAGCCTAGTGAAGTATAGGAATAGTGATAATCACGGACATGGTCATGAAGGACAAGCAGGATTGTTGAAGAACAAGATAAGTGTAAGGTATCCCAAAGAGCACCCATACGTAACAGTTAAAATGGGTTATACCATCACAAACATAATAGGGGGTTAATATAATCAAACTAACAGTGTCACTACAAGAGCTTCAAAAAAAGGGCAGGGGAATCATTATATTAGGGAATCTGTTAAGCATATCAAGTATGGGATTTTAGGTGTGATAAAACTTAATTTCAATACTTTAATACAACAGATAAAACATCAAAACATAAACTTATCTTAACCAAACATTATAGCTAAAGTTAAGAGTATGCCAACTATCAGAATACACACAAGGCTAGTGCAGGAATACTATTAGTATAGAACTTTAATGTGATCACACAGTCATGGGATTAAACAAAGAATCAATGACCCTCCAAGAGTTAATAGAATCACAAAGACACGTCAGAAAGAAGAAATTGGTTTAAAGGTCATGAGCCGGTGTACCCAAACTAAGATGATAGTCTTGTCTTTACCACTAAGCAAGTTCACATTCATTTAAGTCTAGTTTATCAGGTGAGTCACTACAAATGCAAATAATACCCAAGGCAGGTTAGTATTGCAATCATGATAGTTCTAATAGAACATGAGGGAGGTCTGAATCTAGCTATTAGGATTGTTTGAGAGTTCTTTGGTTGTCTTTAAAGCTTAACAATAGATACATGTTATCATATGTTCATTAGGATCTATACATAGTTCTAATTTCAACAACTTACGGAACTTATGATTCCAGAATCCATTTATCAGCCACATGTCATTATCAAACACATAAAATAGTCAACCATAGCACATTGTTAATGATATCATTTAGTAAACGATAACAGGACAAATCATGCTTGCAAATTCAACAGAGGAGTAGAGTTTAGGTTTTACTAACCTCCTTTAAGGTAGCAAACCAAACAAAGAATTTGTTTTAGCTATTTAGAATCCAAGGACTCAAACGCTTAATCAGTAGGCAAACTCAAAATTGAAAAGAGGGAGGATATCAAAAATTTAGTAAGAACTCAGACTTTAATTGAAGATGCTTAACGATACTGTATTGTGTATTGATTTTCTTCAGATGTTAGGTGTTGTTAGGTGAGAGCCATTAAGGCTCGTATTTTTAGTGTTTTCAATGCTTAGGGTTCCAATAGATTCAAATAGTGAGTGGAAGATGATGATGAGTTGATGATGTGAGCGTAATCAGATAAAAGTATAAAGAATAGAGGAAAAATTGATGAAGGAGTTTTACCCGGGCGTGTGAGGATCAGGATCAACCATTGATGAAAAAAATTCACCGGCTAAGTGTAATACCCCGGAAAATTTTGAAGTACTTAAGCGCTATTAAGAAAGTTGATGTGCGCTAATTTTATTATTTTATATGCAGACGAGAACTATTAATGGGGTGGATATCAATTAGATATTATAATAAGTGTACAAGTCATATTATAAGTGATGTGGGGTCTAGGGAGAGCCCTAAGTCCAAGTCAACTTGAAAATCTCATGATAGACTAAAGTTGCAAATGAGTACGCATAAGACTAAATTTTGGACGAGCATATATATATATATATATAAGGATTTATGTGGTGGATCACCTATCAAATTAAAGGTCTTTGAGTATAGTTTCTAACGCTTCAAACAGTTTGTCATTTGGATATTCCTACAAGAAGTTATGACCAAATTACCAAAGGCTGGCGGAGGAGAAGATGCGAAGCATCTGAGGCCGCGTCCGAAAGAGAGGCTAGCAGTGAAGTGCTGCCATAGCGTCGATGTCCGTATCCGAGCTTCAAAGAGGAGTGAAGTGGAGATGCGAAGCATCCAGGGCCGCATCCGAAACCCATAAATCTGGGCCTATAAATACAAGGTCGGAGAAGGAGGATATTTTGAGTATTTGGGGGTTAGGGTTCTTGAGGTGAAGGGACGATTTCGAGCTCAAATCAAGTCCAATCAACCAAGGTAAGCTGTTAATGATGCTTTGGGTTGATTATTGCTCAATATACATGATTTCTCTCATCATTCTTACATCCAAATACAAGATTTCATCATCAAATCCTCAAGAACACAAAAATCACCAAAGTTGTGATTTTTCAAGATTGATCTACTAGAGGTAATTCCAATGCTTCAAACTCATTTAATATGAGTAGTTAGAAGTATTTGAAGCATTTGTTGCAAGTTTTAAGGGTTGAAAGATTGAATTATAAAAATCTAGTTCATGGCATGAATAGTACTTTTGAGAAAATAAGGGAGAAGGTGAATGGTAATCTTGGCGATGAAATTTATAAATACATTGAACCTATGGGATTTGTTACTAATATTGTTCTCATTGGATGTTGTTATTGTAGATTGAAGTTGATTAGTGTAGTGCATCGTTGTAGTATCATTAAGGGAAGAATTTGAGGTATGTTGGCTAAACTTTCTCTCTTGGAATTGAATTCCATAATGTTTTCGTAAGATCAAGTATGATTGGCTCAAGATTCCTAACTCTTACATTCTGGGTTATTCCCTATAAATTTGATTATCCCGAATGAGCCTTATGTCGAAATATAGATCTTCCAAGTATGGGTTGTGTATTAATATGTTATGGCTTTGAGTCATGTTTCAACGAAAGATAGTATGCCAAAATGTTTGTGAAATCTCAATATTCTTAAGACTCTTAGTTGCTCATATGTGTACCTAAAGTCTTGATTGGGAATGTCTTATTATTGATAACCTATAAAGATGGTTGGAAGTGAAATCAGTGAATTGGGGGATATAAAGTGTGACCAACGTGCCAATAGTGAAAGGCATACTTGTGGCCAATGGTGCCGATGTAATGAAATAATGTGAGAAAGATTATGAATGAGCTTTGACTCACCTATTCCAAAATTTACTTCGACAATATAATCGGCTAAAAGTTTATGAACTCAAGTGATGCACATATATGGCTGTTTTAGCTAATGCTATGCTTTGTAAGTAATTTTCAATATGCTTTGCATTCTTACATATTAATGAGTGGAAATTGTGTATGATTTCTGGTGGAGTGATATGAAGAGAAATGTAGCGGACTTTGTGGAAAGATGTCCAAATTGTCAGCAAGTGAAGGCCGAGCACCAAAGGCCCGGTGGGTTGGCACAGAACATAGAAATTCCAATGTGAAAGTGGGAGATGATCAATATAGACTTTGTGGTGGGACTACGTCGCACGCCTCGAAAGTATGACTCGATTTGGGAGATTGTGGATTGACTCACGAAATCAGATCACTTCTTACCTGTTAAGGCTACCGACACAGCAGAACAGTATGCTCAGTTGTACATCAAGGAAATAGTCAGGATGCATGGCACTCTAGTTTCTATTATCTCATATCGAGGGGCACAGTTCACGGCTAATTTTTGGAAGAAATTTCAGCAAGGTTTGGGTACTCAGGTGAATCTTAGTACAGCCTTTCACCCGCAGACTGACGGGCAGGCAGAGCGGACTATTCAGACGCCTGAGGATATGTTGCGCGCTTGTGTTCTTGACTTCAAGGGTAGCTGGGATGATCATTTGTCACTCATAGAATTTGCCTATAACAACATTTATCATGCTAGCATTCAGATGACACCGTTCGAGGCTTTATATGGTAGGAGATGTAGATCTCCCATTAGATGGTTCGAGATTAGGGAAGCAGAGTTGATAGGGCCAGACCTCATGCATCAGGATATGGAGAAGATTAAGATCATTACGGAACGGTTGAAAACTGCTCAGAGTCGTCAAAAGTCCTATTTGGATATGCGTCGCGTGGATTTGGAGTTTAAAGAGGATGATTGGGTATGTTTGAAGGTTTCCCCCACGAAGGGTATAATGCGGTTTGGTAAGAAAGGGAAGTTGAGTTCGAGGTATGTCGGACCGTACAGAATCATTCAGAGGATTGGTCGGGTGGCTTACAAGCTTGAACTACCTCTAGAGATGTCTTTAGTGCACCCGGTGTTCCACGTATCCATGTTGAAGAAGGTGGTTGGAGATCCATCGCTTATTGTTCCAGTTGAGGCTATTGAGGTTAACGAGGAATTGACTTATGAAGAAATTCCAGTTGCCATTCTTGATAAGCAAGTCCGTAAGCTGAGAAATAAAAAAATTGCCTCCGTGAAAGTACTATGGCGAAACCAACAGGTTGAAGAGGCCACCTGGGAGGCCGAGGAAGAGATGAAAAAGAAGTACCCTCATTTGTTTGAATAGATATGTAATTGATTCTATGAAATTGTTCCCTGTGAATTATGTATCATTTGTACAGTTGATGTTAAGGTTGTTCCTTTTTGTTAATATACTGCTCGTGAGGCCACGATTGGCATTGTTTTTATTTTATGTTGTGTCGTTGGTTCATGTATATGTTGTTAGGATTGGTTTCTGGGATTCTCTGACAGGTGGATAGGCCCAGTTATAGGGGAAACTCTAGCGAAATATTTGGAAATTTAGGGAGTTAGTCAAAAATTTGGAACTGTTGGCTTGTGTTATAGCAACTGAGTCACATTGGTTTCTAATGGCAGATTTTGGCCCTCATTCGAGGAAGAATGATCTTAATCGGGGGAGGATGTAAGGCCCCATAAAATTTCAACTAAAATCGGGGGTTTCGTGGTGCCAAGATAGACTTATGTGTTGACGATTGTAGAGCTTCTTCGCGGCTAGCAAGCTCGTCGCGGTACGGACTTGTTGGGTTGAACAGTGTGTTGGGGAGTTGAAGAAAATTTTTGGCAGAGTAGGGCATTTTTGCGTTCCACTATGCGACCGCAGAATCACTCTACGGGCCGTAGAACTGCCGCAGAGTGAAGCAGAGAAATGGCCTATTTTTGGAGGTTATTTTGCGGTCCGTTATGCGGCCGCATAACCATTTCACGGGCTACACAATCCATCGCAGATACAACATGAATATTTCCGGAGGGTAGTTCTGCGGCGCATTATGCGACCGCAGAAGTAGTCTGCGGACCACAGACCTGCCGCAGACCCAACTCGAATAGCCCAGTTTTGAGACCCCTTTTCGGGCCGCATACCTATTTTATGGTCCGGTCTGCGACCACAAACCCGGCTTCGTAGAGTTTAAGTTTGGAAACTTTCACCCGATCCCATTTTCATAAATACATCTTATGGTTTGTTTTGGTTGGTCCTAACTGATATTTAGATAGAGGGGAGTGGTCTAGAGTGAGAGGGGAAGTTCCTAAGGTTATTATTCATCAACTCTTGCTCAAAGTTGAAGAATTCACAAGAAAAACTCACTAGGTCTTCATCCTAGAGGTAAGATTCTACTCTCAAGCCCTCAATTCCGAGATTTAATTAGAAATAGGTAATGAGAAAAGCAATTCTTGGAGGGGGTGGGGGTGGGGGAGTTGTTCATTATGCATGCATGTACCATCAAGGGTAGTGAAAAGATTGGGGAGCTAATTTGGGTAAACTTTGGGTAGTGGGATGAAGGGATCCACCATAGGAGGACCTTGAAACCTTAATACACACCTAGTGTTTTATAAAATGCACAAATGAGCTGGAACCATAAACTCCTTCCTAATTTGTGTTCGATTTTGCTATATGTCTAAATAGATCGAAGTGGCTAAGAATTCCGGAACATTGTAGTAATTTAAAAAGCTCGAGGCGAGGTATGTTGGCTAAACTTCTCTCTTAGAATTGAACCCCACAATGCCCTTGTAAGTCCCGAGTTGTTCATTATAAATTGATTATTAGGAATAAGCCTTGTGTCAAAATATATATGTTCAATATGTATTCCAAATGTTCTTGTAATGTTATGTTTTACTTGAAAATGTGCTCGAAGCATGGGTTGCATATTTAAATATTATAACTTCAAGTCGTGATCCAAATGAAAGCTATTATGCCAAATTATGTAATAAATCTCAATGTGCATAACATTCTTATTTGCTCACATGTGGACTTAAAGTCTTGAATAAAAAAACTTTGTTGATGATGATCCGTGATGATGTTTGAAAGTGAAAGAGATGAACATGAAATATGAAATACGTCCAATGTGCCAAGAGTGACATTGTGTTATGGCCATTGGTGCCAACGAAATGAATGATATATAAAAGATAATGAAAGGAGTTGTCAATCCTTTAAATAAATAAACACCATGGGAGTATCGTTAGTCACCGAGGAAGCGTAGGTTAAAATAACCTAACACCGAAACTACACGTGTCGGTGTAGGAGTAATTGTGATTGTACCCTTTTATTGGGATGAGATTGATGTGATGAGAATATTCCCCTTTATTGGAATGAGATAATTTCTAAAAGGGTGATGTCGATCCACACGGTATTGTGGTAAGACGGCCTAGCCGGTCGGATCGTGATCGGATGCCATGTCGCACACATGGTGGTGATTGTGCTTGAGATTATGATTGAAACAATGATTGATATTGAAATAATGATTGTGATTGTGGTTGATGTCTTTGGGTGAGACGACCTAGCCGATCGGGTCATGATCAGACTCCGTGCTAAAATCATGATGGTATATCGGTGCTAAGATCTCCCAACCTAAAATATGGAAATTTACTTAAAGCCTTCATTACTAATGAACTTAAAGTTATGATTTCCGGAATATTCCACTTGTTGATAATTATGATAATGATCTATGAAAGGGAATAAATGAAAGTGTGGAATATAAAATACCATCATTGCGCCATGAATAAAGAATCATATGTTTGGCCAAGAGAGCCAATGAAATAATGATGTTGTAAGTGGTTGAAAGTACGGATTAGGTGCTATGTGATGTGAAAGGTTATGAGATGTACATATTTGTACTTTTGTTTCCAATGTGTTATGAAACCCTATGGACGGTCTTTGAAACGCATAGGTATATGGTGTTATGAAACCCTATGGACGGTCTATGAAACACATAGGTATATCGTGTTATGAAACCCTATGGACGGTCTATGAAACGCATAGGTATATGGTGTTATGAAACTCTATGGATGGTCTATGAAACGCATAGGTATATCATGTTATGAAACCCTATGGACAGTCTATGAAACGCATATGTATATCGTCTTATGAAACCCTATGGACGGTCTATGAAACGCATAGGTATATCGTGTTATGAAATCCTGTGGACGGTCTATGAAACGCATAGGTACATTGTGCTATGAAATCCATTGTGATACGAAATCCTGTGGACGGTCTATGAAACGCATAGGTACATTGTGTATAAGAGGTATAGATGTACGGTATGAATAAACACTATGGACGGTCTATGAAACGCATAAGTGTATAATATGATATGTGAACACTATGGATGGTCTATGAGACGCATAAGTGTATAATATGATATGTGAACACTATGGATAGTCTATGAGACGCATAAGTGTATAATATGATTTGTGAACACTAAGGACGGTCTAATGAGGCACATTGTTAATGCAGACAATAGGTGCCCCCTTTTGTTGTCCTTGTTTGTACAGGTTGTTTCAATTATATTATATTATGTGTTCCACGTATAGATTATATGGGTATTCTATTTTGAAAGAGGATTTCTAGCTATACATACTAGTGCTATTCGACAGTACTAACGTCCCTTTTGCCGGGGGCGCTGCATCTTTAATGGATGCAGGAGGTTCTACAGCATGTGGCATCGATCAGTGATAGCAGTACACTCTTTTCAGCTGATTTGGTGAGCCCCACTTCATTTCGGGGTCATGTATCTTTTGTTTCTCATATACTTTGTGGTTGAGGTATAGCCGGGGCCTTGCTGGCGGCATTTTCATATTACTCTTCAGTTGTACTTAGAGGCTCCGTAGATAGATTGTGGGTGGTATTTGATGTTGGGAATTGGCTTAGAATTGTTGGTATTTGGCAACATGTTTTTCATTAAATCTTTAAACTCGTACTATTTTGGGAATATTGAATGATGTTGTTAATGGGAATGAAATGGAAACGGTTAATGAAATCTCTTCGGTATTTGATTAACGGAGTACATCTCCTCTTTATTCACAGATGAATTTGGGTAGAATGAAATCTAACAGGCTTGCTCAGTCGGGTTCACTCGGTTGAGTACCGGTCGCGCTCCTCGGTTTTGGGGCGTGACAAACTTGGTATCAAAGCCTAAGGTTTTAAAGTGTCCTAGGATGTCTCGGAGCCATGTCTAGTAGAGTCCCTTATTATCGGTGTGTTGTTGACTACATCTATAATTAGGATACGACATGGGCATTTAGGAATAATACCCTTCTTTGATATTCTGAATCGTGCGATGAAACTGGTTGTGAAATTGTTCTTCCTCTAACTCATTCGTTGAGGTTCGAGGTAAGTTTAAATGCTCTTTTGGTTTATTCCATGTAATGTTGTCATGTGACATGACGAATGGGTAAAGGTCTGAATATTAAACAGATGGCAAATGCATCATGTTGAATGAATGGTATGGCCATATGAGACAAGTATATATTACCATGAGCATACTTTATATGAGAAGAGTGCTAGAAGTGATTACCCACCTCCAAAGAGGCATTGACGTGATAAATGAGACCTAATCTTAGTGAATAGTATGGGAACCATGTGTTCTCTAAGATGTAAATTTGCTACATAGGCACGTGATATATGAAAGGCATGGCCTGGAGAGTAATGATAAATGTGTAGTTCTCTCATGGGAGACAAGAAGTTATGAAAGGAGAGTTAAGTGAACCCACAATGATAAGACCCTAGCACTATGAATATTATAAAAATCCCAGGAATGTGCGAAGTGGTGTTACACTCCAAAAAGGATATTGACACGAGGGATTTGGATCCCAGGCCTGTGTGGCTGAATAAGAGTAAAGAACTTATGAGGTTAATACCATGCGGACTTAAATCTCCCTAATAGTCAATCATATACAAGAGGACTAGAGATGTGAAACATGTGTCCGTCAAATTGCTAAATTCAAGACGTATGTCAAAATGTTACATTCACCCCAAGTGGTGGAGAAATGGCCATGGTAAGGCTACTTAAATACAATAAAATGAGCAGGGCCATGTATCTATGATATTTGGATATTTTATTGAAGACGTGTGTTGTCTAGAAAAGTGGTAAGGGATAACGCGATTTTCTGAAAGGATATGCAAATGATAAACCACTAGTACACCAAAAATGTGGAAGGTTAAGCAATGTAAATTCTTCGTATGTAACACTGTACATGACAGGGTCAATGATACTAAAAACCAAGATTAAGGTTTGTTAAAGGGTTTATACTTGTTAGAGAGTCGGGGACAATGGAACCCAAGGAAGTAATATAAATCAAATGAGAAAGGCTTGCGAGTTCATAGAATGAGTTAATCACGGATTTGCGATTTAGCTAAAGTTTCAAGGCTTTAAGAAAGACAGAACGAGTGGGAGAGATAAATGTGATGTTATAATAACCCAAGAGTGCATCTGGGTTTGATGGGGAGTCTCTTAAAAATCTTACAAGCAAGGAAGTGTTAAGTGATACACGGATGAACACACTTTCCCACGGATATCCTGACAAGTGTTGAGAGGCAAGCGGGATGAATTCCCAACTAAGGGAAAAGACTACATAACATATGGAAGCGTGCATAGCTATTCACTAACCAAGAAGAATGAGGCGAGAAGAATTGGAAAAGAATGAGCAGGATGGTTATCGCAAAATAGTTCGTATCAGAATGGTGGACTCGCCTAGAGCACAAGTGTAATAGAAGATATACAGGATCAACTGTAATGCAGCCGACTTGAGTGACACTGAATATCAACTAAAGGATATAGAGGGAGTTCATGTCTACATATTACATTGGAAAGTGAGACTACTGGCGATGAAGTGGTTGTGTGATAAACTCAACAAACCAGGCACAATGATACTACGAGTTCATGGGAGGCAAACACGTGTGTGGCACAATAAGGTTGTGAACTATGAATTAAGGGCAAAATGGTATGTGAGTGAATGCTCTAGTCACAAAGGAAATATAGTACCAACATATTGTCTAGACCAAAGGGGAAATGTTTGAAACAGATTAAGAGAGGATGAACACTTGTTACGAACCAAACATGTTTAACATGATAGCTCTTACGCTGCAATACCAGGAAACACTATTGGTGACTACAATATTGGGAATAAGGTGAATTACTCATCGAGGATGGAATCAGGTGGACTAAGTCCTACACTTATAAAGAAAACAAGAAGGTGTCGTTGAAGAATTTAGGAGGATCTCAAGTTTTAGAAAAGGCCATGTTCGGGCCAATGACTTTTGTTGAAGTAAATATATATTAAGGGTGTTCCTTTTCTGGTAATATATTGCTTATGAGGCTACGATTGGTGTTGTTTTTATATTATATGCGTCATTGGATTATGTATATGTTGTTAGGATTGGTTTCTAGGATTCTCTGGCAGGTGGACAGGCCCAGTTACAGGGGAAACTCTGTCGAAATTATTACGAATTTGTGAAGATTGCCAAATTTTAAAGGCCATAGGTAAGTTGAAGTTTTGGAAAAGAAGTATGCGATCGATGTAGTCATGAATCCCTATGTATAATGGTTGGAGGTATAAGGATAACTCTATTCTTAGAAGTGACTTGTGAAACATTCGAGGACGAATGTTCTTAAGTGGGGAAGAATGTAACACCCCGGAAAATTTCGAAGTACTTAAGCGCTATTAAGAAAGTTGATGTGCGCCAATTTTATTATTTTGTGTGCAGACGAGAACTATTAATGGGATGGATATCAATTGGATATGATAATAAGTGTACGAGTCATATTATAAGTGATGTGGGGTCTAGGGAGAGCCCTAAGTCCAAGTCAAGTTGAAAATTTCATGATAGACTAAAGTTGCAAATGAGTACGCATAAGACCAAACTTTGGACACACATATATACATATATATAAAGAGTTATATTGTGGATGACCTATCAAATTAACGGTCTTTGAGTATAGTTTCTAACGCTTCAAACCGTTTGTCATTTGGATATTCCTACAAGAAATTATGGCCAAATTACCAAAGGCTGGCGGAGGAGCCTGCGGATGCGAAGCATCTGAGGCCGTGTCCGAAAGAGAGGCTAGCAGTGAAGTGCTGCCATAGCGTCCAGGTCTGCATCCGAGGCCGCGTCCGAAAGAGAGGCTAGCAGTAAAGTGCTGCCATAGCGTCCAGGTCCGCATCCGAGATTCAAAGAGGAGTGAAGTGAGGATGCAAAGCATCCAGGGCCGCATCCGAAACCCAGAAATCTGGGCCTATAAATACAAGGTCGGGGAAGGGGGATATTTTGAGTATTTGGGGGTTAGGGTTCTTGAGGTGAAGGGATGATTTTGAGCTCAAATCAAGTCCAATCAACCAAGGTAAGCTGTTAATGATGTTTTGGGTTGATTATTACTCAATATACATGATTTCTAACATCATTCTTACATCCAAATACAAGATTTCATCATCAAATCCTCAAGAACACAAAAATTATCAAAGTTGTGATTTTTCAAGATTGATCTACTAGAGGTAATTCCAATGCTTCAAACTCTTTAATATGAGTAGTTAGAAGTATTTGAAGAATTTGTTGCAAGTTTTAAGGGTTGAAAGATTGGATTATAAAAATCTAGTTCATGGCATGAATAGTACTTTTGAGAAAATAAGGGAGAAGGTGAATGGTAATCTTGGCAATGAAATTTATAAATACATTGAACCTATGGGATTTGTTACTAATATTGGTCTCATTGGATGTTGTTATTGTAGATTGAAGTTGATTAGTGTAGTGCATCGTTGTAGTATCATTAAGGGAAGAATTTGAGGTATGTTGGCTAAACTTTCTCTCTTGGAATTGAATTCCATAATGTTTTCGTAAGATCAAGTATGATTGGCTCAAGATTCCTAACTCTTACATTCTGGGTTATTCGCTATAAATTTGATTATCCCGAATGAGCCTTATGTCGAAATATAGATGTTCCAAGTATGGGTTGTGTATTAATATGTTATGGCTTTGAGTCATGTTTCAATGAAAGATAATATGCCAAAATATGTGTGAAATCTCAATATTTTTAAGACTCTTAATTGCTCATATGTGTACCTAAAGTCTTGATTGGGAATGTCTTATTATTGATAACCTATAAAGATGGTTGGAAGTGAAATCAGTAAATTGGGGGATATAAAGTGTGACCAACGTGCCAATAGTGAAAGGCATACTTGTGGCCAATGGTGCCGATGTAATGAAATAATGTGAGAAAGATTATTAATGAGCTTTGACTCAACTATTCCAAAATTTATTTGGACAATATAATCGGCTAAAAGTTTATGAACTCAAGTGATGCACATATGTGGCTGTTTTAGCTAATGCTATGCTTTGTAAGTAATTTTCAATGTGCTTTGCATTCTAAAATATTTATGAGTGGAAATTGTGTATGATTTTAATTTGTGCTTTGATTGCCAATCACTTTACTCCATTTATTGGAAAGGAATTGATTATGTTTAAAGCCTTCATTACTAATGAACTTAAAGTTATGATTTCCGGAATATTCCACTTGTTGATAATTATGATAATGATCTATGAAAGGGAAGAAATGAAAGTGTGGAATATAAAATTTGGCCATTGCGCCATGAATAAAGAATCATATGTTTGGCCAAGAGAGCCAATGAAATAATGATGTTGTAAGTGGTTGAAAGTACGGATTAGGTGCTATGTGATGTGAAAGGTTATGAGATGTAAGTATTTGTACTTTTGTTTTCAATGTGTTATGAAACCCTATGGACGGTCTATGAAACGCATAGGTATATCGTGTTATGAAACCCTATGGATGGTCTATGAAACGCATAGGTATATCGTGTTATGAAACCCTATGGACGGTCTATGAAACGCATATGTATATCGTCTTATGAAACCCTATGGACGGTCTATGAACGCATAGGTATATTGTGTTATGAAATCCTCTGGACGGTCTATGAAACGCATAGGTACATTGTGCTATGAAATCCATTGTGATATGAAATCCTGTGGACGGTCTATGAAACGCATAGGTGCATTGTGTATAAGAGGTATAGATGTACGGTATGAATAAACATTATGGACGGTCTATGAAATGCATAAGTGTATAATATGATATGTGAACACTATGGACGGTCTATGAAACGCATAAGTGTAAAATATGATATGTGAACTCTATGGATGGTCTATGAGACGCATAAGTGTATAATATGATTTGTGAACACTAAGGACGGTCTAATGAGGCACATTGTTAATGCAGACAATAGGTGCCTCCTTTTGTTGTCCTTGTTTGTACAGGTTGTTTCAATTATATTATATTATGTGTTCCATGTATAGATTATATGGGCATTCTATTTTGAAAGAGGATTTCTAGCTATACATACTAGTACTATTCGACAGTATTAACATCCCTTTTGCCAGGGGCGCTGCATCTTTAATGGATGCAGGAGGTTCTACAGCAGGTGGCATCGATCAGTGATAGCAGTACACTATTTTCAGCTGATTTGGTGAGCCCCACTTCATTTCGGGGTCATGTATCTTTTGTTTCTCATGTACTTTGTGGTTGAGGTATAGCCGGTGCCTTGTTGCCAGCATTTTCATATTACTCTCCAGTTGTACTTAGAGGCTCCATAGACAGATTGTGGGTGGTATTTGATGTTGGGAATTGGCTTAGAACTGTTGGTATTTGGCAACATGTTTTTCATTAAATCTTTAAAATCGTACTATTTTGGAAATATTGAATGATGTTGTTAATGGGAATGAAATGGAAACGGTTAATGAAATCTCTTCGGTATTTGAATAACGGAGTACATCTCCTCTTTATTCACAGATGAATTTGGGTAGAATGAAATCTAACAGGCTTGCTCAGTCGGGTTCACTCGGTTGAGCGCCGGTCGCGCTCCTTGGTTTTGGGGCGTGACACTAAGACTCCAATGTCCAGAGGTCTTGTTTGGACATTAGACATCGAACACTCATGATGAAATTCTGGAATTCTGAGAAATCTTCATGCAGACTTCGATTCGACGGAGCATAAGAGAAATCAGATGATTTGAGGTTTTCCGTTTCGAGGTTAGGGTTTCAGAACTGGGCATTTCAAATTTATTGGTGGAAAGGGACAGAAACCGGCGGGAATCACGGCTAATAGGGACAAGATAGATGATTCTGGGTTGATTTCGTTGACCTTGCACACCTTGCACAAATTTGTGCAAGGTATCATGACTGATGGGGTTAAGCGGATGGGAGAAAAGAGAACGAGAGGGGTAAGAGGGAAGCTGTGTCACAAGAGAAATGATTAGGGCTTATGTGGTTTAGGAGGCCGTCTCTAGGGATAAGCTTAGGGGTAGGGATCTGGGCCGTTGATCTTTTAGATCAACGGTCTAGACAATTTAGACATTAAAGAGTTTTAATGAGAAAAAACGGGAATCATTGGATCTGTGTGATCCAACTGTTGTGATAATGTCCGGTAGGAGGTTATAAATTAAAAGGAAAACATGAATAAATGTGCACCATTGATGGTTTGGAAAAACAGCTCAGATGGTTTATGTTTGTTTTGTGTCTGCTAGGGATGGGTGATGTAGCGTACTGCTATTGGCTTAAAGAGAGTGGCATGGATTGCCAAGGTGGATTGGAGGGGTTGTTTGGACTAGATTATTTCCAAATTGGGCTTGGTTATTGGTCTAAGATTGATTTAAATGGTAGCCACGTTGTGTTTAATTAACGGATTGCAATTGTAGGCCTTTAGCTTTTAACTCTTTAAAAGTTGATTTAAATAAACATAATTATTTTAAATAAAATGTAGTAAAAATTATAGTTATTGAATACACTACTAATTATTACAATTAATTATTTGTAAAAATACTTTATCTTCTAAATTATAACACTAATTTCGAATTATTAACATAGTAGTCTAATTAACTAGAAATTAAGGAGTAATTCATTAAATTAATTATAAAGCCTATGTAATATATATATATATATATATATATATATATATATATATATATATATATATATATATATATAAAGGCTATTTTAATAATCTTAAAACAGCATGTATGATATATTTTGTAATTGTAATACTAAATCATTAATTTCAACATTATTAATACTTAATTCCTTTTGTAAAATAGGTATTATTGACTAAAACTATTTTTAAAACATTCATTGCAAATTATTAAGTATTAATAAATTAATTTTAAAAGAGACGGTCAAAATTGGCCGTCAACACCAACTTGTAACGACCCCAGTGTCCCTTTTTAGGATGTCGTGATGCCACCTATACTCTAATATTAGGTAAGTTTAACATTCATGAACACCTATCGGAATAAAACAAATAAGATAACAACATAATTCGAAAACTCATAATAAATCCGAAACAGAACATCTATAACAAAACTCCCAAACTCAGTGGAGTTGAATCATATGAATATATTGTAAAATGCCTAGTACAACAGTGTCTAGATAACTAGATAAAGAGTAAACAGTAGCAAAAGAAGGACAGAAGGTGAATCCTAGGCCTGCAAGCGCTGGGCAGGTATACCTTGAAGTCTCTGAACTGTATGGTCCACTCATTGATGCCTAGCTTGAGTCGAGGTACCTAGATCTATACAAAATGTGCAGAAGCATAGTATGAGTACACCACAACGGTACCCAGTAAATATCAAGCCTAACCTCGGTAGAGTAGTGACGAGGCCAGGTCGAGACACCTACTAGGACAAGATAAATAAAACAATAATATGATCACGGGAATTAATGAAAAGCGGAGAAATGAGTGATAACAAAGAAGTTAGTAACATAAGCTAATGACAAGATTTTAAGCAAAAAGGCAACAAGAAGGAAACACATAATGAGAACCATAAATAATCAAATACGGACAAAATATGGTAAGACAAGTAATAATAAAAGTAACAATAACTGTTCAACCAATAAATATTTTCAATATAAAATGTACAACAAGAATCACAACCGAGTTACGGCCTCGTATTCACATTTCACAATTTCAATCACAATCTTTCTTTATACCACAGCGTAAGCTTTACATTAGTGTTAAAAATTATTTTTTCCCAAATAGCTACATGCATTTTAGCCCACCTTATCTCACCGCGGGGCACCAAGTAGTTCCCCTACTAGAAACACGCGTATCAAACCCACCTTATCTCACCACATGCGTATCAATAATTTCTTATGCCACGACATGCGTATCAATACCACAAGACAATCACAACTCACACCACAAGTGACCACATGCCAAAACTTGCCATATAATAATACAAATAGCACAATCAACCCAAATCCTAAGGGGTAGTTCTTCCAGGCAAAGTTAGGCAAGATACTTGCCTCAAACAAGCTAAATCAACCCACTAGTAAGCCTTTTCTGTGAAAATCCAACTCCGGACGACTCGAATCTAGCCAAAATAACTTCATAACATAAATATAAATAATAGAAAACTATTCCGGATAATAAAATTGCAATCTTTAATGAAAATCAAAAAGTCAACTCAAAATGTCAATTCCGAGCATGCACCTCGGAACCCAATCAAACTTACAAAATCCGAATATCCATTCAATAACGAGTCCAACCATACCAAAATTATCCAATTCCGACCTTCAAATCCCTAATTTTCACTTTAGGAAGTTTTACAAAAATCCCCCATTTTTCTCATTTTAATTCACTAAATAAATGATAAAAACTAAGATGGAATCATGATTAATTAACAAATCCAAGTCAAAAACACTTACCCTGATCCAAGATATGAAAATCTCCTCCACAATCGCCCAAACCGAGGTCAACAACTCAAAACATGTTAAAATGAACCAAACCCTCGAAATAGATATTCTGCCCAGTTCTTACTCTACATGATCGCGGAAAAGAATTCCACTAGCTCATAAAATCTCTTACGTGAATACGAGAAGATAGAAGCGAATGCGATGACAAAACATCCCAGGTTTTGCTATCACAGACCAGTCCATGCGAACGTGATGAATAGCGCGTGCCACCACACAGCCCCTTATTCCTTTTATCCGAGTGTGATCCCTCATACGTGTTCGCGATGAACAAATACACAGCAATCCGCAAATGCATCATATCCTTCGCGAACGTGAAGAAAAAAATCCATCTTCTAGGAAAGAATCTACGCGATCGCGACCTATTCTTCGCAAACGCGAAGAAGGAAATCAGAAGCACTGAAACCAACAATTCCAACACATGAACAAACAGTCCGAACTCAATCTGAAACACACCCTAGGCCCCCGGGACGCCGTCTGAACATACCATCAAGTCCCAAAACACAACACGAACTTATTCAAGGCCCTAAATCACATAAAACAATATCAAAACTACAAATCGTACCCCAATTTAAGCCTAATGAACTAATGAACATTCAACTTCTAAAACTAATGCTGAATCTTATCAAACCAACTCCAAATTAGCTCCAATTTTGCACACAATTCCTAAATGATAGAACAACCCTATTTCAACTTCCAGAACCAAAATCTGACCCCGATATTGATAAAGTCAACTCTCGGTCAAACCTTTTAACTTTTCAAAACTTCAATTTTCCAACTTTCGCCAATTCAAAGCCAAAATAACCCACGGACCTCCAACTTAATATCCGGACATTCGCCTAGGTCCAAAATTACCATACAAAGCTATCAGAACTATCTAAACTCCATTTCGAAGTCGTATACATAAATTAAGCTTCTAACTTTGAAACTAAGTGTCCCAATTCACTTCGAAACTTCCACGAAACCAATCCAACCAGCCTTTAAAGTCACATAACCACAAACGAACATAGAGGAGGAAATAAATAGAGGAATGTTGCTACAATACACAAATCAAAGCATGAACTGCTCAAATTCTCACCACTGAAGACACATGAACTGCTCGAATTGGCATAATTTCAGCCCTCGAATGAATACAAGGAAATTCAAAGTTTCATCACATGATATTTGAGATTCTAAGTAAGCACAATGTCAAAGAACGAGCCTCGATTTCACAAAAATGACTATTTATTCACAAAATTTAAAGGGTACAATTTATTCCACAAAAACTTATCACATTCTTAAATCTAGAACAAAAGCACCAAACAAGTCAAAACATTTCATGCTACAGCTATGGTTCTACTATTACACCCTTGGAAAAGAACTCGGCAAAGAAAACTAAGGGGAATTCATTACTACATACACATCTACACTATCAAGACTAATATTCATATACAAGTTGCAAAAGTAGTCTTTCTACCCCACCCCCAACACAGAAACATGCACTGTCCCCAATGCATTGAAAGAGTAAGAGCAAAGTTTAGGGGCTTCTTGGGGCGCATTAGGCGCTTGGATGTGTTGGATTGTTTGATGTGGTCGTGGGGCCGGGAGATGATACTGGGGAGGCAGTGGGTGGATCCTCTGACTAGACAGTGGTTTCTGCAACCAGAGTAGGAGGCTTCGCCAGTTGCGGGGTCTGGTCTTGCACTTGGGAGCTGTTAGCTCGCCCTACGATGGCTGCATGTCGTGGATGTAGCCATAGCAACCATATCCGCAAGGGAATGTACGATAGATGTCTGCACATCCGCCTCATCCTCACCCTGTTCCTCTGTAGAAACAACAACTTATTTGCCTTTGTTGTCCCTCTGATCATCACCCTCCTCAAAGGCCTACTCTTTATTTGTCTCCTCACAAGACTCTACAGATTCCTCGTCTGACTAATCATCGGTGTGTGTAGCATGTCTCAAAGCTTGTGAGATGTTTGTACCATGTTCCTCCTCTACTGAGAGGCGGTTTGTGAAATCCAAATCAAGGCTGGGTACTTGCGAGATTGCAGTGCTATGATCCCACTCTAACAGGAGAAGGATTGTCAGGTCAAACTCCAGTGTCTGCATATTATGTAGCTCCAGCTTGTGCTCAGCTACATCCTTTTTGAGTTAATTCATGTCCCCAACTCCACCTCACTCAACCTTCTCAAGGCGAGCATCAAATATTTTGAGTCGAACTACATATGACAAATGTTGCTTTTGAAGATCACTTACCGAGGTTTGGAGCGGTGTCAATGTTTGTCGGATGAGCAATAGAAGTTCTTTTGTAAGTTTGTCTACTTTGACATTCGCATATTGTGCTAGTAGACCAAGCTTGGAGATTGCAGGGAGTGAAACAGGTGGTGTAGCAGTGGCCGGCTTAGGAGTAGATGTGGTGGTAGCTGGTGCTGAAGAAGTGGGTGGTGTTGATGAAGTAGCAGGTGCTGCTGAAGTGGACGAGGCCAGAGGGAGGGTGACTGATTGCTCTGGTTGGTCTACAGCCACATTTTGTGAAGTATCGTTGTGTCTTGATATAAATATCCTGAGCATCTTGTACTATATGGTCATATTTGGGGATTGGAGGAACCTCTGCGTCTTCATATAAAGCATGGATTAGGCATGGAAAAGGAAACAAAGTTTACTTCTAGTTGCCCGGATCCCAATCACATGGAATATGAGTTGCCCCAAATAAATCTTGAAACCCGACATGATGGAAGTGACGAGGATCGCCTTCTTTAGACTGATGCTAGTCTCATTTCTCGTTGGCAGTATTTGAGAACAGACAAAACTTAGCCTATACTGGCTGTCTTGGGTGAAATCCTTCTTGTGAATCCTCTGGACCGGTGCAATCCAGATTGGAGTTCTCTTGTCTATGACAAAGGCTATCCAAGCACGCTCATCTTCCTTATTTTTCATTTTTGCATCATATTTTGTCATGCCTGGTTCCCATGTTCCGAAATAGAGTTCATTTATTGATTGGGGACCACAAGAAATTGCAACTCCTCTAACTGTGAAAGAATTCAAGTACACACAACGCTTTGCCTGTTCCTTGGTCATTGATGCAACATATGCAGCATAAAACTCCCTAACAATTGTCTCATTGTATTCCCCTAGAAGCTCGATGAAGAAGTCCTATCCCCTCTTCTGGATGTTCACACTCAGTTGCTTTTTTTCGATAATCCTCCTTTTTGCCAAGCCATCTTTGTATTTGTTCCAAGAGTTGATTATCCAAAATCTAATATCCTCAACATTCTTTCTACGTGCTTTAACCTGAAAGTCAACAGGTGGAAAAAGGTAAAGTTTTCCCTCCTCCTCTTCAGACTAGGAAACATGCTCATATGATTTTCGGATATGCCAATCTATGTGCGTTGGGATTGCTGTGATTGTGGGCTTATGTTGCAGCCCGCCTCTTTTCTCGTGTGGTGGGTGCTCTCGATACTAGGGCTTTCTTTGGTGCCATTCCTGCCAATTAAAGTGAAGTATATACATGGTCAAGCATTTGTAACATATGGCAAAGAAGTGAAAGGCAAAACATATTTTGTGGAGCACTTATGCGATCACAGAACAGATAGAAGGACCGCAAAGTGCATCGTAGAATTTACCATGTTAAGAGTAACAAATTATGTGGACGACAGAAATGGTAGCAGAACTAATGTGCGACCGCAAATCAAACACATTTTAACTTGAAAATTTGGCCTTCACCAGTTCACTTCTCCGACCGATATGCGGTTCGTAGAACAATTCTGCGGCCGCAGAATCAACCGCACAATGGGTTTCCACGAACACACAAGCATACACGTATGTGATGATTCTGCGAGCCGCGTATTAGTTATGCAGACTGCAGAGATCATCTTCTACATATAAAAACCACTCAGAGACAACATTGTGCGGTTCATTTTCTTCTATACTACACGGCTAATGCAAAATTTCATGAAAAAACTACACAATACTCAACATAAGATCAATGTTACGTTCAACCTACCCATACCCACTATCATTTTCAACAACTACAACACCCACAAACACAAATTAGTAACCCTAACTCTAACGCCCTGATTTGTATTGTAACATAAAAAATTTCCCTCCCAAATTGAACACCAAGTACAAGAATTAAAGAATAAGGCAGGGAGGCACGTGTATCATGGAGTAGAGGGAAGGATGATGCAGGTACCTTAAAAAAAAAATATCAAACCAGGGAAGTAAGAAGATGGGAGAGATTTCATACCAGAATCAGTGATGAGAGTGATCAAACCACTTAGAAGTCAAGTTTTTATTTCGAGCAAGTTAAGATGAATTGTGAAAACCTTTCTCCTATTTTTTGTATGTTTCGTATTTTCTTTTGCTATTTTTTTGTATGTGTGGAATTAGAGTGGGACAAATGGGAGTAGGAAAGAGACGATGGAACTAATACCTATGGAAGGTCTGCGGTATGGTTCCCAACGCAAAACAGCTTCTGCGATCGCATAAGTATTTTGCGATGGCTTAATACCTGGGTTGGGTGCGACCAATCTGCGATCCTCAATGCGGTCGCATAATCATTTTGCGGTCCGTATAAGTTTGGATTTTCTCTGCACTTTTCATGGCTTGTTTTCATGATGGTATGTTGATATCTGTGACCAATTTGTTGTCCGTGAACCATTATGCAGCTGCATATGTGGCCGCAGAACAACAGCTGAAGCTCAGTTCACTTTCCTTCATTTTCCCTTCGCTTTTGCATCCCATTTCTTTGCATATTGAATAAACTGCACTCGAAAACATGCACGTCAAAATGTTCAACAATTACAAATAAACCTACAATGATAAAAATCTAACCAAAAACATTTCCTACACATGGGTTGCCTCCCAAGAAGCGTTTGATTTAACATCGCGGAACGACGATGTTGCCCCTTTTTGGCTAATTAGTTATGGAGGTCGGTACATGACAATCTTTGATTTTGAATTGTTCTACCAATGGCTTTTCTCCAATGGTTTCGAGGTAATTCTTCACCCTTTGGCCATTTTCTTTGAAAGTCCGAGTCCCATTTTCAGATTCTAATTCAATAGCACCATAGGAAGATACATTAACAACTTTGGATGGGCCAAACCATTTGGATTTGAGTTCTCTCGGAAA
The DNA here is from genome assembly GCF_000715075.1 of Nicotiana tabacum. Classification (NCBI taxonomy): domain Eukaryota; kingdom Viridiplantae; phylum Streptophyta; class Magnoliopsida; order Solanales; family Solanaceae; genus Nicotiana; species Nicotiana tabacum. The sequence goes on from NC_134102.1 coordinate 80,456,495, forward strand.
GAACTTCAACCTTGAGTTGAAGAGTAAGACCAAGTCATCAAATTTGAATTCCTGCTTCAAGATCTTCTTGTCATGAACAAACTTCATTCTTTCTTTATACATGGCTTCATTCTCATAGGCATGGAAACGGAACTCTTCCATCTCATTGAGTTGTTTCATCCTTAGATTAGTAGCTTCGGCCTAGTCAAGATTTAACTTTTTCAACGCCCACATGGCTTTGTTTTCAAGCTCCACTGACAAGTGACAAGCCTTACCAAAAACTAATTGGTAAGGTGAGGTACCAATGGGTGTCTTAAATGTAGTTCGATATGGTGTAATTCATTTGTGTGCCATTGAGTGTCTTGATTTCATAGTAGACAGGATGAAGAATCTTGTTATGACATTGACCAAGCACTGCCCCAATAGCCATACCACTGGTGTTACACATAAGTTTAAATGGAAGTGACCAATCGGGTGTGACGATAATAGGTACTGTGGTGAGCCTTGCTTTAAATTCCTCAAAAGCCTTGAGGCACTTCTCCTCAAACACAAATTTAGCATCCTTTTCAAGGAGCTTGCACATGGGGCTTGCAAAATTTGAGAAATCTTTCATAAATCGCTGATAGAAACTGTCATGCCCCAAAACACTCCTAACACCTTTGACGGAAGTGAGAGGAGGAATCTTGGAGATTACTTCATTTTTTCTTGATCAACCTCAATGCCTTGCTTGAAGATTTTGTGGCCAAGAACAATATCCTAATCCAACATGAAGTGAAATTTTTCCCTATTGAGCACAAGGTTTGTCTCCTTACATCTTTTGAGTACTTGTCTAAGATTGTCAAGGCAATGCTTGAAGGAGTCACCAACTATAGAGAAATCATCTATGAATTCTTCTAATAAATCCTCCATCATATCCAATAAAATTGACATCATGCACCGTTGAAAGGTAGTCAGGGCATTGCATATCCCAAATGGCATCCGGCTAAAAGAAAAGGTCTTATACGGACATGTGAATGTCGTCTTCTCTTGGTCCCCCAAGGCTATGTTGATTTTATTTTATCCGAAGTAACTATCCAAGAAGAAATAAATGACCTTCCCGCTAGTCGACCAAACATTTGATCAATAAAATGCATAGGGAAATGTTCTTTGCAAGTAGCACTACTGAGATTCCTGTAGTCCATGCACACTCTCCACCTGTTCACCGTCCTCGCTATAATGAGTTCATTTTTGTCATTTTGAATAACGGTCATTTCTCGCTTCTTTGGCACACATTGCACCGGACTCACCCAAGGACTATTGGCAATGGGGTAGACAATCCTGACATCCAATCATTTTATAATTTCTTTCTTCACCACTTCTTGAATAGAGGGATTTATACTCCTCTGATGCTCCACACTAGGTTTGTTATCTTCCTCTAGTTAGATTTTATGCTCACAAATACCAGCAGGAATACCTCAGATATTTTTTATAGTCTAACCAATGGCCCGTCTATGCTCCCTCAAGGTCTCCAATAATTGTTCAACATGCGCATCACTTTACAACGAGGAAACATTACGGGTAGTGTTTCATTATAGCCAATAAATTTATACCTTAAGTGCGGTAGAAGTGGCTTGAGCTGAAGTTGTAGCGGCTCGACGATTGAATTCTTAGCGGGAGGAGTGGCTCTATTCTCCAAGTTGAGAGAAAACTTCTTAGGTGTATAAGTGTAGGAACCAATCCCTTCCAATGCATTCACTATTTTCACATATCCTTCTATGTCCTCACCATAAAAAATCATCAAAATCGCTGCCAATGCCTCACTAAGACATTCCTCTTCCATCTTTACCTCAGCGGCATCCTCTACCACATCAACAACATCAACGACCGAGATACTCTCATACGCATTTGGCAATTTCATACCCTTACTTACTTGAAAGGTAACTTCTTCGTCATTAATCAAGAATTTAATCTCATTTCTCTCCGAGTACATGAGTGTTATTGGTGGCAAGGAATGCTATCCCTAAGATGATAGGGATCTCTTTATCAACAACACAATCAAGAAGAACAAAGTCGACGAAGAGGATCAACTTCCCCACTTTCACAAGAACATCATCCACTATCCCCCGCCGGTCGGTTTATCAAAAGGTCGTCCATTGGCAACCTCATACTCGTAGACCTATGCATTCCCAATCCCTATTGCTTGTAGATAGAAAGAGGCAGTAAGTTGATGCTAGCCCCATTATCACAAAGATATCATGCAAAGTCACGCTATCCAATGGTGCATGGGATGGTGAAAGCCCCCGGATCCTCTTTCTGTTGGACGGCGGTTGTTGCAATGATGAAGGTAACCCGATGGGTGACACTCACCACTTCATTCTTGATGGTTCTCTTCTTAGTGATCAAGTCTTTCAAGTACTTAGAAAAATCGGGCATCTCTTGAAATGTTTCCACAAATGGAATGTTCACCGATAATTGCTTTAGGATGTCATAGAACTTCTCTAATTTGCTATCATAAACCCTTCTAGCTAGTGTTTGAGGAAATGGAGGAGGAGGTCTAGGAATCGGTGCTAAAGGTTTTGGTGCCTCTATTACCTTTTCCTCAACCTCTTCACGGATCACATCTTGATATTTCACCTTCTTCGAGTTTCTTTCAATTTCAACAACATTTGGCGCCTTAACTTGCGTCTCATCTTCTTGTTCAACATGTTCCACTTCGACCACCCGTTCACTCTCACTTTGAAGTAGTTTCCCACTTCGTGTTGTAATGGCCATACAATGAGAGATTGGGCCACTCTCACTACCTTTTGGGTTTGCAATTGTATCCCTTGGGAGTGTCCCTTTTTGCTTCGGGTTTTGTTCTCTTGAGAAATCCCTCATTTGAATCTCCAACTTTTGAATAGATGCGGTGTGATAACCCACAAGCTTGGTCATATTTTTCATTGAAGTGTCGGACCTCTCTTGATTTTGCAATAGTCTTTCAACCATATTCTCCAACTTGGAATCACTTGAGGAACTCTCCTTCCACTGTTGAGAGTTAGAATATTTCCCTTTTGGTGGAACATAGGGGTTTGAACTCCGATTTCTAAAATTGTTGTTGTTGTTACTTCAATTTCCTTCATTAAAATTACTTTGGTCGTTTTGACATTGTTGGTTACCTTGCCCGTGCGAGTTAGGTTTCCATTAGTGTTGTTGTCCCGAGCCCTTGGTAATTTTTTCTTTGATATCCTCCTTGTGACTTGTTAACATAATTTGCTTCTTCGTATTCCTCATTTGACATTGGTCGCACATCTTTCACAACATTCACTTCCTTTGTTTGGCTTTCATTGTGCATTTTTGTCAACACATTGACATTGGTAGCAAGCCCAGCAATTACTTGATCTCTCTCTTAATTATCCTTAATCATGTTGATCAAAGAGGGAGTATCATATGAGATTCCACTCGTGGTATCTTCCGAATTCCAAGATTTGTTGTGTTCGGCCATCTTGTCGAGGATTTGAGTGACCCTTGCAAATGTTTTATCAATGAATGATCCATCCGCTGCATTTTTGACTATGGATTGATTCATAGGATCCAAGCCCATGTAAAATTTCTCCAACAAAATAGTGTCCGAAAACCCATGATTCGGTGATCCCACCAAATATAGCTTGAATCTAGCCCATGCCTCATGTTGCCCTGGTAATTGCTCGAAGAAGAAAATTTCATTTCGAAGCTCAGACTTCTTTCTTTGTGAGAACCTTTTTTGCTAGGTAAGCTCGCTCAAGTTCGGCCCAAGTGTGGATGGAGTTAGGAGGTAGATTTTGGATCAATTGTCTTGCCTCTCTGACTAAAGAGTATTTGAATGCCCTCAACCTTAAGGCATCATCCGAGACATGATTTTGCTTATACATCAGATCATCGTCGGTTGAATTTTGGAAAAACCCCTCCTCATTTAGCATTAGGATTAAACTATGTTCTACTTGAAGGTAGCAACGTCAACTCTAGGAGGGACAATGGCATTTGTATCCTCAATATACTCATCTATATCTACAAACACATTGTCTTCTTTCGCCTCGCCCATGCTTACCTATTGACACCAAGCAAAGTGACATGGAATAGAAAATGACGTAAAGTAAAGCACACACTAGTTAGTAATTTCAAAACCGTATTCCTCGACAATAGCACCAAAATTTGATACGCTCAAATTACACCTATATAAATGGTGTAAGGCGGTCGACGTCAAATATAATAACCCAACTAGGTTGGGGTCGAATCCCATAGGGAATAGGTGTGAAAAGGTTACTTGAATAGTGTGTAACTTGACTTAAGCCATAATTTTACTCCGTTAGTTTGGAAAGACTTTTGTGATTGTGAATTGTTAAGAAAAGCTATTTTGTCAAGAGAATATTTTAATTTGATTAAGAAACCATGTATGTGTCCCCGTCAATGGTATGTAATACTATAGGTGTTAATACTATATATTTCTAATGAAAGGTCCTTTGATATGCAAATGGTTCCTAAATGACAACCCAATACTTTCCAATAATTAGGTACTATTTCCTTTTTATGATTTTCCCAAATATAAAAGAGTTACAATTAAGAACAACCAATTTATGCCGAGTAAAATCCACTTATTCTTAAGCGATTCTATTAATCAAGGTTTATGGCCTTGAGTTCTTTCTATTCAATTCTACCAAACCCTAACCCACTTTTTCAAGTAAAAGATTGAGTAAAATGGCACTAGTTAATGTTTGCAACCATCAACCATAAATGAAGCATGAGAAATGAATAGAAATCAACCAACCATTTTATATATATTCAATAGTAAATACCGATTAATATTACACCTACTTAGAGTCCGCAACCTTAGTATTTAATGTTATCTACACATACTAGAATACAAGAACAGAACAATAAATAAAGTCATAAAAGCTTACAAAGAGGACAAAGTCTTGGAATCTCTCTCAAAAAGCTCTAAAATAAGTGGTGTATTCAATGCTCTAAGTGTAGCCTCTTTTATTGGAAAAGAAGTGAAAAGAATCAAGGAGATGAATGACCAATTCAATGTGATTTTTCAGCATGTCTTACAGGAGGGCAACTGTGTAGCAGATTTTCTAGCTAACCTTGTTTTCTCTTGTGCAGGTACAGTAGCATTTCAATCATTCAATGATTTCCCTACAGCAGGTAAGAGTTGGGGTAGCAAGAAATAGAGCACCTGTTTAATGATTATTATAATGTACTTGATGCCCACTTACGCTGCCTTCAGATTTGAATGGGTAACAAGTCCTCAAGTTTTTACCATATTCAAACTCGTACAAACTTCATTCAACGATAAGTATTGTTCGATGGTTTTCTACAATTCTTGGCAGATGTTTCACTGTTTGGTTCTACATCATTTACCAGTGATATTAGCATCATATAATTCTCAATCTGGAAATGATGTAGGCCCACAGGCGAAGGTTTGGTACTGCAAGTTAACTCTTTTGCAGACACACGTTACTGCTACTACTTGGAAGATGGAATTGGACCATGAAGAATAAGGACTTGGGTTCACGCTCTGGCATATGGTTTCTAGAATGATGAGGAAACCACATCTAAACCAAAACAAAGGAAGCAGGAAATACATTCTGAGGTGTAGATGTGTTAGATTCACACACAGCTTTTTCACAGGCATGCAAACACTTTCAGGGGAACATGCGACTACAATATGCTTAACTACAAGGAAACTCATTAGCATACAAGTGGAGTTCATGATGCAATGCACACACAAATGTTATCAAATCACTGTTACAAGACATTCAGCAAGACAAAACTTGAAGTACACATTCAGTTTGAGTGGGGATTTTCTGGACAGTTTAAACACTGTATGGAGAAGTATCACCTCGGAGTGGTTTTAGCATGCATGTTGCAGTACTGATGCTGCTACATCAACGGTTCTTAATTGTGGTAGTGTAAAGCTAAGTGATTCAACGCAAAGGTCATATATAACAAACAGTATAACACAACTCCATCTATATTGACCATCTCCTAAATGTGGTAGTGTTGCTTGGATATTCACAATTGATGTGTCGATTGAAAAGCAATACTTGGCGCCTGGTGAGAGCATTGGAGGCGCTACATTGAGGTATTGCGCAGGGCTAGTGAATACATACATCTTCCATTGTCTGGAGTTGGAAACATCATCTTCTGTAATACATAGGATTTACCTGTTTATTCACAGTAGCATAGTTTATTCGAAGTATTATGAGACTATTTGTAATAATTGTACTCTTGAGTTTATTTTCTATTTATATAAAGATCACTAGGCACACAGCCTAGAAGTATATTTAATTAAAAATAAAGAGTAGCCTCTTTTTCAGACAAGATACCCTACAAAAATCCTAGTCATTCTATTTATAATGGTCCAAAATTCGCGGACAAAATATGACAAAAATAAACCTTTAGAATAGCTTCACGACAGCATAATGGACCGCGGAACTGATCTGTGATCCGCACATTAGTAAGAACACCGCACATCGGATTTCTAGGCTTTCCATATTTCCATTGCATACCTGTTTTGCGGTCCGCATAACGATTTTGTGGTCGCCTAGTTGATCGCAGATTCATCTTCATTGGACTTCATCCTGCTTTTTGTGCGACAAGTATATGGTCCGCATATGAGTTATGTGGTCGCATATTAAATCACATTTTGTCTCTTTGACACTGTGATGGTCTAGTTACATATGCGATGGGTCTGCAGTCCGCACATAACTTCTATGGCCGTATATCTGTAGCTTTTATGCCTTTTCATGGTTTTCGTCATCCTTTTCATGATCTTGGCTCTTCATGTCCGATTTCTTACAAAACACCAAAGCTACATAAGAAACAACTTACAATTCTTTAAAAGATGAGCTAAAGTCTATTTAATTATTATCACAAGTGTCGCATTTCTATAGTACATCAGAGAGTGTGGGCAGTTTGGCATATTTACTGGTAGCAGAGACGCCCCTAGCTATATATGTTTAGGCTTTGGCCAATCAGTTTGTGAGATTGGATGTTTCGAAGCCTAGCCGGGTTCTCGCTTGTGTCATAGCACAGTCTTTATTGTTGGAGCGTATCAAGGCTCACCAGTTTGATGATCCTCACTTATTGATGTTGAAGGATACGGTGCAACAGGGTGGTGCTAAGGAGGTTGTATTTGGATATGATGGTGTTATGCGGCTTCAAGGCAGGATTTGTGTTCCAAATATTAATGGGTTGAGAGAGTTAATCCTTGAGGAGGCCCACAGTTCGCGCTATTCCATTCACACAAGTGTTATGAAGGTGTATCGTGACTTGTAATAGCACTATTGATGGTGAAGGATGAATAAAGATATTATTGCTTATGTCTCTCGGTGTTTGAATTGTCAACAAGTGAAGTACGAGCATCAGAAAATAGGTGGATTGACTCAGATATTGGAGATATTTGAGTGGAAGTGGGAGCGCATCACTATGGATTTTGTGGTAATCTTACCATGGACCTTGAGAAAATATGACACAGTTTGAGTTATTGTGGATTCCACCGGTTGACTAAGTTTGCACACTTCATTCCGTGGATGACTTCGTATTCTTCAGAGCAGTTGGCTCAGATTTACATCCGGGAGATTATTCGATTGTACAGCATGCACATTTACATCATGTCTGATCGAGGCACAAAGTTCATATCGCATTTTGGAGAGCCACACAGCATGCGTTGGGCACGCGTGTCGAGTTGAGTACCACATTTCATCCTCGAAAGGATGAATAGTCAAAGCGTACTATTCGGATCTTGGAGGACATGTTATGTTCCTGTGTTACTGATTTTGAAGGTTCATGGGATTAGTTTCTACCGCTTGCAGAGTTCTCCTACAGCAACAGTTACTAGTCGAGCATCTAGTGACTCCATACAAGGCTTTATATGGGAGGCGATTCGTCAGTTGGTTGTCTTAATCTCGGAGATGCTAGATTTTTGGGCACTGATTTGGTTCATGCTGCTATGAAAAATGTTAATGTGATGCATGAGCGACTTCGTACAACTCAGTCTAGGCAGAAGAATTATCCAGACAGGAAGGTTTAAGATGTAGCTTGTATGGTGGATGAGAAGGTTCTTCTTCGAGTGTCGCCTATGAAGGGCGTTGTGCGGTTTGGGAAGAAGGGCAAGTTGAGCCCGAGGTTTATTGGCATGTTCGAGATCTTCGAGAGAGTTGGGGAGGTTGATTATAGGCTTGCATTGCCTCCTATCCAGGAAGGGGTACATCCGGTATTTAACACAATGAGCGGTCGACGCATTGAGTAGGAAGGCTGATAGTATAGATAGTTTGGCATATTTACCGGTTGCGGAGAGGCCCCTAGCAATGGATGTTCAGGCTTTGGCTAATTGGTTTGTGAGATTGGATGTTTCGGAGCCTAGCGATGTTCTCGCTTATGTCTTAGCACAGTCTTCATTGTTGGAGCGTAGAAAGGCTCGTAAGTTTGATGATACTCACTTGTTGGTGTTGAAGAATACGGTGCAGCGGGGTGGTGCTAAGGAAGTTGTGACTGGAGATGATGGTATTGTATGGCTTCAAGGCCGGATTTATGTTTCGAATGTTGATGGATTGAGAGAGTTGATCCTTAAGAAGGCCCACAGTTTGCGCTATTCCACTCACCCAGGTGTCACGAAGACGTACTGTGACTTAAAACAACACTATTGGTGGCGAAAAATGAAGAATGATATTGCTACTTATGTCTCTCGGTGTTTGAATTTTCAACTAGTGAAGTACGAGGATTAGAAACCGGGTGAATTGACTCAGATACTAGAGATACCTGAGTGGAAGTGGGAGCGCATCACTATTTATTTTGTGGTAGGCTTACCATTGACCTTGAGGAAATATGACGTAGTCTGGTTATTATGGACCAGTTGACTACGTCCGCACACTTCATTCCGGTGATGACTTCATATTCTTGAAAGCATTTGGCTCAGATTTGCATTCGGAATTTTATCCGCCTGTACGGTGAACCCATTTCCATCATTTTTTATGGAGTCATACAGTTCATATCGTATTTTTGGAGAGTCATGTGTAGCATGAGTTGGGCACACGGGTCGAGTTGAGTATCGCATTTTATCCTCAAATGGACAGTCCGAGTGCACTATTCAGATCTTGGAGGACATGTTACGTGCATGTGTTATTGATTTTGGAGGTTCATGGGATCAGTTTCTACCACTCGTAGAGTTCGCCTACAATAATAGTTACCAGTCGAGCATCCAGATGGCTCCATATGAGGCTTTATATGAGATGCGATGTCATTTTCCAATTGGTTGGTTTGAGCCCGGAGAGGCTAGATTGTTGGGTACCGATTTGGTCTGTGTTGCTATGAAAAAAGGTTAAGGTAATTCAGGAGCTACTCCGTACAGCTCAGTCCAGACAGAGGAGTTATGCGGACTGGAAGGTTTGAGATGTAGCTTATATGGTGGGTGAGAAGGTTCTTCTCCGAGTGTCGCCTATGAAAGGCGTGATGTGGCTTGGGAAGAAGGGCAAATTGAGCCTGAGGTTTATTGGTCCATTTCGATATCTTGGAGAGATTTAGGGAGGTTTCTTATAGGCTTGCATTGCCCCTAGCCTAGCAGGGATATATTTCATATTTTCATGCGAATGTACCATGAGGATAGATCACATTTTTTGGACATGGAAGTACCTTGAGGATAGATCACATATTTTGTACTTCAGCAAGGTGCAACTTGATGAAAATTATGACCTATGAGGAAAAGTCGGTAGCTATTCTAGACCGCAGGTTCGCAAGTTGATATCTAAGAGTTTTTCTTTTGTGAAAGAGTAATGTGAGGTTAATCGATTGAGGTGGCTACGTGGGAGTCCGAGTCCAATATGCGAAGTAGATACCCCAACCTTTTTACCAGTCCAGGTACTTTTCTATGTTTGTTTAAGGACAAACAATTATTTTTACAGGTGGAGAATGTAACAACCCGATAGGTTATTTTGAGTACTAGTCTTTAGTTTTGTGTTCCGAGACCTCTATTAGCTTCATTTTAAATTTTTGGTTTGCGTGTGTGGTCTGTGTCATTTTTCGAATATCTTTTACATAAAAGTTTGAAGAAAATATGATTGTTGGCCTAACATGAGATTGAGTTGACCACGGTCAACATTCTTGGTCAACGGCCTCGAATCGGTGTTTTGACAATTTCGATAGGTTCTTATGATATATTTGGCCTTGTACTCATGGTTAGGGTCCTGGGTGACCCGAGCGCATTTTGGCGCGTTATGTAAAAAATTGCGAAAATGAGTTTCAAGTTGAAAATTTTGGAGTATTGATGATCGATTCTTGTTATTTGATGATTTTCAGTAGCGACCAAGTTTGTAGGATATTTATACACATGTTCTCATGTTCGGATTGGAGCCCGAGGGGCTCGGGTGCGTTTCGGGTGCATTTCGGAAGAGTTTGGCATTGCAGGTGAAAGGCTAGTTACTGGTGTAATCTGCAGGTCTGGCTTGCTTTTTTGCAGTCACACGATCGCTTTTGCAAAAAGGGCTGGAGGGCTAGAACTTCGCTTTTGCGAAGAATATTTCGCATTTGCGGACCAAGATGAGATCGCATTTGCGATCACAGAGTCGCGTTTGCGACACAGTGTCTTGGGAGTGAGCTTCGCATTTGCGATGGGGGCACTTCGCATTTGCGAATAAAATGTCGCTTTTGCGAGTTTGCTAGGCCTGATGCAATGATCTCTTTTGCGATCAATGTGTTGCATATGCGGACTTTGCATTTGCAAACAAGTGTTTGCAAATTTGATACCTTCAGTTGGGTTAAAGAGAGAAAAGCGGGACTTAGCTCTATTTTTCAACCCCAAACACTCTAGAGACGATTTTTGAAGAACTGTTTCTCCCTAAATTCATTGGTAAGCAACGGTAATTCATTTTCTTTCAATTCCCCATTACTTTTCATGAGTTTTTAACATCAATTCTAGGAATTTCATGGTAGAAATTAGGGATTTTGGATATAGTTTAGGAATTTTGTAAAATTGAGATTTAGACCTCAAATTGAGGTCAGATTTCGAAACAAATCATATAACCGGGCTCAAAAGTGAATGGGTAATCAGACTTTAGTTCGGATCTTGGAATTTGACCAAGTGGGCCTAGGGTTGACTTTTATTGACCTTTTTAATTTCATCAAATATTTAATCTTTTTCATTTGTGGGTAGTTTCTAAAGCCTATTTTGAATTGCTTGAACGATATTTGGCTAGATTTGGTTGGTTTGGAAGCTTGTTCGAAAGGAAAATCCATTGTTGGTTATTTATTTGGTTGCGAAAAGAGGTAAGTGCCGTGTCTAATTTTGACTTGAGGGAATCAGGACTTGTTGATCTATTTGCTATGTGAATTATGTGTAGGAACGGCATATATGCGAGGTGACGAGTGTATATGCATTGTCATAAGTTAAAGCATGCGGGTTGAGTTATTTACCTTTATGTCACTATTTATACCATGTCATGTCGCTTTAATTGTCTTGATTGCTACATGTCCTCACTTGTCATCCATGCCTATTTGTTACATGTCAATTAGTTGTTACATATTTTGGTTTATTAAATCTTCAATTCAACACATGCTTACCTACTATTTGTTCTTACTTGTATTAGTTGTATATCATCATTGCTTCATGTTTTTACTTGTCTTTATACTGCTTGTTGCACTTTATTATGTTATTCTTATTATGTGAGTCATTAAGCTATTCTTGTGTTAATGAATTTTCAGGGTTTGTGATTACGAGGTATTGGTTATTCTCTGTTTATACTGGTAGTTCCTTGAGGTTCTGTATGTTTCATTTTCCTTTTGTGTTAAGATTATGTTATTATTTTGTGTTGAGTGGTTTATTGTCACGCCCTGACCTCGGGGAGCGTGACCGGCACTCAACCGAGATGTCTTTGTCAAGCAAGCCTACTAGATGCTTTCTACCCGACCTTACCTATGAATAAAGTGAAGATGTATTCCATTAATTAGACAATGAGAAGATTATATGAACAACACCAATTTCATTACCATTAGAACTTCATTCAAGATTTCCCAAAATATTACATTACACATCAATAGTTTAGAAGTGAAAACGTGTGATGAAAATACAACATCTTTAGTTTGACTTTCCCAAAACCAAGATACAATCCAACTACGTCTATTGAGCCTCTAATGGATACAAGAGAGTAATATGATGGTGCCAGCAACAAGGCCCCGGCTATACCTCAAAACACTATACATAAAGAACAAAAGATACAAGACCCTGAAATAAAGTAGGGCTAACCAAGCCAACTGAGGAGAGGGCGTACTCGGATCTCCGATTGATGCCGCCTGTTGTGGAACTACCTACATCCATTAAAGATGCAGCGCCCCCGGCAAAAGGGACGTTAGTACATATGGAATAGTACTAGTATGTAAGACTAAATACCCTCTCAAAGAATCGAGTCCCAGTACAAAGAGAAATAACATAAGATTAATGAGAGCCTCAACCAATATAAAAGTGTTAAGTTAGGAGAAAGACAAAATTTCAAGTAAATATCAATATTTGTTGGGAGATCTTTAGTACCGATACGCCACTGTATTTTTAGTACGGAATCCAATCACGGCCTAATTAGATAAGCCGTCTCACCCAAAGACATCCAATCACAACACCACGATGTGCACAACATGGCATCCGATATCAGTCCGATCAGTTAAGATGTCTCACCACAATTCCGTGTTGGTCGACATCACTTCCCGCTAGCAATCATCTCTTCCCAATTAAGGGAAATAATCTCAACACATCAATCTCATCCCATTTAAGGGGAATAATCTCATCACATCAATATGGAGATTTTACCCATCAATAACTCCTACACCTGCACATGTATTTTTGGGGTTAGGTCAATTCAACCTACCTTTCCTCGGTGACTAAATGATACTCCCAAAATATTTCATAGTCTTTCACACATCCTTTTCATTTCATTGGAACTAGTGGCCACATGTGTAAGTCTCATTCTTGGCACGATGGTCACATTTTATATCTCATATTCACTTATTTCACTTGCAAGCATCATCATATATTATCGATAACAAGAGCATTTGGAACTAAGTCTTTAAATATTTATATGAGCAGCATGAGTCTTAAGCACATTAAGTTTTCTTCCACAATTTGAAATAATAACTTTCATTTGAAACACAAATTGAAGTCATAATATTTTATTACACAAACCATACTTGAACACATTCCCGAAGGAGAGCATAATTTGATAGGAGAAATTGGAACACGTTTTGAGCATATAATTTCTAACACAATGCTTATTTGGAATAACCAGATTTATTAGGAATAACTCGGAACGTGAGGATAAGAACATGGGCCAATCACACTTGAGACTTACGAGAACATCATGGAATTCGATTCTACACGAGAAGTTTAGCCATCATACCTCGCTTGAGCTTTCCTTAATTTACTGCAATGTTCCGGAAATTCTAGCTACTTCAATCTATTAGAGACATGACAAAGTTGAACCATAATTAGGAAGAGGTTTTATGGGTTCATCCCATTAAGGCATTTCACCAAGTACTAGGTGTGCAATATGATTTCAAGGTTCTTTTATGGTGGATTTTCCTTCATCCCACAACCCAATGTTCACCCATTTGAGTTCAACAAGCTCCCCACAACCCTTGTTGGTATATGCATGCAAAAGGTACAACTCCTACACAGAATCACATTTCTCATTACCTACTTTCAGTCCAATCCCTAAATTGAGGGCTAGGAAGTAAAATCTTACCTCCTAGATGAAGACCTTGTCAGCTTTCCTCATTGAATTTCAAGCCTTGAGCAAGGATTTGATGTATGGAGATGTTGGTGCCCTTCCTTCTCTCTCTAGCTTCATTCCCCTCTCTCTAAACACCATATTTTTGCCTTCTAAACGAGCCCTAATAGCTTTTAATCAAAATGGAGGTCGGGTTATAAAATTAGAAAATGGACCCTCTGAACTCAACTCTGCGGTCGCAGAGTGCATCGCAGATCGGGACTGCGGCTAGCAAAAACGGTCCCAAAAACTAGGTTGGCCTGCTCAAGTCTACGGCCGTTTTGCAGCCCGCAAAACAGTTATGCGGCCGCATAACGCACCACAAAATCTCCCTCCGAAATTCTTCATACTGGATTTGCGATGAATTGTCCGGCCCGCAAAATGATTATGTGGTTGCATAATTGACCGCAAAATTTCTTTCAAAAATTGGCCCTTTTTCTGCTCCAATACGCGGCGGGTCAGCGGTCCGCGGAGTAATTATGCGGTCGCATAATGGACCGCTGAAATACCATGCTCTGCAACAATTTTCCTTCTAATTCCCCATCGTATTGCACAACCCCAAAAGTCCATACTGCGGTGAAGATTATTTATAACCCTTAATCATGTTAGCCACCACAAAATCCCGGGCTTTAGGCAAAATTTTACGGGGTCTTACATTTATGTTAATTAGTTTATGTTAATGAGTTGAGTTGATGAACAATTATTTCATTAATTTCTGAGTTTATCAATTGTTAATTATCAGCACACTGTTATAAATTGTTAAAACTGGCTAATTAATTATTAGCTAACGTTGGCTTGCGTAGCAAGTAGATGTTAGGCGTCATCACGTCCTCACGGTTGGGATTTCGGGTGGTGATATCCGGATATCGGAAATATATGGTATTCTTTTTATTGACCTGTTTTTGCGTTCTACTGGGCTGTCTAATCCATAGTTTTGTTCTTCTTTTAGTGTTTTTCCCTACTTATTAGTAGTAGTTTTTATGGTCTTTCCAATCTTCTAGCAAATATTTTCTTTTCATATTCATGTAGAAACTTTACCAAGTTTGATTTCATCGCCAAATAATGCATTCTAAGAAATTGTGGAAGTAATGTTTTGTTAGGTTGTGGATTTTTCAATGGATTAATAAAAAGAAGAAGAAATGTTTTAGTTATCATTGTTTCTTGTTCAATGAGGTGATCTAATGCGTAAAGCTTGTTCCCTAACAAGAGGAAGAAGCCTAAAAAAATTGTGGTCAAAGGACATACTCCGGATTGCAAGTACTTGGCAATTTTATGTTCAGGTCAAAAGACCAAATTTTTCTACCGAGCACAAACGAGACTGAAAATACTCGACAGAATTCATGTCCGTTCCCCATGATATTAAGAATGAACGATGGCAGGATAGAACAAAAACTAAACAAAGCAGTGCGTATCCAATTGAAGAAATATAGGGCACGTGAACCCACCCTTCTTACAACTTAAATTGGGTTTCTCTTATAACTTTGTACAGGTTTTGCCATATTATGCAGTAGGCACCCATGCTCAAAAATTGCATTTGGTGCTTCGGTGGATGGTCCCAGACCCTATGGCCACTTTAATATTTAGTTAAATTTTCTTCTTTTTTGTCCGTTCGAATTTGTTCTATTTCTCTCTTTTGCCATTTTCTTTCATTTTTTAATTTCTTTTTCTCTCCTCACGATTAATGTCCAAGGCTTCGTGTCAAAAAATAAATTAAAAACTCAAAGTCTAATTGAGGTTTATTTTTATTTTAAACCACCATAAATTAATTTTACTATAAATAATTTATGTAATTATAAAACCTAAGTTACACTAGCTTAAATATATTCATTTCAAGCAAACCATTGAACGTTTGTCTCCAATTTTTTAATACGAAATGTACTTTTTTTCTTGGTAAGCAATTTGCATATAAATAATCAGTCAAATACTGTAAAGTTTTTTGATATTTTCGTGATTTCTTTGCACTAAAACTTGCATAAGTTTTAGTTTTTACAGTATTAAATTGTTATTAATATTCTAGTTTCCGTCTTTATTTTGAATCATGACGATAAAAACTAAATTGTACGGATTATAAACGATAATATTAATGAAAACATAAATTTATATTAATAAGAGTATAGTTTATCTCTTTGTACAATGTGCAAAATTGATAATGTGTCATAAAACATTAAACAAGTTCACATTTATTTGACATTATGATAAGCACCAATTAAGTTAAAGTCACTGGTGCACTCATAGTCTTAAGCCTACCGCACTGTAACATTTATAACAAGAGATAAGCACCGAAGTTTTCAGTTTGGTTAATGCTTCAAGTTGGAGTTAATTTTATGGGTGGTCATTTAACTTTGTCTTCATTACTCAAGTCATTTTTCTTTTTCTTTTTTTGTTACGTAAAAGTCATTCATCTTTATGTTCATTATCCAAAAGTCACTTTTCTTTCTTTTGTTACACAAATATCATTTTACTATGCTCTAGTTATCACAATAGTCACTTTGACGAAATTTTATAAAATTTTTGCCTGAAAAGTCTATTGTGCCCTTGACATTATAAATCCTCTCATTTATGTAATACTTTCTATATTATATACTATATAATATACTTTTACCCAAGTATTTTACTTATAACTAAAATAACTTAATATTATTTTATTTATTATTTTTATAATATATTCGTACACTTAATTTTTACTTAATGTTAATTTTCAAGATATATAGGTAGCATTTATTAAATTTGTTAGTAATATTACTGTGAACAAATCTCAAGTCAGTGTTCTTAACCATGTGAACTATTTTTAATGAAAATTATAAAATCAAAGCTCACTGATTTATCAGTCAAGCCATATCCGTTAATCCAATAAATAAAATACCCATATATAGCACACCGACACTGATTAAAACTTTCAAATAAATAATATTAACTGATAACGCTTTAATTTTTTTAATATTAAACACAAATATCTTTGATTTTTTTAAAAGTTTTACGGACTACAAAAAGCTACCATTTATTAAACAAATCTGTTTCTATTATTTCAAATAATTATTAAAGAATAAATATTTTTTTATCATTTTTATATTTTAACATATGTTGATGTTTGAGTATGACTAAACGAATTGAATGCCATGGAAAAATTAAATGCAAAAATATATTATTAGAATAATATAAACTTATTTTAATTATAAGTACAATAATATAAAGTTATTTTAATTATAATAAAATACCTTGATAAAAATATATTATATGATATATAATATACAAGGTATTACATAACTAGGAGGATTTATAATGTTAAGGGCATAATAGACATTTCAAGTAAAAGTATTATAAAATCTGGCCAATGTGACTTTTGTGATAACTAGAGCAAGTAAAATGATTTTTGTATAACAAAAAAAAGAAAAATAACTTTTGGGGTAATGAACACAGTGGAATGACTTTTGCATAATAAAGACAAAAAAGTAATTTTTGAGTAATGAACACAAAGTTAAATGACCACTCCTGAAATTTACTCTTCAAGTTGTCAGGTATAATCTAACTTTTTAGCTTCAGTGATTTACAATTTTTGTCTTGAAAAGAAATCAGCTTATTTTATGAGTTTGGTTCTCCTTAGAAACCTTAGGTCTTAATAGTCTTTGGTTTTGCTGTTAATCAATATTTTACTAGAAGCTCTTTAGGCGGTCTTGCGGGATAGTGTTTCTTCTTGAAACTTTTGTTGTATACTGTACAAAGTAAATGCACCACCGAAGAATATACAATCTTCGAAAATATTTACAGTGGCTATATATAATCGTAGATCTTTAACCAAGAGTCATTTTTTTTTTATTCTTTATCTTTACGTCCTTTTTTGTTCTACACTAGTGCGACGAGTTGGGACCCATCTATTTTGTGTCTTAAAATTTTGAAAATTTTCTCCGTAGTCCTACATTTCATGGAACTTTCGTCAATTAGAATAGTGCATCTTTTCACCAAAGATTCTCTATTGCTGTTTAAAAGAAAGGGCATGAAGATTTTGTGTTGTAGTTTATCGTCATCCGAGGAATGGTTAAAAAAATGCCGGCGGAAAGACTAACGCAATTATGCATGCATATTTTATTGGCAAAAGTAACTTGCGCCCAATTCCCAACCCGGTACACAACTTATACATTTTACATTTGAACACTCAAACTCTGATATTTGTTAACTAATAAACCACGTTGACCGTTGATCATGTCTATGTAGAGGCAACATAGCTGATATGGCCAAATTGTGTGCACACCACACTAAAAAAGCGCATGAATATAATACTTTGATGGAAAAAGTATTTTAAAAAATATAAATAATGAAAAGATAACAAAAAGAAAAAAGAAAAAACTAAAGCTTCCTCGGTTCCTCCCAGCCCACTTCGTCCTCCTTCCCCTTCCCCTTCCCCTTCCCCATCCCCATTTCCTTACTTTCATATCTCATCCCCCAGTAATCCAATTCCATCTCGTCCCCATCCCCTTTCCATTATTAATTTTTACTTGAAAAGGATTAATCTTGTTTTATTGAGTACAAGAATGCAGAAGAAGAAAGATAAAAAAGATTATCCACAGAACTCGATGTCGGCAAAAGAAAATCTCTGATAATGGTGCCGAAGAAATTTTTTTGGTCATTGCTCCTTTCTTATTCTTTCTTTAAATTTTTGTGGCAGGGGATATTGAATTGGTTATTTTTGATTTGTTTGGTCTGGGTTTGGTGGGGAGAAGGTTTAACGGAGATGGTAATTAGGGGTTTTGGGCAAAAATGGTGGCTGAAAGTTCTGAGACATTTACCAGTGACTTCTCCGGCCAACTAGAGTTTTCGGGTGGTCTATCAGTTTCTTGGATTTAGGGCTTGGTCGGAGACTTTGCCGGCAATAGCTTCTTTTACTGATGGGGAGAGAGAGGGGAGTTCAGTGTTAAAGATGACATGAAATTTTAATATATTAATTTTTAAAATGGGACCCACAAAACACATGGCAAGTAATAAATACTCTAGCATATGATGTGTTGACATGTCACAGTAATTGATATACACGTTCTGTTGGATATATTTCTTAGTACTCATTTTGTCCAGTTGAAGTGTTCAAATGGAAAATGTATAAGTTTGCGTACCGGGTTGGGAATTGGGCGCAAGTTTAAGTGGCCACGGGGCCATTTTGCTTATTGTATTATAAGCTCACAATGTTACAAGTTTAATCAACAGTCCACATCAAGCCCTAGAAGAATTAAGTCAACTATAATACTGTAGTCTCGGCGACATAAAGGGCAATGCATACCACCACATGATATCCATTCACGGATACAATCATGATGAAATCTGTGATCGCAAGAAGAAAGAACTCGTAGGAGTTCTCCTTCTTCAAAGTCGATCAAGCATATACTACATTGCTCAGCACTCTCCCCAGAAAATGAAGTCAAGGGAAATGCGCTGGCAATGACATTGGGGTCAGCTAAATGCCTCTCCACAAAAACAGTCTGTGTAGAAGCATTCGGCGACTCTACAGGAGCTTGCGGCAACTCTGCGGGAGCATCCTGCATCTCTATCTCTATACTATCATTCGCTATTTCTGGGTGGTGACAAGGAAAGCACAAGCAATAAATACAAATAATTGAGATAAAAATTATTAAAAAACCACCACCAAAGTAAATTAAGTCCCATGGCAGTGTTGTTGGCTCTGACCACCTTGTCCTCGGCAAATTTTGAGCATCGATACGATGGCCGAAAGTGAGAGCTAGCACTACCTATTTGAGGACCAAAATGACATTATTATTAAAGCACGAAGTTGGAAGAATTACAAAGGAGAAAAAACAAGAAGTAATTTAGTATAAAAACATCACCAAATAGGCATTATTATTAAAGTGAAATTTGTGATTAAGAACTATAACAACTCCATAGGTCATTTTAAGTTCTAACTTTCTCTTTTGTGATTTGAGACCTTGGATAGCTTCATTGATGATTTATGGCTTGTGTACGTGGTTCGTTTTGATTTTCGAAAATTTTAGATGTGTTTTCACAAAGAAATCTTGATTTTTGAACTTTAAAGTTATTGGAATTGACCATAGTCAACATTCTTCATAAACAAGCTCGGATCGGTATTTTGACGATTCCCGTAGGTTCGTATGATGATTTTTGTGATGACCCAAAATGTCATCTTTAAATTTAATAAATAATTCTGTATTCTAAAACCTTAAAAACCACTATTTATCACTCCTCGACTTGCGTGCTTCCGAAAAGTTTTAATGTGAAAAATGGATTAAAATATGAAATAGAGCCTTAGAACTCAACTTAGTTGACTTTGGTCAACATTTTGAGCAAACGGATCAGTGTTTTGACAGTTCTGGTGGGTCCGTATCGTAATTTGGGACTTGAGCATTTTCCTGGAATTTAATTTGGAGGTCCCTAGCTCAAATTATGACCATTTAACGGAAATTAGTAATTTAAAGGCTAAAGATTTCTAAGTTTGACCACGGGGTTGACTTTTTGATATCGGAGCCGGAATCCGATTCTGAAAATTTGAGTAGCTCTGTTATGTCATTTAGGACTTGTGTGCCAAATATGAAGTCATTTCGGATTCATTTAATATGTTTTGGCACGAAATTTGTAAATTGAAAAGTTTAAAACTCAAAGTTCGAATCGGGGTGTGAATTGTAATTTCAGCGTTGTTTGACGTGATATTAGACCCCGAGTAAGTCCGTATTATGTTACGGGACTTGTTGATATATTCGGACGGGATCCCGAGTACCCCGAGTGTGATTTGGATCGAAATCGGATCAAATTATAAACTTAAGTATTTTTTGGAAATTTCTGCTTCTTATGTATTCGCATCTGCGAGGGTCTTGGCCGCAGGTGCGGCGGAATTTCGCAAATGCGGGACTGGGCTGTCCTGGGGTCTTCGCAAGTGCGGCCATATTTGCGCAAAAGCACGATCGCAGATGCAGTCCTAAGTTCCGCAGATGCGGACACACGCTGGCAACCCCATTTCGCAGATGAGAGATTTTTCTCGCAAGTGCGAGCCCAAGCACCGCAAGTGCGGAAATGCCTGAGTAGTGTTATAAATCGAAGAGTCGGAGATCTTTACACATTTTGGTCATTTTGAGCTCGGGTAAGGTGAATATTTGGGCGATTTTACGGGGAAAAATTCGGGTAAGTGTTCCTTATCCCATACTCATTTATATCATGAATTCGTGAATTTATGGAAGAAAAATTAGATTTTTATAAAATATTCTAAAAACCGAAAAGTTAAGATTTGAACGTCCATTTGACATCGGAATTTGATAATTTTTGTATGGTTGGACTCGTCTCGGAATGGGAATTCGGATTTCATAAGTTTTTTTGAGATTTGAGACGTGGGTCCCAGTGTCGAATATTTAAATGAATTTCAGATTTTTATCTGGAAAATTAGTAAATTCATATGGAATTAATTCCTATAATTCGTATTGAGTATATTGAATTGTTTGTGAATAAATTTGAAGCTTTTGGAGACAAATTTAAAAGGAAAAGCTGTGGTCGAGTAATTGATTGAAATTTACAAAGCGAGGTAAGTGTCGTGGTTAACCTTGACTTGAGGGAATAGAACCCTTAAATTATTTGTTATGTGAAATGCATGTGAACGACGTATAGGCGAGGTGGCGAGTGTCTATACGTCGTCAAAATTAATTGTTTGCATAATTATTTAAAAATCATAAATTATTCTAAGATACGAATTAGTTGTTATAACAATTGTTTTTCTCCTATTCTTGTTACATGCTATTTGATTTATATGTCTTAATTGTTTGCATAATTATTTAAAAATCATAAATTGTTCTAAGATACGAATTAGTTGTTATAACAATTGTTTCTCTCCTATTCTTGTTACATGCTATTTGATTTATATGCCTTAATTGTTATTTGACATCTAGCATACTAAATATTAAACTGTCTATTTTCTCCACGATTTTCACAATTAATTTCTAATTGCCATTGTTTGTTCATAAATAAATTATAATTATTGTTTGCCATGATGCTTAATAGTTTCTCATTGGATGTGGTAATTATTGGAGTAATTTTTATTACATTTAAGAGTTGTTTAAAGTTATATTGGGGGATCGGATTGCACGCCGCAACAGACTTATTTAAAAGTCTATATTGGGGGATCAGATTTCACGCCGTAACAAACTTGTTTAAAAGTCTATATTGGGGGATTGGATTGCACGCCGCAACAGACTTGTTCAAAAGTCTATATTGGGGGATCGGATTGCACGTCGCAACAGACTTATTTAAAAGTCTATATTGGGGGATCGGATTGATGCCGCAACAGACTTGTTTAAAAGTCTATATTGGGGGATCGGATTACACGCTGCAACAGACTTATTTAAAAGTCTATATTGGGGGATCGGATTGATGCCGCAACAGACTTGTTGGATCAGATTGCACGCCGCAACAGACTTATTTAAAAGTCTATATTGAGGGATCGGATTGCACGCCGCAACAGACTTATTTAAAAGTCTACATATACTTGATTAAAAAAAATATATGGGAGGATTGAAAATGAATATGTTGTGTGAGCTGGCTGCACGCTGCAACGGAAATTGATTGAAATAATAATTGGTTATGATTGTTGAGATGGATTCAACTATTAAAAATGAGTTACCTGATTTATTTCTATTACTGTTGTTGTTACTACTATTGCATACAGGTTAATGTGAGTGACCTGTCTTAGCCTCGTCACTACTTCGTCGAGGTTAGGCTCGGCACTTACCAGTACATGGGGTCGGTTGTACTGATACTACACTTTGCACTTCTTGTGCAGATTTCAGAGTTGGTCCCAGCGGCGTACCATAGACTTGCTCGGATTTGAGCTACCAGAGGAGACTTGAGGTATAACTGCAAGGCGTCCGCAGTTCTGAAGTCCCTGTCTACTTTACTTTAGTTGTGTGTTTATTTCTAGACAGCTTTATTTTATTCATACCTTTATTTGTATTATTCTAGAAGCTCGTGCACTTGTGACACCAATTCTTGGATGGTATTTAGACACCGTTATTTGTATGGATTAATCACTACATTTTAGACCTTACTTCCGCATTTGTTTCTATTATTATTAATAAATTTAAAAATTATTTTAAAATAGATTATATTATTCTAACGTTGGCTTGCCTAGCAAGTAAAATATTAGGCGTCATCACGGTCCCGAAGGTGAGAATTTTGGGTCGTGACAGTTGGTATCAGAGCACTAGGTTACATAGGTCTCAAGAGTCACGAGCAAGCTTAGTAGAGTCTGAAGGATTGGTGCGGAGATGGCTGTACTTATCTCTCATAGGCTATGAAGTTTAGGGACAATATCACTCCTTTCTTATTCTGTCGTGCGAATTTATTCTATCATCAATGATTGAACCATTCTACTCTTATTCTCTTACAGATGGTGAGAACACGTAATAGATCTACTGATGGACAAGGACCATAGCCCCCGATGGCAATATGGCCAGGGGTCGAGGTCGAGGTCGAGGTCGTGCTAGAGGACGAGGTAGAGCTCAGTCTAGAGCTTGAGCAACTGCACCTGTTGCAGAACTTCAGGCGGGCCTTCAAGAGGAGGTTCCAGTTCAGAATGTACCAGTTGGACCAATTTAGGTCCCAGAATAGCTACTCTAGTGTTATAGGACGCTCTAGTCCGTTTGGTGAGTCTTATGGAGGGCGTGGTCCAGAATGGTACATTTCCAATGGCACTAGCCATTTCATAGGCTGGGGAGGAGCACAAACTCCCACTACTCCCGCTCCGGAGCATATGGTTTCCCAGAATTAGGCTCCAGCAGCCCCGCCAGTTGTTGCGGCACAGACTGGTGATAGGCCCGCCATGTTTTTTGAGGCCTTAATGAGGATGGATAAGTTTACCAAGCTCTTTCCAGTTCACTTCAGTGGTACACCTTCTGAGGACCCACATGATTATCTTGACCGCTGCCACGAGGTGCTGCGGAACATGGGTATAGTTAAGACCAATGTGGTCGATTTTGATGTATTTCAGATGACGGATTCCGCCAAGAGGTGGTGGAGAGATTATACATTGACCAGACCAGTTGGATCACCTGCACTTACCTGGGATCAGTTCTCGCAGCTATTTCTGGAGAAATTCCTTCCTATCACACTGAGGGAGGATTATCGAAAGCAATTTGAGCATTTACAATAGGGCAGTATGACTGTTACTCAGTATGAGTCCCATTTTGTGGATTTGGCTCATCATGCTCTCTATTTACTACCTAGTGAGGGAAAGAGAGTGAGGAGGTTTATTGAGGGACTCACTCACCCTATCAGGCTTCAGATGGCCAAGAAGATCGGAAGTGAGATTTCGTTTCAGGCGGTTGCTAATGTCGTGAGGAGGATCAAGATAGTTCTTGCACATGAGAGAGGGCAGAGGTGTGATAAGACGCCTTGTTCTAGCACCAATTGCCACACCGCCTACCCAGTCAGGTAGAGGTGTGGGTCATCTGGCTAGAGGTGGAGGTAAATTAGGGAGAGGTCATCCTAGGGGAGGGTGGCACACTATTAAGGCTCAGCCTCATTGTTATGCATTTCCTGGTAGGTCTAAGGCACAGTCGCCTGATGCAGTCATCATAGGTATTATCTTAGTCGGTAATAGATATGCTTCAATATTGTTCGATCCGGGTTCTACTTATTCATATGTGTCTTCATATGTTTCGTCACACTTGAGTATGCCTCGTGATTCTCTTGATATTTATGTTTTTGTCTCTACACCGGTTGGGCATTCTATAGTAGTCGATAGTGTGTATCAGTCTTGTATTGTTACTACTATTGTTTTGACACTATAGTTGATTTCTTATTTTTAGATATGGTGAATTTTAAGGTAATTCTTGGTATAGATTGGTTGTTCCTGTATCAAAATTTCATGGATTATCACGCCAAGACTGTGACTTTATTTATGCCGGGGTTGCCTAGACTATAGTGGAGAGGGACCCTTGGCCATAATGCGAGCAGGGTGGTTCATTTTTAAACGCTTAACGCATGGTTGAGAAGGGATGCTTAGCGTATTTGTCTTACATTCTAGATTCTAGTATGGAGGTTCCTTCTATGGATTCAGTACGATAGGGAAAGAGTTTCTGAATGCATTTTCGGCATATTTACCGGGCATGCAGCCTGATAGGGATATTGACCTTTGCATTGATTTGGTTCTGACCACTAAACCCATTTCTATCCCATTGTGTCATATGGCTCCAACTTTGCTGAAGGAATTGAAGGAGCGGTTGTAGGATTTGCTTGATAAGGGGTTTATTAGACTAAGTGTTTCTTATTGGGGTGTCGCAGTGTTGTTTGTGAAGAAGAAGGATGGTTCTATGAGTTATGTGCATTGATTATCGGCAGTTGAACAAGGTTACTACAAAGAACAAATATCCCTTGTCTCATCTTGATGATCTATTTGATCAGATTTAAGGTGTCAAGGTGTTCTCCAAGATTGATTTGAGATCTGCTATCATCAGGTGAAGAATAAGGCTTCGGATGTCCCTAAGACATCTTTTAGGACTCGTTATGGTCATTATGAGTTCTTAGTGATATCATTTGGTTTTACTAATGGTCTAGCGGTTTTCATAGATTTGGTTTGCGAGTGTTCAAGCCATATCTTAATTCTTTTGTGAGTGTGTTTATTGATGATATTTTGGTTTACCCTCACAGTAGAGAGGAGCATGAGTAGCACTTGCGGGTTGTACTTCAGACTTTGAGGGATATTCAACTTTATGCTAAGTTTTTAAAGTGTGAGATCTAGTTGGACTCAGTTGCATTCTTGGGTCATGTTGCGTTTGGTGATAGTATCAAAGTTGATCCTAAGAAGATGTGGTGGTTCTGAATTGGCCTAGACCTACCTCAGCTATAGAGATCCGAAGTTTCTTGGGTTTTGGCAGGCTACTATCGCCACTTTGTAGAGGGGTTTTCATCTATTATAGCTCTATTGACCAAGTTGAATCAGGAGTGTTCTCCTTTCAGATGGTCTGATGAGTATGAAGGGAGCTATCAGAAGCTCAATTTACTTTGACAACATCTCTGGTGTTGCTGTTGCCCATAGGTTTGGGGCTTTATACCATATATTATAATACTTCGCTTTGGACTTAGCGTGGTTTTGATGCAGGATGGTAGGGTGATTGCCTACGTGTCTCGTCAGTTGAAGACCCATGAAAACAACTATCATGTTCGTGATTTGGAGTTGGCAGTTATTGTGTATGCACTCAAGGTTTGGAGGCAGAACATGTACAATGTATCATGTGAGGTTTACATTATTCATTAGAGTCTCCAGAACTTATTCAAGCAAAAGGATTTGAATTTGAGGCAAGGGAGGCGGTTGGAGTTATTGAAAGATTATGATATCACTATCTTGTATTATCTGGGTAAGGCAAATATGGTGGTTGATGCCTTGAGTAGAAACGCAAAGAGTAGGAGTTGTTTGACATTGTTTCAAGCTGAGGAGAAGTGATACGATCCTAGATAGCCCGGGAAATGCGAAGAATATTGAAGATGACCCCAGATTATCTTGTGGACCGTTGACTCACTCGAAGTACAAGAACGTCCGAGGGGTGCACGCCGAGGAGCTGCATGATCTTCAACAACTGACAAGAAGATATTTGGAGAGTTACTTAGGCGATTCATACAAAGAATACCATATGTTGAGTCTTGAGAATTGAAGAATCAAGACCCCAAGTCAAACCGTGTGACACAGTTTCACCAACTGTTGGCTACGGTTCAAGAGGGGCCTGAAGAGCTGAAGAAAATAGGCTTCTGGAATTCATCACGGTTCAACTGTGTGTTACGGTTGGGGTTACGGTTGAGGCTACGGTTTGGCCTGGAAAGTTTATTTAGGAAATTAACTTTGAAATATTTTCTATTTTACCCATTGGGTAATTATAGCCGTTTAGGATTATTTCATTAGCCACTTAGCATATTTTGACATATGAAAAGGCTTGAGAGAGATTTGGGAACCTCTTGGTTTGAGTTAGAATTTGGATTATCTATTTTCAACAAGGTAATATAATGACCCGCCCGGTTATTTTCCTTTCAAGATCCATGTTCTCCTAATTAAGACTTTCTATATGTGCATTTACTGTTTTATGACTTGTGGGGATGGTTGGTTTAGGTTTGGAAGGGTTCGAGTTGAAATCGGAACACTTAGTTCCTTAGTAGTGGCCTATGATGGCCAAGTTTGACTTGAGTCAATATTTTGAGTAAATAACCTCAGAATCGGGATTTGATGGTTCCAATATGTTCGTATGATAATTTTGGACTTGGGCGTGTGTTCGGATCGGGTTTCGGGTGATATGGGAGCATTTCAGCGCTTAATGTTGAAAGTTGGCTCATTGAAGGTTTTATAGTTCTTTAAATTTGGTTGGGAGTAGACTTTGATGTTATCGAGGTTCGTTTGGGATTACGAGCCTAGGAATAGGTCTGTATGGTGATTTATGACTTGTATGCAAAATTCGGTGTCATACCGAGTAGTCTAAGTATGATTCGCCGCGTTCAGGGCTAGTTAAGAAGTTGAAGTTCATGAGTTGATTCAATAAGATTTTGGGGTGCGATTCTTACTTTTGATGATTTTATGTGTTCTGAGGGTTCGAGCAGGTCTGTATTATAGTAATAGACTTGTTAGTGCATTTGGACAAGTCCCGGGGGGCTCGGGTGCATTTCAGGCTGCTCGGAGCTAAGTCCAAAAATTGTGGGGGTGTTGTTCTGGTTTCCTTCTTCATGCACGTGTAGGGACCCTCGTGATAAGGAAGAAGGAATTGGGGACTGTGGAATGTTGTTCTTCATGTTTGCGAAATCTGGGCCACGTTCGCGGAGGCTTGGGACCAGTGGCCTTCGCGTTCGCGGTTAACTGGTCGCGTTCGCGTAGGAGACCTAGGCATGGGCAACCCAATTTCCTTTCGCGTTCGCGAGTGGGGGCACGCATTCGCGATGGGGGCGGCTCAGTGTATCGCATTCGTGAAGAGGACTTTTCTGCGCTCGTGACTTTTTTCGCCACGATCGTGAGGGCTTGTCCGTAGGTAGACCTTGGCAGTGACTGAATAAAAATCGGGATTTTAGCCCTTTTGTTCATTTCTCTAATTTGTTAGCCGATTTTGGAGCTTTGTAGAGAGGAATTTTCACATGGCTATTAGAGGTAATTGATTTCTATATAATGTGAGCTTAATACATAAATTATGGGTAGATTTTAACATGTAAATTGTGAAAATATTAGGATTTTTGTTAAAAACCTAGATTTTAATTAAAAAAGAGATTAGACCACGAAAATGATTATGGAATTGGATAAAATTATTTATTTGTGTTCATGAGGTTATGGGTAACATTTATTTATAAAAATTTTTAGAATCCGGGCACGTGGGCCCGGGGTGAATTTTAGGATTCTTTCAAATTGGGTTGGGTAATCACTCTAATAGTTAAATAATGAATTTTTGAGAAATTGTTGATTAGTTTGTACAACCTTTAGCTAGTTTCAGATTGTTCGGCACCGACTTGAGGCTTTTAGAGAGATTTGTGGACCGAAAAGTGGATTTGGGAACGAGGTAAGTCTCTCGCCTAACCTTGTAAGAGGGAGTTAACCTCATAGGTGTTTAAATTATTATTTGCAACTAATTGGGGGTGCTACATATGCACGAAGTGACGAGAGTCCGTGCATAGCTAAAATTCATGTTATGTCCGGGTAGACATAGGCCTTTATTATGCTATTAGTTGCACTACTTGACTTAACTTTTTAGTTTAATTGCTTGTATTAATAAGTAAAACTTGGTTAAAGATTATGTTAAATAGAGTCTCATTAATTAGCGAGTTGGCAGAATGATTAATTATTGATGGAAATTATATTCTTTCGTGGGATTACCTCGGATTTGTAAATATGAAATTCGAAATCCGAAGAGTTTCCCTATTCCAGTTGATTGGGTCGAACGCCTCGGCAATATTTATCTATATATTATGGGATGCATCCATCGATCGGGTCGTATGACCACAGTAGTGTATGTACACGATTATCATGGATCGGGTCGTACGACCTTGGCATAACTCGTGCGTGTTGTCACTCGGAGTCCGATTACACTTGATATGTCTTTCATGACATGAGGATTTATAAATACATGTTAAGCCCTTACATGTTGAGATTATTATGTGATATTTTGGGACTTTTAATTATTACTTTGATAAATGGTCATTTAATTATTGCCTCTTATTCCATCATTGATGTTGCATTTGATGCCTATGAAATAATCTTGTACATTGTGTATATTGCCCACTAGTAAGTGAGGAAGTCGACCCCTCGTCACTACTTCTTCGAGGTTAGAGTAGATACTTAATGGTTACATGTTGTTTATGTAGTCACGCTACACTTCTGTACATATTGTGCAGGTTCTGAGACAGGTGCATCTGGAGTTCGCCCGGGCACGTATCCGCATTACCTGGAGGCTTTGTTGTGATCTGCTTTCTCATGCTCCGTTCTGCAGCACCCGGAGCCTTCTCTTGTTACGTTTTATCATTTCCTTCTATTTTATTTCATACAGTAGTTCTTAGAGAGTTCTGTATATTATACTAAATGCTCATGCACTTCTGATAAAATTATTAAAATGAGAAACTAAATGGGTAGTTCACCGTTGGCTTATCTAGCAGCGATGTTGGGCGCCATCACGGCCTCTAGTGGGAATTGGGTCGTGACAGTAATATTTTTCTCTTTTCTTTATATCTAGGGTTTCTAATTTGTTGTTCTTGGGAGGCGATCGAATAGTATTTTGATTGTTTCTTGAGACGTTCAATTAGGGTTCTAGATTTTCTTCTATATCTCATTATTCAGACTACTTTTGATTATCTTAATCAAACCTATCATTATTTTTGCTTTGATTATTGTTATTTTCATATTCCACTATTTTGTTTATCTCGGATCATATCAATTGGTATCAGAGCAAAGGCTCGGGTATTGTTCTAACAAACCCACATTTGAAATCAAGATCTGAATTACTAAAAACAAAACATTATAGTTCTTGGTTTCGAATAAACCCTAGTCGAGTTGATTACAAAAAGAATTATTCTTTAGTTCAAAAAAAAATCAGAAAAGAAATTATTGAAGTGTTGTTGTTGATTGTTGGGGGAAGATTACTATTGGGTATGAAATATTCATTTGGGATTCTTATTAAGATCGAACTAGTGCTAGAATCATTCTTAATATTTGAAACTAACTATTTCTTTCACGTCAATTCGTTCGTGCTTTTCTTGTTTTTTTTGTAGAAATATATTGGCTCCCGTACTTAGTTTGTAAAAGTACATTCTTGATTACATAAACTCCGCTCTTAAATTACTTTCAAGAAAACTCATTCTTGGATAAGTGATTTATGAGTTTAGCTCAAACTTTGAGGATTTCCAAGGAGTGAGGCAGAGTTTATGTATGAGTTAAACGTGAGAATTCATAATTGTGAGAGAATGTTTGGTGTTGAGGATAGTGTCGGTGGCACTAAGGCACCAGCTCAGGCTAAAGGAACTAATGAAATGTTGCAAGCTATGATGCAACAGATACAATATCTGACTTTACAGGTAGAAAACTTGTAGAGGGCTAATCAGACAATACCAGTAGCTCCAGCACCCGCAGTACATCAAGGTCCACCTCAAGATGCCAGGAGGGATCCACCACAAGTTAGAGTACCTCTACAATATGTCACATACGAAGAATTTGAAGATTAAAATTTTGATGACTATATTTATTATGGTCATCAAGGCTTGAGAGAGGGGGTAGGAGAGGAGCTAGGCATGGCAGAGGCTTTGGGATGAGACAATGGAATCAACACAACCGAGATGAAGGAGTTGATAGAAACTTGGGTACCATTAAGACGAAGATTCCTTCCTTTGAGGAAACAACCGACGCAGATGCATACTTGGAGTGGGAAGCAAAGATGGAAAGGATTTACAGAGTTCATAATTACTCTAAGGACAAGAAAGTTCAAATGGTGGTGACTGAATTCAAGGGATATGCCTCTGCTTGGCTTGAAAAAACTGAGCTTGATCGTAGAAGGATTAGTGACTGACCAATTGAGACTTGGGAAGACTTGAAGAGAGCGATGAGGGATAGATTTGTACCTCACATTACCATAGAGAGATTATCGAGAAGTTGTACAGTTTGGTGCAAGGTCAAAAAAGTGTTAATGAGTATTACAATACCTTGGAGGATCTTAGGATTAAGGGCAACCTAGATGAGGTCGAGGAAACCATTATGACTCGATTTCACACTGGGTTGAATAAGGACATTGCTAATTAGATTGAACTTTCTTAGGATTGTCATTCTGTAATAGAGATGTTGCACTTGGATACTAAGGTAGAAAGGATACTTAGAGATCAAAACAAGTCATCCTCTACTAGTTGGAACAAGGATAGAAATACTTAGAGATCTTCTTCGAATAAGAGTATAGAGGTAAAAACTGAAGTCAAGCCATCTCAATCAGCTGAAAAGAGTAAAAATAAGGTAGAGGTTAAATAGGGAGGGAACTCTGCTCAACCTAGACCTTACAGAAATTTGAGTTCTATTATTTGTCATATATGCCAGAGGGAGGACATATGCAATATGAATGTCCTAACCAGTGGGCTATTTTGATTAAGGAGAATGGAGAATATGAATATGATAATGGTGTAGAATAATCTGATTGAGAGGTATCCATAGATGTTATTACTAGTTGTGAGGAGGAAGAGCCCATGAACACACATTTAGTTGTTAGGAAGTTAATGGGGTTTCAAGTGAAAGAAGGTGATTCTGATCAAAGGAAAAATTTATTCCATGCTAGATGCAACATTTGTGGAAGAATCTGTTCTGTGGCTGTGGATAGTGGAAGTTGCACTAATGTGGCTAGTGTATCTCTTGTTTAGAAGTTGGGTCTTAGGACTATGAAGAATTCTCGTCCCTACAAGCTTCAATGATTGAATGATAGTGGGGAATTGAAAGTGAACAAGCAAGTTCTTCTTTGCTTAAAACTTGGGAAGTATATGGATAAAATTTTATGTGATGTTGTACCTGTGTAGGCTTGCCATCATTTGCTTTGGAGACCAAGGAAATATAATAGGAATGCACTACATGAAGGGAGGTGTAATAGCTACACTCTTGAGCTGAAGGGTAAAAAATATCTCTTGAAGCCCTTGACTCCACTTCAAGTGTATGAAGATCATAAAAGAGTTAAACAATTGGGTTGGGAGAAGGTGAGAGAAGAAAAAAGAGAGAATGAGTGTAGAGGTAAATTTCACTTGTTGAGATTGAGGAAAGTGAGGAAGCGGAAAAATCATAGGGTAGTAGAAAGAGGAAGAATGAAAAGAAACCGAGTGATGGTGAGAGGAAAGATTGAACACCAATGATGTCTAGCCCTTAACTGTTTGTCTAGTGATTTTATCTCTTTACTACAAGAATACAATGATGTCTTTCCTGAGGAGCTACCTGAAGGATTGCCATCACTTAGGGGGATTGAACACTAGATTGACTTTATACTAGGATCTCAGATTCCGAATAAACTGGAATATAAGAGCAACCCAAAGGAGACTTAGTAGTTTCAAAGGAAAGTAGAGAAGTTGCTAAATGAGGGGTTCCTAAGGGAGAGCATGAGTCTTTGTGTTGTACCAGTCATTTTAGAACCAAAGAATATGGGTCTTGGCATATGTGTGTTGGCTATAGAGATATCAACAAAATCACTAAAGGAGTTACAATCTCATTCCTACATTGGATGATATGTTGGATGAGTTGCATGGTGCAAAGGTTTTTTCAAAAATTAATTTGCGAACTCGATATCATTTTACTAGGATGAATCCTGGTGATGAATGGGAAATAGCCTTTAAAACTAAAAATGATTTATATGAATGGTTAGTTATGCCTTTTGGGTTAACTAATGCACCTAGTACATTTATGCGCTTGATGGATCATGTTTTAAAGCCATTTAGAGGTAAATTTATTGTTGTCTATTTTGATGATATACTAATTTACAGTCATTCTTTGGATGATCATCTTTTGCATGTTAAAATTGTGTGTGATGTACTTAGGAAAGAGAATCTCTTTGCAAATCCTAAGAAGTGTAATTTTTGTATTGATAGGGTGATTTTCTTGGGGTTTGTTGTGAGTGTTAAGGGCATAGAGGTTGATGAAACAAAAGTGAAAGCCATTAGAGAATGCCATGTTCCGAAGAGTGTGTCAGACGTTAGGAGTTTTCATGGTCTCGCTAGTTACTATAGAAGATTCGTTAAGGGTTTTATTAGTACCATAGTTTCTCTTTTGACTGCAGTAATTAGGGAGGATAAGGGATTTAAATGGGGTAAGGAGCAAGATGAAGCTTTTGAACTATTGACGATGATGCTTAGTTTGACCCCTTTGCTACAACTATCCGATTTTAGTAAGGCTTTTGAGGTCGAGTGTGATGCTTTTGGGGTAGGTATAGGTGCAATTCTTATGCTAGACCAAAAACCTATAGCTTACTTTAGTGAGAAATGGATTGGAACAACCTTAAATAATTCTACTTATGATAAAGAGTAGTATGTCCTTGTGAGAGCTTTAGCTAATTTGCAGCATTATTTGTGGCCTAAGGAATTTATGATTAGGACTGACCGTGAAAGTCTTAAATTTCAAAATAGTCAGTCTAGTTAAACAGAAGACATGATAAGTGGGTAGAGTTTATAGAGATATTTCCATATGTTATCCATTATAAGAAAGGCAAATATAATGTTATGGTTGATGCACTTTCTAGACGATATATTTTGATCAATGTGTTAACTGCTAATTTGATAAGGTTCGAGCATATTAAATATTTATATGATAATGACCCTAATTTTAGTATTAAGTACAAGGAGTGTAAGTTAGGAGTGTTTGAGAGATTTCTTATGGATGATGGTTATTTGTTTAGGAACGAAAAGTTGTGTGCCCCTTGATGTTCTTTAAGGGAATTGTTTGTTACAGAGGCACATAGTGGTGGATTGATGGGGCATTTTTGAGTTTCTAAAACACTTGAGCGCCTAAAAAATAATTTTATTGGCCCCACATAAGGAGAGATGTAGGTGGAGTTTGTGGTAGATGTATCGAGTGTCTTCAGGCTAAGTCTAAGGTTAATTCACATGGTTTATATACTCAATTGCTTGTTCTCGAGGGTCCTTGGTTATATATTTCTATGGATTTTGTTTTGGGACTACAAAGGAATAGAGCAAGTGTGGTTGCAATTGGAGAAGACATATGAAAAGGTTGCCAACAGAGCTAACAAAGGATGAAAACGGGTTATTTCCAAACCCGGTGATTGGGCTTGGGTTCACTTGAGGAAGGAACGGTTTCCTGATAAACGCAAGTCCAAGTTGCATCCTTGTGGAGATAGACCATACCAAGTTCTTGAGAAGATTGGCGAAAATGCATACAAGTTAGATCTCACAGGTGTGTTTAAGGTGAGTGCGGCATTTAATGTTTCTGACTTATCTCCTTTGTTGCAGGTACATCGGATTCGTGGACTAATCCTTTTCAAGAATGAGGGATTGATATGATCCTATATAGCCCGGGATAAGAGGAGAATATTGAAGATGACCCTGAATTATCTAGTGGACCGTTGACTCACTCGCAGTCCAAGAACGCCTGAGGGATGCACGCTGGGGAGCTGCATGATCTTAAACGATTGACTAGAAGATGTTTGGAGACTTACTTGGAGGATTCATGCAAATAATACCATATTTGGAGTCTTGCGAATTGAAGAATCAAGAGCCCAAGTCAAATCGTGTGACACAGTTTCACCAACCGTTGGCTACGGTTCAAGAGAGGCCTGAAAAGTTGAAGAAAATAAGCTTCTGAAATTCATCACGGTTCAGATGTATGTTACGGTTGGGGTTACGGTTGAGGCTACGGCTTGGCCTGGCGAGTTCTTTTTTAAATTAACTTTGAAACTCTTCCTATTTTACCTATTGAGTATTTATAATTGCCTACAGTTGTTTATTTAGCCACTTAGCATATTTTGACATAAGAAAACTCTTGAGAGAGATTTGGGAACCTTTTGTTTCGAGTTCGATTTTGGATTACCTATTTTCATGACTTGGGTTCTTGAGGGTAATCTATTCTCCTTTCTTTATATCTAAGGTGTCTAATTTATCTTTCTTGGGAGGCGATCGAATAGTATTTCGATTGTTGCTTGAGACGTTCACTTAGGGTTCTAGAGTTTCTTCTATATCTCATTATTCAGACTAGTTTTGATTATTTTAATCAAACCTATCATTATTGTTGCTTTGATTATTGTTATTTTTATATTCTGCTATTTTATTTATCTCATATTGTATCAGGAGGCCATTGGCTATGGATGTTCAGGTCTTGGCTAACAAATATGTGAGATTAGATATTTCTGAGCCTAGTATGGTTCTTGCATGTATTATTACGTTGTCGTCCTTGTTTAAGCGTATTAAGGCTCACCAGTATGATGATTCATAATTGTTGGTGTTAAAGGACACAGTGCAGCGAGGTGGTACGAAGAAGGTGGTGATTGGGGATGGTAGCATATTACGACTTTAGGTCGGATTTGTATTCCTAATGTTGATGGTTTTAGAAAGATGATCCTTGAGGAGGCTCATAGTTTTTGTTATACTATTCATCCAGGTGTCACGAAGAGCATCATAAATCAGGTGGAGTTGTAGTGGGAGCACATTACTATGGACTTTGGCGTATGGTTACCATGGACTTTGAGGAAGTTTGATGTTTTTAGGGTCACTATGGATAGATTGACAAAATCTGCACATTTTATTCTGGGATGACTTCTTATACTTCAGAGAGGTTGACTCAGATCTACATTAGATAGATTGTTTGTTTGCGTGGTGTGCCCATATCTTTCATTCCGGACCATGGCACTCATCTCACATTGTACTTTTATAGAGTTGTTCAGCGAGAGTTTGGCACGCGGGTGGAGCTGAGCACTTCATTTCACTTGCATATGGATAGGCAGTCCGAGTGGACCATTCAAATCCTTGAGGATATTTTGAGGGCGTGTTTTATGATTTTGGAGGTCATTGGGATCAGTTCCTACCATTTGCGGAGATTGTCTACAACAACAATTACCATTCCAACATTCAGATGGCGTCGTATGAGACTTTACATGGTAGGAGATAGTGTACTCTTATTGGTTGGTTTGCATGGTTAGGCTAGGATGTTGTGTACGAATTTGATTCATGATGATTTGGAGAAGGTGAAGTTGATTTAGGAGCCTCTTCGGACAGCGCATAGTAGGAAGAAGAGTTATGCGGATAAGAAAATTCCGTGATATGGCTTTTAGGAAAGGTGAGAAGGTACTTTTGAAACGTTCGCCTAAGAAGGGTGTAATGAGATTTGGGAAGAAGGACAAGTTAAGCTCGAGGTTGATTGGTCCTTTTGAGTATTAGAGAGATTTGGGGAAGTTGCGTATTGGCTTACTTGACTCATAGTCTTTCATGAGTTCATCCAATATTTCATGTTTCTATGCTCCTGAAATATTATGAAGATAAGTTTTACGTTCTGGACTTCAGTGCAACTTGATAAGAATTTGATTTATAAGGAAGAACTAATAGTTATTATAGATCGACAGGTTCAAAAGGTGAGATCTAAGGATATTTCTTCTGTGAAAATTCTTTGGAAAGGGCAACCGACTGAGAAAATTATTTGGGAATCTGAGTCCAATATGAGGAGTAGATATCTGCATCTATTTTTCAGTTTAGGTACATTTCTATGTTCGTGCAAGGACGGACATTTCCTTTTTAGATGTGGAGAATATAACAACCTGATAGGTCATTTTGAGTTCTAGCTTTCTGTTTCATAATTTGCGACCTTGAATAGTTTCATTTGATGATTTATGACTTGTATACATGGTGCGTTTCAATTTTTGAAAATTTAAGATGTGTCTTCACACAAAAATCTTGATTTTTAAACTTTAAAATTGTTGGAGTTGACCACGGTCAATATTCTTGATAAATGAATTCGGATCAGTATCTTGACGATTTCGGTAGATTCATATCATGATTTTGGACTTGTACGTATGTATTTTTTAGGTCTCGGGTGACCCGCGGCCGTTTCGGCACTTATTGTTAAAAGTTAGAATTTGAACTTATGAACACTTGAAAATCTTTGAGTTTTTGATGTTTGATTCTTGACTTTTGATATTGTTTTAGTGTTTTGAGCTTATGAGAGAGTGTGTGTGAGGTCTATATACTTGTATGGTTGTTTGGAATGGGGCCTGAAGTGCTCGGGTGAATTTCAAATAGGTTTCGGGCTAATTTTAATAAATTTCCATTACCGGTGTTGTAGTTATCGCAATTGTGATGAGCTGGTTGCAAATGTGAGGACCGCAGTTGCGAATTAAACCTTGCATTTGTAAAGTCTAGGAAAAGAAGGCAAGCTTCACAATTACAAAGCCGGGATCGCATTTGCGAACCGAGTGTCGCATTTGCGACTATAGTGGCTCAGGTGCCTCTTCGCAATAGAGACCAATGGCTCACATTTGCGAGCTACGCAATTGCGAACAATAGTATGCAATTGCAACATCTGCGGCTTGAATAAAAATTAGGGATTTTGAGATTAGCTCATTCTTTTCCACTTTTGAGACATAGACTACATAAGGAGGCGATTTTGGAGAAAAGTTTCTTCCCAAATTCTAGGTTTAGTAACTTTAGCTTGTATTAGATTAGTATTCATTACTTTTCATAGAAGTTTTATCCCTAAATCTAGGATTTCATTGAGTAGATATAGAATTTTTTGGTGGAAGCTTAAGATTTATAATTCAGATATATAGACCATTATTTGAAGTCGAATCTCGAAACAAATTACATATTTGGACTCGGAGTTGAATGGATAGTCGGGATTTAGTCTTGATTTCAATTTCGACCAACTGGACCCGGGTTAACATTTTGTTGACATTTCCAAATATGTTAAAGATCAAAACTTTTTGTAAAGTCCCGTGAGTTGTTAAACTTAGAATTTTGGTACTAACGGGCTTATAAGAAAATGAGTTAGTGTTGGGGCAAGATACTTGACTTTGGATAGCTTACGAATATGGTTTGAAAAATAAAATAAAATAAAAGCGTATTCATTCTTTCCAATCTCTCATCTAACGTGACCAAGAAAAGCTGGAGAGTGAAGATTCTTTCACAACCTATTTAGTAATCAGGTATGATATCTAGTTCATCCCTACAATATGGTTCATAAATTAACTCACACAGATTTTAGAAATTCAATCGTATCGGTGTAAAATAATAATAATAATAATAATAATAATAATAATAATAATAATAATAATAATAATAATAATAATAATAATAATAATAATAATAATAATAATAATAATAATAATAATAATAATAAAAAAAAATTAAGAATTTAAGTTCATAAGGAATTAGAGTTGAACTTGATTACTACTTGAGAAGATCATCAAAAATAGTCATTAAGTGAAATTATCGAAATGTCGTAACTCGGCGAGGGATTGATTCGCATGTGGACTTTTTAGAATTGGATATTTGCTCTTTTTTAATTTGTTTAGTAATTAATGGAGATAGTTAACATCTCTTCATTGTCCTTTAGCTTTGGGTGAATTTGTACTTAGTTTAGCAAGAAGTTAATTTGGAAAACAAAATATATAACCATGGCAAAAATCATTTGAGTTTGCTGCCAGGTTTGAGAATTGGGAAAAAGGATAATAACTATTAAAATAATAGAGATAACCCTTCCCGCTAGTAGTTAGATAAAACTTTCAAGTATGCCAGAGAATCATATTCGGAGAATTCAGAAATTAGAGGACTTTAGCAATCTTCTTAAGTGAGTAAATTCATAGTCTTTGAACTCGTATTGATGTAACTTGAACCCGGTTATCATATGTAGATTGAAAGTTGTGAATCGGTATAGCTTGGAGGATACATAACGTCGAAGTTGAACTAGCAATTTTGAGGTAAGTTGAGGCATACTCTCCTAGTAGTGAGTTCTATTAGAATCCTCGTACTTCTTTTGTTAGATAAATCTAATCCACGACTTCTTATGCTTCAATACTCAGTTTACTTCATTCTTATTTGGTACGACTTTATAGGTGACAGAATTACATGCCTACGTATATTACCACTGTTAAATGCATTTGTTGGTGATGTTTACGTTTAGTTCAATATTCAGTTCAACATTCATTCATGCATTAATGTGATCACATTCAGTAGGGAGAAGTGGCCAACCTCCCCCAGCATGAGTGACATGATGCCAGGGTTACCCTCCCCATGCTCGCAGGTGCCAATTGTTTGTTGGGGATATAGGCCGACACTCCCCCGTGTGTGTTCCCAGATACTCATGACACAGGGCCACTATGCGTAATGCTTTTCCAAAAATTTATTTATAAAATGCAGTTTCAATTTCAGATATCAGTTATATACTCAGCTTCTATGTTAAGTTTCAGTTTCTAGCTCATTACTTGTTTATGAAATTTTATATGATTTCTCGTGTATCCGTTTCCTTCCACATTTTTCCCAGAAGGTCTCGCTCCGCCTTTTTAGGAGATAGCTTACGAGACTTACTAGGTATCTTTTGGTGGTACTTAGCCCGTTAAGCCTGCTACGTTGTGTGGTAGGTATTGAGGATGCTGATAACGGGGTACGTGGCTAGAGGAGATGTTCTAGATTTAATTGACAGACTCTATTGATTCATTCTAGTGGTAGCGGGCGATTCTCAGCCTCTAATTTATTTTTAGACATTTATACTATTTTCGGAGAATGCCCCGTAGGCTATGTATTTCAGTTTTTATCAGATTCTACAGGCTCATGACTTGTTAGTGGGTCAGTATTAAGATTTTGAAATTTATCATTCACTTATCATTTTGTCAAACAGTTTTAGAATTTCAACTCGCTAGAACTATTATTTAAGCATATTACTTTGTTTGTCATTAAGCTGGAAGTTATGTTACAACTAGTACAAGGTTCGTTGAACGAATAGTAAGGGTTGAGTGGCAATCACGTCCCACCCAGTTTTGGGGGTGTGACAAGGTGATATTAGAGCATCCAGATTTAGGGAGTCCTAGGGAGACATGATCCATGTTTAGCAGAGTCTTAATTATGGATATCTTATGCACCATACTTATATTTGGGAGGCCGAATGGCATGTTAGAAAATATTTTATTTGATTCTCATATCGTGCGTTAGAGCTAAACGTTTCAAAATTCTAACACTCATTCATCTCTCGTTTCAGCGAAAAAGGTGGTTAGAACAAGATCTACTTCATCCTCTGGTGCTAATAATGTTGGGATACCAGTTGCTAATCATCAAGAAGATGCACCACATGTGCAGACCGCACCAATAGCACCAGCTGCAGTTAGAGGACGTGCCAGAGGTAGAGGTAGAGGTCAAAATGCTAGGGGTAGAGGTGGATATGCCATAGGTAATCAGGCTCGTGGTAGGGCCACTAGACAGGAACAGGCTCCACCTCAGTAGGTTGTTAATGATCACATTGAAATCACACCCCTCCTAACCCACTCAAGGCGAATCAACCACATCAGCAGGATGATTAAATTGACAGAATTTTTGACTTTCTGGAGTCCCTAGCCCTTTCGGCTAATGGTAGGGATGCACTCGTTCATGCTCCTCCTAAGGAACCTCATGATTGAGATGCAGAGGTTATAAGAGATGATTTTCAAACTCCACTTGAGGTACCACTAACGGCTATCCCTACAAATATTGCCCAGCCAGTGCAGTTACCAACAGGAAGAATTGATCCACATGCCTTTCTGAGATTAAAACCTCCTACTTATAATGGTACAGATAAACCAATGTTATTTTTGGAAGAGATAGAGGAAATATTTGTTTCTTTGAGTTGTCGTGAAACACAAGCCATAGAATTGATTGGGTTTCGATTAAAGGGTGCAGCAAGACAATGGTGGAGAGGTTACAAGAAGGACAGAGATTCTATATTACCGCCACTTACTTGGCCACAGTTCAAAGAAG
Organism: Nicotiana tabacum; assembly: GCF_000715075.1. Classification (NCBI taxonomy): domain Eukaryota; kingdom Viridiplantae; phylum Streptophyta; class Magnoliopsida; order Solanales; family Solanaceae; genus Nicotiana; species Nicotiana tabacum. The sequence goes on from NC_134102.1 coordinate 80,497,117, forward strand.
CTTTCAAGGCCAAATTTTTGCCTAGCAGTCAGATGGATGAGCTCCGGCGTTAGTTCGAACATCTTAAACAGAGTACCATGTCAGTGACTGACTATGAGATGGAATTTACAAATTTGGCAGAGTATGCACCTAATTTGATACCGACAGAGAAAGAAAAAGTGAGAAGGTTCATTGAAGGCTTGAATCCACATATGGAAAAGATATGACTTCACATTAGGATGATAAGACTTATCTTCAGGTTGTCAATATCCCTACGCATAAGGAGGCTTTTGATAAAATTGTCAGGGAAGCTAGAAATAATAACAAGAAGGCTAGAACAACATGTAGTTATAGTGGATTTTCAGTTGGGGTAAGAATAATAATCATTCAGCTCACATTCAATCAACAGCTCACTCATCTCATTATTCAGCTCCACTCAGACATGGCCAACATAGTAAGGGTCAGGCCCCTCAGGGGCAAAGTTCAACTAGTCAGGGTCAACCTCGGTTCTCCTATACTATATGACCTTCGTGCAGCAAAAGACATCTAAGGAAATGCTTTTTGGGTCATAAAGGTTGTTTCCACTTCCACGATCCGGGTCATATTACGAGAGACTATCCACAGCTTGGACAAGCTCCAGGGAAGGCTCCAACCACTCAGGCAGCATCCACGGGTAATTCTATAGTTGTACCTCCTCTGAGTCATGTACTTGATAGACAAGAGATAGAGGTTTATGATACTCTGACATATAAGGAGGTCCCTCTAGCTATAGTAGACAGGCAGGTTCGTACACATCGAAACAAAGACGTTGCTTCGGTAAAAGTAATTTAGAGAAACCATTCAGTTGAGGAAGCTACGAGCCCGAGGAAGCCATAAAGGAAAAGTATCCCTATTTGTTCGAGATTTCAGGTACATAATTCATTTTAAGCTTTAAAATATTTAGATTGTGAAGTTATATGATATTTGTACTTATAGTGATGTACAATAGCTTTGGTGGGTATACCGGTGTGCCTTGATATTGTATATCATTGGATTGAGTAGTTGAAGGCGCGAAATGTTATTGCTGGGTTGTTTGGACATGTTGAAAATTTTGGATAGCTCCAGTTACAGAGGAAACTCTGCCGATCTTTTTCAAAAGTTTCGAGGTTAGCCAAATTTCGGTTTCTAAGGGAAAAGTGAATATGGCATAAGGCCTAAGGTCAATCACAGACCTAATAATAATCACAAGATGACATTTGGGGACGAATGTTTTTTACCGGGAGAGAATGTAAAGCTCCGTGAGTTGTTAAACTTAGAATTTTGGTACTAACGGGCTTATAAGAAAATGGGCTATTGCTGGGCCAAGATACTTGACTTTGGATAGCTTATGAATAGGGTTTGGAAAAACAAATAAAATAAAACATATTCCTTCTTCCCAATCTCTCATCTAACGTGAACAAGTAAAGCTGGAGAGTACTAGTGAAGATTCTTTCACAACCTATTTAGTAATCAGGTATGATATCTAGTTCATCCCTACAATATGGTTCATAAATTAACTCACACAGATTTTAGAAATTCAATGATAATGGTGGTAAAAAATATAATAATAATAATTAAGAATTTAAGTTTATAAGGAGTTATAGTGGAACTTGATTATTACTTGACAAGATCATCAAAAATAGTCATTAAGTGAATTTGTCAAAATGTCGTAACTCGGCGAGGGAATGATTCGCATGTGGACTTTTTAGAACTGGATATTTGCTCTTCTTTTATTTGTTTAGTAATTAATAGAGACAGTTAACATCTCTTCATTGTCCTTTAGCTTCGGGTGAATTTGTACTTAGTTTAGCAAGAAGTTAATTTGGAAAAATAATTAATATATTATCATGGCAAAAATCATTTGAGTTTGCTGCCAGGTTTAAGAATTGGGAAAAGGATAAGAACTATTAAAATATTAGAGATAACCCTTCCCGCTAGTAGTTAGATAAAACTTTCAAGTATACCGGAGAATCATATTCAGAGAATTCACAAATTAGAGGACTTTAGCAATCTTCTTAAGTGAGTAAATTCATAGTCTTTGAACTCGTATTGATGTAAATTGAACCCGGTTATCATATGTAGATTGAAAGTTGTGAATCAGTATTGCTTGGAGGATACGTAACGTCGAAGTTGAACTAGTAATTTTGAGGTAAGTTATGCTTCAATGCTCAGTTTATTTTATTCTTATTCTGTACAACTTAATAGGTGACAAAATTGCATGCCTACGTATATTACCATTGTTATATGCATTTGCTGGTGATGTTTACGTCCAGTTCAGTATTTAGTTCAACATTCATTCATGCATTAATGTGATCACATTTAGTAGGGAGAAGTGGCCAACCCCCTCCCCCTAGCGTGATGTCATGATGCCAGGGTAAGCCACCACACGCTCGCAAGTGCCAATTGTTTGTTGGGGAGATAGTCCGAGACTCCCCCGTGCGTGTTCTCAGATACTCATGTACGCAGGACCACTATGCGTAATGACTTTCCAAAAAAGGTATTTGTAAAATGCAGTTTCTCTTTCAGATATCAGTTGTATACTCAGTTTCTATGTTAAGTTTCACTTTCTAGCTCATTACTTGTTTATGAAATTTTGTTTGATTTATATGATTTCCCGTGTATCCATTTCCTTCCATATTTTTCCCACAAGGTTTCGCTCCACCTTTTTAGGAGGTAGCTTATGAGACTTACTAGGTATCGTTTGGTGGTACTTAGCCCGTTTGATCCTACTACGTTGTGTGGCAGGTATTGAGGATGCTGATAATATGGCACGTGGCTAGAGGAGATATTTTAGATTAAATTGATAGACTCTATTGATTCATTCTAGTGGTATCAGACATTTCTCAGACTCTTATTTATTTTTAGACATTTGTACTATTTACGGGGAATGCTCTGTATGCTACGTATTTTAGTTTTTATCAGATTCTAGAGGCTCATGACTTGCTGGGTCAGTATTAAGATTTTTAGATTTATCGTTCACTTGTCATTCTATGAAACAGTTTTAGAATTGCAACTTGCTAGAACTATTATTTAAGAATATTACTTTGTTTGTCACTAAGCTGGAAGTTATGTTACAACTAGCACAGGGTTCGCTCAACGAATGTTAAGGGTTGAGTGCCAATCATGTCCCACCTAGTTTTGGGGGTGTGACACTTTTCGATACTAGGATTATTTTTAAAGCTTGTTTTGACTTATTTGAGTAATATTTGACTAGATTCGGGTTGTTTGGAGGCTTGTTCTAAATGGAAGACGGTCTTGGATTGTCGATTTATTCCAGAAGGAGGTAAATATCGTGGTTAACTTTGATTTGAGGGAATTAGGTCGGAAATATCTTAATTATTATGTGCTAAATATGTTGGGACGATGCATATACATGGTGATGAATGTATATGCGTTTGTCATAGGTTAAAGCATGAGGGTAAAAGTAGCTTTATTCATGTTCTTGCCATATCCTTGTGTTGTTCTCTTATGTTATGTTGGATTGTGAGACTCATTGATTTCTTACATGTTCTTGGCCATGTTTGGAGCCTCATTGGATATATGAGCGAGATAACTCTTGAAATATTGAAATGCATATCATGTTTATCCTTTCCTTGGTATATTTTTTCTTACTTGTTTTCTCCACTGTATTCTGTTATGCTCTTTGTCATATTTGTTGTTTGTTGGGTATTTTCATGTGGATTGATATTGCGATTAGATCGGGTTTCACGCCGCAATGGTACATTTGTTGGATCGGTTTGTTCGTCGTGGAACTCACTTATTCTTAGAGAAATGATGTGTGCTAGCCTTCCCTACCATTGGCCTATCTGCTTTCAAAGCTTATTCTTTATCAACTACAAATAGTACAAAGGGAAAGACAAGGCTGCTCCCAGATCGACAGGGAGAGAAGAAGAAGGTCTCTTCCCAGCTAAGTCCTATGCTGAGTTGTAAGACTGGCCTCTCTCCTTAGTGGTCTACGATCGCTAAAGTATCGGGCATTTTCGGGGACTAGCCCACTTCTACTCTTTTATTTTATTTTTCGATCACGTTGCAATGGTATTAAGATTGGACTAGGTTGCACGCTGCAATCGTATTGAGATTGGATCGGGTTGCGTGTCGCAATAGATACGATGGCTTGAGCTTATTTCTTATTTGATGTTTCTCTTCTGTGGTGTTTGTATCTTAAGGTTATGATGTGTTGTTATTTTTATAAACCTTATTATATGTTCTCTTCTTTGTACTTATTCTTTTGTCTGTCTCTCTATTTTTATTATTTTTTGCTTATTACTTGCACAAATTTATAAGTAAGTGTATTTTCATAGCCTCTTCACTATCTCGTCGAGGTTAGACTCGATACTTATTGGGTACATTTGGGTCGATTATACTCATACTATACTTCTGCACTTCTTGTGCAGCTCCAGGCATTGGCCCTTGCAGGGTTCAAAGGGTGACTAGTTGGACTTCTGGAGACTCGAGGTAGTGTTGCAGACCCATTTGCAAGCTCTGGAGTCACCGTCCTTTAAGATATTACTATCAAATTGTATCATACATTATTGTACTTCTTTTCTGACATTGATTTAGTACTCTTCGTAGCTAATATGCTCTATAACACCAGATCTTGGGGAGTTAATTAGATAGTATTTGGCATCGTATTGTTATGTTCTATGGAGCTTTTACCCTTATTTATGATATTACGCAGTTATACGTTAGTCTTGCTTCCTTTTGTTATTGTCAAGTATCGGCTTGTCTAGCAAGCGATGTTAGACGCCATCACGATCCCTCAGTTGGAATTTTGGGTTGTGACAAGAAATTTGGGGAGAGAGCTGCAAATCTTTAAGGGGAAAAAATAAAAAAGAGGATAGGGTGATAAGGGAAAGGAAACGCACCATCACATAAATGAAGTCCATCATCGTTGATCAGTCTGCAAACCAGATGATTAACATTCTCATAAATAAAGTATAAAATTGCAGAGCAATTTTAATATAAATACTACCACCATCCCAATTTATAGGGTAAAATTTGGATTTCGAGAGTCAAATGAGTTTTTCTTTCTGTATTCTTTTATATGTCTTTTAAATATTTTAATTTATTAATTATTATGACTTATAATACTTTATACGTAGTTCTTAAATATATAAATTTATCTTAAAAAAACTAAAAATTCTATGCCGAATTCATGGTCTTAATTAAAAGTTAAATCTTAAAATCGAACTATGACACATTAATTGAGACAGATGGAGTAATATTCTAGAGAAAGAAGGGAGTGTTAGCAATGGATGCAATCAATACATGTATGTGAAATAATTGATAGGGGTAAATAATATATATATATATATATATATATATATATATATATATATATATATATATATATATATATGTATGTATGTGTGTGTGTGTGTGTGTATGTGTGTGTGTGTACTTATATAAAATTCAGTCAAGATTGAAAGTTTATATTAATGAATATTATTGTTAGACCAATAACATAACTAACATATATAAAAAAAATTCTCCTATAAGAATATTTTAATAAATTATATGTTTGTCAATTTGTTCGTTTCTTACTAAATATAATTGGAGTCTCAAAACTATATATTTGTAACTCGTATTAACAAAATAATCGATGAGACAAAAAAACTGATAGAACCAGCCAACACCGATGTAATTGGTTTAGTTTTGATAAAACCCGAACCAACCCGAATTATATAAATACATAACTTGTATTACGTAGTTGTCCGAAAAGTTTATTTACACACATTACAGGCTACCTAATACCCTCTATTCTTGTTAGAATTAACATTCCGTTAAAAATACAAAATCACTCCGCCACGTTTCACATTTCACTTTATTTATTTTTTCACCACTTTTTTTCCTTTATTTTCTCCTTACCCAGCCGATCCTTAATGGGATATTATTGCATAGAAATACGGTCCATTATATTACACTATATTGTACCTATATAGCCATATTTTAAAGTTTATGTATGTATACATGATTATTTTTTTAGCAGTGCTTATACCTCCGATATACAATATTATACACTTCTTACAAATAAATAATACGGCAAATGGCCAAATATACTCCTCTACTTTCGAAAATGGTCTAAGAGTACTCATCGTTATACTATTGAGTTATCTATACCCCTGCAGTCATACTTTGGGTTCAAATATACCCCTCATTTAAACGGAGGGATACGTGTCATCGTCCTGTTGGTCAATTTTAAATATCTTCTAATTAATTAAAAAGACTCATTACCCATACCCAAAAAATAATTTTTTTTTTGTAAAAACTGAAACAACTGAAATTATTTTTACTAAAAATTGAAAAAACTGAAAAATATTTTCTAAAACAATATTTTTGTAAAAACTGAAAGAAAAAACTGAAAAGCAATTTTCTAAAGCAATTAAAAACTGAAAAAAGCTGAAATATTTTTAACTAAAAAAAAAAAAAATTAAAATATTTTTTTTTCAATTTTTACGAAAAAACTGCTTTAAAAAGCTGAAAAATATTTTCTAAAATTCTTTTTTTTTAAACTGAAAAAAAAAAACTAAAAAGTAATTTTCTAAAGCAATATTTTTGTAAAAACTGAAAAAATAAATATTTTCTTTTTTTCAATTTTTTCTAGTTTTTAATTGCTTTAGAAAATTGCTTTTCATTTTTTTTTAGTTTTTACAAAAATATTGTTTTAGGAAATATTTTTCAGTTTTTCTAAAGTAGTTTTTTTGTAAAATCTGGAAAAAATATTTTTTTTTCCAGTTTTTAGTAAAAATAATTTTAGTTTTTACAAAAAAAAAAAAATTTATTATTCGGGAATGTGTAATAGGTCTTTTTAATTAATTAGGAGATATTTAGAATTGACCAACAAGACGATGACACGTGTCCCTCCGTTTAAATGAGGGGTATATTTAAACTCAAAGTATGACTGCAGGGGTATAGATAACCCAATAGTATAACGAAGGTTATTCTTAGACCATTTTCGAAAATAGAGAAGTATATTTGGCCCTTTGCCGTAAATAATATAGCAGTCTCGTATCAATATGTAACACCCCTATACACAATTATACAGTACTATACTAAAACATATTAATCACCAAATGAGTCAAAAACATCAACAAATGGATCTCAAATTTTACTATGAGCTTCACTCAAATAATTTCACCAATATTAATTAATACCTTTTTAATTTCTTTAATAAAATTTCAGATCTAGAACACAATTTGAATAAATTTCTTGGTAATCATTTTTATTTTAACCACAAATTACAACAAATTAACGTTTTTTTACAACCCAATTGCTAAACTTTTCAGAAAAAGTTAGCTCGAATAATTCCCCTTTATTATCTTTGGGATAATTCCCCACCCCACAGCTAACACTTGCCCCATCCCTAGCGGAGTGTTATAATCGACTGCCTACTACAATGGGGAAGTTCTTTAAATTATCCAACTGCATTGTTTTATTACTTTTCTGGTTAAAGATCAGCCTTTCATTTTCTCGGCCAGTTTACTCCTTTTTCACCTTATCTACAGGTCGCCGGAGTTCGGCGTCGGAGATCGTCGTAGTTCTCTACTCTCTTTTTCTATCTTAATGGATAATAATAGTAAGTATGTACAAGTATTGAGGCAAAATAGTTGAAATAAGACTAGATATTTAGAGTAGATGTGGACAGAGAAACAGAAAAGAAGACTGAGATGTAGGGTTGGGCATATTTCGGTCCGAACCGAAAAAATCGACCAAACCGAAAATATTTTTATTTCGGTTTCGGTTATTCGGTTTTTTCGGTCGGTTTCTGTTTAAAATTTTAAAATTTTAGTTTTTCGGTTCGGATTTCGGTTATTAGTTTATTTGGTTCGGTTAACCGAAAAACCGAATTATTAGCAAACCAACAAATTTTTGATTGGTTTCAGTCTAATTTACCGAAATTTTGAAAGAAAACCAACAAATTCGTCAGTCCAATTATTACATAGAGAGAGCCCACTATGATAATGTTCAAACCGAAAACCGAACCGAATTTCTTAAACCAAAGTGAACCGAACTTATTTCAGTTCGGTTTCGGTTACTACTTTTACAAAACCGAAAACCAAATAACCGAACCGAATTTCTTAAAACCGAACTGAACCGACCGAACGAACTGAACCGACCGAACGCCCACCCCTACTGAGATGCACCAGAAATTCCTAGATTTAGACTAGTTTACCCTGAAAAATGGATAACAATTAAATTTGTAAGTGATTTTAATAATACGCGGATTAATTCGATACAAACGATAAGTTACATTAGATTAAACTGATAAAGATGGGGTAAATTATCAAACCAGTTGAGGAGGATGGTTTCAGCCTTAGTGATATATCCGCCCTCGATCCGGACTCACAGTAACCAAATACTAATGAACAAGGATAAGAGCTTTGAACAAAGAAAATAATACTCCCTCCGTTTCAATTTATGTGAACTCATTTGACTAGGCACAGAGTTTAAAAAAAAAAAGAGAAGACTTTTGAACTTGTGGTGTAAAATGAGGCACATATATTTTATGTGGCTATAAATCATTGCATAAAAGTAAATTGTTTCCAAATAAGGAAAGTGATCATTTTTTTTGGCACGGACTAAAAAGGAAATATGTTCACATAAATTGAAACAGAGGGACTAGTATATTGCCTTGGTATGCTTGCGTTACAATGTCCCTCATGAATAATCAGACCCCTCCTTTATATAGTAAGGGAATCCTACTCTAGGTACAATTAAATAAAGGTAAAAATCTTCCGTTTAACTAATACTGAATTTCCGTCTGTACGTGCCAAGATCCACGCCGTGATACCCGGATGGTAACGGATATTATGGCATTCCTTTAATTGTGTTCGACTGCCCGATAATGCTCTCTGAAGTCTTTTTGGGATTTGGACCGATCACGGGGTCATGGCCACGATATACTCGGGGACTGGCGTCATGCCCCCGGAACATGTCTCGATGAGTCCCTTACCTTGATTGAGGCTTCTCGTCATCACATCCCTTACTCGATTTATTTTATCGGGAACGAGGCCTTCTTTTGGGTCCGGTTTCACTCGTATACAGATAGTTCACTCGTTTCTCGGAGAGTAAGTTTTACTGAAATGACGAGGAACGATATGAATTCTTCGATCTCTTCTTCTACACGCTACGATACAAAATGACAAAGAAAACGAAATGTCCCGTCAGTCGCGTAATAATGACCCCCAACGCAACATGTGTCTGCCATCAGCAGGTCGTGCCTTAATGGAAAATGGCGCGAAGCCCCTATAAATACCCTTTCCTTTGTTCAATTGTTACTTTTGACCAAGCTTTTACCTTCGATCCTCCAATATATTACTGCTTTCCTTTATTTTTCAGTATTCTTACATTCGTTCTTCAAGTTACAACCTTTCTTTTACCCCTCACTTAAGCCGCTACGCTTGATTTTCTTAGCAAATTCTCACCCTTCATATCCTCCTTCCTCTTCATCCTTTCAAACCTTTTTATTCAGATAAAAATGGCGAAGACTTCCAAGAGCATTCCTCTAGAAAGGTGCTCCTTCTTCGTACCAGCCGGCCACTGAGGTCGAGGAGACCGTCTCCGACGTAGTTGTCCTCGAGAGGTCAGCTCTGGGTGCGGCCACTGATGAACTGGCGGCCGAGCCCCCTTTGAAAATGTTTGTCCCCGGGGGGTATCGCGGTGCATCTGCTCCATTAGTGAGGCCGTTCTTCCTATGGTTCGAAAGGACTATGGCTGGACGGATAATGACGTAGTGATTCCCAAGCCTGACGACCCATGTTGAGGGATATCTGAGTGTTTACACTTATCCCTTTACATTGGACCCGGTGGACCCAGTCATCTTGGACTTCTGTAGGAGGTATAATGTATGCCTCTGCCAAATTCACCCATCGTTGTGGAGGATCGTGATCCTCCTCCGATGTTTTGTGAACAAAATCGATTCGTGCACGTTCACCATCGACCATCTACTCCGATTGTACAGTCCCCGAATCTTCCTAGGGGAACTGATAAATCTTGTACGCCATGTCAGCAAAACCCCATTTTCAAGTATCAACGAGGATCGGGATCGGTGTTGGCAAGGAAGCTTTGTCCGGGTGAAGACCGCCGACCTGATACCTGCCGAGTGGAGGTCTTTCCCAGAAAAATGGAATGTATCACGTAAGTATAACTCCTTTTAAATGTCGATTTTATGTTTTGTCTTCCCTTTTCTCATCGGTGTTTGCTGTGGTGCAGCCCTCGCTCGAGTTCCAAATGCCATTCCTCGGCTCAAGGAGTGGATCAGAGGCATTTGTTAGCAGATGTCCTATGTCGAGCGCTTGTGGCGTGAGCTCTCAAAGGGCCGCTGGGAGGCCCGCTCTTATGGTAAGGTCCTTTCTTCGAATAAGTAGCACTAGACTTTCTTTTTCAACACTATGTCCTCATTGTTTCTCCTTTTGTTTTGCAGTCTTGCCTAAGACCATCGAGCTTAGGCCCTTGGTAGGAGGCGAGGACCTGCCCGCTGATCCTTCTGCTTCGGGGCAGCCCGGTGCCACAACAGGAGAGAAGAAAAGGATGAGGGCCCTGAGTTCCCTGAGCTCGGAGAAAAAGAAACCAAGGAGAAGGTTGGCGCGTAAGCCAAAGGAAAGCTCCAGCTCCCGAGTGCCTGACTCGGACTCACTCTTCCGGCTGAGGGACGATCCCGAGGAGGACAAACTTTTTGTGGCCCGCGAGTCGTCCATCCCCGAGTAACAGGTGGCAACCGAGGGGGAAACGATGGAGACTAATCCCTCTCAAGTTCACGAGGCTCTTACAGAGGTGAGGGTCGAGACCTCTCGAGACGCTGACTTTGCCCTGCCCGGTGTTATAGAAATTTCGAGATCGCCCTCGTTCAGAGAGTCCATGTTCGATGAAGCCCGAGCGAGGAAAGAGCAATCCAATGAAGGGGTTCATGAAGAGAGCGATCCCCTCCGATGCTTCTTTAATGGCTTAGACTCAACTGCACTGGAGGACTTCTCCGAACTGGGCGACTTAGAGGTGCCGAGGAAAAATCTGTCCTCGAAGGTCGGTTGGCCAAACTCCAGGCCGAGGTTGATCCGCTTACCATGATTTCTGATACTGCCAAGTACCAGTTCCTCGCTCTGAGCACGGATCCTCACCGGAAGCGATATGTTGTTATCACCGTCCCAGAGGATGCCCGTGTTCTTTCCACCACTGTCGGGGTAGCTAGCTACCTCCAGTGCCTGGTAACCGAAGAAGACCAGGCAAAGATGAACGAGGTGGATGCGCCATGCTTGTTCAACAAAGCACAACATGCGTTGAACCGGGTAATGTGTTATTACACTCTTTTAGCTTCGAATTCGGTATTTGATGACTCTAATGCCCTTTCTTTTTCACATTTTGGAGGCCTTGGTGCTCCATCATGAGACCTTTCTCCGATACCGGGATGAGCTTAGCCAACTCGAGGCCGAGGCCAAGAGCTTGCTGAGTAGATGGACATGTACAAGCTTTTTAGCGAGCAACGTGAAGGAGAAGTCAAGAATATCCGGGCTGAGTTAGATGCGGCTCAGAAAGAACATGCCGCCCTTGTCATCACCTCACGAAAATTCCACCTACACCTTCTCCACCACCATCTCGCCGAGCCACCATCTCTTACACTATCATCGACGCTATTCCTCCTCCAAAAAACAGAAATCAATGGAAAATAACGCAGCTAGCAACATAAACAACCTAGCTAATGAAGAACAACTTCTCCGACTACCGGAAAAATAAAGATAAACATCAACAATGGAGGCCTTCGCCCGAAAATTTCTCCGGCCGGCCAAAGTGAAGCTCCATTCTTTCCTTTCTTGTTTTTCCTTCAGTTTTTGAGAGACTTTTCGATTCACTCAAGAAACTAGCTTGAAACAACGAACAATTTCAGGCGATGTTCGAACAGAAGGGCTCAACCCTGTCCGGTCAATAATATTTTGAGATCTGTCCGTCGATGCCTTTTGTACTAATACTTCGTACCCTTCTCCGGGCTCCGGCAGTGTGGAGTGACGGCAATAGCAAGAAAGAGTTAGATAAAAAAAAATGGGCTCGATGCTAGAAAAAGGAGAAAAAGAAAAGCAAAATAGAAAACATAGAAATAATACAGAAGAAAAAAGAGAGAACTAAGGAAGAAGAAGTCATGGCTGGTAATCGGTGAAAGGTGCAGAGTTGGAAGAATAGGATTGGAAAAATAAAACGGAAAAAGCTCAAATATATCTAGACTATCTTGAACATTTTACATGTTATGAATGGCTAATATTCATCAAATATATCAATGTTGGGCCAAATACTACTGAAAAGTAACGAGCTTACCTCGGTTGATGTAAATTGGGCTTATTCTGACGCCTTTACTTCACTGAAGGTGGAAACGACAGAATAAGGAGAGCAGGGTCGAGTGCATGGGCTTGAGACGTCTTTTTATTTTTGCCGTTAGTTTTTTGGGGCCGATTTTCATGGCTTTGGGGACTGGTTTTTGGGAGTTTTCATGGAGATTTACAGGTTGTTTCACTGCTGCGTGTTTTCATGAAAACGTGATCTTGCCAACTACAAGAAACATAATATAATAAACTTATTACTATGTTGGCGCAAGAATGAAGAAAAACAAAAGATTAAATCATTTACAATGTTAATCTCACTGAAGTTTTTCTTATTCAAGAATTTTATTCTCAATTATTTCCTCTTCTCAAGCAATGGAGGGATACTATATATACTGGAGATAGGCCATATCCGTGATCTTCCATCCTTATGTGAAGGTGAATTTGTTACAAGGGAATCTTAGCTAGGTGACATCATTTAATTGGCTTCTTTTGCATTATTCTTTTTGTTTTCTTTTTAAGGATAAATGACAGATAAAAAGACTTCTTCTAATATGTATATGTATATGTATATATATATTAGTTTTAGTGTACGTGAGTCGCACGTGTTTATTACATTAATAAAAAAATTCTTAATAAATTATATTCTTCTTAAAATAATCCTTAGGGTAGAACTTAAACAAAAAACATAGATCGAGTAAATATTATGAATTAAATATTAAATATTATGCAGCATACGTTGCTCCTTGTTTAAAATAAAATTAAAATTTAGGCACAAAAAAAATAGCTGGAGCTTATAATATTCAGACAGTGTTATTTATCTGATTCTTTTCAATTTTGATTTTATATAAGTTATTGGGTCTTCATTGTCACTTTAATTTTTTTTAATCCTCTTGATATGTTTGTTCCTTCTATCTCTTCATCTTAAAGTTCACTGCGCCAAACTTTTTTAACTTCGTCCAAACTCCTTTACAATTAAACATCTTCCAACCTAATAACCTCTGTTTATTGTATAAAATCAAAAAAGAAGTAAATTCTTTACTTACACTCAGTACCAGTATATGGTAAAATGTGAATTAATTCTTCTTTTTTACTAACAAAATAGCATGTTAGTTAAAATAAGAATTATATATTTACTGTGTTTAAAAATTTAAATAAAATAAGGATATAAATTTATGAAATTCTATGCACGTGGTATTGTCGCAACTAATAGTATATCGCGATATACCAGTATATCGCGATATCTCTTGTCATTCTACTTGGCATAAAAGTTACAGCTTTATTTTGTATCTTCATACTATCATATTTGTAGTTCAATTAGTTATGAAATATTAATAACTAAATTTAATAATATTTTCTTCATCGTCGATGTCCTTCTTACTAAAATAAATTTTTGTATCCAAAACTTGCAATATAACATTGCTAAAACAATCTAATTTATTAATGATGTCAGTTAAATTCAAGCTCTCTCACTCATTTTTAGAAAACAATTAAATAAATTACAAATAAATTATATTGCGACCGTTTTGATGGAGAGTTTCAATTCTTCATCTTATGAGAATTGTTACTTCTCACGATTAGTAACTTGAATAGGTTTTGCATTATGTTACATGATTCAAATAAAAAATTATATTATATAGGTAAAATCTTATTTGATTTTAAATTCTTAAATATTAAGAGATATTCAATAAGGAAAGAATTAATTAGCAGAATTTTAGTTGATTTTGAAATCGTAAATATTAGGAAGTTGACCTATATTACGATTTTGTCCAATATAAAATTTGTTTTTAGAGAGTAAAAACCGCGAACGATATTTCGATGCTTCGTGCTTTTAATATATATATATATATATATATATATATATATATATAGATAGATAGATAGATAGATAGATAGATAGATAGATAGATAGATAGGGCAACTGTCTAACGGTAACTTAAAAAGCTCCCTTTTGGGCAACTGGTGCACACGCACCTCACCATAGGGACGCCAGCCGGCTTAACAACGGCGCGTCCGATCGAGATTACAGATCCACCAACTGGAAGGATAACTACCGCAGAAGAAAAACCATCCAATTTAAGTTATGCAATTGCCGTGAAAGCTCCAACGACCTTGAGCCCTAGCTCAAATCGGCATGGTAATCCTGATGTTAAAGCTCGCTATACTACCCATAATGGAATGCCAGCGGTTATTTTCAAAGCATCTGATTATTACGGAGTTATGGCAGAAGAATGTCGACTAACGACCGTGGGCAAATTCATTGGAACTAGACCACAAATTGAGAAAATTCGATCCACTTTTGCTGAAAAAGTTCCGCTGAAAGGTAATGTTAATATGGCTAAGGTTAGATTTAAGGTTGACCTTACCAAACCCAAGATAAACTCTGTATGGGTTGGATCCGAAGAGGAAAAGAATCCATTAAAAGGATATACTCAGAAGCTGGAATATGAAAATATACCTAAATATTGTAGATATTGTAAGATTCTGGGATACTCAATAGTCCAGTGCAGATTTGTTCAAAAGAAGAATATAGCAGAAGTTAAAGAGGGACCAATATCGATAACAACGGCGACAGAATTGCAAGAAAAACATATCTCTGCATCACCTGAAATATCAAAGGTATGGGAAGAAGGAGGAACTAGCAACACAAGCAAAATGATTGCACCTTTGAAGCAGAATGGAAAAAAACCTGCTACAACCAATGGAGAGAAACAAAATAAAAAGGAAGGAAAAAGAACGAGGAATAAGAACAAGGAAACTTCGGAAGGAAACACAGTGGATGTGGTGGAGATAAAAAATGACCGCATAACCAACAAAACCAAGACAAATGAAATAGAAAAGGAAGGTGAAGTGTTAGCAGATAGCAAAAATGGGGACAACAACATCAAAGTAAGAACTAGCACCAAGAAGAAAAAGAATAAAAATGCCAAAAAGACTCCAAAAAGAGGAAAAAGGTCACTTTTAAAGTTAGCAGAAACCAACAAGGAGGAAATAAGAATGTTGGTAGTACTACTAAACAACTGAATGGCCAAGAAGAATTATATGAAGAAAGTCTACGTTCCATGGAAGTTGTGAATGAAAAACATAGTTTGACAGGGGACGTGGGAGTTAGGGAGAACTATATTCCTTCTTCCTCATGTATTGAAGTATCTCAAGGAAAAAATAGGAATAAAGAGCAGCCAAATAAAGATAAGGAGTCAATGAGGGACATAAGTTTACCACAGGATACACAAGGAAGTAGCAATGAGAGAGTTGAAGAATCTGACATGGAATCTTCAAGTCTGGGAACAGAAATAAAAAATCAGTCGGGATCACTAATAGAAATTCGGTAAAAACCGACCAAAGTTGGTCGGTAATGGCCAATAACTGACCAAAACGCGACCATTTACGTATGAACGGTATTTTAGGGGTCGGAAAGGAATACCCACCAAAGTTGAACTTTGGTCGGTCAATTAAATTCAAAAAAAAAATAATATTGCAAAAAAACCGACTAAAGTTGGTCGGTATTTTAATTATGTAATCAAAAGATTTACCATCTAGGAATCGAACCTGGGTCTGTACTGTGGCAGGATACTATTCTACCACTAGACCATTGGTGCATTTTATTTTAAGACTGTCTTTTATTTGATTTATACTCTTTAATTGTATTTTCGCACGAAAATAATCGACCAAAGTTGGTCGGTTTTATTAAAAAGTAAAATTACCGACCAAAGTTGGTCGGATTTTTTAAATGACTGGCCGAATTAACCGACCAATTTTGGTCGGTTTTTTTAATATTAATTTTTATTTATTTTAATTGAAAAACCGACCAAAGTTGGTCGGTTTCTTGAAAAATAAAATTTTCGGGACTCAAAAATAGTTTTCCGCATTTTTGCGCCAAAGAAAACCGACCAAAGTTGGTCGGTTTAGTAAAAAAAAATTTAAAAATAAAATATTTTAAAAAACCGACCAACTTTGGTCGATTTTTTGACCGACCAAAGTTAGTCGGTCGACCTAGGTCAGTTTTTGCCGAATTTCTAGTAGTGGATTAAACTTGGTAGTGGAACTATATGGTGAACATATCAGAACACATGGAACTCAAGAGTTGGAATGATGATGAAATTGCCAATAGTCTTATAGAAACCTCTACACATGAAATGAGTCAAGAAAATGAGATAGAAGATCCAGCAAATATTCATATGCATGAAGTGATTGAAAAGGGGTGTCTGTCTCCTATAAAAAGAGGTAGAAGCACAAGCAGACATAGAAAGACCGAAAAAAAAGACAAAAACAAGAATAATCCTTTCCTCGAAGGAAGGACTGAAAATTGATATCCCCCTACTTTGTCTTATGATCAAAGCCATCTTCTGGAATATTAGAGGGGTGAGATCTAGAAAAGCTATACATAGGTTGAAGAAACTCATCAATATCAATAAAGTTGATTTTGTAGCAGTTTTTGAACCTTTTGTAAACAAAAATAAAATAGATGGATATAGAAAGTTTCTTGAATTTCAGCATAGTATTTCCAATGATATCGGAAAAATATGGTGTTTCTGGTCTATTAACCTACGAGCCACTACTATTATTAATGATAATCAACATATTACCCTTAGAATGGATGATGATATGGGTGGAGATAAGGTCTATATTTCTACCATTTATGCAAAATGTACCTCTATTGAGAGGAAAAACCTCTGGTCTAGTCCAGAAAATTTAAGTTCTAGCATTAATGACCCATGGTGCGTAGGAGGAGACTTCAATGTGATTATGGAGCCAGATGAAAAAATTAGGGGGGGGGGGGGACCCCATAGAGCGTACAAAAGCTTGGATTTCATTTCATGTATGAATACTTGTGGATTAATGGATGCTGGTTATGTGGGTTCCAACTACACTTGGTACAATAACAGAAGGCTAAGAAAGAGGATTTGGAAAAAGATTGGATAGAATATTATTTAATAACCAGTGGAGCCAGAAATTCCAGAGTAATGTTGTTAGGCATCTGGGAAGAACAGGATCAGATCATAGGGCTTTGCTGATGAAATCCCAATTAAACCATGATGTTAAACAAAGTTACTTCAAGTTCCTTAATTTTTGGGTGGATCAACCTGGTTTCTTTGATTTGGTTTAGGAGATTTGGAATACTCAAATCAGAGGAAACACCATGTGGAGGCTACAATAGAAGCTTAAGCTTTTGAGTAAGAGATTAAGTAATTGGTCTAGGAATGACATTGGTGATGTGTATTAGAATGTTAGGGAATGGGAGGATAAGATTCAGGCACTGAAGGAAATTGACTTGATCAATAACACTGAGCAGAACAGGGAGGAGCTAAATAAAGCTCAAGCTGAGTATATTAACTGGATGACCAAACAAGAATCTCTTCTTCGGCAAAAAGTTCAAGTTCAGTGGTATGAAGAAGGAGATTGTAACAATAATTATTTTTATAGTATTATCAAAGAAAAAGAAGGAGACTTCAATTGACCAGAATTAAGATTCATAGAGGAAGATGGATTACAGGGGACGAGAAGATATCTAAGGCTGCTTGCAGATATTTTAAAAAGATTTTTAATCAGCAAGAGCCTGCTCTTGATATCAATATTATGGACAATATCCCAAGGTGCATAAATGATGATGATAATAAGGAATTGGTTTCCATTCCTAATGCTGAAGAAATAAAAGTGCAATTTTTGATATGTGCGCCTCTAGTGCAGCTGGGCCAGATGGGTATAATGGTACCTTTTATCAAAAGTGTTGGCACATCATTAAAGATGATATTGTGGCATTTGTGCAAGACTTCTTTAAGGGTGGCAGTCTAACAAAGTTTTACACTCATACTTGCCTAGCTCTTATTCCTAAAGTGGTGTCTCCTAGTAATTTCTATGAGCTGCGACCTATCAGCCTAAGCAATTATTCTCAAAAAATCATTTCCAAAATCATTTCTAGAAGACTTAATCCTCTCTTGCCAAGGATGATATCAGAAAACCAGTCAGGATTTGTTAAAGGAAGATCTATTACAGATAATATCCTTTTGGCTCAAGAAATTGTTCATGGAATCTCCGAGACTAACAAAGGATGCAACATGGTAATTAAACTTGACATGGCTAAGGCCTATGACATGATGTCATGGACCTTTCTAACTTCTGTCCTCAGTAAGTTTGGTTTCTCTGATATTTATATTCATATGATCAAGAATATTATCTCCAATATATAGTATTCTATTATTATTAATGAAAATAGAAAAGGCTTTTTCACTTCTTCTCAAGGTCTTAAGCAAGGAGACCCCTTATCCCCGTCTCTATTCATCCTTGGTGCAGAGGTCCTATCTAGGATGTTGAATAACCAGGGCCGGCTATAGGGTAAAGTTTGTGAAGCATTTGCTTGAGGCCCCCAAATTTGGGGGCCCCATTTTTTTAATACCAAAATAGGTTTATAGGGTGTTTTAGGAAAATAATGAGTAATTTTTACCTTGAAAATTAGATATTTTTTTATAAAAGGAAAGAATAGATGTGTAACTAATTGAAGTGAGCGTAATACTTTTTATAAATGTGAATTTCTTTCAAACCTTTTTTGTATGAATAAAAAATCTAACAAATGAAATTATTATATTCCACTTTTTACCCATTTTTTCATCAGAAAATATGTAGTACTAAATCATATTTTTATACTATTCATTTTCTTTCTTGGTTTGTCCAAGAATTAATTGCTCGCATAACTTTATACTCTTATATATTCTCTTTCTTGCTTTTTTCCGGTTTAAGTCTGATAATTTAGTAGGAGTAGTATTATTCGAAAACCCACATAGCTTAAAAGTACTATTGATCTCATATATCGTGCATTCTTTTTTGTTTTTTTCCAGAAGTTTCAAGCATTTTGTGTTATCGAAGGAGCAAAAAGATATCTTGAAATCAAGTCATCATTTTTCTTGAATTAAATTCTATTATTATAACTTTCAAGTGTTATTATCATCTCATTTTATTCTTACCTCATAGTTATATATCGTCTTTTATTCATTTATTAGAATTTAAATATGCCACGAAAAATATGAATCAAGTTGTTCAAAACTAAAATAAAAGAGTTAAAAACTATTTTAATATTGTCCAAAACATTTTTAGGAGAGATCAATTATAAAAAGTTATTAATAATTTTGTATCTCAAAACATTAGAAAAATAGAATTCAAATATATATATATATATATCACGTATGTGTGTGTGATTTTAAAAAAATAAAATAAAGTTTAGGGCCTCTTATCAACATTGGCTTTAGGCCACAAATACTGTTAAGCCGCCCCTGTGAATAACCTATATCACAACAGTGAGTTTAGCCCTTTTTCTATGAGCAAAAGAGGCCCCCGGGTGAATCATCTTGCATATGCAGATGATATTGTTATTTTTACTGGGGGTAAAAGCAAATCTGTCAAGCTTGTCCTAAAACAAATCAAGTTGTATGAAAAATCTTCTGGACAGAAGTTAAATAGAGACAAAAGCTTCTTTCTTACATCTCCTAAAACTTCCCCTTCTAGAATCAACAGGATGAGAGAGATCACTGGCTTTATGGATCATAATTTCCCTTTCACCTATTTAGGGTGTCCAATTTATATTGGGAGAAAAAAGATTGCATATTTTGATGGTCTTGTCTCCAAAATTGTTAAAAGATTGAGTGGTTGGCAAGGTAAAATACTATCCCTGGGGGTAAATTTACTCTTATCAAGCATGTGCTCCAAGCTATCCCTACATACACTCTTGCTGCCATTTGTCCTCCCAAGGGGACTTTTAATCTTATTGAAAAGCACTTTACGAGGTTCTTTTGGGGATCTGACAGTGAAAATCATAAGTATTATTGGAGCTCTTAGAAAAATCTCTGTAAAGAGAAAGAAGATGGTGGTATTGGTGTTGAAGACTGGTAGATATGGGTAACACCCTTGCCATTAAAAGGTGGTGGAACCTTAGAACCAGTCACACTTTATGGAGCTCATTTATCACTAACAAATACTGCATCAATAGGCATCATGTTGCCAAAACATGGAGAAGTGGCCAATCTCATGCTTGGAAACATCTTTTAAGTTTTAAGGATCAGGCAGAGAAGAATATCATTTGGTATATTAACAAAGAAGATTCAAAATTTTGGTGGGATAATTGGACTGGTAAGGGTGCTCTTGCTAAATTGCATCCTTATCTAGCTAGATCCCACAAGATTCAGGTATCTGATTATATCATTCAAGGAACCTGGAATATTGCAAAGTTAACTACAATTCTTCCATTGGCTATGGTTAATTATATATATACTCTGCCAATTGGGAAACGATCAGGAAGACTACCCTATTTGGGAAGCCTCTAATGATGGAAAATTCTCTACTAAGTCTGTGTATCAGAAGAATAATAATGAAGTCGGGCATTGTAGTATGATTAATATATGATTAATATATTGCATTCTAAAGTTCCTTTTAAAATTTCATTTCTAGCATAGAGAATGTTACGAAAGAAACTTCCTCTTGATGATGCTCTTTTTAAATTTGGCAATCATATGGTCTCTAAATGTCATTGTTGCATTGCTCCAAAATGTGAAACACATCAGCATGTGTTTATTGATAGTGAGGTGGCTATAAAACTATGGAGATCCTTTGGTGGTCCTCTGGGTATTAGACATCATAATAGACCTATTAGAGAAGTCTTACAAATTTGGTTTGATACTAAGCCTGTCAATATAGTTCATAAAATGATCCTTAACATTACCCCTTTGGCCATATGTTGGGAAATATGGAAAGGCATTAGTTCATGTAAATATGGGGATAAGAAGAAGGTGGTGTACAGTAGTATGTACCAAAATATTTTTTGGATCCTCAGAACAACTTTGAAATTGGCATTTCCGAGATGTAAGTTGGATCAATCTTGGCCTAAAATCTGTGAAATAGCTGAGAAACTCAGACCTATTCCTAATAGCTTGGTTGTATGGGAGGAATTGTTAGAGACTGCATGGGTGATTTGATTATGGCTTTTGTGGTACCTAAAACTTGCAGCAACAATGATTTAGTTGAAGCCTATGCAGCCAAGCATGGAATTGAATGGTGCATTCAACATGGATTCAGTGACATTATATTAGAGATTGACTCTCTAATTATAGCCAATATGTTGAAGCAAAACACGGTGGAGAACTGCAAACTCAAAATTGTGATTCTAGAAACTATACAGATTTTATCTCAAGCTAATGTGGAGGTTAAGCACCGCTTTAGAGAGGCAAACCAAGTTGCAGATGGACTAGCTAAATATGCAAATACTTTGCAAAATGCTAGTATAAATTTTGCATACCAAGATCTTCCCGGAGATATCAAAGGAGCTTTTCTTTTGGATAGATGGCAACTTCCTAGTATGAGAATAAGATATGATAAGGCAAATTTTTTTGTAAGTTAAATTACCTCAATTGTAACTGTGGCAGTAATGTTTTTTGTAATACTGCACAGAAATGTTTTATCACTGAGGCAAGGCCACATCCTCCTCAAGTGAAGTCTCTCGTTATGCAATGAAAACCCAGATCCTACTGGGAACTTTATATAAAAAAAATGGTATGGACTCGAATTAGTATGGCATTGAGTTTTCTGGATCTTTTACAAACTTTAATAATTCACTCGTTAGTTGATTTCAAACTCAAAAATTAACAAGGAAAGCATTATAATTATGTTAAATAATTCAAATAAGAAAGTGATTCATGATTTTAAATTCCTGAATATTAGGACTTCCTCCCTAGTTTAATAAGGAAAGACTTAATAAGCAAAATTTTAATTATTTTTATAAAGTCCTAAATATTAGGAGAATAACTTAATTTACGATTTTTTCCATTGTAAAATCTATTTTTAAAGGGTAAAAAAGGTGAGCGATATTTCATTAAGGTGTTTCGTACTTTTAATATAATAATAGTCTCTATGTTCGTGCATTGCACGAGAAATACATATTAAAATAATAAACTTTAAATTGCTTACACTGTTGAATATATACACGGTAGGAAGTTTAATAATCAATTCTTTAAACAAAAATAATATAATATATAATTCAAATGAAGTTATCAATAATTTCTGACATAGTATAGGAGGAAAAAATGGAACTAATTAAATATTTTAGAATCACAATGTTATGTGATTAAAGTTGTAAAATTACTTAATAAGTCAAGCATTATATAATTTGTACAAAAGATAGTAAAATATTATCGTCAAATAATGCTCATTAACTTGATTGTGTCAAATATTACGAAGTACGTGCAACAAGTAACAAATTATCTATTGCAGTGAAAATAGTACGGGGTAGTCAGTTTTCGGACTGGTAATTAAAAAATAGACAAAGTTTGCAAAGTCATTGAAAAATAGCCACTATTTTGCTGCAATACGGAAATTTCCAGCATAATATACTGAAGATTGGCGCACTTGTTTATGAATTTCCAGCATATTATGCTGGAACTCCAATACACAAAAAGTTTCAACATAATATACCGGAACACCTGTATATGAACTTCCAGCATATTATGCTGGACCAGTATCTATTCTGATTAATCAGGTGTCTAGTTAGAACTTAGAAGGCACGTGATTCTTCCTATGTCTTATCCATGAATATACTTGCTCGTGCAAATCTAAAGCTCCACAATACTTGAAGTGTCACAGACGCAATAAAGTAGCTGCAAGCTGATTCACTGTCAAATTGAATTATTAAAGATAAGTTAATAGCAAGAAACTATTTTACAACATGACACGCTGATAAAAAAATATTGTCACCTTTACCAACCTCTTCCATTCAGATAAAACACCTTGTCTGCCAAATTCAAGAAGGCGTACACTTAAATTTTTGATAGTGTCTTCACTGCAAAAAATAACAGCATGAAGCCGAGTGAGCATATTTTGAAGTATATAAGGCATAAAAGGAGAAGGCAGTTCAACTAAAATTTGCACACATGATATGCAGGATTACTGAAAAAACAGCATTCAAGAAAAAAGATAGGAGATAATTGATATCCTTTTATCAACAAAGGTCAAGCTCTCAAACTTTCTGGCGACGGTCTACATATTGATCTTTTTAAATAGAGCCGCCATTAGAGAGCAAACATATTTTAGATGGAAGCGGATTGTTTGGTTGTGTACCAAAAGGATTCAAACTTATAAAAAGATTTTAATTCCATGTAACTTCTGCTATGGAAGACTCCTCGAGTCCGATTCAGCCTTATGAGATTGCCATATAATATTTCACTTTCAAACCGCGTTTGACCATGCAAAGTGATTTGGTATTTAAATAAGAATCAGAATAGACTTTATCCTAATCAACGGGAATTGTTTTAGTGATATAGAGGTAAAATCTTAGTTGGTTTCAAACTCATGAGCAATAGTCATCACCAATAATACAATTTTGTCCAATATGAAGTTAAATATTTCAAAGAATAATTTCACCTTTAAAGGGCATAATCGTCGGTTAATATTTCAGGGAGATTTTCGTCTACTAACATTTATCGTTTTAACATTCGCGCTTTTATAATAATATAGATAGATAGATATAGATCTATATCATATTAAAGCACGGAAATATCGATAGATATAGATATGTCATTGTCAGTAAATATATTTTGTGAGAAAATATGTACTAGTTAATTATGAATAGAAAGAGAAAATATGAAGAGATTCATTTGGGTTGATAGGGAGAGAATAGGGGAAAGGATGGTGGTATTTCAATTGTGGTTGAAACTTGTATAATAAAACAAGCCACAGACAAGTGGTGTGAACTTGTGCCTAAGTGACACAAATTTATCTTAGATAAGGTGTTCAAATAGACCAAGGGTGAGTATGGGTGCCTAGGTGAAATATCTAGACCAGCTAGTTTATGGGGCTATCTATGTATTTGAGCTAAACCTTTCATCTTATGAGTTCTTGAGCGGGTCTAATCAGTTGTTCTTCAAAATCAAGAATCAAGTGTGATTCAGCTGATTTATCTACCTTTTCTTGTTCTGCGTATTGCTTAGTTTTGGTATTAGTAGTATTAGGTGTGATCATTGAAGCTGAGGTGATTAAGGTTGTTCTGTTGGATGTTCTTTTCATTTGGATTTTTTTATCAGGTCTTTCTAGTTAATTAGTTGATCAAAGTGATGAATCTAAGTGATAAAGTGAGTGATGAAGATCCACCCTTGACCCATTTTACCTTTGATCATACTTTACTAATGTCTGATTTGGATTGATTCATTTTTAGTATAGGGTTCGGGATCTGAGGATATGATGAGCCAAACAGAAAGAGAAAACAGCCAAAGCCAACTCAAAACATGTGCTGATTGTGGTACCACCAAAACCCCTCTTTGGCGTGGTGGCCCTGCTGGCCCTAAGGTCAGTAAGATTTCTACTTAGTCACTGTGTAATGTGTGTGGGATCATGAGCAGGAAGAAGAGCAGAGCACTTCTAGGATTGAACAAAGATGTAATTAATTATAGGTGGAAAATAGAAATAGGGTGGACCACGTTGAAAGAGAAAGGAGTAGAAACATAGAGTGAAAATCAAATTCGGGGTTTCCTAGATTAGAAACTTTTTCCAGTTAATGTCTATTACCGTTAATATCTGTAGGACCTAGCTACGTAACAAATTTTGTTTTCAATGCTATATACGGATGATAACATGTTTCACTATATTTGTATGTCTATATAATTATGGTCTTATGACAGGGACATAGTACCTCTCTTATCACATGTGGCAATCGCCGGCCACAGAAACTTTTCTGTATGGTCTCCAATTCACTCGAGTCTGTTAATGATTTTGGTGTTACTACTTACTTTTCTTCACCTCTTTAAAAAAGGTAAAAGTACCTTTAAGAACTAAAGGGTTTTCGATTTGAAAGTGACAAATGGCATTAGGAACCCAAATCGCATCCCTTGCCTAACAACACCAAACCCATACCTGATACCACCAATCGCTGTCAGCTGCCGGCATCATCCTCTTCCTTGCAGCGGATCATTTCCCAGGTTCAATAGCCGTCCAATTAACGTTTCCATTATACACTCCATTCTATCGAGTTGGTTTTGAGTTATACATTTTGAGTTTTCTACTATCTAATAATGTGGGTCAACATGAATGCTTGGTATTAATGAGGATATATTTTGTATTCCCTCCGTTTGAAATTAGACGAGCTACTTTTTTTTTTAGTTTGTTCCAAAATAAATGACACATTTCTAAATTTGTAAATAATTCCATTTTAAACTCTTTATTTTACCCAGTTTACCCTTAATGAGATGCTTTTATAACCACGCAAATGTCATGACCCCACAAAGCTTTTACCCCTTAAGCTTTTAAGATCACAAGTTTTAAAAGTCTTCTTCTTTTTTCTTCTTAAATTAGTGCCGAGTCAAACTATTTTATTTAAACTGAAAAGGAGAGTAATTAAGTTAAAACAGAACCACGTGATTGGTCAAAAAAACAAATCTTACCTGCATAAGTCACTATCTCACATCGTTTTTTAATAAAACAAAGGGTGTCACCCACTCAGTTTGAAACATGTTACTTCAATAGTGTTTGAATCATAAGTAAAAGGAACGCAGACAAAACAAAATCACAACCAAAACATAGGGAAAGATCCATAATATGCCTGCGTACTTTTAAGGAAATAATCACATTTAAAATCTATCTATCTATGTTGTATTAAAAGCATGAATCGCTTTAACGAAATTTCGTTCGTCTTTTTTACCCTTTAAATATAGATTTCATATTAGACAAAATAATCATGTTAATTATTTTCCTATTTAATGCTTTAATAATTTTTCTAATATTTAGGACGTCTAAGTCAACTAACCTAATATTTAGGTCTTTAAATTAAGTGGTGGAAAGTATTTATAAAGTCAAAATCAAAATAAAGAAAAAACGAAATAGACAAATCAAGGTATACTAGGAATCGTACCAGTCTTTCCTTGTTAGAGTTGCATTATGAGGACGAAGAAAAAAGAAATTGAATGAGGAGGACGACTAGTAGAGATGGATTCTGCTGAGGGGTAGTGATTCTTCAACCGTCCTTTGCAGTAATAATATACCTTTCAAAATATTAGTTCTAATATCAAAAACCTCTTCCTAATAATATTTTACATGGAATTATAATAACAAGTGTCCTAATTATCGTTGAAGTTCTGAGACCATATCAATTCCTCTTACCATTATACAAAAAAATTAAAGTGTACGCCGTAGATATTCTTACTCAGTGTAAAACTATACGAAGAATGCGAATTAGAACACTGAAAGTCTTGCTCCTTTGAGGATTCCACTAGTGAATGGTTGAATAATCTTTGGTCCGAGAGCAAGCTTCGTTTCCTGTTAGGAACTTTGCTACCGAGCCAAATATTATACACTCCCGGTGGCTTTTAGGGAATGAGCACTCATGAGCGGTTGAATAGCCTTTGGTCCGATACCAAGCTTCATTTCCGGTGAGAAACTTTTCTATCGAGCCAAAGACTATCTAACCATCCCACAATGGCTTGTCGTTTTCATGCCTTGTCATTTAAAGGTCTTATTTCTGCCGATGACATTTCCTTGGTAAATTGCTCCTTTGCTGCCTCGTTAAAAACCTTGCAAGAAAAACTCAATTAGGACAAACACTAGACGAAGAGAAAAAGTGTGTAGCACATACTTTCAATACAAGAGGTGAACTAAATTTCCAAGCCCATAGGTAATTTACATAATAAACTTCATATTTGTTGTAAACATGTTATTATATTTGTTAAATTTACATAACATGTCAAAAACTTCTCTTCTTCGTTTCTTTTGGTTCTCCTCAACTAAGTCTTATATTTGCTATATGTTATGCTTTGAAATCTTTTAATTTATGTGGCTTGCCATTACTTTGTAGTACATTTGGGTAAAAAGTTGTTCTGAAATTTAAAAATCGCTATACTTAAATTTCTTTGAAGAGTAAGATTTTATTTCTATAAATCCTTTCTTATTTGTTGTAATTTTCACAAATTACACCCAATTTTTTTATTATATTTAAAATAGCAGTAGAAAAATTATGTTGTGATCGAGAATGGTGCATAAGCCTGCGTTCTACATGAGAACATCGAAAAGAGATAAAAGTTTCGTATCAATAACCTGCCATGTATTTTTGTGGTATAAACTACGAAGGTTATTCATAATTCAAACTTCAAAGTAGTCAAATTACAATTTTAGCTCCGATTATGTGAAATGCAACCATCATTCTTCCAAATTAAATTTAGGAAAGATATATATTTTCCTATAAATGTTTTTATATAGAATTCTATGTGCTTTTTGTCACGACCCAATTTCTCCTATAGGTCATGATGACACCCAACGTCTCTGCTAGGCAAGCCAACGGTGAACTAGCCATGTATTTATTCTTTTTAATAATTTCAAATAGTTAATTTTTATTTGTTAAGTAACTCAGAAGTGGAAAATTTAATAAAGTAAAGCGTGAACTAATAAAAGAGCAAGTGCGGTGAAATAAATACTCAAAAACTATCAAGTGTCTACTAGCATGTTCCAAGACTTGGTGTCATAAGTGTATAAGCAACTAGTAGAATATACAAAACACTATGCTATTGTCTAAAATAGGGTAAACAAAAAGTAAATACAAAAGAGAGACTGCGGGTGCTGCAGAACGGCCCCAGAGAGCAGCTCACCACTATGCCTCAGGGTAACGGGCGCGCCTGACTGACTGCTAGATACACCTACCTTAGATCATGCACGTTCAGTGCAGAAGTGTAGTGTGAGTACATAAACAACATGTACCCGGTAAGTATACAGCCTAACCTCGAAGAAGTAGTGACGAGGGTCGACATCGACACTTACTATGGGCCAATAATAAAAATACAGAAATCCTAAATAGGCATGGAATACACGAATAATAATAATAACAACACATTAACCAGCAATGAGTAAATGATTCTTTAACTAATAGTACTTTAAAATCTCCAATTGACACATGATAACTTCAACAATTTCAGACCGTTAAATAAATGATAACCACTCAAGGCACAAAATAATTGTAACGACCTGGCCGATCGTTTAGAGAGTTGTAGCCTCATTCCCCCGTTCACTGCTCATTTTGTGTGTTTTATAGATGTTATGCGACTTGCCGGGTTAGTCGGTTTGGGTCCGGAGGTATTTCGGAATGAAATAAGACACTTAGTCTTAAGGTCGAAAGCTTAAGTTGAAAAGGTTGACCGGATGTTGACTTATGTGTAAATGACTCCGATTTTGAGTTTTGATGGTTATGTTATTTCCGTTGGGTGAATTTGGACATAGGAGCATGTTTGGATTGTGATTTGGAGGTCCGTAATGGAATTAGATTTGAAATGGCGAAAGTTAAAAATTTAGAAGTTTGACCCAGAGTGGACTTTGTGAATACCGGGCTCGGATTGGATTTTCGGGAGTTGGTGTAGGTATGTGGTATCATTTGTGACTTGTGTGCAAAATTTAGGATCAATCGGACATGTTTGATAGGTTTCAGCATTATGTGAAGAAATTGGATTTCCTTAGCTTCATTAGGATTGAATTAGGGTGTGATTCATATTTTTTGATGTTGTTTGATGTGATTTGAAGGCTCATCTAAATTCTATCGTATTTTAGGACTTGTTGGTATAATTGGTCAAGGTCCCGTGGGGCCTCGGGTCGAGTTCGGATGGTTAACGGATCGAATTTGAGTTTGGAAGATTGTTGTAGCTGAAGTCTACTGGTGTGATGTGGAAGGGACACTGCAGGTGCAGACTCGCACCTACGCGTGGAGGATCGTACAAGCGAAAAAAAGGATTGGAGTCACTGTTCCGCAGAAGCAAATGGATTGCGCAGATGCACACCCGCAGAAGTGGAAATTTTGACCGCAGAATCGGTTGGCCGGTCTTAAGTGGTTTCCGCAGATGCGGATGATTGACCGCAAAAGCGTCCCAATGAACCGTCGAAGCGAAAAGGCTGGGCAGAACATTTAAATTCAAGGGTTCGCGATTTTGCTTCATTTTGAACATTTCTAGCTCCTGATTGGGCGATTTCTGAGAGGGTTTTCGAAGGGATTCTTGAGGTAAGTCACTTGTGCTCATTATTGATCAATAATCTTGTTTCTTTATTGAATTCCCCACCTAGTTTGTGTGTATTTAAGGTGGAATTTGGGAGTTTGAGTCTACGGATGTGGAGAGATTGATTTGAAAATTTGAGTGACGATTTGATGTCAAATTTTGGTAAAGTTGGTATGGTTGGAAGTGGTTGAATGGGCTTTTGGGTTCTGTGACTTTTATCGGATTTCGAGATGTGGGCCCGTGGGCCGAATTTTGAGTCTTTTGACTTTTGATTAATAACTTAGTATTTTCTTATGGAATTGATTCCTTTAGCCCGTGTTGATTGTATCGAATTGTTTGTGACTAGATTAGAGTCATTTGGTGGCCGATTCGCGAGGCAAGAGTGTGTTGGAGTAGAGACTTGCACAGTTTGAGGTAAGTAATAATTCTAAATTTGGTTCTAAGGGTATGAAACCCCGTACTATGTGTCATGTGATTGGTTTTGAGGTAACACACATGCTAGGTGACGGGCGTGTGGGCATACACCTTAGGAATTGTGACCTGGCCAAATTTCATGGAATCATATAGTTGAATAATCTGTTGTTACCCGTATATTCTCCACATGTTATTGAAATTGAACTGCAAATTATGTTAGAAATCATGTTTAGTCTATGTGTTGGTACTGTAGGGACCCACAGAGCCCGTGTTACATGTTGAATTATCTGTTAATTGCTGCTTGTACTTACTCACTGTTTTACTTGCATATTATATCTCAGTATCTATTATACTTTGTTGATACATTATATCATTTTTGTTTAGGCTGATTTTCATGATTTTTGAGAGCCCGAGAGACTGGAGAGGTTGATGACTGAGTGAGGCCGGGGGCCTGATGGTGAGGATATTCTTGGGATCGGGCTGCACGCCGCAACATATTTTACTGATTTATGCCATGATTGGCTTGTTATAGTGCTTGGGCTGAAAGAGCCCCTTTGAAGTCTGTACATACCCCCAGTGAGCGCAGGTACCTACTGAGTGCGAGTGCCGAGCGCCGAGTGCCGAGCGACTGAGAGGAATGAGAGACTGTAAGGAAGAGGTGACTGTGAGGTTGGAGTGAATAGGAGGACTGAGTGACTGTTGCTCTGAGATTATGCACTTGATTTTCATTACTGTTGTACTTCAGCTGGCATGTATCAATGTCATGAAATTTCTGAGAGATATTATATCATATTTCAATGAACTTGACTTGATTTAATTGTTTTGGCCTTAATTGTCGAATTTGAAAGCATGCCTATCTTCCTATGTTGTAATTTCTGTAATTGAACTATATCTGTGACGTTCGTCATTACTTTCAGTTCTTATTTAGTCTTGTTACTTACTTAGTTGGTTGTACTCACACTACACCCTGCACTTTGTGTGCAGATTCAGGTATTTTCGGACACGGTGGGTGTTAATTTCTTTGCGCAACTTGATCGTTTGGAGATTCTAAGGTAGCTGCCCGGCGCTCGCAGACCTTGTCTCCCCTTCCCTATCTTTCAGATTTATGGATTTAGTTTTAGTCTTTCATAGACAATATTTTCCAGACTTGTATTGTATAGATGCTCATGTACTCCGTGACACCCCGATGTTAGAAATTTCCATATTGGGTTTTGACCTTCTATCATTTTATTGGGAATTTGATGACTTAAACTTGTGCTAATTTATTTTTCATTTAAAAGTGTTGAAAGTATTTTTAAGTGTCCGCTTGCCAAGTACCACGTTAGGCACCATCATGGCAGGCTAGGTTTTGGGTCGTGACAAGTTGGTATCAGAGCCTAGATTAAATAGGTCTCACGAGTCATGAGCACGTTTAGTAGAGTCTTGCGGATCGATACGAAGTCGTTTGTACTTATCTTCGAGAGGTGGGTGAACCCTTAGGAAACTTCACATTCTAGTATTCTTGTCGTGCAGATTTGTTGATCTCGGTAACTAAACTTCTGATATTCTATTCTCTTACAGATGGCGAGGACACGTGCTACCGGACAGGAAGGACAACCACCAGTACCACCAGCTAGGGCCATGAGAGGTCGAGGCCGCGGCGGGGGGTAGAGGTGCAGCTCATACAATAGCTAGAGTAGCGCCTGCAGATCCACCAGTTGCTCCAGCTCTGAAGTAGGTACGGTTGATCTAGTGGGGCCAGCTCAGGCACCAACTATGCCCATTGTGATTCCAGGTCTTCCGGAGGCATTGGCTTAGGTACTCAGCCTTGCTCCAACTTTTGACTATGTGCACCAGCCTTGCTCAGGCGGTCTCTATTCCGGCCGCAACAACCACATCTTAGGCTGGGGTAGGTACTCAGACTCTCGCCGCCACTATGCCAGTGCGGGTGATGTAGGTACATCAGACATCGGTGGTACTACCAGCCCAAGCGGTTGCAATTGCTCAGGCCTAGGTGAGTCCTATTTTGACTGATGATGAGCATAGAAGACTAGAGAGATTTGGGAGCCTTCAGCCTCCATCATTTAGCGGGGCTGAGTTAGAGGATGCTTAGGGATTTTTGAATAAGTGCCAGCGGATTCTTCGTACGTCGGGTATTGTGAAGACCAGTGGGGTCTCGTTCACTACTTTTTAATTTACTTGGGCTGCAGTCATATGGTGGGAGGCTTATGAGAGGCGCAGGCTGGTCGGTGCAGCACCACTTACATGGCAGGAGTTCTCCGTTATCTTCTTGGAGAAGTTCGTGCCGCAGTCTCACAAGGAGGAGCTGTGCAGACAGTTTGAGCAGCTATGCCAAGAGGGCATGTCTGTGACCCAGTACGAGATAAGATTTTCAGAGTTGGCTCCTCATGGAGTTTGGTTGGTTCCCACTGATAGTGAGAGGATTAGAAGGTTCATTGATGGCCTCACATATCAGTTGCGGTTCCTTATGACTCGGGAGAGGGTATTTGGGGCTACTTTATACGAGGTGGTTGACATTGCTCGACAGATAGATATGGTCTATAGTCAGAAGCATGAGGATAGGGAGGCCAAGAGGCCTCGAGGTTCGGGTGGTTTCGGTGGTGTTCCTTCTGGGGGGCAGTCCTACCACAACAGGGGTCATTTTTATAGGCCAGCTCAGATGGCTCGTCTAGTTCACCGTGGTGCATCATCGAGTCGTGGTTCATACAGTGCTTGTTAGGGTCAGTCATCTCTCAGTGCCCTTCCAGTTCAGAGTTCCTCCTGTGCTCCATCAGTTCAGGGTTCATCTATGCCATGTCCTTCTAGTAGTTATCCCGGTACTCGAGGGCCCCTTCAGTCCCCACCACCAGCACCGGGGAGTTGGTTCGAGTGCGGGGAGTTTAGGCATATGTGGAGGTAGTGTCCTTGTCTCCCAAGAGGTCCAGTGCATTAGAGGATTCAGGCTGCGAATTCTGCACCGGTCACTTCACCACCCACCTAGCCAGCTCAGGGTGGGGCCCAAGCAGCTAGAATTCGCCCTAGAGGGGGAGGCCGATCAGGTGGCGGTCAAGCCCGATTCTATGTTATTCCTGCCAGGCCAGATGCTGTTGCTTCAGATGCATAGATCACATGTATTGTCTCAGTATGCCACAGGGATGCCTCTGTATTATTTGAACCTGGTTCCATTTATTCATATGTATCATATTATTTTGCTCATTATCTAGATATGCCCCGTCATTCCTTAGTTTTGTCTGTTCATGTATCTATGCCAGTGGGCGATACTATTATTGTAGACCGTGTATATCAATCGTGTGTAGTGAATATTGGGGGATTAAGACTAGAGTTGATCTCTTATTGTTTAGTATGGTTAACTTCGACGTGATCTTAGGTATGGATTGGTTGTATCCATGTCATGTTGTTTTGGATTGTCACGCTAAGACCATGACATTGGCGATGTTGGGGTTACCAAGGATTGAGTGGAGAGGTTCTCTAGACTATGTTCCTAGCAGAGTGATTTCATATTTGAAGGCCCAGCGGATGGTTGGGAAGGGTTGTTTATCTTATTTGGCCTTTGTGAGGGATGTTGGTATCGATACTCCTACTATTGACTATGTTTCGGTGGTGCAAGACTTTCCGGATGTGTTTCCTGCAAACCTGTCAGGCATGACGCCCGATAGAGATATTGACTTTGGTATTGACTTGGTGTTGAGCACCCAACCCATTTCTATTTCTCTGTATCGTATGGCACTATCTGAGTTGAAAGAATTGAAAGAGCAGCTTCAGGAACTTCTTGATAAGGGGTTTATAAGGCCTAGTGCGTCGGGTGTAGTAGTTATGACGGCCTTGCCAGCCCAGCTTTATATTGATATTTAGTCAGTGTTAGTTTTCATTCAGTTTTATATTTTTCTTCGCAAATTGTCTTGCAATGTGGCCCCATGGTCAAATTATGACATTATATGTTCAGAGTCCTCTATATCGCCTAGACATTATATGACATTATATGTTCAGAGTCCTATGACATTATAGCTGAGTTAAAGGAATTGAAAGAGCAGCTTTACGAACCTCTATATCTCCTTGGGTGCACCAGTTCTGTTTCTGAAGAAGAAGGATGGTACTATGCGGATGTACATCAACTATAGGCAGTTGAACAAGGTCACAATCAAGAACAAGTATGCTTTGCCGCACATTGATGACCTATTTGACCAGCTTCAGGTAGCAAGGGTGTTCTCTAAGATTAATTTGAGGACTAGGTATCACCATTAGAAGATTCAGGACTCAGATATTCTAAAGACAACATTCAGGACCCGTTATGGTCATTATTAGTTCCTTGTGATGTCTTTTGGGCTGACCAACGCCCTAGAAGCATTCATGCATCTGGTGAACATTGTATTTCAGCCTTACCTCGTCTTGTTTGTCATAGTATTCATTGATTATATCCTGGTGTACTCTCTGTCTCGGCCCGAACCTGGGGACCGGCACCCGGTGCCTCACCTAACCTTGCATACCAAATTGCGACTAAGAGACTTTGAACATATAATGTCGTAATTTGGCCATGGGGCCACATTGCAAGACAATTTGCGAAGCAAAATATAAAATTGAATATAAACTAGCACTGACTAAACATCAATATAAAGCTGGGTCGACAAGGCCGTCATAACTACTACAGTTGACAAACCACTAAAATTTATATACCAGGCCTACAAGCCCAACATACTGCACTAACTAACAGGATATGTCTACAAGCCTCTACTGATGGATGTATTGTGATCAGAACAGGGCCCCGACCTACCCATAACATATATACATACATACAAAAGATGTTCACGAAACCCTAGACCCGGCAACTCCGAAGGTCATGGAGCTTACCGATCAGGCTGAACTCGGGAAACACCTACTAAGGAGGTCTACCCGTCTGTCTATCTGAACCTGCACGCATGAAATGCAGCGTCCTCAGAAAAGGGACGTTAGTACGAAATAATGTACCGAGTATGTAAGGCAATAACATAACTAAAAACTAAAACTGATAATATAATAACTGAAAGTAATTGGGAGTCAAAGAT
This sequence comes from Nicotiana tabacum, assembly GCF_000715075.1. NCBI lineage: Eukaryota > Viridiplantae > Streptophyta > Magnoliopsida > Solanales > Solanaceae > Nicotiana > Nicotiana tabacum. The sequence goes on from NC_134102.1 coordinate 80,531,860, forward strand.
GACATGTAGATATACTTACCTGTTGATACTGACTCAACTCCTTCAATATAGTAAGCAAAATAAATGTCCGGCCCTATAAGGCTCGGTACGTGTAACTACTCGACCATAGTAGGCTTGCTCATAGGCGCTCGACCATAGTAGGCTCGGTATATATAACTTACCATATGATCATAGGTTTTTCAATAGGGGCATGCCCACCGATTATAGCTCGATGGTGGTGAAAATACTGTAATACTGTATATATATAGACCCTCTGCTCTATTGACTGGAAGAAGACAATACTCAATTGAATATAAAGTTTCGATAAGGGAGAATACTGTAACATATGAGACCAGGATAATGTATATAAATTCATGAATACGAACTTCTCTTTATGTCTCATTATCAAACACATGTAGCTACGAGAACTTGCCAAATGTAACACCTCAGAAAATTTTGAAGTATTTCAGTGTAAAGCCCCGTAATTTTCACAAATGAATTCAAGGTTTCGTGGTGCCGGAGTAGGCTTACGTGTTTGAGGATGGTATAAGATCTTCACGGTGATCTTGCTCTCCGCGGTTCGGACTTTTTAGGTTGAACAATGCACCGAAAAGTAAAGGAAATTTTTTGGCAGAAAAGCGCGATTATGCGGCCCATTATGCGGCCACATAATCACTCTGCGGACCGCATTATGGCTGCAGAGTGAAGCAGTAAGTTTGGCCAACTTGAGGTCCGTTTTGCGGTCGATTATGCGACTGTATAATCGATATGCGGATCGCATATCGGTTGCATAATCCCTCTTGGGTTTTTGTGGAGGGAGTTCTGCGGTGCATTATGCGACCACAGAATGAGTATGCGGACCGCATACTGGTCGCATACCCGGGCCGAAAGTTCAGGCCCCTGAGGGTCATTTCTGCGGTCACTTTGCGGACCGTATAACCATTATGCGGTCGCATATGCGACCGCAGACCTGTGTCGGGGCACCCATTTTCTTAATTTAAAATCCGACCCCTATTCAATTAAAACACCCCTTTAGTCTATTTTGAATCTCATTTATGATATTTCTAGTGTGAGAGAGAGAGAGGGTTCTAGAGGGAGGGCCTAATTTTCATCAATTGATCTTCAACCATCACTCAAAGCCTTGGAAATATTCAAGTAGAGCACCAAAATTCTTCACCCTAAAAGGTAAGGTTTCATCACCCCAGCTCTTAATTTCAAACATAGCTATAATGGGGTATTAGTGTGATACTTCATGTGTTTGAGGGTGGTTCATCTTGCACGCATGTGATAAAGAGTGTGGGAATAAAAAGGTGAACTAGAACCATGAACGTTTTTCTAATTTTGGGTTCAATTTGTTAATTGCTAAAATAGATTGAGGTTGCTAAGGGTTCCGGATAATTGTAGAGTCTAAAGAAGCGCGATTGAGGTATTTTGGCTAAACGTTCTCTCTTGGAATTGAATTTCATAATGTTTTTGTAAGTTTCAAAGTGTAGGTTACGTATTAAAAGGTTATGCCTTTGAGTCGTGTTTCAATGAAAGATAGAATTGTCTAAAAGCTTTTGTACTAAATTCATGCCCATTAGTAGCTGCTTTAACTAATGCTTTGATTTATAAATATATCCAGTATGATTCGAGTTCTATATACTCATGTGTTGAAATTGTACATTGTCATTTCTGGGGGAAGTATTGCAAGAGTAAATGGTGTATTGACTGTTTATGATTTTTCATGTGTGTTTCTATTGTTAGTTGGTATACTTCATTCTTTGGAAAGAAACCATTTGTGTTTGAAGTTTCCATTTCAAATGGATTTTTAAGATTTTTTAAATATCCTATATGTTGATACTTGATGGTGATCTTTGAAATTGAAAGAGGTGAAAGTGTGGAATATGAAATATGGCCATCGTGCCAGGAATAAAGAATCTTGTGAATGGCATAATGAGCCAAGGAAATATTGTCGTTGTGAATGACTGGAAATACTAATGCGAATTCATACAATGTGAAAGATGTTGAGGTGAGTACAATTGTATTTATGATATTGCTGTTTGCAAATCAAATCAAAACTATTTTTGGGAGCATCATTAGCAATACTGAGGAAGGGTGGGTCATAAGGCCCACACCTGAAACTGCACGTGCCGGTATAGCTATGGATTGTGATATTATTCCCCTTAATTGGGATGAAACTGGAACCTTTGTGGATTGGAAAAGTCAACCCGCACGGCATATATGGGAAGGCGGCCTAGCTGATCGAGTGGAGATCAGATGCCATATTGGGCATATGGTGGTACTACTCTTGGCAACAACTTTCTTTCGCATCACATGTCAAACCACATTGTTCGTGGGGAGATGGCCTAGCCGATCGGGCGTGATTGGACTCCGTGCTAACAAAAATGGTGGTATATCGATGCTAATGATCTCTCAACCAAAATTATATATGAAGTTTGTATTTTGGAAATTATTATGTTTTAACTGGACGTTTGGATATTGTTGATTGTGACTTGTTGTTTCTATGTGTTGCCTTTTCTTATATGGGCATTCTATTTTGAAAGAGGATTTTTAGCTATACATACTAGTGCTATTCGACAGTACTAACGTCCCTTTTGCCGGGGGCGCTGCATCTTTAATGGATGCAGGTGGTTCTTCAGCAGGCGGCATTGATCAGTGATAGCAGTACACTCTTTTCAGCTGATTTGGTGAGCCCCACTTCATTTCGGGGTCATGTATCTTTTGCTTCTCATGTACAATGTTTTGAGGTATAGCCGGGGCCTTGTTGCTGGCATTTCCATATTACTCTTCTATTGTATTTAGAGGCTCCGTAGACAGGCTGTGGGTTATGGTTGATGTTGGTAATTGAACTAGAAATGTTGGTACTTGAAAATTATGTTTTTCATTAATTCTATAAACTCGTAATGTTTTCGAAATTATGAATGAAGCTACTAATGGGAATGAAAAGGAAGTTGTTAATAGAATATTTTTAGTGATTGATTAATGGAGTACATCTCCTATTTATTCATGGATGAGTTTGGGTAGAAGGACGTCTAATAGGCTTGCTCGGCCGGGTTCTCTCGGTTGAGCACCGGTCGCGCTCCCTGAGTTTGGGGCATGACAAACTTGGTATCAGAGCCTAAGGTTTTAAAGTGTCCTAGGATATCTCGGAGCCATGTTTAGTAGAGTCCTTCTTATCGGTGTGTTATCGACCACATCTATAATGAGGAGGCTACTTGGACATCTAGGAATTTCACACTTCTTTGATACTCCAGAATCGTGCGATAAATCTCAAGATAGGAATCTAATTTCCTCATTATGTCTCAAGATATTTTTCAGATGAGTAATCCACGAGTTCAAAACAATGAGGAAGGAATGACCGCTCCATTGAATCTAGGGGAAATTACACAAGAGTTCGTTGGGAGAATGCGTCCAGCCGTGAAGGGGTTGGAAGAACTTGTTGCTAAGGGAAGTGTCCTTATTCCTACCATTGTCTCCGCACCACCGGATTGAGTGGTGAGAGAATCTAGGAAATGAAAGAGGGTTGTTGGTGCTAATGAACCATATTGTGTGATTTGCAAGAAGCGATACTTGGGAACATGTTGGATGACCCTTGAAATATGTTATGGCTGTGGAAAGAGGGGGAACAAGAAGAACAAATGCCTTAGGTTGGGTACACCCATCCAGTTATGTCCGTCATGCGGGGAGGAACATTTGATGTTGTGTTGTGAATATGCTCAGCAGCGCATTAGAGGTGGTATCTTTGGGCAATTCCAAAGGACCACACAGCAATCTGGTGCTGGAATTGTTAATCCCGCATTGGAAGCTTGGAGGAAGGATAAGGGTTATGCTTATGATGTATGCAAAAAGGGTAAATATCAGGTCAGTGAGACGAGTCAGTTCAGCGGATCTCATCCCCGTTGTGTGAAGTGTGGGAGATTCCATCCAGGAGTGTGTCACTATGGTACAAAAGTATGCTACAAGTGTGGTATGACAGGCCACTTTTAAAGAGATTGTTATTTGTCTCACCAGAGCATGGGCAAAGGTATGGTACATCCAGCTAGTTCTGTAGCTACTACATCCACAACGCCTCCCCCAGCTAGAGACACTATAACGCCTGCAGGGCGTGGAACCGCTAGGGGTGGTATTCAGAGCTCGGGAAGGCCCGACATGTTTTATGCTATGAGGAGACGTCAATAGTTTGAGGCTTCTCCAGATGCGGTTACAGGTATATTGACTGTCCGATCTCATGATGTGTATGTTCTTATTGATCCCGGTTCCACTTTGTCATATGTCACCTCTTATGTTACTATGGAAGTTGGGATAGAACCAAACAACTTTATGAATCGTTCTCTGAATCTACTCTTAGAACGAGGCACAGTATTCATGAAGCCTCTTTATCACAATTCTTTATATTTACAACCTCTTGAGAACTTGAGTTCTATAATGGGTTACTTGAATTGCATTATAACCGTAGGTTAATATTTCCCACTGCTTCCCTAAATTCTCAACAAGGGACAATACCTGATGAATTTCGTACAGAACCTTTTGATTCAAATGGATAACATCTGCTCATTTGTGCCTATAATCACCGTAATATTTACCTATGCGGTATCATATCCAATGGAAAGCAGCCTAGTATTGAGATCCTTCTTGAATCACTGTTTCCTCTCCGGTATATGTGTCTTGTATGGTTGGAACAATTGTTCTACTCCTTTATGAATAGTATCATGAATCATTTTCATTGTCTAGTAACATGAGAGTATATCTTAGCACCTATCATGTGCTTACATGCCAATTGAAAGGGGCCACTTATCCGCATAAAGTTTCTGAGCAACTTGAGATTTATCACAAATTCGTCACAGGGAAGTCTTGTTATTTACCCATCTCAGTATGACTTTCAGGTCCACCTAGATCATTCCTTAGTGAGTAACTCACCTTGTTCCCATTATTGTGGTTGCCAGTGAATTGGCCTGGAATGGCAACTTGAGAGTTGTTATGGCAAAAACATGTCTAGCTCACGGCAAAGTGTTCATTCTCTCTAACTAATACATGATTTCATCCAACATTAAGATGTCCTAGTTACATGATTCCACTTGTGTGAGATTGAAAGTTGAGCAGCCTTATGATGAGCATATTGAATTGAAAGACAAACCCGTCATATCTCTAGTCCTCTCACATAGGATCAAATATTGGCAAAGGTTAAGCTGTGGGAATGATAATAATCTCACAAGTTTTCAACTTCTTTTCATCCTCGTAAGCATGTGGCATATATTCCCTGTGCTAGTTACTGTTAAGAGTGTAATGCAACTTTGTGTATCTTGAAACCCATATCATATTCAGGGTGCTAGAATATTCTCATTTCGAGTTAAACTGATTTTCCCTACATTCCAAGAGCCGACTGGTGTCACATAAGTGCTATCTCTCTTTGAGGCCTACAATTGCCAAACAAGGCACGTATGGAATGAAACAATTGTTGTTGTCCTTTTCCTGGCTTATAGTATTCCAAGAATAATTGACGCTAATGTCTTTATCCTCCAGACCATGCCTCCCATATGTCATATGTCTAAAATGACTTATTTATTTAAATCTCCTAATCATGAACCTGATCCCATACATTATCTATGCCTACTAGGCAACTCTATGACTCGTTTGTTGAACCGATGGTGTCACCACAACGAATCTCCATGTTAGCGCTATTGGTAGTGACCTTCATGTCTCTTAGGATATAACCTCCTGAAATGCCGTGCTCAGCACGTTGATGGATTCTTGAATATTTCCAGCGAAATCTCGAACCTCATTGTTCCTGTTTGTAGCAAATCTATCGAGTATTGTAGGTTCAGGCATTTAGAGTGGAAGAAAGTGAGTGGGTTATTCTAAATATTTTCTGCATGAGGATGCTATGTGAATTGTCAATAAAGGTAAAGTATGCGAAGTCACATTAGGCCTTATGAAATTTTGAAAGGAAATAGGCTAAACTATGAGTATGATGTTTCCCTATTATTGTTCTTCGTGTACCCGGTGTTTCATGTGTCTATATCTAATAAGGTGAAGATAAGGGATAATGGGATTGTGAGGAGAAACTATTTGCTATCCTTGTTATAAAAGTCCGGGAGTTGAGATTGTCTCCATTAATGTGTTATGGCGAAGTCTGTAAGTTGAGGAGACCACTTGGAGGAAAAAAAGTGTAAAGGAAATAAAATGTTCCCACTTGAGTGTATAGTTAAATGATTGTGATTTGAAAGGTACTTCTGTGTGTTATGATTTAAATATGTGCAGCTCAGGTCCAGATACCACTCTTGATAGTATAATGCCTGTAATGATGAGATTAGTGACATTGTTATACATGATGATGTTTTGTCAAGTTGCGGATGTGTTGTTAGGAATTGTTTTGGTGTTGCTCTGCCAGGTGGATAGGCCCAGTTACAAGGGAGACTCTAGCGAAATATTTTTTTGAAATTTAGGGAGTTAGCCAAATTTTGAAACTACTGGTGTGTGAACTAACAGTTGAACCACATTGAATGCTAATGACAGATTTTGACCCTCATTCGAGGATGAATGATCCTAAGCGGGGGAGAATGTAACACCCCGAAAAATTTTGAAGTATTTCAGTGTAAAGCCCCGTAATTTTCACAAATGAATGAATTCAAGGTTTCGTGCTGCCGGAGTAGGCTTACGTGTTTGAGGATGGTATAAGATCTTCGCTGCGAGTTTGCTCGCCGCGGTTCGGACTTTTTAGGTTGAACAATGCACCGGAAAGTAAAGAAAATTTTTTGGCGGAAAAGAGCATTTATGCGGCCGCATAATCAATCTGCGGACCGCATAATGGCCGCAGAAAGAAGCAGTAAGTTTGGCCAACTTGAGGTGCATTTTGCGATCAATTATGCGACCGCATAATCGATATGCGGACCGCATATCGGTCGCATAATCCCTCTTGGGTTTTTGCGGAGGGAGTTCTGCGGTGCATTATGCGACCGCAGAACGAGTATGCGGACCACATACTGGTCGCATACCTGGGCCGAAAGTTCAGGCCCCTGAGGGCCATTTCCGCGGTCACTTTACGGACCATATAACCATTAGGTGGTCGTATATGCGACCGCAGACCTGTGTCGGGACACCCATTTTCTTAATTTAAAACCTAACCCCCATTCCGTTAAAACACCCCTTTAGTCTATTTTGTAGCTCATTTCTGATATTTCTAGTGAGAGAGAGAGAGATGATTCTAGAGGGAGGGCCTAATTTTCATCAATTGATGTTCAACCATCACTCAAAGCCTTGGAAATATTCAAGTAGAGCACCAAAATTCTTCACCCTAAAAGGTAAGGCTTCATCACCCCAGCTCTTAATTTCAAACATAGCTATAATGGGGTATTAGTGGGATACTTCATGGGTATGAGGGTGGTCCATCTTGCACGCATTTAATAAAGAGTGTGGAAAAAAAGGTGAACTAGAACCATGAACGTTTTTCTAATTTTGGGTTCAATTTGTATATTGCTAAAATAGATTGAGGTTACTAAGGGTTCCGGATAATTGTAGAGTCTAAAAAAGCATGATTGAGGTATGTTGGCTAAACTTTCTCAATTGGAATTGAATTCCATAATGTTTCTGTAAGTTTCAAAGTATGGGTTACGTATTAAAAGATTATGGCTTTGAGTCGTCTTTCAATGAAAGATAGAATTGTCTAAAAGCTTTTGTACTAAATTCATGCCCATTAGTGGCTGCTTTAACTAATGCTTTGATTTATAAATATATCCAGTGTGATTCGAGTTCTATATACTCATATGTTGAAATTGTATATTGTCATTTCTTGGGGAGAGTATTGCAAGAGTAAATGGTGTATTGACTGTTTATGATTTTTCATGTGTGTTTCTATTGTTGGTTGGTATGCTTCATTCTTTGGAAAGAAACCACTTGTGTTTGAAGTTTCCATTTCAAATGGATTTTAAAGATTTTTTAAATATACTATATCTTGATACTTGATGGTGATCTTTGAAATTGAAAGAGGTGAAAGTGTGGAATATGAAATATGGCCATCGTGCCAGGAATAAAGAATCTTGTGAATGGCCTAATGAGCCAAGGAAATATTGTTGTTCTGAATTACTGGAAATACTAATGAGAATTCATACAATGTGAAAGATGTTGAGGTGAGTACAATTGTATTTATGATATTTCCTTTGGCAAATCAAATCAAAACTATTTTTGGGAGCATCATTAGCAATACCGAGGAAGGGTGGGTCATAAGGCCCACACCTGAAATTGCACGTGCTGGTGTAGGGGTGGATTGTGATATTATTCCCCTTAATTAAGATGAAACTGGAACCTTTGTGGATTGGAAAAGTCAACCCGCACGACATATATGGGAAGGCGACCTAGCTGATCGGGTGGAGATCAGATGCCATATTGCTCATATGGTGGTACTACTCTTGGTAACAACTTTCTTTCGCATCACATGTCAAACCACATTGTTCGTGGGGAGATGGCCTAGCCGATCGGGCGTGATCGGACTCCGTGCTAACAAAGACGGTGGTATATCGGTGCTAATGATCTCCCAACCAAAATTATATATGAAGTTTGTATTTTGAAAATTATTATGTTTTTACTGGATGTTTGGATATTGTTGATTGTGACTTGTTGTTTCTATGTGTTGCCTTTTCTTATATGGGCATTCTATTTTGAAAGAGGGTTTTTATCTATACATACTAGTGCTATTCGATAGTACTAATGTCCCTTTTGCCGGGGGCGCTGCATCTTTAATGGATGCAGGTGGTTCTTCAGCAGGCGGCATTGATCAGTGATAGCAGTTCACTGTTATCAGCTGATTTGGTGAGCCCCACTTCATTTCGGGGTCATGTATCTTTTGTTTCTCATGTACAGTGTTTTGAGGTATAGTCGGGGCCTTGTTGCCGGTATTTCCATATTACTCTTCTATTGTATTTAGAGGCTCCGTAGACAGGTTGTAGGTTATGGTTGATGTTGGGAATTAAAGTAGAAATGTTGGTACTTGAAAATTATGTTTTTCATTAATTCTATAAACTCGTAATGTTTTGGAAATTATGAATGAAGCTACTAATGGGAATGAAAAGGAAGTTGTTAATAAAATCTTTTTAGTGATTTATTATTGGAGTACATCTCCTCTTTATTCATTCATGAGTTTGGGTAGAAGGAAGTCTAATAGGCTCGCTCGGCCGGGTTCTCTCGGTGGGGCGCCGGTCGCGCTCCCTGAGCTTGGGGCGTGACAAACTTGGTATCAGAGCCTAAGGTTTTAAAGTGTCCTAGGATATCTCGTAGCCGTGTTTAGTAGAGTCCTTCTTATCGGTGTGTTGTCGACCACATCTATAATGAGGAGGCTATTTGGACATCTAGGAATTTCAAACTTCTTTGATACTCCAGAATCATGTGATAGAGCTCAAGATAGGAAGCTAATTTGCTCATTATGTCTCATGATATTTTTCAGATGAGTAATCCACGAGTTCAAAACAACGAGGAAGGAATGACCACTCCATTGAATCTGGGGGAGATTACACAAGAGTTCGTTGGGAGAATGCATCGAGCCGTGGAGGGGTTGGAAGAACTTGTTGATAGGGGAAGTGTCCTTATTCCTACCACTTTCGCCGCACCACCGGATCGAGTGGTGAGAGAATCTAGGAAACGAAAGAGGGTTGTTGGTGCTAATGAACCAGATTGTGTGATTTGCAAGAAGCGACACTTGGGAACATGTTGGATGACCCTTGAAATATGTTATGGCTGTGGAAAGAGGGGGAACAAGAAGAATAAATTCCATATGTTTGGTACACCCATCCAGTTATGTCCTTTATGCGTGGAGGAACATTTGATGTCGTGTTGTGAATATGCTCAGCAGCGCGTTAGAGGTGGTATCTTTGGGCAATTCCAAAGGCCCACACAGAAATCCGGTGCTGGAATTGTTAATCCCGCATTGGAAGCTTGGAGGAAGGATAAGGGGTATGCTTATGATTTATGCAAAAAGGGTAAATATCAGGTCAGTGAGACGAGTCAGTTCAGCGGACCTCATCCCCGTTGTGTGAAGTGTGGGAGATTCCATCTAGGAGTGTGTCACTATGGTACAAAAGTATGCTACAGGTGTGGTATGACGGGCCACTTTCAAAGAGATTGTTATTTGTCTCGCCAGAGCATGGGCAAGGGTATGGCACATCCAGCCAGTTCTGTAGCTACTACATAAACATGCCTCCCCCAGCTAGAGGCACTATAACGCCTGCAGGGCGTGGAACAACTAGGGGTGGTATTCAGAGCTCGGGAGGTCCCAACAGGTTTTATGCTATGAGGAGGCGTCAATAGTTTGAGGCTTCTCCAGATGCGGTTACATGTATATTGATTGTCCGATATCATGATGTGTATGTTCTTATTGATCTCGGTTCCACTTTGTCATATATCACCTCTTATGTTACTATGGAAGTTAGGATAGAACCGTAACAACTTTATGAGTCGTTCTCTGTATCTACTCTTAGAACGAGGCACAGTATTCGTGAAGCCTCTTTATCATAATTCCTTATATTTACAACCTCTTGAGAAATTGAGTTCTATAATGGGTTCCTTGAATTACATTATAACCGTAGGTTAATACTTCCCACTGTTTCCTTAAATTCTCAACAAGGGACAATACCTGATGAATTTCTTACAGAACCTTTTGATTCAAAGGGATAACATCTGCTTATTTGTGCCTATATATGCATCACCGTTAAATTTACCTATGCGGTATCATATCCAATGGAAAGCAGCCTAGTGTTGAGATCCTTCTTGAATCACTGTTTTCCTCTCCGGTATATGTGACTTCTATGGTTGGAACAATTATTCTATTCCATTATGAATAGTATCATGAATCCTTTTCATTTTCTAGTAACATAAGAGTATATCTTAGCACCTATCATGTGCTTACATGCCAATTGAAAGGGGCCACTTATCCGCATAAAGTTTCTGAGTAACTTGAGATTTATCACAAATTCATCACAGGGAAGTCTTGTTGTTTACCCATCTCAGTATGACTTTCATTTCCACCTAGATCATGCCTCAGTGTGTAACTCACCTTGTTCCCATTATTGTGGTTGCCCGTGAATTGGCCTGAAATGGCAACTTGAGAGTTGTTATGGCAAAAATATGTCTAGCTCACGGCAACGTGTTCATTCTCTCTAACTAATACATGATTTCATCCAACATTAAGATGTCCTAGTTACATAAGTTCACTTGTGTGAGATTGAAAGTTGAGCAGCCTTATGATGAGCATATTGAATTGAAAGACAAACTCGTCGTATCTCTTGTCCTCTCACATAGGATCAAATATTGGCAAAGGTTAAGCTATGGGAATGATAATAATCTCACAAGTGTTCAACTTCTTTTCATCCTCGTAAGCTTGTGGCATATATTCCTTGTGCTAGTTACTGTTAAGAGTGTAATGCAACTTTGTGTATCTTGAAACCCATATCATATTCAGGGTGCTACAATATTCTCATTTCGAGTTAAACTGATTTTTCCTACATTTCAAGAGCCGACTGGTGTCACATAAGTGCCATCTCTCTTTGAGGCCTACCATTGCCAAACAAGGCACGTATGGAATGAAATAATTGTTGTTGTCCTTTTCCTGGCTCAAAGTATTCTAAGATAACTGACGCTAATGTCTTTATCCTCCAGACCATGCCTCCCATATGTCACATGTCTAAAATGACTCATTTATTTAAATCTCCTAATCATGAACCTGATCCATACATTATCTATGCCTACTAGGCAACTCTATGACTCGTTTGTTGAACCGATGGTGTCACCATAGCGAATCTCCATGTCAGCGCTATTGGTAGTGACCTTCATGTCTCTTTGGATATAACCTCCTGAAATACCGTGCTCAGCACCTTGATGGATTCTTTAATATTTCCAGCGAAATCTCGAACCTCGTTGTTCCTGTTTGTAGCAAATCTATCGAGTACTGTAGGTTCAGGCATGTCAAACAAGCAGCATCATCCCGTGATCAAATATATGGGATAGGAAATTTTATGGTCATAGTCAAGTTAACACATCTTAGAGAAATTGTTGGAGGTTGCCAAAGGTTTAGTTTGGGTGTTCGGCGTGGAGATTTAGAGTTGAAGAAAGTGAATGGGTTATTCTAAATATTTTCTGCATGAGGATGCTATGTGAATTGTCAATAAAGGTAAAGTATGCGAAGTCACATAAGGCCTTATGAAATTTTGAAAGGAAATAGGCTAAACTATGAGTATGATGTTTCCCTATTATTGTTCTTCATGTACCTGGTGTTTCATGTGTCTATGTCTAATAAGGTGAAGATAAGGGACAATGGGATTGTGAGGAGCAACTATTTGCTATCCTTGTTAGAAAAGTCCGGGAGTTGAGATTGGCTCCGTTAATGTATTATGGCGAAGTCTGTAAGTTGAGGAGACCACATGGAGGAAAAAAAAAGTGTTAAGGAAATAAAATGTTCCCACTTGAGTGTATAGTTAAATGATTGTGATTTGAAAGGTACTTCTGTGTGTTATGATTTAAATATGTGCAGCTCATGTCCAGATACCACTCTTGATAGTATAATGTCTGTAATGATGAGATTAGTGACATTGTTATACATGGTGATGTTTTGTCAAGTTGCAGATGTGTTGTTAGGAATTGTTTTGGTGTTGCTCTGGCAGGTGGATAGGCCCAGTTACAGGGGAGACTCTGGCGAAATGTTTTTTAAAATTTAGGGAGTTAGCCAAATTTTGAAACTGCTGGTGTGTGAACCAACAGTTGAACCACATTGAATGCTAATGACAGATTTTGACCCTCATTCCAGGACGAATGATCCTAAATGGGGGAGAATGTAACACCCCAAAAATTTTTGAAGTATTTTAGTGTAAAGCCCCGTAATTTTCATAAATGAATGAATTCAAGGTTTCGTGCTGCTGGAGTAGGCTTACGTGTTTGAGGATGGTATAAGATCTTCGCTGCGAGTTTGCTCGCCGCGGTTCGAAATTTTTAGGTTGAACAATGCATCGGAAAGTAAAGGAAAATCTTTGGCGGAAAAGTGCGTTTATGCGGCCCATTATGCGGCCGCATAATCACTCTGCGGACCGCATAATGGCCGCAGAAAGAATCAGTAAGTTTGGCCAACTTGAGGTCCGTTTTGCGGTCAATTCTGCGGCTGCATAATCACTATGCGGACCGCATATAGGTCGCATAATCCCTCTTGTGTTTTTGCTGAGGGTGTTCTGCGGTGCATTATGCGACCGCAGAACGAGTATGCGGACCGCATACTGATCGCATACCTGGGCCGAAAGTTCAAGCCCCTTAGGGCCATTTCTGCGGTCACTTTGCAGACCGTATAACCATTATGCGGTCGCATATGCGACCGCAGTCCTATGTCGGGGCACCCATTTTTTTAATTTAAAACCTAACCCCCATTCCGTTAAAACACTCCTTTAGTCTATTTTGAAGCTCATTTATGATATTTCTAGTGAGAGAGAGAGAGAGGGTTCTAGAGGGAGGGCCTAATTTTTATCAATTGATCTTGAACCAGCACTCAAAGCCTTGGAAATATTCAAGTAGAGCGCCAAAATTCTTCACCCTAAAAGGTAAGGCTTCATCACCCCAACTCTTAATTTCAAACATAGCTATAATGGGGTATTAGTGTGATACTTCATGGGTATGAGGGTGGTTCTACTTGCACGCATGTAATAAAGAGTGTGGGAAAAACAGGTGAACTAGAACCATGGACGTTTTCCTAATTTTGGGTTTAATTAGTATATTGCTAAAATAGATTGAGGTTGCTAAGGGTTTCGGATAATTGTAGAGTCTAAAGAAGCGTGATTGAGGTATGTTGGCTAAACTTTCTCTCTTGGAATTGAATTCCATAATATTTCTGTAAGTTTCAAAGTGTGGGTTACGTATTAAATGGTTATGGCTTTGAGTCTTATTTAAATGAAAGATAGAATTGTCTAAAAGCTTTTGTACTAAATTCATGCCCATTAGTGGCTGCTTTAACTAATGCTTTGATTTATAAATATATCAAGTGTGATTCGAGTTTTATATACTCATGTGTTGAAATTGTACATTGTCATTTCTGGGGGAAAGTATTACAAGAGTAAATGGTGTATTGACTGTTTATGATTTTTCATGTGTGTTTCTATTGTTGGTTGGTATGCTTCATTCTTTGGAAAGAAACCATTTGTGTTTGAAGTTTCCATTTTAAATGTATTTTTATGATTTTTAAAATATCCTATATGTTGATACTTGATGGTGATCTTTGAAATTGAAAGAGGTGAAAGTGTGGAATATGAAATATGGCCATCGTGCCAGGAATAAAGAATCTTGTGAATGGCCTAATGAGCCAAGGAAATATTGTTGTTCTGAATTACTGGAAATACTAATGAGAATTCATACAATGTGAAAGATGTTGAGGTGAGTACAATTGTATTTATGATATTTCCTTTGGCAAATCAAATCAAAACTATTTTTGGGAGCTTCATTAGCAATACCGAGGAAGGGTGGGTCATAAGGCCCACACCTGAAACTGCACGTGCTGGTGTAGGGGTGGATTGTGATATTATTCCCCTTAATTAAGATGAAACTGGAACCTTTGTGGATTGGAAAAGTCAACCCGCACGACATATATGGGAAGGCGACCTAGCTGATCGGGTGGAGATCAGATGCCATATTGCTCATATGGTGGTACTACTCTTGGTAACAACTTTCTTTCGCATCACATGTCAAACCACATTGTTCGTGGGGAGATGGCCTAGCCGATCGGGCGTGATCGGACTCCGTGCTAACAAAGACGGTGGTATATCGGTGCTAATGATCTCCCAACCAAAATTATATATGAAGTTTGTATTTTGAAAATTATTATGTTTTAACTGGACGTTTGGATATTGTTGATTGTGACTTGTTGTTTCTGTGTGTTGCCTTTTCTTATATGGGCATTCTATTTTGAAAGAGGATTTTTAGCTATACATACTAATGCTATTCGATAGTACTAATGTCCCTTTTGCCGGGGGCGCTGCATCTTTAATGGATGCAGGTGGTTCTTCAGCAGGCGGCATTGATCAGTGATAGCAGTACACTCTTTTCAGTTGATTTGGCGAGCCCCACTTCATTTTGGGGTCATGTATCTTTTGCTTCTCATGTATAGTGTTTTGAGGTATAGCCAGGGCCTTGTTGCCGGCGTTTCCATATTACTCTTCTATTGTATTTAGAGGCTCCGTAGACAGGTTGTGTGTTATGGTTGATGTTGGGAATTGAACTAGAAATGTTGGTACTTGGAAATTATGTTTTTCATTAATTCTATAAACTCATAATGTTTAGGAAATTATGAATGAAGCTACTAATGGGAATGAAAAGGAAGTTGTTAATAAAATCTTTTCAGTGATTGATTAATGGAGTACATCTCCTCTTTATTCATGGATGAGTTTGGGTAGAAGGAAGTCTAATAGGCTTGCTCGGCATACATTGTAGTAGTGTCAAACAGCACGAAAAGGTTATGAAGAACGACCAGCCCACCACCCTGAATTTATTTGGTATTTATCCACACCCTTAATCCTCCAAAACTCCACAAAACAGCAGTAAAACACGCACCCCAACAGCAACACAAAATAGTCCTCAACACAGTCCGCTACAAGTGAATAACTCGAACTTATGGCTTCCGATTACCTTCCCGTGAGTTCTTACAAATATAGAATGACTTACTATGCATATACAGCAGAAACAAATGGATGAAAGAGAGCAGTAAACTTACCTTATTTTTTGGATAACTCAGCTCCTATCTTGGTTCTTTAAACTCTAGGCTTTACCTCCAATTAGAACTTGAAAGGGAGAGAAAATCAATTAGGTTTTGTGAAAATTTTTTTGGGGGATTTTTGTAGAGATTATGTCTGGTTATTTTGACCTATTATCAGTCTAATATATGATGGGGATAGGCCGTTAAAAATTCCTCTTTCGATGACCCGAACTGGCCCATTTTTGGATTATCGTTTAAGCAAGTAGGTGACAGTCTGCGCAGTCTCACAAAAATGACCATATTTCTTTACTCCGATATCGTATTGACAAATGATTTAATGCGTTAGAAAATAGACTCATAGATATTTAATTTGATGGGTGAAAAAAACCATAAAATCTATGTATATTGGGAGAAAATGGCAGTTACATTTGACCCAAAGTTTCAGTAAAACTTATGAACGTAACTTGTGATGACTTTCATCGACTTTTGTTCCACCACTCGCTTGACTTCAAACCATAACACACGACTATCATATGAATAATATAAATAATAACATAACCTCCTTATCATGTTAAACACACTGGTCTCACCCTAAAAGTACATGCTATAACATTCCCAACTTGTCAGCTTTCGACGAAACATTATTTTCTTCAATTCCTTTAGCTTCTGAACCTTCCAACCCTCTTTGTACTTGTTGTTCATGATCTTCAATATTTGTAACCTCCGAGGTAACATGATTAACTTACTTTATATATTTTCAAAGATGAGCTCATTTTTGGTCCTATATTAGTTTGCTCACGACGCAGTTTTACGTACGAAAATATAGGGTGTAACATCATCTCCCCCTTGGGAACATTTGTCCTCGAATGTTTACTCTTAGAGACTTTGGAAAATATTTGCCAGAGTATACTCCGTACACTAGACGAAAACCAACCTACACGCAGCCAGAAAACATACTATGCATACACATGGCCAATGTCTATAAATAGCAACACTTTGCCTCACACAGTCGTAAATCATAAATACTGAAAGTCAGGAAATAAAAGCTTACCTGATGACCTACTAGCCTGAATAGAGTTGTGCTGTAGCATCCCATCTCGAGCCATATATTTAGTTTGAAATAAGTGAAGGTATTTAGAATTCATTTCTTCCTTCGCTTCCCATGTCATCTCTTCCACATTCTTTCTTCTCCATAAAACCTTCACGGAGGCTATCTCCTTATTTCGTAGCTTGTGGATTTGTCGGTCTAGGATGGCAACTGGAATTTCCTCGAATGACAAGTCCTCCATAATCATCATCCATGGGCACCACTCTGGTAGGATCACCAATGCACTTCCGTAGCATAGATTCGTGGAACACCGGATGGACGGACTCCAGTTCTGAGGGAAATTCTAACTCATAAGCTACTTGGCCCACTCTCTGAATGATCTTATAAGGCCCAATATACCGTGGGCTAAGCTTTCCATTCTTGCCAAACCTTATCATGCCCTTTATAGGGGATACCTTTAAGAATACCAGTCATTAACCTCGAACTCTAAGTCTCATTGCCGCACATCAGAATATGACTTCTGACGACTCTGAGCTGTCAACAGTCACTCTCGGATAAGCTTTACTTTCTCTACGACCTGCTGAACTAGGTTTGGCCCATGTAATAAAGATTCTCCAACATCAAACCACCCTATAAGAGATCTGCACTTACGCCCATACAAAGCCTCGTACGGAGACATCTGGATACTGGAGTGGTAACTGTTATTATATGCAAACACGACAAGAGGTAGATGTTTATTCCAACTTCTTTTAAAATCCAACACACATACTCGTAACATTTCCTCGAGCGACTGAATTGTGCGCTCGGCTTGTCCATCAGTCTGTGGATGAAAAGTTGTGGTGAGATTCACCTGAGTCCCTAGACCTCTCTGAAATGACCTCCAAAAATGTGCTGTAAACTGGACCCCACGCTCAGATATAATGGATATTGGTACTCTGTGTAGTCACACTATCTCCTTAATATATAACTTCGCATAATCTTCTGTTGTATATGTAGATCTGAACGGTAGGAAATAAGCTGATTTTGTGAGCCTATCGACTATCACCCATATAGAATTAAACTTACGATGAGAATGAGGTAAACCCGTGACAAAGTCCATGTTTATCGCCTCCCATTTCCATGTCAGGATCTCTATAGTCTGCATTAGTCCTCCGGGCTTCTGATGCTCTACCTTCACTTGCTGGCAACTAGGACACTGGGCGACAAACACATCAATGTTCTTCTTCATATCGTTCCACCCGTACACATCCATAATGTCATGATACATCTTCGTCGACCCAGGATGAATGGAGTACCACGAATAATATGCCTCTGACATAATCCTGTCTCATAGCCCTGCTACATCTGGAACACACAGACGAAACCTGTATATGAGAACCCCATCTCCCTTGAGCTCTAACAATAGCTTCTTCTGCTGCAGAACTCACTCTCTCAACTCAACCAACTCGGGGTCCTCGTACTACCTTTCCTTGACTTTAGCTATGAGAGATGATTTTGCAGTGTTTTTGAGTACAACTCCACCATCGTCAGAATCAACTAACCGAACTCCCAAACAAGCGAATTGATGAATCTCTCTAGTTAATTGTCTTTTCTCGGACTCTACATGTGCTAATATACCCATAGATTGGCGACTTAAGGCATCTGCTACAACATTAGCTTTCCCTGGATGGTAGAGAATGTTAACATCATAATCTTTCAATAACTCAAGCCATCGCCTCTGTCGCAAATTCAACTCTTTTTACTTGAAGATATATTGCAGGCTTTTATGATCTGTAAATATCTCAAAATAAACACCACATAAATAATGCCGCCATATCTTAACTGCATGGACAACTGTAGCTAACTCGAGGTCTTGGGTTGGATAATTCTTCTCATTCTTCCTTAACTTCCTTGAAGCATACGCAATTAACTTCCAATGTTTCATTAGGACACATCCTAACCCGACACCTGAGGCATCACAATACACAGCATAACTCTCTGGACCATCTAGAAGTGTTAGAAGTGGCGTTGGGGTCAACCTATTCTTAAGCTCTTGGAAACTCCGCTCGCAAGCCTCCATCCACTGAAACTTAGTTGATTTCTGCATCAACTTCGTCAATGGTGCCAAAAGGGAAGAAAAACCCTCTACGAACCTCCGGTAGTATCCTGCTAAGCCTAGAAAGCTACAAACCTCTGTCGGAGTGGTAGGTCTAGGCCGATATTTCATGGCCTCAATCTTTTGAGTGTCTACCTTAATACCCTCATCGGATACAATATGCCCCAAAAATGCCACAGACTTCAACCAGAACTCATATTTAGAAAACTTAGCATATAACTTACGATCACAGAGGGTTTGGAGTACCGCTCGCAGGCGGTCTGCATGATCATCCTCTAAACTTGAATATACCAGAATATCATCAATAAATACTATCACGAATATATCTAAAAATGGCCGGAGTAGGCTATTCATCAAGTCCATAAATACGGCGGGGGAATTCGTCAACCCAAAGGACATGCCAAGGAACTCGAAGTGGCCATATCGGGTCCTGAAGGCTGTCTTCAGAATATCTTACTCCTGAACTCTAACCTGGTGGTATCCCGACCTCAAATCTATCTTTGAATAGAATCTAGCCCCCTGCAACTGATCAAATAAGTCATCGATTCTTGGAAGTGGATACTTATTCTTAATAGTTACCTTGTTCAGCTGCCTATAATCAATACGTATCCTCAGCGAGCCATCTTTCTACCGTACAAACAGTACTGGTGCACCCCAAGATAAGGTACTGGGCCTGATGAAACCTTTCTCCAACAAATCTTTTAACTTCTCCTTCAACTCCTTCAATTCGGCAGGTGCCATTGTATATGGAGGGATGGATATATGTTGAGTTCTTGGAAGTAAATCAATGCTAAAATCAATCTCTCGCTCTGAAGGAATACTTGGAAGCTCATCTAGAAACAGATCTGCATAATCTTTGATTACCAGAATAGACTGAAGTGTATGTATCTCAACATCCGCATCTCTAACTCGATCATTTTTCTCGCCTTCGGATAGGAAATAAAGCTACCTCTGGGCGTCACTGTATTACCTACCCATTCAAGGACTGTCTCACCCGAAAAATAAAATCTGGCTGCCTTTGCTCGGTAATCAACTGTGTCATAGCAAGATGCCAACCAGTCCATGCCTATTATAGCATCAAAATCCATCATCTCTAGCTCAACTAGGTCGGCTGAGGTCTGACGACTACAAATTGTCACCGTACAACCTCGGTAACCCGTCTAGGAATAATCGGTTCTCTGATCGGTGTAGATACTGCAACAGGGTCACTTAGTATTTCAGGCACTATACCAAACTTACCCGCGACAAATGGGGTAATATATGATAATGTAGATCCTGAGTCTATCAAGGCATAAGTATCGTGAGAGCAAATGGTCGATATACATATCACAACGTCTGGTGAAAACTCCTGGTCCTGTCTAACTGCTAAAGCATAGATACAGTTCTGATTAATGCCTGAACTGGAACCTCTACCATTGCCTCGACCTCTACCAGCCGAAGACTGAGACTCACATCCTGAAGGATGCACAGACATAGATGATCCTATTGCTAAACCTGATGGTTGTTCCATACCCCCAGAATCTTTATTTGGGCAATCTCGCATCATATGCCTCGGACGCCAACATGTATAACAAGCATCAGAACCTGCTCGGCATTGGCCCAAATGTCCTGTACCATAGATGTCACACCGCGGCGGAAATAACCATGTCTGCCTTGAACTTCATTATCGCTGCAAACCTAACTCTTGTGAGGGCATAGTAGCAACTATGGATGGTGCATATCTGGCCAATGAGTCAAAACGGAGGCTATATTCTCGAACACTCATATTGCCCTGCTTGAGGGCTAGAAACTGATCGACCAAGCCTGTCGGATCTCCTGCGGTAATTATTGGTCAAGGAAGGCATCTAAAAAATTTTCCCAACTAGCTGGAGGTGCATCACGTGCCCAGGACCTCTCCCATCCCTCGTACCAAAGGATGGCTATATCTCGGAGTCGAAAAGCTGCTAGCTTAACTTCCTCTTTCTCTGTTGCATGCATAACCCGAAGGATCCTGTGAAGCTGATCTATGAAATCCTGCGGTTCCTCCCTCTGATCTGTCCCCATGAACTCTGGGGGACTCAAAGAAATAAACTCTCGGACCCTTGAACTCCCAGACCCCTCAGAAGATCCTGCACTAGCTGATGTCCTAGCTTGTTGCTGGGTAGCTATCAACTATGTCAACAAATGCACCGCACTCCTCAAGTCCTGATCTGATAGAAGTGGAGGGTGAACTAGATGTGCGGTATCCCTAGGAATGTCCTCAGGTGGTGGAGGAGCCGATAATGGTTGAGTAGGGGTCTCGCCCTGGGCCTCAGACTGGGACCCATCTACTGGGGGTACCCTGCTGGTCCCCTCACCTGCTGCTGTATCTCCCCTCTGGCTAGCCGTAGTCTTCCTAGTCACCGTCATCTATGTATGCAAACACCAACACATAAGTTTAACTCAAATTTCCTATAACTCAGTTCTACAGCACGATTTAGATTTGAAAGAAGGGTAACCAACTCCTAAATGCTCTGTAGTTCCCTGTTTATATTATGTGGTGCACAACACATCTATAAATAAGACCCTACTAGACACGACTTGTAGACTCCCTAGTTCAGAACTGCTCTGATACTAAGTTTGTCACACCCTGAACCTGGGGGCGGACCGACACCCGGCGCCTTACCTAACCTAGCATACCAAATTGCGACTAAGGGACTCTGAACATATAATGTCATAATTTGGCCATGGGGCCACATTGCAAGATAATTTGCGAAGCAAAATATAAAGCTGAATGGAAACTAACTCTCACTAAACATCAATATAAAGCTCGGCTGACAATGCCGTCATAACTACTACAGTTGACAAACCACCAAAATATACATACCATGTCTACAAGCACAACATACTGCACTAATTGACATGATATGTCTACAAGTCTCTACTGATGGATGTATTGTTCTCGGAACAGGGCCCCCAACCTACCCATAACATATATACATACATATAAAAGATGTACACGAAACCCTAGAACATATAACTCCGAAGGACGTGGAGCTTACCGACCAGGCTGAACTCAGGGAACACCTATTGAGGAGGTCTACCCGTCTGTCTATCTGAACCTGCACGTATGAAATACAGCCTCCCCAGAAAAGGGACGTCAGTACAAAATAATGTACCGAGTATGTAAGGCAATAACATAACTGAAAACTGAAACTGAACTGAAATATAATAACTAAAAGTATTTGGGTGTCAAAGATGATCTGGAGATATACTTACCTACTGATACTAACTCAACTCCTTCAATATAGTAAGCAAAATAAATGTCCGGCCCTATAAGGCTCAGTACGTGTAACTGCTCGGCTATAGTAGGCTCGCTCATTGTCACTCGGCCATACTAGGATCTGTATCTCAGCCATCCTAGGCTCACTCATAATCGTTCGGCCACAGTAGGCTCGGTATATATAACTTACCATCTGATCATAGGTTTCCCAATAGGGGCCTGCCCACCGATTATGGCTCGATGGTGGTGAACATACTATAATATTGTATATATATAGACCCTTTGCTCTCTTGACCGGAAGAAGACAATACTCAATTGAATATAAAGTCTCGATAAGGGAGAATACTGTAACTTATGAGACTAGGATAACGTAAATATATTCATGAATACGAACTTCTCTTTATGTCTCATTATCAAACACATGTAGCTACGAGAACTTGCCAAAATGAAGGAAGGGCTTAGCCTTAACATACCTTATCACAATATTTCCAATCACCAAGTTGAACTCGCCTATTCGCACCTTAATATACAACAACGATAATAATACTATCATTAATTTACGAAAGGTACAATTGTCACAGAACGAACGACAAGCTTATTTTGTATTAAAACGGGCAGCATCTCCCCTATAATCCTTACTTCCTCCAAATTCAAGATAACACAAAAAACACAAGAATACAACAATAAATACCTACATACATTTTTTTTTCAACCTTTTATACACCACAAAATACCACAATCTAGCCCAACACACCCAAATCTCTTCATACACAAAATGACCACTATAGTAGTGTCAAATAGCACGGAAAGGTTACGACGAACGACCAACCCACCACCCTGCATTTATGTGGTGTTTCTACACACCATTAATCCTCCCAAACTCCACAAAATAGTAGTAAAACACGCAGCCCAACAGCAACACAAAACAGTCCACAACACAGTCCGCTACAAGTGAATAACTCGAACTCACGACTTCCGATTACCGTCCCATGAGTTCTTACAAATATAGAACGACTTACTATGAATCTACAGAAGAAACAAATGGATGAAAGAGAGCCGTAAACTTACCTTATTTGTTGGATAACTCAGCTCCTATCTTGGTTCTTCAAACTCTAGGCTTTACCTCCAATTAGAACTTGAAAGGGAGAGAAAATCAATTGGGGTATGTGGGAAATATTTAGTAGAATTTTTGCAGAGATTATGTCTGGTTATTTTGAACTATTATCAGTCTAATATATGAAGGGGATAGGCCTTTAAAAATGCCTCTTTCTATTACCCAAACTGGCCCATATTTGGACGACCCGAACTGGCCCATTTTTGGATTCTCGTTTAAGCAAGTAGGCGATAGTCTGCGCAGGCTCACAAAAATGCCCATATCTCTCTACTTCGATATCGTATTGATAAACTTTTTAATGTGTTAGAAAATAGACTCATATATATTTAATTTTATGGGTGCAAAACCCCATAAATCTAAGTATATTAGGAGAAAATAGCAGTTACATTTGACCCAAAGTTTCAGTAAAACTTATGAACGTAACTTGTGATGTCTTTCATTGACTTTTGTTCCACCACTCGCTTGACTTCAATAAATAACACACGACTATCGTACGACTAACATAACACATAACATAACCTCCTTATCATGTTAAACACCCTGGTCTCACTCCAAAAGTACATGCTATAATATTCCCAACTTGTCGACTTTTGAGAAAACATTATTTTCTTCAATTCCTTTAGCTTCTAAACCTTCCAACTCTCTTTGTACTTTTTGTTCATGATCTTTAATATTTATAACCTCCGAGGTAACATGATTAACTTACTTTATATATTTTCAAAGATGATCTCATTTTCGGTCGTACATTAGTTTGCTCACGATGTAGATTTACATACGAAAATATAGGGTGCAACACTCTTGTAGCCAGGAGGAGCATGCCCCGCATTTGAGGATTGTGTAGCGGTTGAGGGAGGAGAAGCTTTATGCCAATTTCTCCAAGTATGAGTTCTGGCTTAGTTCCGTGGCGTTCTTGGGGTACGTGGTGTCCAGTTTGGGGATTCAGGTGGACCCAAAGAAAATAGAGGCAATTCAAAGTTGGCCCAGACCGTCCTCAGCTACGGAGATTCAGAGCTTCCTCGGTTTGGATGGTTATTATCATCGCTTCGTGGACGGTTTCTCATCTACTACATCGCCTTTGACCAAATTGACCCAGAAGGATTCTCCTTTCAGGTGGTCGAATGAGTGTGAGGAGAGCATTCAGAAGCTCAAGACTGTCTTGACCACAACTTTAGTTCTAGTTTTGCCTTCAGCTTCAGGATCTTATACGGTGTATTGTGATGCTTCTCGGATTAATATTAGATGTGTCTTGATGCAGGAGGGAAGAGTGATTACTTATGCTTCGCGCCAGTTGAATCCCCATGAGAAGAACTACCCTGTTCATGATTTGGAGTTGGCTGCCATCGTTCATGCATTGAAGATTTGGAGGTATTATCTCTACGTTGTGTCTTGTAAGGTATTTACGGATCATCGGAGTCTCCAGCACTTGTTCAAACAAAAGGATCTAAATTTTAGGCAGCTGAGATGGTTGGAATTGTTAAAGGATTATGATGTCACTATTCTGTATCATCCCGAAAAGGCCAATATAGTGGCCGATGCCTTGAGTAGAAAGACGGTGAGTATGGGTAGCCTTGTATTCATTCCTATTGGTGAGAGACCGCTTGCAGTTGATGTTCAGGCCTTGGCCAATCAGTATGTGCGATTAGATGTTTCGGAGCCCAGTCGGGTTCTAGCTTGTGTGGTTTCTCGGTCTTCTTTATATGATCGCATCAGAGAGCGCCAATATGATGATCCTCATTTGCTTGTCCTTAAGGACACAGTTCAGCACGGTGATGCTAGAGATGTTACTATTAGGGATGATGAGGTGTTGAGGATGTAGGGTCGAATTTGTGTGCCTAATGTAGATGGGCTATATGAGTTGATTCTTAAGGAGGCCCACAGTTCGCGGTATTCCATTCATCCAGGTACCGCGAAGATGTACCAGAACTTGAGGCAGCACTATTGGTGGAGAAGAATGAAGAAGGATATAGTGGGGTTTGTAGCTCGGTGCCTTAACTGTTAGCAGGTGAAGTACGAGCATTAGAGACCGAGTGGATTGATTTAGATGCTAGAGATTCCAGAGTGGAAATGGAAGCGAATCACCATGGATTTTGTAGTTGGGATCCCACAGACTTCGAAGAAGTTCGATGCTATTTGGGTGATTGTGGATCAGTTGACCAAGTCTGCACACGTCATTCCTGTTGGGACTACTTATTATTTGGAGCGGTTGGCAGAGATTTACATCTGCGAGATCGTTCGCCTTCATGGTGTGCCAGTGTCCATCATTTCAGATCGGGGCACGCAGTTTACATCACAGTTTTGGAGAGCCGTGCAGCGAGAGTTTGGCATCTGGGTTGAGTTGCGTACAATATTTCACCCTCAGACGGACGGGCAGGCTGAGCGTACTATTCAGATATTGGAGGACATGCTACACACTTATGTTATTGATTTCAGGGGTTCATGGGATCAGTTCTCTACCGCTCGTAGAATTTGCCTACAACAACAGCTACCAATCGAGAATTCAGATAGCTCCGTATGAGGCTTTGTATGGGAGGCAGTGTCAATCTCCAGTGGGTTGGTTTGAGCAGGGTGAGGCAACGCTATTGGGTACTGACTTGGTTCAGGATGCTTTGGACAATGTTAAATTGACCTAGGATCGGCTTCGCACGACGCAGTCTTGACAGAAGAGTTACACCGATCGGAAGGTTCGTGATGTTTCTTACATGGTTGAGAAGAAGGTACTGCTCAAGGTTTCATCCATGAAGGGTGTTATGAGTTTCCGGAAGAAGAGCAAGTTGAGCCCTCGGTATATTGGGACATTTGAGGTACTTTAGAGAATTGGAGAGGTGGCTTACAAACTTTCCTTTCAGCCTAGTTTGTCGAGTGTGCATCCAATGTTCCATGTTTCTATGCTCCGGAAGTATGTCAGCGATCGGTCTCATGTTTTGGATCCGTTTCATGTTTTGGTGTAAAGCCAGTGGCCATTTTGGATCGACATGTTCGAAAGTTAAGATCAAAGAACACAACTTCAGTGAAGGTATAGTGGAGAGGTCAGCTAGTTGAGGAGGCTACTTGGGAGAAAGAGCGGGAGATGTGGAGTATATATCCATACCTATTTGAGACTCCAGGTACGTTTCCCAACCTGTTTAAGGATGAAAGTTTGTTTAAGAGGGGAGAAGGTAACGACCCAACCAGTCGTTTTGAGACTTATAGCCCCGTTCCCCCATTCACTGCTCATTTTGTGTTTTATAACTGTTATGTGACTTGCCGGGTTAGTCGGTTCCGGTCCGGAGGGATTTCGAAATGAACTAACACACTTAGCCTCAAGGCTGGAAGCTTAAGTTGAAAAGGTTGACCAGATGTTGACTTATGTTTAAACGACTACGGATTGGAGTTTTGATGGTTCTATTAGCTCCATTGGGTGATTTTGTACTTAGGAGAGTGTCCGGATTGTGATTTGGAGGTCCGTAGTGGAATTAGGCTTGAAATAGTAAAAGTTGGAAATTTGAAAGTTTGACCGAGAGTGGACTTTGTGGATACCGGGCTCTTATTGGAGTTTCAGGAGTTGGAGTAGGTCTGTGGTGTCATTTTTGACTTGTGTGCAAAATTTGGGATCAATCGGACGTGGTTTGATAGGTTCAACATCATCTGAAGAAATTGGATTTCCGAAGTTTCATTAGAATTGAATTAGGGTGCGATTCATATTTTTTGATGTTGTTTGATGTGATTTGAAGGATCCACTAAGTTCGTATCGTATTTTAGGACTTGTTGGTCGAGGTCCCGGGGGCCTCGAGTGGAGTTCAGATGGTTAATGGATCGAATTTGAGTTCGGAAGACTGTTGTAGCTGAAGTCTGCAGGTGTAATTGCACCTATAGAAAATTGGTCGCAGGTGCGAGCTTGCAGGTGCCAGTTGGGAAGCGCAGAAGTAGAGGTAGGACTGGGGTTGAGGAGCGCAGATGCGGAAGGGACTCCGCAGGTGCGGACTCGCACCTGTGCGTGCAGGATAGCAGAAGCGGAAAAAGGATTGGAGTCACTGGTTCATAGAAGCGTATGGATTGCGCAGATGCGCACCCGCAGAAGCGGGAATTTTGACCACAAAATTGGTTGGCCAGTCTTAAGTGGTTTCTGTAGATGCAGATGATTGACCACAAAAGCGGCCCAATGAACCGCCGAAGCAAAAAGACTGGGCAGAACATTTAAATTAAAGGGTTCGCGATTTTGCTTCATTTTAAACATTTCAAGCTCGGGATTGGGCTATTGTTTAGAGGGTTTTGAAAGGGATTCTTGAGGTAAGTCACTTGTGCTCATTTTTGTTCAATAATCTTGTTTCCCCATTGAATTTCCCACCTAGTTTGTGTGTATTTAAGGTGGAATTTGGGAGTTTGAGGCTAGGGATGTGGAGAGTTTGATTTGGGGATTTGACTGATAATTTGGTGTCGGATTTTGGTAAAGTTGGTATTGTTGGACTAGTGGTTGAATGGGCTTTCAGGTTTTTTGACTTTTATTGGATTCCGTGATGTGGGCCCGTGGGCCGACTTTTGAGTTGACTTTTGGCTTTTGATTAATAACTTAGTATTTTCTTATGGAATTGATTCCTTTAGCCCGTGTTGATTGTATCGAACTGTTTGTGACTAGATTCGAGGCATTTGGAGGCCAATTTGCGAGGCAAGAGTGTGTTGGAGTAGAGACTTTCACGGTTTGAGGTAAGTAACAGTTCTAAATTTGGTTCTGAGGGTATGAAACCCCATACTATATGTCATGTGATTGGTTTTGAGGTGACGCAGATGCTAGGTGACGAGATCGGGCTACACGCCGCAGCATGTTTTACTAATTTATGCCATGATTGGCTTGTTATAGTGCTTTGGCTATAGGAGCCCCTCCGGAGTTTGTACACACCTCCAGTGAGCATAGGTACCTACTGTGTGCGAGTGCCGAGCACCGAGTGCCAAGTATCGAGTGCTGAGAGACTGTGAGGAATGAGTGAGTCTGAGGTTGGAGTGAATGGGAGGACTGAGTGATAGTTGCTCTGAGATTATTCACTTGATTTTCATTAGTGTTGTACTTCAGCTGGCATGTATCACTTTCATGAAATTTCTGAGAGATATTATATCATGTTTCAATGAACTTGACTTGACTTAACTGTTTTGGCCTTAATTGTCGAATTTGAAAGCATGCGTACCTTTCTATGTTGTAATTTCTATAATTGAACTATATATGTGAAGCTTGTCATTGCTTTCAATTCTTATTTAGTCTTGTTAGTTACTGAGTTGGTTGTACTCACGCTACACCCTGCAATTCGTGTGTAGATCTAGGTGTTTTCGGACACGGTGGGTGTTGATTTCTTTACGTTACTTGATCATTTGGAGATTACAAGGTAGCTGCCCCGGCATTCGCTGACCTTGTCTCTCCTTCCCTATCTTTCAAATTTATGTATTTAGTTTTAGTCTTTCATAGACAGTATTTTCCAAACTTGTGTTGTATAGATGCTCATGTACTCCATGACACCCTGATGTTGGAAATTTTTGTATTGGGTTTGGACCTTCTATCCCGTTTTATTGGGAATTTGATGACTTAAACCTGTGTTAGTATATTTTTCATTTACAAGTATTGAAAGTATTTTTAAGTGTCGGCTTGCCTAGTACCACGTTAGGCGCCATCACGACAGGCTAGGTTTTGGGTCGTGATAATAATATCAAGTGTTTTCGAGCTCCAAACATTATCACGAACGATTTATGCCGAGGTCGTACGACCCGATCCAGAATAATGTGTACACTGCCGAGGGTCGAGAAGCACAAACCATAGATGTATCTATTATACTATCAGGGCATTTGGCCCGCTCCACAAGAAGAGAGAATACACTATGAACCCCCGATTTAAGAGCTACCACAAGACTAGTACACAAGGAAGCACTATTTTCCGAATCATACTTAAACTACTCGGAATGACACTAAATTTTTCATGCAAGTCACAAATCACCATACGGAACTATTCCCAGGCTCGAAATCCCAACCAGACCTTGATAACATCAAATCCTATTTCAACCCAAATTTGAAGAACTTGAAAACCTTCAATGCACCAACTTTCAACTTTATGTGCCAAAACGCTCCCGGGTCATCCCAAACCTAATCCGACCATACGTCTAGGTCCAAAATCATCATACGAACCTATTAGAACTTTTGAATCCCGATTCTGGGGTCGTTTACTCAAAATGTTAACCCAAGTCAAACTTATCCATTTTAAGCCATTACTAAGGAACTAAGTGTTCCGATTTCAACC
This sequence comes from Nicotiana tabacum, assembly GCF_000715075.1. NCBI lineage: Eukaryota > Viridiplantae > Streptophyta > Magnoliopsida > Solanales > Solanaceae > Nicotiana > Nicotiana tabacum. The sequence goes on from NC_134102.1 coordinate 80,561,296, forward strand.
CGAAATTCCAAACACGAACTAACCATTCCCGCAAGTCATAAAATAGTAAAATAATATATTGGGAGTCTTATTAGGGGAAATTGGATCTAGAAAGCAAAATGACCGGTCGGGTCATTACACTTTCCACCTCTTAGACAAATGTTCGCCCTCGAACGGGTCTAGAATCATACCTGATATGCTGAATGGTGTGGGTATCTGCTCTGCATGTCCTCCTCAGTCTCCCAAGTGGCCTCCTCGACTAGTTGACCCCTACACTGAACCTTTACCACATTAATCATCTTGGACGTTAACTGGCAAACCTGCCTGTTAACAATGGAAACTAGCTTCTCCTCATAACCTAGACTCTCATCTAGCTGAACTGTGATGTAATCTAACACGTGCGACCTTTCGGCATGGTACTTCCGGAGCATGGACAAGTGGAAAACCGGATGAACTCCCAATAGACTGGGAGGAAAATCAGGCTCATAAGCAACATCCACAACTCGGCTCAACACCTCAAATGGACCTATAAACCTTATGCTCATCTTGCCCTTCTTCCCCAACTTCATGATTCCCTTCATCGGCATGACTTTCAAGAGAACCTTCTTGCTCACCATAAATTCTAAATCACATGCCTTCTGATCCGCGTAACTCTTATGTCTGGACTGTGCTGTGCAAATCGATCCTGAATCAACTTCATATTCTCCAAGGCATCCTTCACTAAATCAGTACCATATAACCTAGCATCAGTGGGCTCAAACCATCTGATGTGCGAACGACATCGCTAACCATACAAAGCCTCAAATGGTGCCATCTTGATGCTAGACTGCTAACTGTTGTTATAAGCAAACTCGGAAAAAGGAAAGATCGATCCCACTGCCCTCCGAAGTCAATTAAACATGTTCTGAGCATATCCTCCAATATCTAAACTGTCCGTTCCGATTGCCCGTCGGTCTGCGGATGAAAGGCTGTGCTGAGCTCTACCCAGGTCCCTAACTCACTCTGTACTGCCCTCCAGAAATATGAGGTAAACTGAGGGTCTCTATCTGATATGATGGAAATAGGCACACCATGCAAATGAACAATCTCCTAAATGTAAATCTAGGCCAATCTCTCTAAAGAATACGTAGTCACAACCGGAATGAAGTGTGACAACTTGGTCAACCTATCGACAATGACCCAAACTGCAACAATCGTCCTCAAGGTCTACGGAAACCCAACTATGAATTCTATAGTGATGCGCTCCCATTTCCATTCAGGTATAACCATCTGCTGGAGTAGGCCACCTGGCCTCTGATGCTCATACTTAACCTGTTGGCAATTCAGGCACCTCGCTACATACTCAACTATGTTCTTCTTCATCCGCCGCAAGCAATAATGATCCCTCAAGTTGGGATACATCTTTGTAGCACATGGATGAATAGAATATCAAGAACTATGTTCCTCCTCTAGAATCATTTCCTTCAATCCATCAACATTAGGAACACATAGTCGACCCTTGATTCGCAGAACACCATCCTCGCTGATAGTAACCTCCTTGGCACCACCCTGTAGTACTGTATCTCTGAGAACCAATAAGTACGGATCGTCGTATTGATGAGCCTTAATCTTCTCGAATAATGAAGATTGAGCAACGACACATGTAAGAACTGAGCTGGGCTCTGAGATATCTAACCTCACAAGTCTGTTAGCCAAGGACAAAATGTCCAAAGCTAATAGCCTCTCCTCGGTTGAAATGAATGCCAAACTACCCATACTCTTGGCCTTTCTTCTCAATGCATCCGCAACCACATTCGCCCTGCCCGGATGATAAAGGATGGTAATATCATAATCTTCTAGTAACTCAAGCCACCTGCGCTGCCTCAAATTGAGATCCATCTGCTTAAACAAATGCTACAATCTGCGATGATTGGTGTAAACCTCATAGGACACCCCATAAAGATAATGCCTCCAGATCTTGAGAGCATGAACTATCGCGGCCAACTCCAAATCGTGTATGGGGTAATTCTTCTCGTGGGGCTTCAGTTAACGTGAAACATATGCAATAACTCGCCCCTCCTGCATCAATACACAGCCCAAACCAATGCGTGAAGCATCACAATAAACAGTATACATCCCTGAACCGGAAGGCAACACTAACACCGGTGTTCATCGGACCACCGGAACAGAGCACCCTTCTGGGCCAATCTAGTTAAAGGTGCTGTAATAGATGAGAAACCCTCCACAAACCGGCGATAATAACCTGCTAACCCCAAGAACCTCCTGATCTTGGTCGTTGTGGTAGGATGAGGCTAACTCTAAACTGCCTCGATCTTCTTGGGATCTACCTTAATACCCTCGCCTGATACAACATGCCCTAAGAATGCCACAAAATCTAACCAGAACTTGCACTTGGAGAACTTAGCATATAGCTTCTGTTACTGCAAGATCTGAAGCACCACTCTCAAATGTTGCTCGTGCTCCTCCATGCTACGTGAGTAGATCAATATGACATCAATGAAAACTATGTCAAATGAGTCAATATATGGCCTGAATACCCGGTTCATCCAGTCCATAAATGCCGCCGGGGCATTAGTCAAGCCAAAGGACATCACTAGAAACTCATACTGGCCATTTCTAGTCCGGAAAGCCATCTTCAGAACATCCGGATCACGAATCTTCATCTGATGATACCCCGATCTCAAGTCAATCTTAGAGAACACTCTGGCACACTACAACTGGTCAAACAAATCATCAATACACGGAAACGGGTACTTTTTCTTAATGGTAACTTTTTTCAACTGGCGGGAATCAATGCACATCCGTATAGTCCCATCCTTCTTCTTCACGAACAATACCGGTGAACCCTAAGGCGACATACTCGGTCTGACGAACCCTTTTGCTAGCAACTCCTCAAGTTGTTCTTTCAACTCCTTCAACTCTTTCGGAGCCATGATGTATGGTGGAATAGAGATAGGCTGGGTACCTGGAGCCAAATTAATGTAGAAATCGATATCGTGATCTGGTGGCATGCCTGGAATATAAAAAGGAAACACATCGGAGAACTCCCGAACCACGGGAACTGAATCAATCATCGGAGTCTCTACAACTGTATCTCGAACATAAGCTAGATTAGCTAAATAACCCTTCTCCTCCATTTTTCGAGCCTTCAAAAAAAAGATAACCCAACTAGGTGCATTTATGGATGAACTATTCCACTCCAATCTAAGCAACTCTGGCATTGCCAAGGTAACAGTCTTGGCATGGAAATCAAGGACAACATGATATGGAGACAACCAGTCCATGCCCAGGATGACCTCAAAGTCGGTCATATCGAGCAACATGAGATCCGCTCTAGTCTCATAACAACAGAAAGTCATGATATAAGACCAATAGATCTGATCCACAACAACAGAATCGACCACTGGTGTGGACACATAAATAGGAGTACCCAAGGACTAACGAGGTACACCCAGAAAATGAGAAAACAGATATGAAACATATGAATATGTAGACCCTGGATCAAATAGTACCGAAGCATCCCTGCGGTAGACAAAAATAATACATGTGATCACGGCATCTGAGGCTACTGCATCTGGTCAGGATGGAAAGGCATAGAACCTAGATAGAGCACCACCTGACTGGCCTCCACCTCTAGAACGACCCCTACCCACCTGCCCTCAACCTCTAGGCGGCCGGACGGTTGGTACGGCGGCTGTAATTATAGGCTGATGACCCTGCTGTAGTGCCTTCCCCCGAAGCCTGGGGAAGAATCTCTTCACATGACCAAGATCCTCGCACTCAAAACAACCTCTCGGTGTGGAAAATGACTGACCCTGAGCCTAACTTTAGGGGACCTGAACTACTACTGAAGGAACCCTAAATGGCGGGTGGATGGTAGGAGCTCTCTGGATTGATGCTGAAATAGGGTCGTACTGGAGCACCCCGAGGAGGAGGCGGTGCTAGAGATGTGGGTCTGCTAGACTGACCGCTCACAATCTAACCTCTGCCCCCAGGCGGAGAACTACGAAACCCCCCAAAATATCAAAACCGCTTATCCCGCGACATCTTCTCTCGGCTCTACTGACGAACACCCTCGATCCTCCGAGCTATCTCCACAACCAGCTCGTAAAGAGTCTTTATCTCAACCTCTTGGGCCATAGTAGCCTGGATACCGGAATGAAAACCCGCAACAAACCTCTGTACTCTCTCTACATCGATGGGGAGTATCATAAGTTAATGGCGAGACAACTCAGAGAATCTCACCTCATAATCGGTCACTGACATCTGACCCTGCTGTAGTTGCTCGAACTGAAACTGCAACTCTTCCCTCTGAGAGGGTGGAATATATCTATCTAGAAAGATACGTGTAAACTGGTCCCAAATCAAGGGAGGAGAACCTGCTGGCCTTCCAAGAAGATAGGACTTCCACCGTCTACGAGCCCTGCCCTCCAGCTGAAAGGTGGTAAAGTCCACCCCGTGGGACTCCAATATCCTCATGTTGTGAAGTCTGTCCCTGCAATGATCAATAAAGTCTGGGGGTCCTCATGTCTCTCACCCTCAAAGACAGGAGGATGTAGTATGGTCCATCTATCCTATAGCTTCTGTGGCTCGCCGGCTGCAGCTGGTCTGGGCTCGGGTATAGCTACTGCAATTGGTTGATCTCTGCCCACGTGTAGGGCGCCCGGGGTCTGATATACTGCATCTGCTTGCCCTGAAGTTTGAGCGTTAGAGGTCTGTGCTCTCTATCCCGCCTGAGGTGTGGCTGGGTGATGTCGCCCAAATTCACACCACTGATTGAGATTGTGAAGCAGTCAATCCAATTATAATTACCCAACTTTGAGTCAGGGTCGATTCCTCAGAGAGTTTATATTGGATTAGGTATATACTTAGACTAGGTATATGACGTGCCTAAAATGCACTTCCACATACCTGGTTCTTTCTTTCTACTTCTAAAATATATACTATTGCTTGTAAATGTAAAGCTATATAACGATATTTTTGGTGTTGTTATTTTTTCAAGTTTATAAAAGATATAGGGCTGTGACTTCCACTTAGGTGTTGTAGGCTTTAGGGCATGTTTCATTGGTTGGGGTGTAATAGACCAATCAACACGCGATTTCCCACTCGATACCTCTTGGTAGTTAGAGTGGTTTTGCCCAATTTGGCTTTCTCAAGTCCAAATGGGTAATTCACAAAATCGTTGATATATGCTGACGTCGGGTCTTACTATCTCTAGATTCAACCCTTTAATTGGGGCTAGCAATTTCTTGAGTTCACCCCAATTTCTTATTAGCCAAGTTTTCCTAGACTTAGACTCTCTTTCTAGAGTAGAGACTAAGTCAATTAGGCATGAATCAATGTTTGCAACCATTAATTCCTAAATTCAAGCAAGAACTAGGCTAAATATTATACACCCAACCTTAAACAAGCCCTAAATCAAACACCCATTAGGTACCCACACTAGGGTTGGGTCACAACCCTAGCTAGAGATTTAGCTACTCATAGGTAAAAATGAAGAAACTAAGGAAGAAAATAAGATTAAACTCATAATAGATGATTAAGGGATGAAAATCCAATATTGAAATGATAAACTAATATAAAATTTCCCAAAGCCGTAAAGGAAAAACGACTATCTACTTTCTGGAGTTTAAACCTAACCAAAATTTGAGAAAAAGAACTATTTATACACAGTTTAAATTATCGGACAAAATTGCCCATGCGGAGGTTCTGCGGCCGCACAATTCTGTGTGCGGTCCGCACCTTGAAGCTGGGCTTTACATGATGGACTTCTGTGGCTGCACAATTCTGGGTTGCGGCTGCACTGTCGCGACCCAAAATCTCACCTGCCCTGATGGCGCCTATTTCAATACTAGGTAAGCCGACAATCTCAATAAAATACCATATCTTTTAAATTTAAAAACATAATATTTATTTTCAGCGGAAGAAATCTCAGAAGTACAAATATAAACACTCCCGAAACCCGGTGTCACTGAGTACATGAGCATCGAAATGATAAGAAAGTCTGAGTACTAAAAACACTGTCTGAAAATATAGAACAGAACAAAAACTAAAAGGAAAGAAAGTCAAGGTCTACGGACGCCAAGCAGCTACCTCGATAATCTCCAACAGATAAAATCTAAAAAACTAGCAACTGCCGTGTCCGGAGGTACCTGGATCTGCACACGAGGTGCGGGGTGTAGTATGAGTACAACCAACTCTACAAGTAACTATATAAGGAGCTTCATAGTTGAGTCCAATTAGAGTAATTTCCAACATAATAATGTAGGAATGCTTTCAAGTTCAACATTTAAGCCCAAAACAGTAATTTCATGTCAAGTTCAACTGAAACATAAGATAATATCTCTCAGAAATTTCCAAACAGGGATATATGACAACTGAAGTGCAACAATAGTGAAATCATATGCATCCTCTCAGGACACAGTCACTCAGCCATTTCATTCACTCAGCACTCATCACTCGCACGCAGTAGGTACCTGCGCTCACTGGGGGTGTGTACAGACTCCGGAGGGGATCCTACACCCCAAGCGCTATAATCCACACAGACAACTCATGTGTTGTACGGACAACTCACGTGCTATAGTATCAATATCTGAATCCGCATGGACAACTCACGTGCTGCACAGACAACTCACGTACTATAGTATAAAATCTGGATCTGCACGGACAACTCACGTGCTGCAGGGACAAATCACGTGCTATAGTATAATATATGAATTTGCACGGACAACTCACATGCTGCACGGACAACTCACGTGCTATAATATAATATCTCACATGCAGGCCCTCGGCTTCACTTAGTCAAAAATATCTTCAGTCTCTCGAGCTCTCAATAATCATGAAAACATCAGCCCAAACAACAATTGTATGATGCATCAATAAGGAACAATAAAGACTGAGATAAAATAACCAATTAAACTGTGACTGAGTAAAAAACAACAATTAAGCAGATAGTGCAATAGGTACATGACCACTGTGGGTCCCTACAGTGCCAACATATGATCTAAACATGATTTGTGGTTCAATTTCTCTACTACATGGAAATGTACAAATAATAACAGATTATTCAACTACACAGTTCCGTGGAATTATGACCAAGTCACAATTCTTACGGTGCACACCCACACGCCCGTCACCTAGCATGTGCGTCATCTCAAAACCAATCACATAACACATAATTAGGGGTTTCATACCCTTAGGGCAAAATTTAGAACTGTTACTTACCTCAAGCCGTGTAATTCTTTATTCCGCAATGTCTTTGCCTCGTGAATTGGCCTCCAAACGCCGCGAATCTAGCCACAAATAATTCGATTCAGTCAATAAAATTTATTGGAATTAATTCCATAAGAAAATACTAATTTTCCAACAAAATCCGAAAGTTAGCTCAAAAATCACCCGTGGGGCGCACGTCTCGGAACCCGACAAAAGTTACAAAATCCGAAAGCTCATTTAACCACGAGTCTAACCATACCAATTTTATCAAAATCCGACATCTACTCGACCCCCACATCTTCAAATTAAACAAAGAGGGTTTTTAAATCTTTCCAACTTAATTCACCCTTTAAATGTTAAAAACAATCATGGATTCGGGTAATTTGACCAATAATGAGTTAAGAACACTTACCCCGTTGTTTTCCTTGAAAATCTCCCAAATATCGCCTCTTTCCGCGCTCCAATCTGTCAAAATGGAAAATGGGACGAAGTCCCATTTTCTGAACTTAAACTTTCTGTCCAGACCGCTCTTCTTCGCGAACACGACAGGTCCCTCGCATTCTCGAAACACAAAATCGTGTTGCCCAACATTGCTCTTCGCGGACGCGAGACTCACCCGAGCCCCCCGGGACCTCATCCAAACATACCATCAAGTCCCAAAACATCATACAAACTAAGTTGAACCCTCAAATCACCTCAAACAACGCTAAACCCGCGAATCATACCCCAATTCAAGCCTAATGAACTTTGATATTTCAAATTTCTACAAGCGACAATGGAACCTATCTAATCAAGTACGATTGACCTCAAATTTTGCACACAAGTCATAAATGACATAACGGAGCTATGAAAATTTTCAGAACTGGATTCTGACCCCGATATCAAAAAGTCAACCCCCGGTCAAACTTCTTAAAAATTCGACTTTCGCCATTTCAAGCTTAATTCCACTACGGACCTCCAAATAATTTTTCGGACAGACTCCTAAGTCCAAAATCATCATACGGAGCTATTGAAATCATCAAAATTCAAATCCGAGGTCGTTTACACATAAGTCAATATCCGATCAACTTTTCCAACTTAAGTTTTTAATTAAGAGACTAAGTGTCTCATTTCACTCCAAAATCTTTCCAGACCCGAACCAACTAACCCGGTAAGTCATAAAACAACTGTAAGGCATAAATTTAGCATTAAATGGGGGAACGGGGTTATAATACTCAAAATAACCGGCCGGGTCATTACATTCTCCCCCTCTTAAACAAATATTCGTCCTCGAACGGGTTTAGAATCATACCTAGAGTCTCAAATAGATGTGTATATTTGTTCCACATCTCCTACTCAATCTCCCAAGTATCTTCTCCGACTGGCTGGCCTCTCCGTTGTACCTTCATTGATGCTATGTTCTTTGACTTCAGCTTTCCAGCCTGCCGGTCTAAAATGGCCACCGGCTCCACATCATACGTCAAATTACCATCCAGCTGCACTGTATTGAAATCCAGAATACGAGACGTATCCCCAACATACTTTCGGAGCATGAATACATGGAATACTTGATGAACACCTGATAGACTAGGTGGCAAACTAAGTTCATAGGCCACCTCTCTAATTTTCTTAAGTATCTCAAAAGGCCCAATATACCGAGGGCTCAACTTGCCCTTCTTACCGAACCTCAACACACCCTTCATGGGAGAAATCTTGAGCAGTACCTTTTCCCCAACCAGGTAAGCAACATCACGGACCTTCTGGTCAACATAACTCTTTTGTTTAGATTGTGCCATGCGAAGCCGCTCCTGAATCAATTTAATCTTCTCAAAGCATCCTGAACCAAATCAGTACCCAATAGCCTAGCCTCACCCGGCTCAAACCAACCCAACGGAGACCGACACCGTCTCCCATATAAAGTCTCATACGAAGCCATCCGAGTGCTCGATTTGTAACGACCCAACTGGATGGTCATGACTAGCACCCGAGCCATACTTGCCGAGCACCAACGTACATTTTATCTAACCTTCCTTATTATCTTTAAGGGCCGACAAGATCAATATAAATGGTAGACATGGATCATGAACATCCAACAATGAAAGATAATGTCATGAACATACATAACATGGGACGACAAGACTGTCAAGAAACTATATATAAGGTACGAGCTACCATGAGTCGACACCTGTCTATGAGCCTCTAAAGGAACATAAGTTCTACAACATTGCCGGAACAGGGCCCCGACATACCCATAATGTCTATAACAAAAATGCATACCAAGACCATGGCAAGTCCGGAGAAGGGATCTCGCCAATAACCGCTGAACTGGACAGCCTACTGTGGTGGGGGAGCTGCGTCTACCCGTCTATCAGGACCTGCAGCACGACATGCAGCGTCCACAAATAAAAGGGACGTCAGTACGAATAAAGTACTGAGTATGTAAGGCAGGAAAGCATAAGTAAGAACAGTAATGTAAACAGGGATAGGGAATATACAACCTGTGACATCTGGGTACCTCTGAGGGCTACTGACATGAAACACATGATACATACATATATATACATAAACTTTTAAAACATAAGCCTTTGTGGGCATCACCATCATCATATCGTACCCGGCCGTAATAGGCTCGGTAAAACGTACCCGGCCATCATAGGGCTCGGTAGAATCATACCCGACCACGTGGAGCTCGGTAAAACCCAACTGATCAGTGGTTGCACAATAGGTGCCGTACCCGGCCAACTATAGCGCGGCTCGGTAGAGTAAAATAGATACATATATATGATGCATGCTGGACTCATTGGAATCACATTTTGAACCTTTCGGAGTGACGTAAGGTCGGTATCCTTCGTACACGTTATTAGGATTAAATCTTCATCAAGAATCTTATAAGAATCAGGAACTACCAACAACATTGATAATATAATAATAAGAGAAGTAACATCAATATCAATCGTTTCATAAGAAGGGCAGCAATGTAAGTACTGCTAGCTTCTAAGAGTAGAGTATCTTTGGGAGCTCGTTCATTACATTATGTACAATTAGAGTCATGCAAAAGAATGAAGGGAATAGCCTCACATACCTTGTATATACTGCACAACCTCAAGCTATGCAAATGTCACGACTCCTTAGTCTACAATAAGAGAAATGACACTATCATTATCGTTTAAGCGTCGTAACTATTATGTATCGACTGCAACCTATTTTATGATGAAACGGACAGCACCTCCCCTATTTATATGACTTCATACAAGTCAATACAATCACCAAACAGCCCAAACAACATCATTAATAATCATATTGAGCCTCCCAAAACAGTCCACCAACCAACAACATTACTACCAAGCCTTTCGATATATATTTCACAAGTTCTAGCTTCAACGACATAGCCGCAACTTGGATAATCTTAAATATATATATATAGAGTAAGAGGTTACTTACCTTTAAACAGAAATAACAACTCCAATTTGACCTTAATTTTCCACGAAATATCTCTCCAATTCTGCCACAAGAACAAGGAAGCGAAACTAGCAATCAATTCGGGTTTTCGGCACTAGAATTACTTTAGAAGACTTGAAATCACCTAGGGTTGATATTAAAAACTTGAAGGAGTATTTACAGAACATAAAACACTTAAAACAACCTCCCACACGAGCTGGAACAACACAAAAATCAGCAACAACAAGAAGAACAAGAAACTTACTAGCGCCACGGGATTCCCGACACTTGATTTGTGTTATTTGCCCTTTGTTTGGGTCTTGGATCATGAGAGAACCTTGAAAGAGTGTTTTTAGGGTTCTAAGGTCTGAATATACTGAAACATAATGATTTAAACGGGGTTGAGGTATCTTATATATATCCATATGTCTTAAACCGCATATGTGGGCCCCATAGAGAGCTACTTGGCGCACTCTCACAAAAACGTGAATATCTCTCTGTTCCGAGATCGTATCGACGAACGGTTTAATGCGTTGGAAACTAGACTCATAGATCTTCAATTTGATAGGTAGATCACCCCATAATTCCAAGTATATTGGGAGAAAAATGTAGTAACATTTGACCTAAATTTTAAGTAAAATTATAAACGTAAGTTGCAACAACTTTTATCGACTTTGTTTCATAACCCGCTTGACTTCAAGACTTATGATACGGATATTATATGATTCAAATACATTAAAACATGACCTCTTGGGAAAATTAATCACCTCTAGTGTTACCCGAAAATACGGTTTACAACATCCTTGATTCGTTTAACTTCTAATACTTGTTAACCACTCTTATACACCCTTGTATCGTTTAAGACCAATAGGATTAACTTCTTATCATCTCAAAGATAATCTCTTCTTGGATTTACGTCGACTAACTTACGGCGTGATCTAAGGTATGCGAATTTGGGTTGTAACACCCTCTCCCCCTTAGGAACATTCGTCCTCGAATGTAAGGGTTTATGGGGTGTCTAACTCATCGTGGATTCCGACGGAAATTTCCGGCTGAGCTTCCCCTATAAAATGGACACTAGCCAAACTTGCAAGCAGTTAAACCCAACCTATGGCCTTACAAGACTATACAAAGCATTATGAATGTCACGCCCCGAACCTAGGAGCGAGACAAGCACCCCGTGCCTCACCTAACCTGGCGTACCAAATTGCGACTAAGGGACTCTGAACACATAATGTCATACTTTGGCCATGGGGCCACCTTGCAAGACAATTTGCGAAGCAAAATATAAAACTGAATGGAAACTAGCACTAACTAAATATCAATATAAAGCTAGGCCGACAAGGCCGTCATAGCTACTACAGCTGACAAACCACCAATTTATACAAACCCAACATACTGCACTAACCAACAGGATATGCCTACAAGCCTCTACTGATAGATGTACTGTGATCGGAACAGGGCCCCGACCTACCCATAACATATATACAGATATACATAAGATGTACACAAAACTCTAGTCCTGGCAACTCCGAAAGATGTGGAGCTTACCGATCAGGCGGAACTCGGGAAACACCTACTGAGGAGGTCTACCCGTCTGTCTGTCTGAACCTGCACGCATGAAATGCAGCGCCCCCAAAAAAGGGACGTCAATACGAAATAATGTACCGAGTATGTAAGGCAATAAAATAACTGAAATCTGAAACTGAACTGATAATATGATAACTGAAATTAACTGGGAGTCAAAGATGATCTGGAGATATACTTACCTGCTGATACTGACTCAACTCCTTCAATATAGTAAGTAAAATAATTGTACGGCCTTATAAGGCTCGGTATATATAACTGCTCTGCCATAGTAGGCTCGCTTATAGGCGCTCGGCCATACTAGGCTATGTATCTCGACCATGCTGGGCTCGCTCATAGGCGCTCGGCCACAGTAGGCTCGGTATATAACTTTCCATCTGATCAGAGGTTGCCCAATAGGGGCCTGCCCATCGATTATAGCTCGATGGTAATGAAAATACTGTAATACTGTATATATAGGCTTGCTGCTCTCTTGACTGGAAGAAGACAATACTAAAATTGAATATAGAGTCTCGATAAGGAATAATATTGTAACTTATGAGACTAGAATAGTGTGAATAAATTCATGAATATGAACTTCTCTTTTTGTCTCATTACTAACACATGTAGCTACGAGATCATGCCAAAATGAAGGAAGGCTTAGCTTTAACATACCTTATCACAATCTTTTCAATCACCAAGTTGAACTCACCTCTTCGCACCTTAATCTACAAGAATGATAATAATACTATCGTTAAGTTACGAAAGGTACAACTATCGCACAACGAACGACAAACCTATTTTGTATTAAAACGGGCAGCATCTCCCCTATAATATGCCCTTCCTCCAACTTCAAGATAACACCAACAATACAAGGACAGAACAATAACAACATATATACATCATTTTCCAGCCCTATATACACCATCAAATACTACAAAACAGCCCAACACACCCCAATCTCTTCGTACACAAAACGACCACCGTAGTAGTGTCAAACGACCCGAAAATGTTATGACGAACGACCAGCCAACCACCCTACATTTATATGGTGTTTATAAACCCCCTTCCTCCTCCAAAACTCCACAAAATAGTAATAAAACACGCAGCCCAACAGCAACACAAAACAGTCCACAAAACAGTCCGCTACAAGTGAATAACTCGAACTCACGGCTTCCGATCACCGTCCCGTGAGTTCTTACAAGTATAGAACGACTTACCATGAATTTACAGAAGAAAAACTGGATGAAAGAGAGCAGTAAACTCACCTTATTTGTTGGATAACTCAGCTCCTATCTTGGTTCTTCAAAATCTAGGTTTTACCTCCAATTAGAACTTGAAAGGGAGAGAAAATCAATTAGGGTTTGTGGGAAATTTTTGGGAGGATTCTTTGCAGAGCTTATGTCTGGTTATTATGCTCTATTTTAAGTCTAATATATGAAGAAAACAGGCCCTTAAAAGGCCTCTTTGGACGACCCGAAATGGCCCAGTTTTGGGCTTTCATTTAAGCAAGTAGGTGACACACCTACTTGTCACCTAGCAGCTTGCGCAGTATCACAAAAATGCCCATATCTCATTACTCCGATGTCATATTGACAAACGGTTTAATGCATTGGAAACTAGACTCATAGATCTTTAATTTGATGGGTGGAACACCCCATAACTCTAAGTATATTGGGAGAAAATTGCAGTTACATTTGACCCAAAGTTTCAGTAAAACTTATGAATGTAACTTGTGATGACTTTCATCGACTTTTGTTCCACAACTCTCTTGACTTCAAAACATAACACACGGATGTCATACGACTAATATAAATCATAACATAATCTCCTTATCATGTTAAGCACCCTAGTCTCACCCCAAAGGTATATGTTATAACATTCCCAACTTGTCGACTTTCGACGAAACATTATTTTCTTCAATTGCTTTAGCTTCTGAACTATCCAACCCTCTTTGTACTTGTTGTTCATGATCTTCAATATTTGTAACCTCAGAGGTAACATGATTAACTTACTTTATATACTTTTAAATATTATCTCATTTTTTTGTCCTACATTAGTTTGCTTACGACGCATTTTTACATACGAAAATATAGGGTGTAACATCACTCCCCCTTGGGAACATTCGTCCTCGAATGTTTACTCTTGGAGACTTTGGAAACTTTTTCCAGAGTATCCTTCGTACACTAGGTTAAAACCAACCTGCACGTAGCCAGAAACATACTATGCATGCCACACATGGCCAATCTTTATAAATAGCAGCAATTTGCCTCACCGACCGTAAATCATAAATATTGAAAGTGAAAAATAAAAGCTTACCTGATGACCTGCTAGCCTACATAGAGCTATGTTGTAGCGTCCCATCTCGAACCATATCTTCATTTTGAAATAGGTGGGGGTATTTAGACTTCATTTCTTCCTCCGATTCCCACGTCATCTCTTCTACATTCTTGCTCCTCCATAAAACCTTTACGGAAGCTACCTCCTTATTTCGTAGATTGCGGATTTGTCGGTCTAGGATGGCAACTGGAATTTCCTCGTATGACAAGTCCTCTGTAATCTGTACATCATCCGTGGGCACCACTCGGGTAGGATCGCCAATGCACTTCCGTAGCATAGATACGTGAAAAACCGGATGGACAGACTCCAATTCTGAGGGCAACTCTAACTCATAAGCTAGTTGGCCCACTCTCCGAATGATCCTATAAGGCCCAATATACCGTGGGCTAAGCTTTCCTTTCTTGCCAAACCTCATCACGCCCTTCATAGGTGATACCTTTAAGAATACCCAGTCATTAATCCTGAACTCTAAGTCTCGTCGCCGCACGTCAAAATATGACTTCTGACGACTCTGAGCTGTCAACAGTCGCTCCCGGATAACCTTTACTTTCTCTACGGCCTGCTGAACCAGGTCTGGCCCATGTAACCCAGATTCTCCAACATCAAACCACCCTATAGGAGATCTGCACTTACGCCCATACAAAGCCTCGTACGGAGCCATCTGGATACTGGAGTGGTAACTGTTATTATATGCAAACTCGATAAGAGGTAGATGTTCATCACAACTTCTTTTAAAATCCAACACACATACTCGTAACATATCCTCGAGCGTCTGAATTATGCGCTCGGCTTGTCCATCAGTCTGTGGATGAAAAGCTGTGCTGAGATTCACCTGAGTCCCTAGACCTCTCTGAAATGACCTCCAAAAATGTGCTGTAAACTGAGCCCCACGGTCAGATATAATAGAAACTGGTACTCCGTGTAGCCGCACTATCTCCTTAATATATAACTTTGCATAATCTTCTGCTGTATATGTAGATCTGACCGGTAGGAAGTGAGCTGATTTCGTGAGCCTATCGACTATCACCCATATGGAATCGAACTTACGATTAGAACGAGGTAAACCCATGATAAAGTCCATGTTTATCGCCTCCCATTTCCATGTCGGGATCTCTATAGTCTGCATTAGCCCTCCGGGCTTCTGGTGTTCTACCTTCACTTGCTGGCAACTAGTACATTGGGCGACAAACTCAGCAATGTTCTTCTTCATATCATTCCACCAGTACATATCCTTAATGTCATGATACATCTTCGTCGATC
Organism: Nicotiana tabacum; assembly: GCF_000715075.1. Classification (NCBI taxonomy): domain Eukaryota; kingdom Viridiplantae; phylum Streptophyta; class Magnoliopsida; order Solanales; family Solanaceae; genus Nicotiana; species Nicotiana tabacum. The sequence goes on from NC_134102.1 coordinate 80,577,070, forward strand.
CAGGGTGGATGGAATACCATGAATAATGTGCCTCTGACATAATCCTGTCTCGTAGCCCTGCTACATCTGGAACACACAAACGACCCTTGTATCTGAGAACCCCATCTCCCTTGAGCTCTAACAATGGCTTCTTCTGCTGCGGAACTCGCTCTCTCAACTCGACCAACTCTGGGTCCTCGTACTGCCTTTCCTTGACTTCAGCTATGAGGGATGATTTTGCAGTGTTTTGGATTACAACTCCACCATCCTCAGAATCTACTAACCGAACCCCCAACGAAGCCAATTGATGAATCTCTCTAGCTAATTGTCTTTTCTCGGGCTCTACATGTGCTAAGCTACCCATAGATCGGCGACTTAAGGCATCTGCTACAACATTAGCTTTCCCTGGATGGTAGAGAATGTTAACATCGTAATCTTTCAATAACTCAAGCCATCGCCTCTGTCGCAAATTCAACTCTTTCTGCTTGAAAATATATTGTAGGCTTTTATGATCAGTAAATATATCAACATGAACACCATATAAATAATGCCGCCATATCTTAAGTGCATGGACAACCGCAGCTAACTCGAGGTCGTGGGTCGGATAATTCCTCTCGTGCTTCCTCAACTGCCTTGAAGCATATGCAATTACCTTCCCATGTTGCATCAGGACACATCCTAACCCGACACCTGATGCATCACAATACACGGCATAACCCTCTAGACCCTCTGGAAGTGTTAGAACTGGAGCTGAGGTCAACTTGTTCTTAAGCTCTTGGAAACTCCGCTCACAAGCCTCTGTCCATTGAAACTTAGTTTCTTTCTGTGTCAACTTCGTCAATGGTGCCGAAAGGGAAGAAAAACCCTCTACGAACCTCCGATAGTATCCTGCTAAGCCTAGAAAGCTACGAACCTCTGTCGGAGTGGTAGGTCTAGGCCAAGATTTCACGGCCTCAATCTTCTGAGTGTCCACCTTTATCCCTTCATCTGATACAATATGCCCCAAGAATGCTACAGACTTCAACCAGAACTCACATTTAGAAAACTTAGCATACAACTTACGATCACGGAGGGTTTGGAGTACCGCTCGCAGGTGGTCCGCATGCTCATCCTCTGAACGGGAATAAACCAGAATATCATCAATAAATACTATCACGAACAGATCTAAAAATGGCCGGAATAGGCTATTCATCAAGTCCATAAATACAGCGGGTGCATTAGTCAACCCGAAGGACATGACAAGGAACTCGAAGTGGCCATATCGGGTCCTGAAGGCTGTCTTCGGAATATCTTTTTCCCGAACTCTGACCTGGTGGTACCCCGACCTCAAATCAATCTTGGAAAAGCATCTAGCTCCCTGCAACTGATCAAACAAGTCATCGATCCTTGGAAGTGGATACTTATTCTTAATAGTTACCTTGTTCAACTGCCTATAATCGATACACATCCTCAGCGATCCGTCTTTCTTCCGCACAAATAGTACCGATGCACCCCAAGGTGAGGTACTGGGCCTAATGTAACCTTTCTCCAGCAAATCTTTTAACTGCTCCTTCAACTCCTTCAATTCGGCAGGTGCCATTCTATACGGAGGGACGGATATTGGTTGAGTTCCTGGAAGCAAATCGATGCTAAAATCAATCTCTCGCTCTGGAGGAATACCTGGAAGCTCATCTGGAAACACATCTGCATACTCTTTGACTATGGGAATAGACTGAAGTGTAGGTATCTCAGCATCTGCATCTCTAACTCGCACAATATGATAAATGCACCCTTTTGCGATCATTTTCCTCGCCTTCAGATAGGAAATAAACCTACCTCTGGGTGTTGGTGTATTACCTACCCATTCAAGGACTGGCTCACCCGGAAAATGAAATTTGGCTACCTTTGCTCGGCAATCAACTGTGGCATAGCAAGCTGCCAACCAGTCCATGCCCATGATAGCATCAAAGTCCATCATCTCTAGCTCAACTAGGTCAGCTGAGGTCTGACGACTACAAATTGTCACCGTACAACCTCGGTAAACCCGTCTAGCAATAATCGATTCTCCGACCGGTGTAGATACCGCAAAAGGATCACTTAGTATTTCAGGCACTATACCAAACTTCCTCGCGACAAATGGGGTAATATACGATAAAGTAGATCCTGGGTCTATCAAAGCATAAGCATCGTGAGAGAAAATGGTTAATATACCTGTCACAACGTCTGGTAAAGACTCCTGGTCCTGTCGACCCGCTAAAGCATAGATACGGTTCTGATTACCACTTGAACTGGAACCTCTACCTCTGCCTCGACCTCTACCAGCCGAAGACTGAGACTCACGCCTTGAAGGATGCACGGACATAGACAATCCTGTTGCTGAACTCGCTGGTTGTGCCATTCCCCCAGAATCTCTATTTGGGCAATCTCGCATCATATGCCCCGGACGCCCACATGTATAACAAGCATCAGAACCTGCTCGGCATTGACCCAAGTGTCCTCTACCACAGATGTCACACCGCGGAGGAAATGACCATGTCTGCACAGAACCTCGTTGTCGCTGCAAACCCGACGCCCGTGAGCTCTCACCTGGTCCTGACTGAGTATAGCGGTCATACCCGTAACCCTGTAACTGAGGTGGCGGAGGCCTAGGTGGCCGTCCGAAGTACTGGGTCCTATAACTACCCTGAGATTGCTCCTGAGACCTGGGAAATCTCATCCTCTTACGTTGCCCTTGCTCAGCCCTCTCTGTACCCTGCTGTCGACGCCTACCCCTTTCTATATTCTGGGCGAATGCCTGAATCCGGGAGATATCCATACTATCCTGCAATGCAGCGGTGGCACATGCCTCGGTTAACTCTGGGGCTAACCCTGCTATAAACCTGTGAATCCTGTCCCGCATAGTAGAAACTATGGATGGTGCATATCTGGCCAATGAGTCAAAACGGAGACTATACTCTCGAACACTCATATTACCCTGCTTGAGGGCTAGAAACTGATCGACTCGAGCCTGTCGGATCTCCCGCGGTAAGTACTGGTCAAGGAAAGCATCTGAAAAATTCTCCCAAATAGCTGGAGGTGTATCACGTCCCCTGGACCTCTCCCATCCCTCATACCAAAGGATGGCTATATCTCGGAGTCGAAAAGCTGCTAGCTCAACTGCCTCTTTCTCCGTGGCATGCATAACACGAAAGATCCTGTGAAGCTGATCTATGAAATCCTGCGGGTCCTCCCTCTGATCTGTCCCCGTGAACTCTGGGGGACTCAAAGCAATAAACTCTCGGACCCTTGAACTCCCAGACCCCTCAGAAGTTCCTGCACTAGCTGATGCCCTAGCATGTTGCTGGGTAGCTACCAACTGTGTCAACAAATGCACCGCACTCCTTAAGTCCTGATCTGATGGAAGTGGAGGGGGAACTGGATGTGCGGTTTCCCTAGGAATCTCTGTAGTTGGTGGAGGAGCCGGTAATGGCTGAGTAGGGGTCTCGCCTTGAGCCTCAGACTGGGCCCCATCTACTGGGGGTACCCTGTTGGTCCCCTCACCTACTACTGTATCTCTCCTCTGGCTAGCCGTAGTCTTCCTAGTCACCGTCATCTGTGCATGCAAACACCAACACATAAGTTTAATTCAAATTTCCTATAACTCAGTTCTATAGCACGATTTAGATTTCAAAGAAGGGTAACTAACTCCTAAATGCCCTGTAGTGCCCTGCTTATATAATGTGGTGCACAACACATCTATAAACAAGACTCTACTAGACACAGCTTGTAGACTCCCTAGGATAGAACTGCTCTGATACCAAGTTTGTCACGCCCCGAACCTAGGAGCGAGACAAGCACCCCGTGCCTCACCTAACCTGGCGTACCAAATTGCGACTAAGGGACTCTGAACACATAATGTCATACTTTGGCCATGGGGCCACCTTGCAAGACAATTTGCGAAGCAAAATATAAAACTGAATGGAAACTAGCACTAACTAAATATCAATATAAAGCTAGGCCGACAAGGCCGTCATAGCTACTACAGCTGACAAACCACCAATTTATACAAACCCAACATACTGCACTAACCAACAGGATATGCCTACAAGCCTCTACTGATAGATGTACTGTGATCGGAACAGGGCCCCGACCTACCCATAACATATATACAGATATACATAAGATGTACACAAAACTCTAGTCCTGGCAACTCCGAAAGACGTGGAGCTTACCGATCAGGCGAAACTCGGGAAACACCTACTGAGGAGGTCTACCCGTCTGTCTGTCTGAACCTGCATGCATGAAATGCAGCGCCCCCAAAAAGGGACGTCAGTACGAAATAATGTACCGAGTATGTAAGGCAATAAAATAACTGAAATCTGAAACTGAACTGATAATATGATAACTGAAATTAACTGGGAGTCAAAGATGATCTGGAGATATACTTACCTGCTGATACTGACTCAACTCCTTCAATATAGTAAGTAAAATAATTGTACGGCCTTATAAGGCTCGGTATATATAACTGCTCTGCCATAGTAGGCTCGCTTATAGGCGCTCGGCCATACTAGGCTATGTATCTCGACCATGCTGGGCTCGCTCATAGGCGCTCGGCCACAGTAGGCTCGGTATATAACTTTTCATCTGATCAGAGGTTGCCCAATAGGGGCCTGCCCATCGATTATAGCTCGATGGTAATGAAAATACTGTAATACTATATATATAGGCTTGCTGCTCTCTTGACTGGAAGAAGACAATACTAAAATTGAATATAGAGTCTCGATAAGGAATAATATTGTAACTTATGAGACTAGAATAGTGTGAATAAATTCATGAATATGAACTTCTCTTTTTGTCTCATTACTAACACATGTAGCTACGAGATCATGCCAAAATGAAGGAAGGCTTAGCCTTAACATACCTTATCACAATCTTTTCAATCACCAAGTTGAACTCACCTCTTCGCACCTTAATCTACAAGAATGATAATAATACTATCGTTAAGTTACGAAAGGTACAACTATCGCACAACGAACGACAAACCTATTTTGTATTAAAACAGGCAGCATCTCCCCTATAATATGCCCTTCCTCCAACTTCAAGATAACACCAACAATACAAGGACAGAACAATAACAACATATATACATCATTTTCCAGCCCTATATACACCATCAAATACTACAAAACAGCCCAACACACCCCAATCTCTTCGTACACAAAACGACCACCGTAGTAGTGTCAAACGACCCGAAAATGTTATGACGAACGACCAGCCAACCACCCTACATTTATATGGTGTTTATAAACCCCCTTCCTCCTCCAAAACTCCACAAAATAGTAATAAAACACGCAGCCCAACAGCAACACAAAACAGTCCACAAAACAGTCCGCTACAAGTGAATAACTCGAACTCACGGCTTCCGATCACCGTCCCGTGAGTTCTTACAAGTATAGAACGACTTACCATGAATTTACAGAAGAAAAACTGGATGAAAGAGAGCAGTAAACTCACCTTATTTGTTGGATAACTCAGCTCCTATCTTGGTTCTTCAAAATCTAGGTTTTACCTCCAATTAGAACTTGAAAGGGAGAGAAAATCAATTAGGGTTTGTGGGAAATTTTTGGGAGGATTCTTTGCAGAGCTTATGTCTGGTTATTATGCTCTATTTTAATTCTAATATATGAAGAAAACAGGCCCTTAAAAGGCCTCTTTGGACGACCCGAAATGGCCCAGTTTTGGGCTTTCATTTAAGCAAGTAGGTGACACACCTACTTGTCACCTAGCAGCTTGCGCAGTATCACAAAAATGCCCATATCTCATTACTCCGATGTCATATTGACAAACGGTTTAATGCATTGGAAACTAGACTCATAGATCTTTAATTTGATGGGTGGAACACCCCATAACTCTAAGTATATTGGGAGAAAATTGCAGTTACATTTGACCCAAAGTTTCAGTAAAACTTATGAATGTAACTTGTGATGACTTTCATCGACTTTTGTTCCACAACTCTCTTGACTTCAAAACATAACACACGGATGTCATACGACTAATATAAATCATAACATAATCTCCTTATCATGTTAAGCACCCTAGTCTCACCCCAAAGGTATATGTTATAACATTCCCAACTTGTCGACTTTCGACGAAACATTATTTTCTTCAATTGCTTTAGCTTCTGAACTATCCAACCCTCTTTGTACTTGTTGTTCATGATCTTCAATATTTGTAACCTCAGAGGTAACATGATTAACTTACTTTATATACTTTTAAATATTATCTCATTTTTTTGTCCTACATTAGTTTGCTTACGACGCATTTTTACATACGAAAATATAGGGTGTAACAATGAATATGTACATTATCTGCATATCACCATTTTGTATTAAAAAAAAAAAGTATTCACAAGCTATTGCTTACCTCATAGAGCCGTTCCACCTTATAATGCGTCCTTCTTTCCCCCGGCATCCTCGTTATCTTCACTCTGGAATAGGTAAGGGTATTTAGACTTCATCTCCTCTTCTGCTTCCCATGTCATTTCTTCTATATTCTTGTTCCTCCATAATACTTTGACGGAAGCTACATCCTTTATTCTCAGCTTGCGGACTTGTCGATCTAATATAGCCACTGGCACTTCATCATATGATAGATCCTCTGTAACTTGTACATCTTTGATAGGGACGACCCGAGAAGGGTCTCCAATACATTTCCTCAACATAGATACATGGAATACCGGGTGTACAAATTCCAATTCGGATGGCAATTCTAACTCATAAGCAACCTGTCCAATTCGTCGAAGAATTTTGTACGGCCCAATATACCGCGGACTCAACTTACCCTTCTTCCCAGATCTTCAGGAAAACCCAATCACCAACCTCAAATTCCAGATCACGACGTCGGGCATCGAAATAAGACTTTTGCCTGCTTTGTGCCGTCCTCAGTCGCTCTTGTATCACTTTCACCTTCTCAATGGCTTGGTGAATCAAATCTTGCCCATATAATTCTGTCTCACCGACTTCGAACCATCCAACTGGTGATCTACATCTCCTCACATACAGTGCCTCATACGGGGCCATTTTAATACTGGAATGGTAGCTATTATTCTAGGCGAATTCTATAAATGCCAGATGGTCATCCCAATTCCCCTTGAAATCTAGAACATATGCTCGTAGCATATCTTCAAGCGTCTGAATGGTACGTTCAGCCTATCCGTCAGTCTGCGGGTGGAATGCAGTGCTGAGATTTACTTGTGTGCCTAAACCCTTCTGAAAAGACCTCCAAAAGTTAGCCGTAAATTGAGCTCCTCGGTCTGATATAATAGATACTGGCACACCATGAAGCCTAACAATCTCCTTGATATACAACTTCGCATAATCTTCAGCCGTGTAAGTTGTCTTAACTGGCAGAAAATGGGCAGATTTTGTAAGTCGATGAACTATCACCCAGATGGAGTCAAACTTGTGATAAGAGCGAGGTAATCCAATAATGAAGTCCATATTAATCACCTCCCATTTCCAGGTCGGAATCTCTATATTCTGAATCAATCCACTGGGTTTCTGATGCTCGATCTTTACTTGTTGACAATTAGGACACTGAGCTACGAATTCTGCAATAGACTCCTTCATGTTATCCCACAAATACTGCTCCTTAACGTCATGATACATCTTTGTCAAGCCGGGATGGATAAAATATCGGGACTGATAAATCTCAATCATAATCTTCTCTCGCAACCCTGCCACACTAGGCACACATAATCGGCCCTGGTATCTCAGTGTCCCATCTCTTCCGATCTTGAAAGTTGTAATCTTACACTGTTGAATTCCCTCTCTCAATCTTACTAAGGTAGGATCTTCATATTGCCGTGCTTTTACCTCGGCTACCAAAGATGATTCTGCTGTATTCTGTACAGTAACACCTCCGTCATCAGAGTCCAACAATCTGATTCTCATATTGGCCAGCTGGTGAAGCTCTTTGGTCAACCCTTGTCTACCTGCCTCAATATGTATTAAGCTTCCCATTGACTTACGGCTGAGAGCGTCTGCCACAACATTGGCTTTACCGGGATGGTACAATATCTCGACGTCGTAGTTTTTCAGTAATTCAAGCCACCTACGCTGCCTCAAATTCAACTCCTTCTGCTTGAAGATGTATTGTAAACTCTTGTGATCTGTGTAGATGTCAACATGGACGCCGTATAAGTAGTGTCGCCATATCTTCAAAGCATATATTACTGCAGCCAATTCCAAATCATGAGTCGGGTAATTCTTTTCATGCTTCTTTAATTGTCTTGATGCATAAGCAATCACCTTCCCACGTTGCATTAATACGCACCCCAAACCTATACCTGAGGCATCACAATATACCATATAACCTTCTGTTCCTTATGGGAGAGTGAGCACTGGCGCGGATGTCAATCGATTCTTTAGCTCCTGAAAACTATGTTCACAAGCATCAGACCACTGGAACTTGGTAGCTTTCTGTGTTAACTTAGTCAATGGTGCTGATATAGAGGAAAACCCTTCTACAAACCGCCTATAATATCCTGCTAGCCCCAGGAAGCTGCGGACTTCTGACGGTATTGTAGGTCTCGGCCAATTCTTCACTGCATCGATCTTTTGAGTGTCGACACTAATACCCTCATTCAGATATCACATGGCCAAGGAATGCTACTGAGTTCAGCAAGAATTCACATTTAGAGAGCTTAGCATATAACTTATGATCCTGAAGGGTCTGGGCATAAGCCTGAATACGGGAAATATCCATGCCCTCTACCAAGGAGGCTGTTGTGCACTCATTTATCAGATGTGGTCCCAACCCGTTCACGAACAGGTGCACCCTATCACTCATCTCGGCCACCATATGGGGAGTATACCTTGCTAAAGAATCAAACTGTATACTATACTCTCGTACACTCATATTACCCTGTCGAAGGTTCAAGAACTTATCAGCTCTAGCTCGTCGTATCTCAGCTGGCAAGTAGTGACGAAGAAAGGCCTCAGAAAATTCCTTCCACACGGCTGGAGGAGCGTTCGGACCCCTAGATCTCTCCCAACTATCATACCATAAAATCGCTAAATCTCGTAACCGATAAGAAGCCAACTCTACTGCCTCCGTATCACTAGCATGCATAACCCGCAATGTACAATGAACCTGATCAATAAATGTTTGCAGGTCCTCCTTGGGGTATGATCCGGTAAACACTAGAGGATCTAGATTAATAAAATCACGAACTCTCGCACTAACCGATTTATCAGCAGCACCGGTATTCTACCTCTGAGCCTGAGCAGCTACCAAGCTAGTCAACAACTGCACCGCACTGCGCATATCGTGGTCTGTAGTGACAGACGGAGGAACTGGATGTACTGGGTGCCTCCTAATATCCTCTGGAGGAGACAGAGAGGTATGAGACGGCATCTCACTCTGAGGTTCACTTTGGCCTGCTATGGCTGGAGGCACCTGAATGTTACTCTCTCCCACAGCTGTATCAAGCCGTTTACTAATCGCTTGCTTCCTAGTCGAAGGCATCGCTAAAAGAAAACAAGGTGAATATTAGATATGAACACTTACGACTCAACTCTACGCACGATCTAGATTCAGGAAGAAGGTAACAACCCTAGATGTCACGTAGCCTCCTGATTATAAATGTGGCACGCTACACATCCATAATCAAAACTCTACTAGACACGGCTCATAGACAACCCCTAAGACAAACTTGCTCTGATACCAAGTTTGTCACGACCCAACTAGAGCGTCATGACTAGCACCCGGGCCATACTTGCCGAGCACCAACGTACATTTTATCTAACCTTCCTTATTATCTTTAAGGGCTGACAAGATCAATATAAATGGTAGACATGGATCATGAACATCCAACAATGAAAGATAATGTCATGAACATACATAACATGGGACGACAAGACTGTCAAGAAACTATATATAAGGTACGAGCTACCATGAGTCGACACCTGTCTATGAGCCTCTAAAGGAACATAAGTTCTACAATATTGCCGGAACAGGGCCCCGACATACCCATAATGTCTATAACAAAAATGCATACCAAGACCACGGCAAGTCCGGAGAAAGGATCTTGCCAATAACCGCTGAACTAGACAGCCTACTGTGGTGGGGGAGCTGCTTCTACCCGTCTATCAGGACCTGCAGCATGACATGCAGTGTCCACAAATAAAAGGGACGTCAGTACGAATAAAGTACTGAGTATGTAAAGCAGGAAAGCATAAGTAAGAAAAGTAATGTAAACAGGGATATGGAATATACAACCTGTGACATCTGGGTACCTCTGAGGGCTACTGACATGAAACACATGATACATACATATATATACATAAACTTTTAAAACATAAGCCTTTGTGGGCATCACCATCATCATATCGTACCCGGCCGTAATAGGCTCGGTAAAACGTACCCGGCCATCATAGGGCTCGGTAGAATCATACCCGACCACGTGGAGCTCGGTAAAACCCAACTGATCAGTGGTTGCACAATAGGTGCCGTACCCGGCCAACTATAGCGCGGCTCGGTAGAGTAAAATAGATACATATATATGATGCATGCTGGACTCATTGGAATCACATTTTGGACCTTTCGGAGTGACATAAGGTCGGTATCCTTCGTACACGTTATTAGGATTAAATCTTCATCAAGAATCTTATAAGAATCAGGAACTACCAACAACATTGATAATATAATAATAAGAGAAGTAACATCAATATCAATCGTTTCATAAGAAGGGCAGCAATGTAAGTACTGCTAGCTTCTAAGAGTGGAGTATCTTTGGGAGCTCATTCATTACATTATATACAATCGGAGTCATGCAAAAGAATGAAGGGAATAGCCTCACATACCTTGTATATACTGCACAACCTCAAGCTATGCAAATGTCACGACTCCTTAGTCTACAATAAGAGAAATGACACTATCATTATCGTTTAAGCGTCGTAACTATTATGTATCGACCGCAACCTATTTTATGATGAAACGGACAGCACCTCCCCTATTTATATGACTTCACACAAGTCAATACAATCACCAAACAGCCCAAACAACATCATTAATAATCATATTGAGCCTCCCAAAACAGTCCACCAACCAACAACATTACTACCAAGCCTTTCGATATATATTTCACAAGTTCTAGCTTCAACGACTTAGCCGCAACTTGGATAATCTTAAATATATATATATATATATATAGAGTAAGAGGTTCCTTACCTTTAAACAGAAATAACAACTCCAATTTGACCTTAATTTTCCACGAAATATCTCTCCAATTCTGCCACAAGAACAAGGAAGCGAAACTAGCAATCAATTCGGGTTTTTCGGCACTAGAATTACTTTAGAAGACTTGAAATCACCTAGGGTTGATATTAAAAACTTGAAGGAGTATTTACAGAACATAAAACACTTAAAACAACCTCCCACACGAGCTGGAACAACACAAAAATCAGCAACAACAAGAAGAACAAGAAACTTACTAGCGCCACGGGATTCCCGACACTTGATTTGTGTTGTTTGCCCTTTGTTTGGGTCTTGGATCATGAGAGAACCTTGAGAGACTGTTTTTAGGGTTATAAGGTCTGAATATACTGAAACATAATGACTTAAAACGGGGTTGAGGTATCTTATATATATCCCTATGTCTTAAACCGCATATGTGGGCCCCATAGAGAGCTACTTGGCGCACTCTCACAAAAATGCAAATATCTCTCTGTTCCGAGATCGTATCGACAAACGGTTTAATGCGTTGGAAACTAGACTCATAGATCTTCAATTTGATAGGTAGATCACCCCATAATTCCAAGTATATTGGGAGAAAAATGTAGTAACATTTGACCTAAATTTTAAGTAAAATTATAAACGTAAGTTGCAACAACTTTTATCGACTTTGTTTCATAACCCGCTTGACTTCAAGACTTATGATACGGATATTATATGATTCAAATACATTAAAACATGACCTCTTGGGAAAATTAATCACCTCTAGTGTTACCCGAAAATACGGTTTACAACATCCTTGATTCGTTTAACTTCTAATACTTGTTAACCACTCTTATACACCCTTGTATCGTTTAAGACCAATAGGATTAACTTCTTATCATCTCAAAGATAATCTCTTCTTGGATTTACGTCGACTAACTTACGGCGTGATCTAAGGTATGCGAATTTGGGTTGTAACACGATTGGTAGTTGTTATTGTAAGCAAACTCTGCTAGTGGCAGAAATTGATCCCAAGAACCACCAAAATCAATGACACAAATGCGTAATATATCCTCCAATATCTGAATAGTGAGCGCGGACTATCCATTCGTCTGAGGGTGAAATGTTGTACTTAGTTGAACCTGTGTACCTCATACTCGCCGTACTGCTCTCCAAAACTGTGATGTAAACTATGTGTCCCGGTCCGAAATGATGGACACTGGCACACCGTGTAGGCGAACAATCTCGCGGATATAAATCTCAGCCAGCCGCTTCGAAGAATAATTGGTTCCATCTGGAATAAAATGTGCAGATTTGGTTAACCTATCCACAATCACCCAAACAACATCAAACTTCCTCAAAGTCCGTGGGAGCCCAACTACGAAGTCCATGGTAATACGCTCCCATTTCCACTCCGGAATTTCAAGTCTATGAAGTAATCCACCTAGTCTCTGAAGTTCATACTTCACTTGTTGACAATTTAAACACCGAGCTACAAACCCAACTATATCTTTCTTCATTCGCCTCCACCAATAGTGCTGCCTCAAATCCTGATACATCTTCGTGGCACCTGGATGAATGGAGTACCGCAAATTGTGAGCTTCCTGGAGAATTAACTCATGCAACCCATCTACATTAGGCACACATAGCCTGCCCTGGATCCGTAATACACCGTCATCTCCAATAGTGACTTCCTTGGCATCATCGTGCTGAACCGTATCCTTAAGGACAAGCAGATGGGGATCATCATACTGGCGCTCTCTGATGCGATCATATAAAGAAGACCGAGAAACCACACAAGCCAAAACTCGATACGGCTTGGAAACATCCAATCTAACAAACTAGTTGGCCAAGGCCTGAACATCCAAGGCTAAAGGCCTCTTTGCTAACGGTAAGTATGCTAAGCTACCCAAACTCTCCATCTTACTACTCAAGGCATCAGCCACCACATTGGCCTTTCCGGGATGATAGAGAATGGTGATATCATAATCCTTAAGAAACTCTAACCACCTTCGTTTCCGCAAATTAAGATTCTTCTGTTTAAACAGATGTTGTAGACTCTGGTGATCAGTATAAACCTCACAATGGAAACCGTACAAGTAATGCCGCCAAGTTTTCAAGGCATGAACGATAGCTGCTAACTCAAGGTCGTGGACCGGATAATTCTTCTCATGTACCTATAACTGTCTAGATGCATAGGAAATCACCCTATCGTCTTGCATAAGCACTGCACAGAGACCAATATGCGACACGTTACAATATACAGTATAAGACCCTGAACCTGTAGGCAACACCAATATTGGACCTGTAGATAAAGTTGTCTTGAGATTCTGAAAGCTCTCTTCACATTCATACGACCACCTGAACAAAGCACCTTTTTGGGTCAATTTAGTCATAGGCAATGCAATAGACAAGAAACCCTCTATGAAGCGACGAAAATAACTGACCAAGCTGAGAAAATTCCGAATCTCAGTAACTGAAGATGGCCTGGGCCAACTCTGAACTACCTCTATTTTCTTCGGATCCACCTTAATACCTTCACTGGACACTATATGTCCCAAGAATGCCACCGAACTAAGCCATTTGGCATATAGTTTCTCCTCTCTCAGCCTCTGCAATACAATACCCAAGTGTTGTGCATGCTCTTCCTGGATACGTGAGTACACAAGGATGTCATCAATTAATACCATAAAAAATGAGTCAAGATACGGCTGGAATACGCTATTCATCAGGTGCATAAATGCTGCTGGAGCATTGGTTAGCCCAAATGACATCATAAGAAATTCATAGTGACCATAACGAGTTCTGAATGTCATTTTTAGAATATCTAAATCCCAATTGGTGATACCTCGATCTCAAATCAATTATGGAAAATACCCTCGCTCCCTGAAATTGGTCAAATAAATCATCGATACGCGGAAAAGGATATTTGTTCTTGATTGTAACTTTGTTCAGCTATCTGTAATCAATCCACATCTGCATAGTACCATCTTTATTTTTCAAAAACAAAACCGGTTCACCCCAAGGTGACACACTAGGCCTAATAATCCCCTTATCAAGAAGTTCCTAAAGTTTCCCTTTCAATTCTTTTAACTCAGCTGCTGCCATATGATACTGAGGAATAGAAATAGGCTTCAATACCAAAATCAATATCCCTGCCGGGTGGCATACCCGACAGGTCTGCAAGAAATATTTCCGGAAAGTCTCGCACGACCGGTACTGAATCAATAGTAGAAGTATCTGCATCAACATATCTCACAAAAGAAAAATATGACAAACACCCCTTCCCAACCATATGTTGGGCTTTCAAATAATAAATTACCCTACTGGGAACATAATCTAGAGAACCTCTACATTCAACTTTCGGCAACCCCAGTGTTGCCAACATCACAGTTTTTGTGTGACAGTCTAGAATAGCATGACATGGAGACAACCAATCCATACCCAGAATTATACCAAAATCAACCATACTGAACAATAAGAGATCAACTCTAGTCTTTAGTCCCTCAATAGTTATCACACATGACTGATACATACGATCCACAATAATAGTATCGCCCACCGGTATAGATACATGAACAGGTGAAACTAAGGACTCATGTGGCATATCCAGATAATGAGTAAAGTACGATGATACATACGAATAAGTAGAACCTGGGTCAAATAATATAGAAGCTTCCCTGTGGCACACTAAGACAATACATGTGATCACTGCATCTGACGCAACAACATCTCGCCTGGTAGAAAAAGCATAGAATTGGGCCTGACCACCACTTGATCGACCTCCCCCTCTTAGGCAACCCCTAGCTGACTGAGCCTCACCCCGAGTTGGCTGGGCGGGTGGCGTAACTACTGGTGCTGGTGCCGCTGGCCAAGAACTCTGTTGTGGAACCCCACTCAACAACCTAGGACAATCTCTCTTGTAAGGACCAAATTCTCTGCACTCGAAATAACCTCTCCTCTAACGGAACCACTGCTTCTGATAACCCAAGGAGTTACCTGTAGAATCCTGAGTGGACGAGGCATGATGAGAACTCTGTGCTGGTAGTGCACTGAATGAAGCTGGCCTGAGTGAGCACTGTAAGAACCATGGCTAGCTGATGCACCACGATGAGCTGGATGAGTCATCTGAGCGGGCCTATAAGGGCGACCCCTGCTGTGGTAGGACTGTCCCCCAAAAGGTATCCCACCAAAACTGCCCGAACCTCGAGGCCTCTTAGCCTCCATGTCACCAGACTCCTGGATACAGACCACCTCTATCTGTCGAGCAATGTCAACCACCTCGTCAAATGTGGAATCGGATACCCTCTCTCTAGTCATAATCAATCGTAGGTGATACGTGAGTCCATCAATGAACCTCCTAATCCTCTCCCTATCAGTGGGAACCAACCAATATGCGTGACGAGCCAAATCAGAAAACCTCATCTCATACTAGGTCACAGACATGCCATCCTGTCGAAGCTGCTTAAACTGTCTGCGCAACTCTTCCCTACGAGACTGCGGCACAAACTTCTCCAAAACGAGAATAGAGAACTCCTTCCATATAAGTGGCACTGCACCGACCGGCCTGCGCCTCTCATAAGCGTCCCACGATCTGAAAGCAGCCCTAGAAAATGGAAAAGTAGTAAACGAGACCCCACTGGTCTCTAGAATACCCACTGCCTGAAGCATCCGCTGGCACTTATCCAGAAAACCCTGAGCATTCTCTGACTCAGCACCGCTAAATAATGGAGGTCGAAGCCTCCCAAATCTCTCAAGTCTCTCTGCTCATCATCTTCCATAACAGGGACTACCGAGGCTTGAGAAGCTACAACTGGCTGGGCTGGTAGTGCCCCCGGTATCTAAAGTCCCTATACTACCTGATCTAGAGTACAGGAAATAGGGGTATGAGTACCTCCCCCGGCTTGAGAAGTGGCAGGTGCGGCCTGAGCTGAAATCACCTGAGCAAGGCCAGTGCAAACTGTCAATATCTGGGCTAAAGTCTCCTGAAGGCCTAGAATCTCAATGGGCACAGCTGGTGCCTAAGCTGGTCCTATCAGCTCAGCTATATCTGGAATCTGCTCCTGAACTGGAGCAACTACACCTCGACTTCTACCTCGGCCCCTGCCTCTACCACGGCCCTGGCCTCTCACGGCCCTAACTGGTGGCACTGGTGGCTGACCGTTTGATCCGGTAGTACGTGTCTTTACCATCCGTGAGAGAATAGAATAATACAAATTTAGTTTCCGGAATCAACAAGTTCGCACGATAGAATACAAGAATAATGAAATTTTCCTAAGAGTTTGACAGCCTCTCGAATATAAGTACAAGTGTCTCCGTAGCGATCCGCAAGACTCTACTAAACCTACTCAAAACTCATGAGACCTGTGTAACCTAGGCTCTGATACCAACTTTTCACGACCCAAAATCTCACCTGTCGTGGTGGTGCCTATCTCAATACGAGGTAAGTCGACAATCTCAATAAAATACAATATCTTTTAAATTTGAAAACATAATATTTAATTTCAGCGGAAGAATTCTCACAAGTACAAATATAAACACTCCCAAAACCCGGTGTCACTGGCTTTAGTACATGAGCATCTAAATGATAACAAAGGCTGACTACTAAAAACACTGTCTGAAAATATAAAACAGTACAAAAACTGAAAGGAAAGAGAGTCAAGGTCTATGGACGCCAAGAAGCTACCTCGATAGTCTCCAACAGATAAAACTCCAAAAAACTAGCAAGCGATGTGACCGGAGGTACCCGGATCTGCACACGAGGTGCAGGGTGTAGTATGAGTACAACTAACTTAGCAAGTAACAATAATAAATAAGGAACTGAAAGTAGTGACGAGCTTCATAGTTGAGTCCAATTACAATAATTTTCCAATTAATAATGTAGGCATGCTTTCAAGTTCAACATTTAAGCCCAAAACAGTAATTTCATGTCAAGTTTAATTGAAACGTAAGATAATATCTCTCAGAAATTTCCAAACAGTGATATATGACAGCTGAAGTGCAATAATAATGAAATCATATGCATCCTCTTAGCACCACAGTCACTCATCCATTTCATTCACTCATCACTCACACTCAGTAGGTACCTGCGCTCACTGGGGTATGTACAGATTTCGGAGGGGCTCCTACAATCCAACCGCTATAATCTGCACAAACAACTCACGTGCTGCATAGACAACTCACGTGTTATAGTATCAATATCTGGATCCGCATGTACAACTCATGTGTTGCACGAACAACTCACGTGTTGCACGGACAACTCACGTGCAATAATATAATATATGGATCCGCACGGACAACTCACGTATTGCACGGACAACTCACATGCTATAATATAATATCTCACAATTAGGCCCTCAGCCTCACTCAGTCATAAATCTCTTCAGTCTCTCGGGCTCTCTATAATCATGAAAAAATCAGCCCAAACAACAATGGTATAATGCTTCAAGAAGGAACAATAGAGACTGATATAAAATAAACAAGTAAACTGTGATTGAGTACAAAATAACAATTAAGCAGATAGTTCAATAGGTGCACGACCTATGTGGGTCCCTACAATGCCAATATATAATCTAAACATGATTTGTGGTTCAATTTCTCTACTACATGGAGAATGTAAGAATAACAACAGATTATTCAACTACACAGTTCCATGGAATTTTGACAAAGTCACAATTCCTACGATGCACACCCACACGTCCGTCACCTAGCACGTGCGTTATCTCAAAACCAATCACATAATACATAATATGGGGTTTCATACCCTCAGAACAAAATTTAGAACTGTTACTTACCTCAAGCTGTGTAGCTCTTTATTCTGCAATGTCTTTGCCTCGTGAATTGGCCTCCAAACGCCTCGAATATAGCCACAAATAATTTGATTCGGTAAATTAAATTTATTGGAATTAATTCCATAAGAAAAAACTAACTTTCCAACAAAATCCAAAATTTAGCTCAAAAATCGTCTATGGGGCCCACATCTCGGAACCGACAAAAGTTATAAAATCCTAAAGCCCATTCAACCAAGAGTCTAACCATACCAATTTTACCAAAATCCGAAACCTACTTGACCCTTAAATCTTCAAATTAAACTAAGAGGGTTTTCTAATCTTTCCAACTTAATTCACCCATTAAATGTTAAAAATAATCATGGATTCGGGTAATTTGACCAATAATGAGTTAAGAACACTTACCCCATTATTCTCCATGATAATCTTCCAAAATTCTGTTGAGGTCCTTCATAGTATGCGGCCGCACTCAATATTATGCGGTTCAAACTTTACTCTTTTTGCTTTGTTTTAGTCCTTGTCCAAAAATACTCCTTCTTGAGTTGAATTTCATTGTTTTGGCTCTTTTTCCAATGCTCATGCAAGTAAGCACATTTTATCATTTTTCGCGAATACATTTAAGCATTTTTGAGCTAAAACTAAAGTAAAAGATAGCAAATAAGTAGTCAAAATCCCTACTTATCAACTCCCCCAAACTTAAGCTTTTGCTTGTCCTCAAGCAAATAAGGTAATTCCCACCTCCACAAGAAAAAAGTTGATTCAGATGGCCTAAGTTGCATCAAAGACACATCAATTGGGACCAAAAATTACCCACACACTCATGAATTATCAACAAGGCCATGTTTTGAATGTTAAAGCACAAATAGCTCTAATGTGACACTTCAGCATCAAGAGTTGACTTTACTCATCAAGGAAGTTCGCACTTTCATGTAGGTCACTGTGGATCCCAAAATCCTCCTCCTATACTCTCCGTAAGCTCATCTCACTCAAGAATGTAGCACTCCATTCAATGATTCGTGAAAAGTTCGCTCATCACTCTCAAAAGAATGTCACAAGTACTGCTCTAAGTACCATATGTTTTCCCCTCATGTAGATCACCACTAACGTAAGTTTACTCGGCTTGAAATCACGTAGGGCCTTTTCGGCATGTAATGAAGGCTTTTGGACTAAGGAGGGAAATGTTGGAATGGAATGGGTTTATCTTTCCATTAGCACTCCATTTTCTCTTTTTGGCTCATACTTTGCCGACTCTTTGAGATATTTTTTTTCCTTAGGGGAACTAGAGAGACTTGACATCACTCTTTCTTGGTCATGATATTCATATTCTCCTTATTTGTTTTTTCCATACTTTTCACTTTTTCTTTCTTTTGAATCCTTTCAACCCTTCAAATTATTCACTTTCTTTTTGTGTTTTTCTTTTGTTCTTTATTTCTTTTTCTTTGCCTTTCCTTTTCTTCATTTATTTTTTCTTCTTGTGCCTTTATACCACTTTCAAACTCCTCATCTCTCCGCCAAATTTATGTTTTCGCCATTTGTTTCTTATGAGTACTAAGGAAAGCTCGGGTGCCAAGAGAGGGTCACTATAAAACGGGTAAAGGCTTGTAACATGGTTATCAAATAAAAAAGGCTTTAGGCTCAAAAGGGTTGACATCATTGGTGGGCCATGCAAGGTTTCAAAAATGGTCAAGGAGAGCCTACAATTACTTCTCAAGCCAAACAAACTTAGAATATCGTCTAGAAATACATTCGGGGCAAGTTCTAGACCATTCGCACGGGTACTCGGACTTGTAACAAAATATCTCACCTCTCAGAAAATCGGATTGTTATAGAGGATAGAGTCAAGGGCCCACAATAACCGTATTCAAGATTGAAGATCGCTAATGGTTCAACGAAACCACCCGATGATTGCCTAAGTCAACACAAGAGTCACAAGGTCACTAACTAGAGCCATTTCTTTCGAAAAGATTGTTTTCAACCATAAACGTGTAGTTAAGTGTGTTGGTACCAAGTGAATTATGCTTGACCCTTTTTATTCATTAACACTACTGTTTCTACCTAAACATAAAAAATGTAATCAATCCCTTAAGAAGGTTATCACGCCATCCATCGTTGGGAAGAGCCACCCGATTCACACAAAAACCACCTTTGGAAAGAACCGTGGCATTAAGAAAACCAAAGGCCTATTTTTCACTTAAACATAAAAAGAAGCTATTGAATCAAAAAGACGCTATTAACATAAATAAGAATCTAGACTACTAAGATAACAAAATAAAGAAGCTAAGAAATAAGCTACTGAAAGTAAGACAAATGAATATACAAACCGAGGGGAATAGAATATATACATCAAAAAATAGGGAGGAATATATACATAATGAAAGAGAAAATAAATATAAAATAAAAATAATATTAAAGTTATTATAGGCCAATGTCATCAACTCAAACCAACCAAAATAGACCACCCCCTGAATAAAAATAAGCATTGTCCCCAATGCTTAGGAAATCAAAATAAGGGAGGGTATAGAGTAAAGAAAACTCCCTATGTGGTCTCAGGGTGTGTGGCAGCATCACCACCCTCGGGCTCCTCCAAATGGATCTCATCATCCTCTGCTCGGGTAACAACGAGGTTGGTCAACATCTGAAGCACCTCCTCGGTAGTATGGACAACAAGGTCTGGCTCGTCAGACTGGCCAGCTGGTGCCTCTGCTGATGGTGCTGCTGGGTCTGCTGGTACTGATGGATTTGTCTCCATCAGCAGGTCAAATGGTAAATCATCAACTGCTGCAATCTTTGTCACCTCTTTTCTCAATCTCTCTACTGATTTCTTCGAGGCCTGCGATTTTCTCATCTTCTTCACCTATTTGCCCAACTCCTCAATAGCTCCCCCATGTGCCACCAGTGTATCCATAATGGTCTTCTTGTTACCCAGGATCTTCTTCAATGTTTCCTCTACTGACGGAGGAACCTGTGGTGTTGGTGGTATAGAAGATTGAGCTGCAACAACACTGGATAGGTGAGACAACTTTGAAGTAGCTGCCTGCATCCAGTTGTTGAGACTCACCAATGTCTGGGAGTCTCGAAGCACAGTGAGTGGATATGTGGATGAGGTAGGCATTGGTACTGATGCTGATGGTCTAAAAGATGGAGGTGGTGGAATATCAGTTGTCTCGGTGGAAGGACCGACTGCTGTAGAAGGCATAGGAGCTGTAGAGGGCTCAACATCTGACTTTGTAACCACCACCGATGGCTCATCAGACTGACCAATGGTGGTAGTTGCCTTTCCCTTGAACTTTAGGTTTTCCGGACCTTGCAAGGAGTACCATGAGAAGGGCTTCTTGGCCCGCACTTTTGTATCAAAACTCCTCGTCTCCAACTTTGCATCTGTGAAATATTTTGTGAGGGTGTTGGGATATGGGTAGGAGCTTTCACCTTTTTGGACAACCACTGACATGTTGGCCGACATGATGGAACTCACATTTATAGGGTACCCGACCATAATAGATGCCACCAGAACTGCTCAGTGGATTGGAAGATTGTTCTCATTCTGGCTTTGGTCAATACAGCCGCACACAAAAGTCTGCCACCTTTTTGCTTCAAAATTGAGGGTGGCCCGTGCAATAGGAACCCCTACTGTGATCCACGGTGGTGGTGGTCCTGGAGGATCCAAAATCTCTGCTAACCAAGGGCGAGCTGCATCACCCATAGCAAGCATCTCAAAGTATTGGATTGCCTCTACCTCCTCGAATCCCAGGTAAGAGTTCAGAGTGCTTGGGTCGAATCTCACATTCAAATTTCTCACTTTGGTCACTTTGGTACCCTTCTTGATGTGTGCCACATTGGTATAAAACTCTCGTACCAAGTGCTCTTTGGCATCCATAACACTCTGGGTGAACCACATCCACCCCTTGTGCTCCCTGAACTGCTTAAGGACATTTGGATTGTATTTTTGTGAAGGCACACAAACTCACGAACCTATCTTCCCATACTTCTTTCTTTTTCGACCTCTCTAGGCCGCTCACTCTAGTGTCACCTCCCATACCATCATCAGGAACATCATCATAATCTACTGTAACTGGTGCAGAGGGAGTGTGTAGAGGAGGGCTCTGAGCCATGGCTACCGGCATCGGAACCCTCAGAAGAGCTTGCTGTGGTGGAGGGTTCTTTGGGTAGTTGGTATCTCCGAGTGTATTGTGGTGGTTGGGACTGGGCCTCAGGCTGTACCTCCACTTAGGGGTGTTCATAAAAACCCAAAAAACCGATACTTTTTAGGTTTGGTTTGGTTTAGGTTTTGAATTTTAAAAACCGATCAAATTTGGTTTGGTTTTGGTTTTAATAAAAAACATAACTGAAAAAACCGAACCAAACCAACTATAAAAGTAGCTATTTAAATTTGTTATTACACATATATATATATGTATATTTTTATATAAAGTTTCTAAAATTTTATGGTACATATTAGTCATTTGTATTTTTAGTATAGTTCTTTACTATTATAATAATCTAATTCTTTGCCTATACATTCTAGTTTGATTGGTAGTTTACTTTTACTAAGTACAAGAATTTATTTCATGTTAAAAATAATCAATTTTTAATTGGGTACTTAAATTATTCATCACCACTTGATTCAATTATCATCAATATATCTTGAAAATGATAGATTTCTCAAAGAGAATTTGATTTGATAGTGTTACCTTGAAAATGTAGTCGTAGGAATATGCGCTTGGTAGTGCAGGAATATACGTTTGGTAGTATATGTCTTATATTTAAGAAACAAACCGATAAATAGTCAAAAAAAACCGAAAAACTGACAAAAATCGAATCGATAAAAAACCGACTCAATTGGTTTGGTTTGGTTCCAATATTTGAAAAACTGACTTACTTGGTTTGATTTATTTTTAGGGAAAACCCGACCTAAACCGAACTATGATCACCCCTACCCCACTGAGTGACCCTCGGAGGCTTCCCTAAATGAAACATACAAGCTTGATTCTGAGGGCTCTGTGGCCCTACCTTTCCCAGTGATCGGCTTTTTGGGTATTTCTTTTGATTGCACTCTCAGAGGTTGAGTGCCCTTTCCTTGGCCTTATAATCGAACCATTGTCTGCAATAAAAAGCACATAAGTCAGTTAAAGATCAGAAGCATGCTAACAGCTGCAGGAATTCAGAGTAGAAAAGAGACAGTGCGGACCACACAATATTGAGTGTGGCCATAGTCTGCCTTGTGCGGACCGCTTCCGCACACAATTCAAAGTGCGGTCGCACATGCTAAAGTGCGGACCGCAAAATTTTGAGTGCGGCCGCATAAAACCAGGTTCAAACTACAGGTTCTCTGAAGTTCCAAAGTGCGGTTCCTCGGACAACACAATTTTGAGTGCGGCCGCACAAAACCCGGTTCAGACTACTGGTTTTCTGAAGTTCCAAAGTGCGGTCGCACATATTTTTTCGCGGACCACACAATATTTCTGCGGACCGCACAATATTGAGTGCGGTCCACACTTTTCAAGTATCACAGTTTGCCCTAACTCAAGATCTGCGGATCGCACAATTTTGTGTGCGGCCGCGCAATTAAAACATAAAATGGCAGTGACTTAGGTTTTGCAATTTATGCACAATTTAAACATGGTATTTGCAAATTAAACGTGATGAATGAACTACCCAGACCCCAATGAGAACACATGATATTACCCACACAATTTCAAGCACACATGAAGAACATATGACATTTTACGCCTAAAAATAAATATACTAATTAAGAACAAAAACTATAAAATTGAAAAATCTAAACATGAATTGAACATACCAGTGATGAAGGATGCAGGTACGAATCTACACTGATGAAATGAATGTCAAGTGTGAGGTACTTTGTGTGCACTGTGCTTGCTTAGGTCTCAAAAGTTCAGAGTGTGTAAAGTTGTGAATAGTGCAATGAGATCCTATTTATAGGTTGACCAAAGTCGGTCAAAATTGAAGTTGAGTGCGGCCGCACAATTTTGAGTATGGTCCACACTCTTTACCTGAAAATTTCTTTAGTTTTGTGGTCCTCACAAAAGTGAGTTCGCCCGCAGCAATTTGTGCGGTCCGTACAATTTTGTGTGCAGACGCAGATTAGCCTTTTCTCTGCAATTCAAAACTTAAGAGAGTTGGATTTTTTGGTCTCTAGTTGTGAGGCCGCAAATTCTTCTCTGCTGTGGCATACCAAATTGTGCGGTCTGCACAATAAATATGCGGTCCGCATGTTTTTCAACATTTGGCCAATTTGTTCGAACATAGTACCTACAACACACACTTATTCTTGCAATTCACTTCAAAACTAGTTAGCTCAATACAAAACTTATCTAAAAAAAAGAAGAAAATAAAAAATGAAAAGAAACATGGGTTGCCTCCCAAGAAGATCCTGATTTAACATCGCGTCACGACGCAGATTACCCTCAATTACTTGAAAGGAATTAACGCCACGACATGGCCATCATCAACTTTTCCAAGATAATGCTTTACCCGGTGACCATTGACTCTAAACACTTCATCATTTTTGTTCTTCAAGTCTAATGCACCAAAGGGTGTCACATTCACAACTTCAAACGTACCACTCCACTTAGACTTCAACTTTCCCGGGAACATTTGTAACTGACTATTGAACAATAAACACAAGATCACCTTCTTTGAACTCCTTGTTTCGGATGTACTTGTCATGGAGGTTCTTTATCTTGTTCTTATATAAGGAGGAACTTGTATAAGCATGGTACCGGAATTCATCAAGATCATTCAATTATGCCACCCTTAAATTGACGGCGACATCCCATTCAAGATTAAGCTTCTTCAATGCCCATATAGCCTTGTGCTCAAGTTCCACCGTAAGGTGACAAGATTTCCTGAAAACTAACCGGTATGGAGACATACCAATCGGTGTTTTGTAAGCCGTACTATAAGCCCAAAGAGCATCATCAAGTTTCTTTGACGAATCTGTCCGGTTGACATTCACTGTCTTTGACAAAATACTCTTAATCTCCCGGTTGGAGACTTCCACTTGCTTGAGGAAAATAGGGGGTCGAGACTTTGTGAGTGACACCATACTTGACGAGTAAGGTATGAAAAGCTTTGTTGCAAAAATGTGATCCCCCATCACTAATAATGGCCCTTGGAGTACCGAATCTTGTGAAGATATTCTTTTTCAAAAATGCCACCACACTTCGAGCTTCATTGTTGGGTAAAGCCACGACTTCAACCCACTTTGACACAAATCCACAGCTAGGGGTGTACATAGGTCGGGTTGGTTCGAATTTTTTAATTACCAAACCAAACCAATTATATCAGGTTATTAAATATAAAGACCAAACTAAACCAATAAAAATCGGGTTTTTAAATCTCGATTTTTATCGGATTTTTCGGGTTTTCGGGTTGTTTCATTTTTGTTTTCATAAAGTCTTCATACCACAAAATATAGAATTTGTGCTGAAAATATTTCTTTAATCCTAGTAAGGCAGAACTATATAAGGTATTTTTTAATAAAATAACATAAATATGAGATGATTCATGGCGTTGTACTAAAATATTCAACAATAAAGATGAGAATATCGCATAAAATAAATATTATTAATAAGACATAATGAAAACAAACATAATTTAAAATTACTAATAAGTTGCTAAAATAAATACAACTAATAAGTACTATTATTTACATGACCAAACACTAAAAGAAAAATAAGTTGTGCATTTTATCTAAACCATGGAAAAACTAAAAAATAAATATCCAACACTATTTTCATTCATATTACAATTGAATTGAATGTGTTTTATTATCATTAATATTGATTTGATTTTGGTTTAGGATTTATTTGAGTTATTAACATTTATGGACTATAAAACTTATTGGAGCATCCAAAAATTATAAGTGAAAGCTTGAAATAATATGTTATAAGATAAAATTATGAAAAGGCTTAAGAAATATTAATAAACTACACTACAATAAATATTTTCATGTATTAAATATATTTAAAACTTGTATACATATAATGTCTGGTTGGTTTGGTTTCAGTTTGACTTTTTTTAGTTAAAATCAAACAAAACCAAATATCGTCAGGTTTTTTTCCTAACACCAAACCAATCAAACCAAACCATAGTCGGGTTTTGTTTCTCGGTTTGACTAGGATTATCGGGTTGGTGCGGTTTGTCGGTTTGATTTGTACACCCCTATCCACCGCTACCAAAATGTAAGTGTTCCCACAAGACCTCATGAACGGACCCATGAAATCAATGCCCCACACATCAAAAATGTCAATCTCCAAGATGGTGGTGAGGGGCATCTCATTTTTCTTAGAAATCCCACTGGACCTTCGACATTCATCACAACGCTGACGAGATCGCTAGCGTACTTGTAAAGATCAGGTCAATAGAATCCACAACTCAACACTTTTGTTGTCGTTCTAGCTCCACCATGGTGACCACCATATGATGAATAGTGGAAAGCCTCAAGAATTTCCACTTGTTCTTCCTCTGCTACACATCGTCGAGTCACACCATCGGTACAACTCTGGAAGAGATACGGCTCTTCCTAATAATAGTCAAGGCAATCCCGTTTGAGCTTCTTCATTTGGTTTGAAGAGAACTCATTCGGTACAATACCACTCACAAGATAATTTGCTAAGTCGGCGAACCATGGAATCCTGGTCATTGAAATGGCTAGAAGTTGCTCGTCAGGGAAGGAATCATTTATCTCAAGGCCGTCATGTGTCCTTCCCTCCTCCTCCAAACGAGATAAGTGGTCTGCCACTTGGTTTTCACTACCCTTGCAGTCTTGAATCTCTAAATCAAACTCTTGCAATAGAAGCACCCACCACATTAAGCTTGCCTTTGAATCCTCTTTGCTCATTAAGTACCGAAGCGCCGCATGATCGGCGTGGACAATCACCTTTGTACCCATCAAGTACGAGCGAGACTTCTCCATCGCAAAGACAATAGCAAGTAGCTCTTTTTCGATCACTGTGTAGTTGACTTGGGCATCATTCATGGTCTTGCTAGCATAGTAGACCGGATGGAAGAGTTTTTTGATACGTTGCCCAAAAATTGCTCCAATCGCCACATCACTTGCATCACAAATGAGCTCGGAAGACAAGCTCCAATCTGGTGCGGTGATAATAGGAGTAGTAGTCAATTTGAACTTGAGCAATTCGAATGCCTTCATACAGTCCTCATTGAATTGGAACTTGGCATCCTTCTCCAACGGTTTACACAAGGGGTTCACCACTTTAGAAAAATCCTTGATGAATCAGCGATAGAACAACGCATGACCCAAGAAGCTCCTCATTCCTTTCACGGATGTAGGGGGTGGGTTTTTAGAGATCACCTCTATTTTGGCCTTGTCAACCTCAATACCATGCTTTGAAATTTTATGGCCTAGGACAATGCCTTCCTCGACCATGAAGTGACATTTCTCCCAATTCAAAACCAAGTTTGTCTCCTCACATCTTGCCAAGACCTTGTCCAAGTTGGTCCAGAATTCATCAAAAGCATTTCCGACCATGGAAAAGTCATCCATGAAGACCTCAAGAAAATCATCCATCACGTCAGTGACTATGGCCACCATACACCGTTGAAAAGTCGTCGGTGTATTGCATAACCCAAATGGCATTCACGAGAATGCGAAAGTACCATAGGGACAAGTAAAAGTATTCTTCTCTTGGTCCTCCGGAGCAATAAGAATTTGATTGTAGACGAAATATCCATCAAGGAAATAATAGAAAGCTCGACCGGCCAACCTATCAAGCATTTGATCAAGGAATGGGAGTGGGAATGATCTTTCCGAGTGACTTTGTTGAGCTGCCGATAGTCCATACACACTCTCCACCCGATCACTGTTCTTGTGGGGATCAACTCATTCTTGTCATTTGTGACCACAGTCATGCCCCCTTTCTTTGGGACACATTGCACCAGAGAGGTCCACGAGCTATCGGAAATGGGGTAAACAACCCCGACACCCAACCATTTTATGATCTCCTTCTTCTAAACCTCTTGAATTGCTTCATTTAATCTTCTTTGATGTTCAACACAGGGTTTGGCATCCTCCTCCAAAGTAATCTTGTGCATGCAAAAGGCGGGTCTTATACCCCAAATGTCCGCCAATGTCCAGCATATAGCTTTCTTCCTCTTTTGTAGCACTGCCAAAGTAGAGTGTACCTACATGTTAGTCAAACAAGAGGAAAGAATAACCGGTAAAGTAGAACATGGCCCAAGGAATTCATACCTGAGATGTGGAGGCAATGGCTTTAACTCCAAAGTGGGAGGCTCCTCGATTGGGGGCTTTTTTGGAGGAGTCTTCCGGTTCTCAAGATCTAAGGACAATTTTTGAGGTTCATAAGTGTACGACCTCATTCCTTGCAATGCATTTACACATTACACATAGCCTTCCTTCTCATCATCATCATGATTAAGCAATATGCCCTCCAAAGTATCATCAACATTCAACATGGCACTAGCATCATCAACAATCACCTCGGCCACTAAGTCCATAAATGAACAAACATCATTGCTATTCAGTTGCCTCATAGATTTGCATACATGGAAAACCACCTTGTCATCACCCACCCGGAAGGTGATCTCACCGGCTTCCACATCAATAAGAGCCTTCCCCATAGCAAGGAAAGGTCTACCCAAGATAATAGGCACCTCATAGTCCACTTCGCAATCAAGAATCACAATGTCCGCCGGGAGGATGAACTTATCAACACGAACCAACACATCATCAATAATACTCAATGGTCTCTTCATAGTACAATCCGCCATTTGTAACCTCACGAATGTGGGTATTGGTTGGACAATTCCCAAATTTTTGAACACCGAGTAGGGCATCAAGTTGATACTCGCCCCTATATCACATAGAGTTTTGGCAAAGTCGGCGCTCCCAATAGTGCAAGGGATTGTGAAAGCGCCGGGATCTTCCAATTTCGGAGACATTGAGTGCACAATAGAACTCACTTGATGTGTCATCTTGATAGTCTCATAATTCATTGATCTTTTCTTTCTCACCAAATCCTTCTTGAACTTTGCATAGCCGGGCATTTGTTCCAATGCCTAAACCAATGGCACATTAATGGATAAGCTCTTCATCATGTCAATACACTTCTTGAATTGGTTCTTGATATTTTGCTTGGTGAACCCTTGAGGTATGGAGGAGGAGGCCTTGGCATTGGTTCCTTGGCCTTTGGCACTACCGGTTCCGGTATGTCAATCACGTGTTCCCTAGCTGGGTTCACTTCTTCTTGCGTTTCCTCCACATTTTCATCAATATCAATTCCTACTTCTTCATTAGCTTGAACCACATTGCTTGGAATTTCATCTTCTTAATTCACTACATCATCATACACAAATCTTCTTTGGTTTTAGATTGTTGCCTCCCTACCTTTTCCACTCCTTGTGGTTACGGCCATGGCATGTCCTGTGTTGTTTCCACCCTTTGGGTTCACCACCGTGTCACTATTCCTTAGGATGAGTGTTTAAAGCTTGCGAGATTTTCCCTAATTGAACCTCCAAATTGCGGATTGAAGTATTGTGAGAGGCTAGTTGAGCATCAGAGTCGGCATTTTTCTCCGTCATTTGTTTGAACATATTTTCAATCCATCCCTTCTCATTATTAGAAGAGCTAGAACCATGAGACAGATAAAGATTCAGGTTGCTTGGTTGTTGATACATCGAGGCCTTTGAAAGCCCGACCCCCGATTCCATTGGTTATTGTTCCAACCCCCTTAGTTGTTGCCTCCCCAATATCCTTGATGTTTGCCACCCCAATTGCCTTGGTTGCCTTGATTATTCCAATTGCCTTGAGTATTGTTACCACCACTCCAATTGCCTTGGTAGTTTTGATTGTTCCAATTTCCTTGATTTTCTTGAGATCGCCATTGTTGTTGATTTGGGCCTTGAGAGTTGTTTCTTTGCCCTTGGTAGTTGTTCACATATTGCACTTCTTCCTCTTGCTCATTGTATGATTCGTCTTTGTCAAACACCCACTATCATCTTGCACAAATTGTTCCACACAGCTTTGCACTTGTTGACCCTTTTGACTTCGCTTGTTCACAATCATGTTGACACCTTCCATTGCATTTACTTGCTTAGGACCTTAAACTTGTTGAAGTTGAGCTTTGCCTAATTGATTCATGAGTGATTTGGAAGTTGCCCGCCCTAATGCGGGGAGGGACTATGGCACTTGCGTATCCTTCATTTGGAAACACCCGGTATGGAGCCATTCTTGTTGGAGGTGGGGGAGGGACATGAATATTGTCATGAGGCAGTCGGCCTCGCCTATTTGCTTGAGGTTCAAGAGGAACCTCATCACCTTGGTCATCGTCCACTTCCTCCCCCAAAGGTAAGTTTCCGAGAGGATCATTGTTGAGAGCCATTTTTGTAACAATCAATTCACAAAAAGGTTAGTAACTTGGAAGTAAAAGAAGACAAGTCACACACGTAACCAAATATATAGCTAAATCCATTTTTTAGCTCCCCGGCAACGGCGCCAAAAATTGATGTCCCCCAAATTCACACCACTGATTGGGATTGTGAAGAGGTCGATGCAATTATAATTACCCAACTTTGAGACGGGGTCGATTCCTCATAGAGCTTATATTGTATTAGGTATATACTTAGACTAGGTGTATGACGTGCCTAAAATGCACTTCCACATACTTGGTTGTTTCTTTCTACTTCTAAAATTTATACTATTATTTGTAAATGTAAAGCTATTGAACGATATTCTTGGTGTTATTGTTTTTTCAAGTTTATAAAAGATCCAGGGCTGTGACTTCCACCTAGGGGGTTACCTAAAGGATTGTGGGCTTTAGGGTATGTTTCATTGGTCGGGGTGTAATATAGCAATCAACACGCGATTACCCACTCGATACCTCTCGGTAGTTAGAGTGGTTTTGCCCAATTTGGCTTTTTCAAGTCCAAATGGGTAATTCACAAGACTGTTGATATATGCTCACGTCGGGTCTTACTATCTCTAGATTCAACCCTTTAATTGGGGCTATCAATTTCTTGAGTTTACCCCAATTTCTTGTTAGCCAAGTTTTCCTAGACTTAGTCTCTCTTTGTCAAGTATAGACTAAGTCAATTAGGTATGAATCAATGTTTGCAACCATTAATTCCTAAATTCAAGGAAGAACTAGGATAAATATCATACACCCAACCTTAAACAAGCCCTATATCAAATACACATTAGGTACCCACACTAGGGTTAGGTCATAACCCTAGTTAGAGATTTAGCTGCTCATAGGCAAAAATGAAGAAACTAAGGACGAAAATAAGACTAAACTCATAATAGATGATAAAGGTATGAAAATCCAATGTTGAAATGATAAACCAATACAAAATTTCCCAAAGCAGTAAAGGAAAAACGGATATCTACTTTCTGGTGTTCAAACTCAACCTAAATTTGACAAAAAGAACTATTTATACACATTGAAATTATCGGACAAAATTGCCCATGTGGAGGTTATGCAGCCGCACAATTCTGTGTGCGATCCGCACTTTGAAGCTAGGCTTGACAGGATAGACTTTTGTGGCTGCACAATTCTGGGTTGCGGCCACACGTTTTCAGATTCTACGGAACGCACATTTCTAAGTGCGACCGCACTCTTGAATTTGAGCTTGATAGGAGGGACTTCTGCGTACTGCACATTTCTCAGTGCAGCCGCACTCTTGAATTCTGCGGCCGCACAATAATAGTGCGGTCCGCACTTCTTCATGGACTCAGAACTCCATCTCTCTAAACCTCATCTTCTGCGGCCGCACTTTGCAAAGGAATTATGTAGAGGTCCTTCATAGTTTGCGGCTGCACTTAATATTGTGGGGTCCGCACTTTACTCTTTTTGCTTGGTTTTAGTACTTGTCCAAAAATACTCTTTCTTGAGTTGAATTTCATCGTTTTGGCTCTTTTTCCAATGCTCCTGCAAGTAAGCACATTTTATCAGTTTCTAGGAATGCCTTATAAGTAATTTTTAGCTAAAACTAAGTAAAAAAGTGCAAATAAGTTGTCAAAATCCCAACTAATCACTGGGTCTGCTGGAAATAAACCAGTCAGAGTCATAGAATCCATGAACAGTAGCATACGGCCCATGACCTCCTGGAATCCTATTGCGGACATGAAATCCACTGGGGCTGGCTCTACTGCAGGCACCTCGCCCTGCTCCTCAATAATAGGATCCTTCACTGGAGCCACCGATGGCACATCTGGAGAAACTCTAGGATGCTCTCGTACTCTACTATGAGCTGGAGCCCTCCATCGGCCTCTAGCAACAGGGGGAGTAGCTCCTCCACTATCGGGTACATCTTCTGCACCCATTCTCACCATCTGTGAGAGAATAAGACAAAGATACTTAGTACCACATCAACTGCACGATAGGAGATGAAGAAAGAGTAGTTTCCTAACACCCTATAGCCTCTCGAAGATAAATACGGACGTCTCCGCACCGATCCGCAAGACTCTATTAGGCCTGCTCAGAACTTGTGAGACCTATGTGAACCTAGTGTCCTAATTCCATGTTGTCACGACCTAATTTCCCTTATAGGCCGTGATGGCGCCCAACATCGCTGCTAGGCAAGCCAACGGTGAACTGGCCATGTATTTTTTTTTAATAATTTCAAATAGTTGATTTTTATTTGTTAAGTAACTCAGAAGTGGGAAATTTAATAAAGTAAAGCGTGAACTAATAAAAGAACAAGTGCGGAGAAATAAATACTCAAAAGCCATCAAGTGTCTACTAGCATGTTCCATGACCTGGTGTCACAAGTGTATGGGCAACTAGTAGAATATACAAAATACTATGATACTGTCTAAAATAGGGTAGACAAAAAGAAAATTAAAAAGAGAGACTGCGTGTGCTACAGAACGGCCTTAGAGAGTAGCTCACCACTATGCCTTAGGGTAACGGGGCTGCACGCCTGACTGGCTTCTAGATGCACCTGCCTCAGATCCTGCACGTTTAGTGCTGAAGTGTAGTGTGAGTACATAAACAACATGTACCCAGTAAGTATCCAATCTAACCGTGAAGAAGTAGTGACGAGAGGTCGACATTGATACTTACTATGGGCCAATAATAAAAATATAAAAATCCTAAATAGGCACGGAATACACGAATAATAATAATAGCATATTAACTAGCAATGAGTAAATGATTCTTTAACTGATAGTAAATTTAAAATCTCTAATTTACACATGATAACTTCAACAATTTCAGACCGTTAATAAATGATAACCTCTCAAGTCATAAAATAATATCAAGTGTTTTCGCGCTACAGACATTATCATGCACGATTTATGCCGAGGTCATACGGTCCATTCCAGAATAATATGTACACTGCCGAGGGTCGAGCGACACGAATCATAGATGCATCTATTGTACTGTCGGGGAATTCGGTCTGTTCCACAAAAAGAGAGAATACACTATGAATAACCGATTTAAGAGCAACCACAAGACTA
Organism: Nicotiana tabacum; assembly: GCF_000715075.1. Lineage (NCBI taxonomy): Eukaryota > Viridiplantae > Streptophyta > Magnoliopsida > Solanales > Solanaceae > Nicotiana > Nicotiana tabacum. The sequence goes on from NC_134102.1 coordinate 80,610,472, forward strand.
GTCCACAAGGAAGCACTATTTTCATTAACGGTCAAGTAATCCGCCCAAAACTCAAAGTATGTGAAGTTCGGTCTTTACGAATCCTTATCAAGTTTCAATATAGTTTAGGCACGCAAATTAACAAGTAGAGTGCAAACAATACAAGTATTTCATGATTTGGCTCCTAAAACTCTCGAACTTAGCATGATTAGTAGCTACGCACGGACTCTCATCACCTCATACGTGCGTAGCCCCCCACAAATAGAAGAAAATAGTAATTTAAAACACCTATGGGGTAAATTCCCTCTTAAAAGGTTAGGCAAGAGACTTACCTCGTCTCGAAGCTTACTTTCCGGCCCACAAATTCACTCTAAGGCCTCAACTTGGTGTCGAACAATCCAAATCTAACCAAATATTATATTAATAAATCAATATACACTCATAAATTTATAATTTAGCTATTAGAGTGATTACCCAACCCAAATTGGAAGATTCCTAAAATTTACCCTAGGCCCACGTACCCGGATTCCTGAAGTTTCGAAGATAAATGCTACGCATAACCTCGCGAACTCAAATATATAACTTCTACCAATTCCATAATCATTTTCGTGGTTAAATCTCATTTTTATCGAAACCTAGGTTTTTCAGCTAAACCCATAATTTTTATAGTTTATGTGTTATGAATCTACCCAAAATACTTGTATTAAACTCATCTTGTATAGAAATTACTTACCTCAAAGTGCTAGGTGAAAACTCCTCTTCAAAGAGCTCTTAAATCGTCAAAGAAGTGAAATAAATGAACCAAAATAGCCTAAGTCCCGACATTAAAAGCCGTCACTACCTCCAGCGACTCCGCTTCTGCGGACCTTGGGTCGCACCTGTGATGCCGCACCTGCGAAAAAATCTATCGCAGGTGCCTTCTTTCGCTTCCGTGAACGAAGTCCGCTTCTATGGGTCTGCTTCTGCAGATTTTTCTCCGCTCATGCGCGCACGCACCTACGGACCAAGTTTGCTTCTGTGCCCCCAGACACCTTGACCATTTCCACATCGGCGGCCCACGCTTCGCATTTGCGACCTCGCAGGTGCAGAATATTTTGCGCACCTACGCGACCGCACCTGCATAACCGCCCCTTTGTTAATTTGTTGGGCTGGTTCTGGTGTCACTAGTCATAGAAACGAATTTAATCTAGCCCAGCTGGGATCAGAGTTGCAATCATTTGTTCGCAGAAGTGGACTAGCGGATGCGGAGGCTTCCTTCGCAGAAGCGGGACTTGGGGAGACAGCCTTGGGTTTGACCGCAGATGCGGTCGTTTCTCCGCAGAAACGGGCTCGCACATGCGGGATCTTATCCACAGAAGCAGAACCCCTGGACTTAAGCTTGGACCGCACCTACGATAGGTTTCCGCAGATGCGGTTTAACTAGGTAGGAAAGGGGATTTTAGAGGGTTTGATTTCATAATTTATTTTGGAACTTTGAGAGCTCAGTTTGAGTCGGAATTTTAAGGGATTTTCAGAGAGGACCTTGGGTAAGAAATTCTAACTCATTTTTGATTAACTCCCACAAATCTGTTAATAATTTCATTATTTAATTGGTGTTTTGGATTTTGAAATTGGGGAAAAAGTGTAAAAGTTCTTAGAATAGGTTTTTGGGTTTTGAAAGGCAAAATAACGTCGGATTTAGATAATTCTTGTATGGTTAGATTAGTTATCGAATGGGTGTTCGAATTTTAAAATTTTGGTTGCCTTTTGAGATGCGGGCCCAGGTCGACTTTTTGGGGTAATTTTTCAACTCTTTGCTAAGATCATGATTTCATAATTTAAATTAGTTTTCTATAGTTATATTTATAGTATGAAATTGTTTTGGCTAGATTGGAGCCGTTTGGAGTTGAAAAATCGAGGGAAATACCTTCTAGTTGATTGATTTTGCGTGGTTTGAGGTAAGTGACTTGTCTAATCTTGTGTTGATTGAAAAATTTTGTTTGAGCCATTTTGGCATTTGTGTTATTCTTAAGAGGATTGTTTGGTTGTTTGCACGAGGTTTCTGCCGTGTTGCTCTTACTATTTGCACGAGGTTTCTGCCGTGTTGTTCTTGCTATTTGAACGAGTTTTCTGCCGTGTCGTTGATACTATTGATACGCATGCAGCTGTATAAGTTCTGGGTGTTGAAACACATGCGGTGAGATAAGGTGGTCTTGATACGCGTGGCTAGTAGGGGAACTACTGGAAGACCTGTGGTGTGATAAGGTGGGCTGAAATGCGGGGTGCTATTTCGGAAAAAGGATTTTCAAAACTGTAATGACCCAGCCGGTCGTTTTGAGAATTTGCATTTCGTTCAGCTATTTGAAGTCTTGAGAAACATCGTATGATATATTATGACTTGTGTGAATCGTCAGTTTTCATTTTCAGGTTATTCAGAATTGATTTGGAAGAATGATTCTCAACTAGGAAGCTTTAAGTTGGAAGAGTTGACCAAGTTCGACATTTTAGTACTTCACCTCTGATCGGAGTTTTGATGATTCTGTTAGGTGCGAATGGTAATTTTGGACATGGGCGTATGCCCGGAGTTACATTTGGATATTTCTAGAAGGTATCATCACTATTTGGCGAAAGTTAGAAATTTGAAGGTTTGGACTGTTTATAAGTTTGACTGGGAGTTGACTTTGACGATATCAGATTCGGATTATGGTTCCGGAAATTTGAATATGTTTGTTATGTCATTTGGAACTTGTGTGCAAAATTTGAGTTCATTCCGAGTTGATTTGATAAGGTTCGACTTGGAAGTTGAAAGATTCAAAGTTCATTAAGTTCGATTTGGGGTGCGATTCGTGATTTTGATATTGTTATGCATGATTTGAGGCCTCGAGTAAGTCCATGTTATGTTATGTGACTTGTTGGTATGTGAGGATGGGGTCCCGGTGGGCTCGAGTGATTTTCAGATAGGTTTGGGTTGTGTTGCGCTCGTTGTTTATGTTTCGACGTCGTTTCTTCAAGCATAAATTGCCACTGAATTCGTATTTAAAAATCTGCATTATTTTCAAATATTGAAGCCAACATATATCCTTCATTATAAGGTCAAATTGAGTGATTTAAAAGCCTAACTTGACTGGAATTTCACAAGGAATCCATTGAAGGGATCGAAAGCGAGTTTTGGGATTTTTTGGCATGAGAAACGAGAAATAACAACTGGGTAGAAACATAATATAGAGGGTTTGTTCATTTGGTCATATTTTGAGTTGGAGAGCTCGAATTTGGGCGATTTTCACCACATGAATTGGGGTAAGTGTTTTATACTCGATTTTGGTTATATTTTATGAATCCATCTTCATTTTTTACATTTGATTGATGATTTCAAAGTGAAATTTGGGATTTGTTTTGTCTAAAATTTCATAAAGTGAATTTTTGAGTTTTGAACATCGATTCGAAGTCGGATTCGAGTGAAACTAGTATGGTTGGACTCATAATTGAATGAGTTATCGGATTTTGTGAGTTTCGTCATGTTCTGAGGTACGTTCCCAAGTTTAACCTTTTGGTTGACTTCATAATTTTAATTAAAGATTCGACCTTTATCAATTGGGTTTGTTTCCTTAGGCATTATTTGATGTATTTGAGTTGCTTTTGGCTAGTTTCGAGCCGTTCGAAGGTCGGTACATGCGGGATGACATTTTTGGAGTATCGTTGGCTTGCTTGGTATTGGATTTGGCTTGTTCGAGATAAGTAACACTTCTAAACTTGGTGCTGCGTGTATGAACTCCTGAATACATGTGTTATGTGTTGGTGTTGAGGTGACGCACATGCTAGGTGACGGGCGTGTGGGTGTGCACCATGTGAATTATGACTCGGTTGTTCCTGTGGTACTGGATAGTTACCTAATCTTGTTTTTACCCATGAAATCTCTATGTGCTAGAGTAATTGATCCGTGATCCATGTTAGAAACCATGTTTAGGCTACATGTTTATTCTATTGGGACCAACCGAGGTCATGTCTGTTGTTGAGTTATTTGCTTAAATTGCAGTTACATATTCAGTCATACTCATTCATTGGCATATCAAATCTCAGTCTTTATTGCTATTTATTGATCATTTTGGGCTGAGTTTTAGGATATTGTGAGCCCGAGAGACTGGAGAGATTGATGATTGAGTGACGCCGAGGGCCTGCCCTTCTTCCCGAACCTCAACACACCCTTCATGGGCGAAATCTTGAGCAGAACCTTTTCCCCAATCATGTAAACAACATCACGGATCTTCCGGTCGGCATAACTATTTTGTCTAGACTGCGTCATGCGAAGCCGCTCCTGAATAAATTTAACCTTCTCTAAATCATCCTGAACCAAATCAATACCCAATAGCCTAGCCTCACCCGGCTCAAACGAACCCACCGGAGACCGACATCGTCTCCCATATAAAGCCTCATATTAGAGCCATCTGAATACTCGATTGGTAGCTGTTATTGTAAGCAAACTCTGCTAGTAGCAGAAATTGATCCCAAGAACCCCAAAAATCAATGACACAAGCGCGTAACATATCCTCCAATATCTGAATAGTGCGCTCGGACTGTCCGTCCGTCTGAGGGTGAAATGTTGTATTTAGCTGAACCTGTGTACCTAATTTTCGCTGCACTGCTCTCCAAAACTGTGATGTAAAATGCGTGCCCCAATCTGAAATAATGGACACTGGCACACCGTGTAGGCGAACAATCTCACGGATATAAATCTCAGCTAGCCGTTCCGAAGAATAATTAGTACTAACTGGAATAAAATGCACAGATTTGGTCAACCGATCCACAATCACCCAAAGAACATCAAACTTTCTCAAAGCCTTTGGGAGCCCAACTATAAAGTCCATGGTAATACGCTCATATTTCCACTCCGGAATTTCAAGTCTCTGAAGTAATCCGCCCGGTCTCTGATGTTCATACTTCAACTGTTGACAATTTAAACACCCAGCTACAAACCCAACTATATCTTTTTTCATTCGCCTCCACCAATAGTGCTGCCTCAAATCCTGATACATCTTCGCGGTACCTGGATGAATGGAGTACCGCGAATTGTGTGCTTCCTGGAGAATTAACTCACGCAACCCATCTACATTAGGAACACATAGCCTACCCTGCATCTGTAATACACCGTCATCTCTAATAGTGACTTCCTTGGCATCATCATGCTGGACCGTGTCCTTAGGGACAAGCAGATGGGGATCATCATACTGGTGCTCTCTGATGCGATCATATAAAGAAGACCGAGAAACCACACACGCCAAAATTTGATTCGGCTCAGAAAAATCCAATCTAACAAACTGGTTGGTCAAGGCCTGAACATCCAAAGCTATAGGCCTCTATGCTACCGGTAAGTGTGCTAAGATGCCCAAACTCTTTGCCTTATGACTCAAGGCATCAGCCACCACATTGGCCTTTCCGCGATAATAGAGAATTGTGATATCATAATCCTTAAGCAACTCCAACCACCTTCGCTGCCTCAAATTAAGATCCTTCTGTTTAAGCAAATGTTGTAGAGTCCGATGATCAGCATAAACCTTACAATGGACACCGTACAAATAATGCCTCCAAATCTTCAAGGCATGAACAATAGCTGCTAACTCAAGGTCATGGAATGTATGATTCTTGTCATGTACCATTAACTATCTGGACGCATATGCAATCACCCTACTTTATTGCACAAGCACTGCGAGACCAATAAACGATGCGTCACAATACACAATATAAGACCCTGAACCTGTAGGCAACACCAATGTTGGAGCTGTAGTCAAAGCCATCTTGAGCTTCTGAAAGTTCTCTTCACATTCATCCGACCACCTGAATGGAGCACCTTTCTGGATCAATTTAGTAATAGGCAATGCAATAGATGAGAAACCCTCCATGAAGCAATGATAATAACCAGCCAAGTAGAGAAAACTCCGAATCTCAATAATTGAAGATGGCCTGGGCTAACTCTAAACTGCCTCTATTTTCTTCGGATCCACGTTAATCCCTTCACTGGACAATATGTGTCCCAAGAATGACACTGAAATAAGCCAGAATGCACACTTAGAGAATTTGGCATATAGTTTCTCCTCTCTCAGCCTCTGCAATACAATACCCAAGTGCTATACATGCTCCTCCTGGCTACGGGGGTACATCAGGATGTCATCAATATATACCACGATAAATGAGTCAAGATATGGTTGGAATACACTATTCATCAAGTGCATAAATGCTGCAGGGGCATTGGTCAGCCCAAAAGACATCACGAGAAATTCATAATGACCATAACGGGTCCTGAATGGCATCTTTATAATATCCGAATCCCAAATTTTCAACTGGTGATACCCTGATCTCAAATCAATTTTGGAGAATACCCTCTTTCCGTGAAGTTGGTCAAATAAATCATCAATACGTGGCAAAGGATACTTATTCTTGATTGTAACTTTGTTCAAATGCCACTAATCGATACATATCCGCATAGTACAATCTTTCTTTTTCACAAACAAAATCAGTGCACCCTTAGGTGGCACACTAGGCCTAATAAACCCCTTTTTAAGGAGTTCCTGAAGTTGCTCTTTCAATTCCTTCAATTCATCCGGTGTCATACGATACAGAAGAATAGAAATTGGCTGAGTGCCATGCACCAAGTCAATACCGAAATCAATATCCCTGTCGGGCGGCATACCCGATAGGTCTGCAGGAAATACATCCGGAAAGTCTTGTCCGACTGGTACTGAATCAAAAGTAGGAGCATCTAATTGGCATCTCTCACAAAAGCCAAATATGACAAACACCCCTTCCCAACCATACATTGGGCCTTCAAATAAGAAATTACCCTACTGGGAACATGATATAGAGAACCTCTCCATTCGACCTTCCGCAACCCCGGCATTGCTAACATCACGGTTTTTGCGTGACAGTCCAGAATAGCATGACATGGAGACAACCAATTGATGCCCATAATTACATCAAAATCAACCATACAGAGCAGTAAGAGATCAACTCTAGTCTCCAGACCCCAATAGTTACCACACAAGACCGATATGCACGGTCCACAATAATAATATCACGCACCGGCGTAGATACATGAACAGGTGAAACTAAAGACTCACGAGGCATATCCAGATAATGAGTAAAGTATAATGATACATACGAATAAGTAGAACCAAGGTCAAATAATATAGAAGCTTCCCTGTGGCACACTATGTCAATACATGTGATCATTGCATCTGAAGCAACAACATCTGGCCTGGCAGGAAAACCATAGAATCGGGCCTGACCACCATCTGATCGGCCTTCCCCTCTTGGGCGACCCCTAGCTGACTGAGCCCCACCACGAGCTGGTTGGGTAGGTGGCATAACTGCTAGTGCTGGTACTACTGGCCGAGAACTCTGCGGTGGAGCCCCACTCAACAGCCTAGGACAATCTCTCTTGAAATGACCAAATTCTTCGTACTCGAAACAACCCCTCTTCTGACTGAACTGCTGCTCCTGATAACCCGAGGAATTACCTGTAGAAGCCTGAGCGGACGAGGCATGATGAGAACTCTGCGCTGGTAGTGCACTGAATGAAGACTGGCCTTAGTGAGCACTGTAAGAGCTGTGGCTAGCTGATGCACCATGATGAGCTGGACGACCCGCTTGAGCGTGTCTGTAAGAATGACCCCTGTTGTGGTAGGACTGTCCCCCAGAAGGTATCTTACCAAAACTGCCCGAACCTCGAGGCCTCTTAGTCTCCCTGTCACCACACTCCTGGCTATGGACCACCTCTATCTGTCGAGCAATGTCAACCACCTAATCAAAAGGGGCACCAGATACCCTATCTCTAGTCATAAGCAATCGTAGCTGATACGTAAGTCCATCAATGAACCTCCTAATCCTCTCACTATTAGTAGGAACCAACCAAACTGCGTGACGAGCCAATTCAGAAAACCTCATCTCGTTCTTGGTCATACACATGCCATCCCGCCGAAGCTGTTCAAATTGTCTGCGCAGCTCCTCCATACGAGATTGCGGCACGAACTTCTCCAAAAAGAGAATAGAGAACTCCTGCCATGTAAGTGGTACTGCACCGACCGGCCTGCGCCTCTCATAAGCCTCCTACCATCTGAAAAGTAGTGAACGAGACCCCACTGGTCTCAAGAATACCCGCTGTCCGAAGCATCCGCTGGCACTTATCTAGATTACCCTAAGCATCCTCTGACTCAGCACCCCTAAATGATGGAGGTCGAAGCCTCTCAAATATCTCAAGCCTTCTCTGCTCATCATCTGCCATAACAGGGACTACCGGGGCCTGAGCGGCTGCAACTGGCTGGTCTGGTAGTGCCCCCGGTATCTGAAGTCCCTGTACTACCTGATCTAGAGTACGAGTAACAAGGGTATGAGTACCTCCCCTAGCCTGAGAAGTGGCGGCCCTAACTGGTGGCACTGGTAGCTGACCGTCCAATCTGGTAGTATGTCTCCTCACCATATATGAGAGAATAAAATAATAGAAATTTAGTTTCCGGAATCAACAAGTTTGCACGATAAAATACAAGAAAAATGAAATTTTCCTAAGGGTTTGGTAGCCTCTCGAAGATAAGTATAGACGTCTCCGTACCGATCCGCTAGACTCTACTACACTTGCTCATGACTCGTGAGACCTATGTAACCTAGGCTCTGATACCAACTAGTCACGACCCAAAATCTCACCTGTCCTGATACCATATATTTTAAACAATCCCAAAACCCGGTGTCACAGAGTACATGAGCATCTAAATGATAACAAAGTCTGACTGCTAAAAATACTGTCTAAAAATATAGAACAGTACAGAAACTGAAAGGAAAGAAAGTCAAGGTCTGCGGACGCCAAGCAGCAACCTCAAAAATCTCTAACATATAAAACTACGAAAAACTAGCAACCGCCGTGTCCGAAGGTACCTGGATCTGCACACGAGGTGCAGGGTGTAGTACGAGTACAACTAACTCAGGAAGTAACAATAATAAATAAGGAACTAAAAGTAGTGACGAGCTTCATAGTTGAGTCCAATTACAGTAATTTCCAATATCATAATGTAGGCATGCTTACAAGTTCACCATTTAAGCCCAAAACAGTAATTTCATGTCAAGTTCAACTAAAACATAAGATAATATCTCTCAGAAATTTCCAAACAGTGATATATGACAGCTGAAGTGCAAAAATAATGAAATCATATGCATCCTCTCAGGACCACAGTCACTCAGCTATTTCATTCACTCAACACTCATCACCCGCACTGAGTAGGTACTTGCGCTCACTAGGGGTGTGTACAGACTCCGAAGGGGCTCCTACAACCCAAGCTCTATAATTCGCACGGCCAACTCACGTGCTATAGTATAATATATGGATCTTCACGGACAACTCACGTGTTGCACGGACAATTCACGTGCTGCACGGACAATTCACGTGATGCACGGACAACTCACGTGCTATAGTATCAATATCTGGATCCGCATGGATAACTCACGTGCTGCACGGACAACTCACGTGCTATAATATAATATCTCACAATCAGGCCCTCGACCTTACTTAGTCATAAATCTTTCCAATCTCTCGGGCTCTCAATGATCATGCAAATCAGCCCAAACAACAATAATATGATGCATCAATAATAGACAATATAGACTGAGATAAAATAAATAAGTAAACTATGACTGAGTACAAAACAATAATTAAGAAGATAATTAAACAGGTACACGACCTCTGTGGGTCCCTACAGTGCCAACACATAATCTAAACATTATTTGTGGTTCAATTTCATTACTACATGGAGAATGTATAGATAACAACATATTATTCAACTGCACAGTTCCATGGAATTTTGACCAAATTACATTTCCTGCGGTGCACGACCACACGCCCGTCACCTAGCATGTGCGTCACCTGAAAACCAATTATATAACACATAATCCGGGGACTCATACCCTCAGGACCAAATTTCGAACTGTTACTTACCTCAAGCCGTGTAATTCTTTATTGTGCAATGTCTTTGCCTCGTGAATTGGCCTACAAATGCCTCGAATCTAGCCACAAATAATTCGATTCAATCAATAAAATTTATTGGAATTAATTCCATAAGAAAATACTAATTTTCCAACAAAATTTGAAATTTAGCTCAAAAATCGCCCATGGGGCCCACGTATCAGAACCCGAGAAAAGTTACAAAATACAAAATTCCCTTCAACCACGAGTCTAACCATACCACTTTTACCAAAATCAGACATCCACTCGACCCTCAAATCTTCAAATTAAACCAAGAGGGTTTCTAATCTTTCCAACTTAATTCACCCATTAAATGTTAAAAACAATCATGGATTCGGGTAATTTGACCAATAATGAGTTAAGAACACTTACCACATTGTTTTCCTTGAAAATCTCCCAAATATCGCCTCTTCCCGAGCTCGAATCTGTCAAAAATGGAAAATGGGACGAAGTCTCATTTTCAGAACTTAAACTTTCTGTCCAGACCTCTCTTCTTCGCGAACGCGACAAGTCCCTCGTGTTCGCAAAGCACAAAATTGTGCTTCCCAACATTGCTCTTCGCGAACGCGAGCGCCCCTTTGCGAATGCAAAGGCAAAAACCCATGCCCACTAATTTTCACTTGGAGAACGCAGTACCAAAATGCGAACGCGATGCATAACCCAAACCCTCTTCGCTAACACGAAGGGCAAATCTTGCCTGCCTCAAATTCTCCTTCACGAACGTGAGGGCCCACTCGCGAATGTGAAGAAGGAAACCAAAAAAACACACTAGCAGTCTTCAGCCAACATGCCAAGTCCAAAAATGATCCGTTAACCTCTCAACACTCACCCGAGCCCCCCAGGACCTCAACCAAACATTCCATCAATTCCCTAAACATTATTGATAAGTAAGGATTTTTACCGCTTATTTGCTCTCTTTTACTTACATTTTAGCTCAAAAATACTAAAAGGTATTCCCGAGAACTAATGAAATGTGCTTTCTTGCAGGGATATTGGGAAACGATCCAAAGAAGTGAAAATCAACTCAAAAAGGAGTAAAATTGGACAAGAACCAAAATAAGGCAAAAAGGGCTACAGTGCGGACCGCACAATACTGTGTGCGGCCACAAACTCTGAAGATGCACTGCTATAATTCATTCACAGAGTGCGGACCGCACAATTATTGTGCGGCCACCGAAGACTAGATTCAGAGACTTGTAGTTTGGGAGCTTAAAGATGTGCGTACCGTAGTATTATTGTGAGGCTGCAGGATGCCAAAATGCGGACACACTCATAAATGTGCGGTCCGCATAATGAAGCCCAGATCCAGTCCAAGAATAAGAGTGCGGCCGCACTCAGAAATGTGTGGTCCTCACAATTAGAGGAAGTGCGGCCGCATCTCACTTTTATACGACCGCAGAAAGTCAACTTGGCCTGTCAATCTCAGAGTGCGGACCGCACGCATAATTGTGCGGCCATACAACCTTTGCAGGGGAAATTTTGTCAGATATTTTCAACTGGGTATAAATAGATCTTTTTGTCATTTTTAGGTTAAGTTTGGTGAACCTGAACACTTAAAGCCATTTTTATTTGCTGTATTGGGTAACTTTGTATTAGTTTAGCATTTAAACATTAGATTTTCTTTATTTAATCAATTATTATGCATTTTATCTTAGTTCCTTCTTTAATTTCTTCATTTTCCATGAGTAGCTAAACCCTTAGCTAGGGTTGTGACCCAATCCTAGTATGGGTACTTAATGGATGATTGATTTAGGGCTTATTTATGATTGGGTATATGATATTTAGCCTAGTTCTTGCTTGAATTTGAGAATGGATGGTTGCAAACGTTGATTCATGCCTAATTGACTTTGTCTTTACTTGAGAAAGAGAGACTAAGTCTAGGAAAACTTGGATAACAAGAATTTGGGGTGAACTCAAGAAATTGATAGCCCTAATTAAAGGGTCGAATCTAGCGATAGTAAGACCCGACTTGAGCATTTATCACTTGTTTCGTGAGATACCCATTTGGACTTGAGAAAGCGAAATTGGGCAACTCTAAATCCGTTAGGTAACCAACTAGGCAGAAGTCTCAACCCTAGATCTTTTATAACTTGAAAAACAACACAAACCAAAAACATTGTCTCTTAGCTTTACAATTACAAGCATTAGCGTAAAGGTAGAAGTAGAAACAATAATTGAAAATGTGGAAGTGTAATCTTAGGCACGTCATACATTCACACTAGGTATATACCTAATCCTACATCGACTCGCGTTGGGTTTTTATTATTGCATCGATCACCTCGCAACCTAAATTAGTGGTGTGAGTTTAGGCGACATCAATTTTTGGTGTCGTTGCTGGGGAACAAAATGGATTTAGCTATATATTTAGTTTTGTGTGTGACTTGTCTTCTTTTCCTTCCGGGTTACTAACCCTTTTGTGAATCGATTGTAGGTAAAAAATGGCTCTTAACAATTATCCTCTAGGAAACATGCCATTGGGGGATGTGGACATGGAAGATGACCCAGTTGAAGGGGTTCCTCTTGAAACTCATGCAAATAGACGAGGCAAACCGCCCAAGAAAATATTCTCGTTGCTCCCTCAAATCCACCAAGAGCGGCTCCACACCGGGTGTTGCCGAATGAAGGGTACGCAAGTGCCATAGTCTCGCCTCGCATTAGGGCGGGCAACTTTCAAATCACAAATGTTATGCTTACATTGCTTGAGCAATGGGATTCTTCACCGGAGCTCCGAATCGAAATGCGTACAAGCATTTAAAAGGATTTATGGACACCTGCTGGGTGAGTAAATAGACCAACGTTTCCGAGGATGCTTTAAGGTTAAGACTATTTCCCTTTTCTCTATGGGGGAAAGCCTTAGACTGGTTAGAAAGGATTGCCAAGCCATTCTATCCTTACATGGGATGAATTGGCAGAAGTATTCATTATCAAGTTCTTTTCTCCCGGGCATATGGCTACTCTTAGAGACGAGATTCTAGCATTCAAAAAAGAATCCAATGAGCCTTTGCATGAGATATGGGAGAGGTACCGCACTATGATGAAAGAGTGCCCGAATAATGACATGACCGAGACTATGATTCAACAAACCTTCTACAGGGGGATTAATACTACCAATCAATGCGTGGTCAACCAACTTGCCGGTGGAAATTTCATAACAACACCATATGCTGAAGATTGTGAAATCTTAGATGAAATAGCGGATACTTCATCGGCATGGAAAAGTATAGAAAATGTTTCTCAAGGCGATCCAAATGTGATTCACCTACACAAAGAATTGCACGATCATGGGCAAGCAATTGCCGAGTTGACCACTACAATGAATCAATTGGCGAAACCTCAACTTCAACAGGTTCAAGGTCCTAAGCAAGTAAATTCAATGCAAGGTGTCAATAAGATACTGAACAAGCGAAGGCAAAATGGTCAACAAGTGCAAAACCGTGTGGAACAATTTGTGCAAGATGATAGTGGGTTCGACCAAGACGAATCATATAATGAGCAAGAGGAATAAGTACAATATGTGAATAACTACCAAGGGCAAAGGAACAACTCTCAAGGACCGAATCACCAACAATTGTGGTCTCAAGAAAATCAAAGAAATTGTAACAATCAAAACCACCAAGGCAATTGGAGTAGTAGAACAAACAATCAAAGTAATTGGAACAAAAACAATAATCAAGGCAATTGGAAAAATCAAGGCAACCAAGGCAATTAGGGTGGCAACAATCAAGGATATTGGGGAGGCAACAACCAAGGGGGTTGGAACGGTAATGAAGGGAATCAGGGGTCAGGCTCTCAAAGGCCTCCGATGTATCAAAAACCAAACAACCCACCTCCTTATCTATCTCAAGGTTCTAGTTCTTCCAACAATGAGATGGGACAGATCAAAAAAAATTTCAAACAAATGATGGACAAAAATGCCGACTCCGATGCTCAATTACCCTCTCAAAACACTTCAATCTGCAATTTGGAAGTTCAATTGGGGCAAATCTCGCAAGCTTTAAACACTCACCCTAAGGGGGAACTACCTAGTGATACGGTGGTGAACCCTAAGGGTGGGAACAACATGGGACATGCCATGGCCGTTACAACAAGGAGTGAAAGAGGTGGAGATGCAACCACCTCAAATCAAAGAAGAATTGTAGATGATGATGTAGTGGTTGAAGAAGATGAGATTCCAAGCAATGTGGTTCAAGCTAATGAAGAAGTGAGAATTGATATTGATGAGAATGTGGAGGAGACACAAGAACAAGTGAACCCATCTAGGGAACACGTGATTGACATACCAGAACCGGTAGTGCAAAAGGCCAAGGCACCAATGCCAAGGCCTCCTCCTCCATACCCTTAAATGCTCGCAAAGCAAAATAGTGAGAACCAATTCAAGAGGTTTATTTACATGATGAATAGCTTATCCATTAATGTTCCATTGGTTGAGGCGTTGGAACAAATGCCCAGTTATGCAAAGTTCATGAAGCAATTGGTGACAAAGAAAAGATCAATAAATTGTGAGACTATCAAGATGACACATCAAGTAAGTGCTATTGTATACTGAATGGCTCCGAAATTGGAAGATCCCGGTGCTTTCACAATCCCTTGCATTATTGGAAGCGCCGACTCTGCCAAAGCTCTATGTGATCTAGGGGTGAGTATCAACTTGATGCCCTAATCGATGTTCCAAACTTTGGGAATTGGGCAACCAAGACCCACATCTATGAGGTTACAAATGGAGGACCGTACTATGAAGAGACCATTGGGTATTATTGATGATGTGTTGGTTCATGTTGATAAGTTCATCCTTCTGGCAAACTTTGTGATTCTTGATTGCGAAGTGGACTATGAGGTGCCTATTATCTTGGGTAGACCTTTCCTTGCTACGGGGAAGGCTCTTGTTGATGTGGAAGCAGGTGAGCTCACCTTTCGGGTGGGCGATGAAAAGGTATTTTTCCATGTGTGCAAATATATGAGGCAACCGAATAGCAACGGAGTTTGTTCATTTGTGGACTTAGTGACCGAGGTAATTGTTGATGATGCTAGTGCAATGATGAATGTTGATGATACCTTGGAAGCCCTATTGCTTAATCATGATGATGATGAGAAGGATGGCTATGTGAAATGTGTAAATGCATTACAAGGAATGGGGTCGTATACTTATGAACCCCGAAAATCATCCTTAGATCTTGAGAACAGGAAGACTCCTCCAACAAAACCCTCAATCGAGGAGCCTCCCACTTTGGAGTTAAAGCCATTGCATTCACATCTCAGGTATGAGTTTCTTGGCCCATGTTCTACTTTACCTGTTATTCTTTCCTTTTTCTTAACTAACGTGCGGGTAGATTCTACTTTGGCTGTGCTCGAAAAGAGGAAGAAAGTTATAGGATGGACTTTGGCGGATATTCGGGGTATAAGCCCCACCTTTTGCATGCATAAGATTATTTTGGAGGAGGACACAAAACCCTCCGTTAAACATCAAAGAAGATTAAATGAAGCAATGCAATAGGTGGTGAAGAAGAAGATCATTAAATGGTTGGAAGTCGGGGTTGTCTACCCCATTTCCGATAGCCCGTGGACCTCTCCGGTGCAATGTGTCCCAAAGAAAGGGGGCATGACTTTGGTAACAAATGACAAGAACGAGTTGATCCCCACAAGGATGGTCACCAGGTGGAGAGTTTTTATGGACTATAGGAAGCTCAACAAAGTCACTCGGAAAGATCATTTTCCACTTCCATTTCTTGATCAAATGCTTGATCGGTTGGCCAGACGTGATTTTTAATGTTTCCTTGATGGATATTCCGGTTAAAATCAAATTCTCATTGCTACTGAGGAGCAAGATAAAACTACTTTCACTTGTCCCTATGGTACTTTCGCATTCTCACGGATGCCTTTTGGGTTATGCAATGCACCGACGACTTTTCAACGGTGTATGATGGACCATCTTCACCGATATGGTGGAGGATTTTCTTGAGGTCTTCATGGATGACTTTTCTGTGGTGGGGAATTCTTTTGATGAGTGCTTGGACAACTTGGACAAGGTATTGGCAATATGTAAGGAAACAAACTTGGTTTTGAATTGGGAAAAATGTCACTTCATGGTCGAGGAAGGCATACTCCTCGGCTACAAAATTTCAAAGCATGGTATTGAGGTCGATAAGGCCAAAATTGAGGTGATCTCCAAACTCCCTCCCCCTACATCCGTGAAGGGAGTGAGGAGCTTTTTGGGTCATGCAGGGTTCTATCGCCGATTCATCAAGGACTTTTCTAAGGTGGTAAACCCCTTGTGCAAACTTTTAGAGAAGGATGCCAAGTTCCATTTCAATGAAGATTGTATGAAGGCATTCGAATTGCTCAAGTTTAAGTTGACTACTACTCCTATTATTACCGTACCGGATTGGAGCTTACCTTTTGAGCTCATGTGTGATGCAAGTGATATGGCGATTGGAGCAGTGTTAGGGCAACGTATCAACAAAATCTTCCATCCGGTCTACTATGCTAGTAAGACCATGAATGATGCCCAAGTCAACTACATAGTGACAGAAAAAGAGCTCATTGCTATTGTTTTTGCTATGGAGAAGTTCTGCCCATACTTTATGGGTACAAAGGCAATTGTTCACACCGGCCATGCGGCGCTTCGATACTTGATGAGCAAGAAAGATTCTAAAGCAAGACTAATGTGGTGGGTGCTTCTTTTGCAAGAGTTTAATCTAGAGATTCAAGACCACAAAGGTAGTGAAAATCAAGTGGCGGACCACTTGTCTTGTTTGGAGGAGGAGGGGAGGCCACATGATGGCCTTGAGATAAATGATTCATTTCCCGACGAGCAACTCCTAGCCATTTCTATGACCGGGATGCCATGGTTCGCCGACTTAGCAAATTATCTTGTGAGTGGAATTGTACCGAATGAGTTCTCTTCAAACCAAATGAAGAAGCTCAAACGGGATTGTCTTGACTATTATTGGGATGAGCCTTATCTCTTTCGGATTTGTACTGATGGTGTGATTCGACGTGTACCGGAGGAGGAACAAATGGAAATTCTTAAGGCTTGCCACTCTTTGCCATATGGTGGTCACCATGGTGGAGCTAGAACGGCAACAAAAGTGTTGAGTTGTGGATTCTATTGGCCTACTCTTTACAAGCATGCTAGCAATCTCGTCAAGCATTGTGATGAATGTCAAAGGGATGTTGGGGTTTCTAAGAAGAATGAGATGCCCCTCACCACCATCTTGGAGATTGACATTTTTTATGTTTGGGGCATTGATTTCATGGGTCCATTTGTGAGCTCTTGTGGGAACACTTACATACTGGTAGTTGTGGATTATGTGTCAAAAATGGGTTGAAGCCACCCAACAATAAAGCTCGAAGTGTGGTGGCATTTTTGAAAAAGAACATCTTCAAGAGATTTGGTATTCCAAGGGCCATTATTAGCGATGGGGGATCGTACTTTTGTAACAAAGCTTTTGATACCTTACTCACAAAGTATGGCATCAATCACATAGTGTCGACTCCCTATCATCCTCAAGCAAGTGGGCAAGTCGAAGTCTCCAACCGGGAGATCAAGAGTATTTTATCGAAGACTATGAATGCCATCTAGACGGATTGGTCAAAGAAATTTGATGATGCTCTTTGGGCTTATAGGACGGCTTACAAAATGCCGATTGATATGTCTCCGTATCGGTTAGTGTTCGAGAAAGCTTGTCGCCTACCAATGGAACTTGAGTACAAGGCTATGTGGGAATTGAAGAAGCTTAATCTTGAATGGGATGTCGCCGCTAACTTAAGTTCGTCCTTGTACAAGGACAAGATGAAGTACCTCCATGAAAAGTACATCCGGAACAAGGAGTTCAAAGAAAGCGATCTTGTGCTATTGTTCAATTCTCGGTTGAGGATGTTTCCGAGAAAGTTAAAATCCAAGTGGAGTGGTCCAATTGAGGTTGTGCATGTGACACCCTTTGGTGAATTATACTTGAATAACGAGAATGATGAGGTGTTTAGAGTCAATGATCACCGGGTGAAACATTATCTTGGCAAATTTGATGATGGCCACGTTGTGGTGTTAATTCATTTCAAGTGATTGATGGTAACCTGCGTCGTGTAGCGACATTATATTAGGCTCTTCTTGGGAGGCAACCCATGTGTATGCAGGAATGGATGTGCATTGCAGGGACTATGTCAAAATTTGGTTAAGTGTTGAAAGAGTGCGAACCTCACATTAATTGTGCCGAACGCACAATTCTAAAGGCAGCAACAGAAATCACTTTGCGTCGCACAATTCTATGTGCGGTCGCACAACTAGAAGACCAAAAATTGCAAGTTCTCTGAACTTGGCCTGTTAAAATTCATAGCCAATCTGCGGTCACACAATAAATTGTACGGTCAGCACAAATTCTGTGGCCGCACTCACTTTTATGAGGACAGCAGAGATGCTTCAAGGTTCAGGTAAAGAGTGCGATCTACACTCAAAATTGTGCGGCCGCACTCGCCTTAGGTTTGGGGCGACTTGGTCAACCTGTAAATAAAACCTCAAGGTACTATTTACAACTTTACCACTCTGAGTTCTTGAACCCTAAGAAAACACAGTGCACGATCAATTAGTTCACAATCTTCCTTCATTTCATCAGTGTAGATTCTTACCTGCATCCTTCATAACTGGTATGTTCATTACATCTTTAGATTTTGCAATTTCTTTTAGTTTTTGGTCTTTTGTGGTAGAAGTATTGTTAGACCTAAAATGTCAATTGTTAGTCATAGGTGCTTAAAATCATGTTGGTAGTTTCATATATATTCATTAGGGACTGGGTAGACCACAAATCAAGTTAATTTGTGCATGCCATGTCTAAATTCTGAAACTTTGCATGACCCCTATGCTAACTGTCGTAAATGTTCAAATTGTGTGGCCGCACACAAATTTGTGCGGTCCACAGACCACTTGAATTGGGAAAATATTATGCTTGAAAAGTGTGGACCACACTCAAAATTGTGATGTACGCAGTAAAATTGTGCGGCCGCATAATAATTTGTGCGATAGCACTTTTGAACTTCAGAGAATCAGTATCTCAGGATTGGATTTGTGCGGCCGCCTTCAAAATTGTGCGGTCCGCACTTCAGGATGTACGGCCGCACTCACAATTATGCGGTCCGCACTTTAGGATGTGCGGCTGCACTCACAATTATGTAGTCCGCACTTTAGGGGGTGCGACCGCACTTTAGAATTATGCGGTCCACACTAGACAGTCTGCGGCCGCACTCAGAATAATGCGGTCCACACTATCTCCTTTGATGACTTTTGTGCTTCAATTGTTCTGCAAATGTTTGAATTGTTTTGAACTCAACTGACCTATGCACCTTGTATTGCAGAAAATGGTTAGATCACGTGATTGAGGCGATACATCAAAAAGGAGAGGTGAATCCTCTCGAGGTAGAGGAAAAGGCACTCGCCCTCTACAAGTGCAATCGAAGCCTATTGATAAAAAGCCAACCACCGGGAGAGAAAGGTCCACTGAACCCTCAGAATATAGTTCCTATGCCCCATCCAGGGAAGCCTCCGAGGGTCATTCATTGGAGGTCCAACCACAGGTCCAGTCCCAACCATCCCAACCCACTGGCCATTTTCAATTGCGCGACAAACCTACATCTAGTTCTTCTAGAGGTTCTAATGCAGGAAGCCAGGGTTCCGAGCCCTCCTCTACACCTGCTCCTCCGGCACCAATAGTTATTGATGTCGATGATGACGATGTCCCGGATGATGGTGGGGGGGGGGACACTCGAGTGGGAGGGCTTGAGAGGTTGAAGAGAAAGGAAACATGGGAGGATCATTTCGTCAGCTTGACATCCTTCAACAGGTTTTGGGAATTATGGCCCCAGAGGTCGCTCACACTTGAGCGACAGTTCTTAGTGAAGGATTTGGATATTCATAATCCAAATGTCCTTAGATAGTTTCACGAGCGCAAGGGGTGGAAGTGGTTCACCTGTAGTGTCAAAGATGCAAATGAGCATTTGGTCAGGGAGTTCTACGCCAATGTGGCTCACATAAAGAAGGGAACAAAAATGACAAAGGTGAGAAATTTAAAAGTCCGCTTTGACGTCTGCTCTTTGAACACTTATGTGGGGTTCGAAGAAGTGGAGGCAGTCCAGTACCTAGTAAAGTTGTCTATGGGTGATGCATCTCGCCCTTGGCTAGTTGATATTTTTGCCGCCCGAGGACCTTCACCACCATGGATTACAGTAGGAGTCCCTATACTCCGGGCCACCCTCAATTTTGAAGCTAAAGGGTGGCAAACCTTTGTATGTAGCCGGATTGATCTGAGTTTAAATGAAAACAACCTCTCACTTCCCCGGGCAGTTCTGGGGGCTTCTATTATGGTGGGGGTACCCGATCGATGTGGGTGCCATCATGTCAAACAACATCACATTGGCGGTCTAAAAAAGTGAAAAATCCTACCCTTATCCAAAAACCCTCACAGAGTACTTCAATGATGCCAAAGTGGAGCCGAGGACATCTGACACAAAAGTAAAGGCCAAGAAGCCTTTATCATGGTACCACATGCAGGGTGGTTACAACCCAAAGTTCAAGGGTAAGGTCACTACCATCGTTGGCCAGTCTGACAAGCCATTGGTGGTGGGTTCTGAGGCTGCTGCTGAGCCATCTACAGCTCCCATGCCTTCCAAAGCAGTTGACCCTTCCACCGGGCCAGCCGAATTGCCACCACCTTCATCTTCTAGGCCATCAATTGCAGTACTAGTGCCAGCCTCATCAACTTATCCTCTCACAGCACCGTGAGTCTCCCAGACTTTGGCGAGCCTCAACAACTAGATGCAGATAGCCACTTCTAAGTTGTCTGACATATCCAGTACTGTTGCAGCATAGTCCCCTACCCCAGTAGCATCACATGTCCCTCCGTCAGTAGAGGAAACATTGTAGAAGATTCTGGACAACCAGAAGACTATTATGGATACACTGGTGGCTCACGGGGTGCTATTGAGGAGTTGACCAAGCGTGTGAAGAAGATGAGGAAATCGCAGGCTTCAAAGAAAACAGTGAAGAGTTTGAGAAAAGAGGTGTCGAAGATAGCAGTAGTAGGTTGTTTTCCTTTTGACTTACTGATGGGGACAAATCCATCAGTACCAGCTGACCCAGCGGCACAATCAACAAAGATACCAGCTGGCCAGTCTGACGAGCCATATCCCACTGCTGAGGAGCTGCTTCAGATGCTCAGCAATCCTGTGGACCCTCAGCTCAGTGATGGTAAGATATAGTTGGAGGAGACTGAGGGTGGTGATGCTGGAAGTCACCCTTAGACCACATAAGGAGTTTTTTTTATTCTCTATCCTCTTTTGTTTTGATTGTGCTAAGCATTGAGGACAATGTTTGTTCTTATTTTGGGGGGGGGGGGGATTTAGTTCATTTTGGATGACTGTGATGCATTTTGATGACATTTGATTACATTTGATTACTTTTGGGTCTATAATAACTTTAATACTATTTTTCTTTTCTTTTTTTTATTTTTTATTTTCTCCCTTTGCTTTGCATCTTTCTTCTGGATTTTATGTTGTTCCTATTTATCCTATGATTGTTGTTGTGATACTAATATTGTCTCCTTTTTGTTCTTTTGTTCTTTTGTCTTTTTGTTTTTTTGTGCCGAGGGTCTTTCGGAAACAGCCTCTCTACTCCTTCGGGAAAGGGGTAAGGTCTAAGTACACACTACCCTCCCCATACCCCATTAGTAGGATTTTACTGGGTTGTTGTTGTTGATGTTGTTGTTGTATTTTCTCCCTCATTATGTATATATTCATCCCTCGTGTATATATTCTATTCCTCTCGATTTGTATATTCATTTGCCTTACTTTCAGTAGTTTATTTCATAGCTTCTTCATTTTGTTTTCTTAAAAGTATAACTTCTTAGTTACTTTATTAGCTTCTTTTTGATTTGTTAGCTTATTTTTCTATTTTAGTGAACAATAAGCCTTTGGTTTTCTTAATGCTACGGTTCTTTCCAACGGCCGTCTTGTGTAAACGGGGTGACTCTTCCCAACGATTGATGGCGTGACAACCTTCTTGAGGGATTGAATCAGTTTTTAATGATTAGGTAGAAACAAGTAGTATTAATGAATAAATAAGGGTCAAGCATGCTTCACTTGGTACCAACACACTTAACTACGCGCTTATGGTTAAAATCAAGTTTTTGTAAAGAAATAGCCCTAGTTAGTGACCTTGTGACTCTTGTGTTGACTTAGGCAATCATCGGGTGGTTTAGTTGAACATTTAACTATTTTCAATCTTGAATGCGGTTGTTGTGGGCCCTCGACTCTATTCTCTTTGACAATCCGGTTGTGTGAGAGGTGAGGTATTTTGTTACAAGTCCAAGTACCCGTGCGAGTGTCATTGAAGAAGCTTAATCTTGAATGGAATGTCGCCGCTAACTTAAGGGTGGCATAATTGAATGAGCTTGATGAATTACGGTTCCATGCATATTTAAGTTCGTCCTTGTACAAGGACAAGATGAAGTACCTCCATGACAAATACATCCTGAACAAAGAGTTCAAAGAAAGCGATCTTGTTCTATTGTTCAATTCTCGGTTGAGGATGTTTCCGAGAAAGTTGAAATCCAAGTGGAGTGGTCCATTTGAGGTTGTGCATGTGAAACCCTTTAGTTCATTATACTTGAAGAAAAAGAATGATGAGGTGTTTAGAGTCAATGGTCACCGGGTGAAACATTATCTTGGCAAAATTGATGATGGCCACGTTGTGGTGTTAATTCGTTTCAAGTGATTGATGGTAACTTGCGTCGTGCCGTGACGTTATATTAGGCTCTTCTTGGGAGGCAACCCATGTGTATGCAGGAATGGATGTGCATTGCAGGGACTATGTCAAAATTTGGCCAAGTGTTGAAATAGTGCGGACCTCACATTAATTGTGTCGAGTGCACAATTCTAAAGGCAGCAGTAGAAATCACTCTGCATCGCACAATTCTATGTGCGGTGGCATAACTGCAAGACCAAAAATTGCAAGTTCTTTAAACTTGGCCTGTCAAAATTCATAGCCAATCTGCTGTCGCGCACAAAATTATGCAGTCAGCACAAATTCTATGGCCGCACTCACTTTTATGCGGACCGAAGAGATGCTTCAAGGTCCAGGTAAAGTGTGCGGTCTACACTCAAAATTGTGCGGCCGCGCTCGCCTTAGTTTTGGAGCGACTTGGTTAACCTATAAATAAAACCTCAAGGCACTATTTACAACTTTACCACTCTGAGTTCTTGAACCATAAGTAAACACAGTGCACGATCAATTAGTTCACAATCTTCCTTCATTTCATCAGTGTAGATTCTTACCTGCATCCTTCATAACTGGTATGTTCATTACATCTTTAGATTTTGCAATTTCTTTTAGTTTTTGGTCTTTTGTGGTAGAAGTATTGTTAGACCTAAAATGTCAATTGTTAGTCATAGGTGCTTAAAATCATGTTGGTAGTTTCATATATGTTCATTAGGGACTGGGTAGACCACAAATCAAGTTAATTTGTGCATGCCATGTCTAAATTCTGAAACTTTGCATGACCCCTATGCTAACCGTCGTAAATGTTCAAATTGTGTGGCCGCACACAAATTTGTGCGGTCCACAGACCACTTGAATTGGGAAAATATTATGCTTGAAAAGTGCGGACCACACTCAAAATTGTGATGTACGCAGTAAAATTATGCGGCCGCATAATAATTTGTGCGATAGCACTTTTGAACTTCAGAGAATCAGTATCTCAGAATTGGATTTGTGCGGCCGCCTTCAAAATTGTGGGGTCTGCACTTCAGGATGTACGATCGCACTCACAATTATGTGGTCCGCACTTCAGGATGTGCGGCCGCACTCACAATTATGCAGTCCGCACTTCAGGGGGTGCGACCGCACTTTAGAATTGTGCAGTCCACACTAGACAGTCTGCGGCCGCACTCACAATTGTGCGGTCCACACTATTTACTTTGATGACTGTTGTGATTCAATTGTTCTGCAAATGTTTGAATTGTTTTGAACTCAATTGACCTATGTACCTTGTATTGCAGACAATGGATAGATCACGTGGTTGAGACGACACATCAAAAGGGAGAGGTGAATCCTCTCGAGGTAGAGGAAAAGGCACTCGCCCTCTGCGAGTGCAATCAAAGCCTATTGCTAAAAAGGCAACCACCGGGAGAGGAGGGCCACATAACCTTCCGAATATAGTTCCTATGCCCCATCCAGGGAAGCCTCTGAGGGTCATTCATTAGAGGTCCAACCTGAGGTCCAGTCCCAACCATCCCAACCCACTGACCATTTTCAATTGCGCGACAAACCTACATCTAGTTCTTCTGGAGGTTCTGATGTAGGAAGCCAGGGTTCCGAGTTGTCCTCTACACTTGCTCCTCCGGCACAAGTAGTTATTGATGTCGATGATGATGATGTCCTGGGTGATGGTAGAGGGGAGGACACTCGAGTGGGAGGGCTTGAGAGGTCGAAGAGAAAGGAAACATGGGAGGATCGTTTCGTCAACTTGACATCATTCAACAGGTTTCGAGAATTATGGCCCCAAAGGTCGCTCACACTTGAGCGACAGTTCTTAGTGAATGATTTGGATATTCATAATCTAAATGTCCTTAGATAGTTTCACGAGTGCAAGGGGTGGAAGTGGTTCACCCACAGTGTCAAAGATGCAAATGAGCACTTGGTCAGGGAGTTCTACGACAATGTGGCTCACATAAAGAAGGGAACAAAAATGACAAAGGTGAGAAATTTAAAAGTCCGCTTTGACGTCCGCTCTTTGAACACTTCTGTGGGGTTCGAAGAAGTGGAGGTAGTCCAGTACCTATTGAAGTTGTCTGTGGGTGATGCATCTCGCCCTTGGCTGGCTGATATTTTGGCCGCCCGAGGACCTTCACCACCATGGATTACAGTAGGAGTCCCTATACTCCGGGCCACCCTCAATTTTGAAGCTAAAGGGTGGCAAACCTTTGTATGTAGCCGGATTGATCTGAGTTTAAATGAGAACAACCTCTCACTTCCCCGGGCAGTTCTGGTGGCTTCTGTTATGGTGGGGTACCTGATCGATGTGGGTGCCATCATGTCAAACAACATCACATTGGCGGTCTAAAAAAGTGAAAAATCCTACCCTTATCCAAAAACCCTCACAGAGTACTTCAATGATGCCAAAGTGGAGCCGAGGACATCTGACACAAAAGTAAAGGCCAAGAAGCCTTTCTCATGGTGCCACCTGTAGGGTGCTGACAACCCAAAGTTCAAGGATAAGGTCACTACCACTGTTGGCCAGTCTGACAAGCCATTGGTGGTGGGTTCTGAGGCTGCTGCTGAGCCATCTACAACTCCTATGCCTTCCAAAGCAGTCAACCCTTCCACCGGGCCAGCCGAATTGCCACCACCTTCACCTTTATCCTCTCACAGCACTGTGAGTCTCCCAGACCTTGGCGAGCCTCAACAACTAGATGCTGATAGCCACTTCTAAGTTGTCTGACATATCCGGTACTGTTGCAGCACAGTCCCCTACCCTAGTAGTACCACAGGTCCCTCCGTCAATGGAGGAAATATTGAAGAAGATGTTGGAGAGCCAGAAGACTATTATGGATACACTGCTGGCTCACGGGGTGCTATTAAGGAGTTGACCAAGCAGGTGAAGAAGATGAGAAAATCCCAGGTTTTAAAGAAAACAGTGAAGAGTTTGAGAAAAGAGGTGACGAAGATAGCAGCAGTAGGTGATTTGCCTTTTGACCTACTAATGGGGACAAATCCATCAGTACCAGCTGACCCAGCGGCACCATCAGCAAAGACACCAGCTGGCCAGTCTGACGAGCCAGATCCCACTACTGAGGAGATGCTTCAGATGCTCGCCAAACCTGTTGTCCCTCAGCCCGGTGATGGTAAGATACAATTGGAGGAGACTGAGGGTGGTGATGCTGGCAGTCACCCTTAGACCACATAAGGAGTTTTCTTTATTCTCTATCCTCTTTTGTTTTGATTGTGCTAAGCATTGAGGACAATGCTTGTTCTTATTCTGGGGGGTGGTCGTCTATTTTTGTTAATTTTGGATCACTGTGATGCATTTTGATGACATTTGATTACATTTGATTACTTTTGGGTCTATAATAACTTTAATACTATTTTTTGTTATTTTATTATTATTTATTTTCTCCCTTTGCTTTGCATCTTTCTTCTGAATTTCATGGTGTTCCTATTTATCATATGATTGTTGTTGTGATACTAATATTATCTCATTTTTGTCCTTTTGTCTTTTTATTTTTTTGAGCCGAGGGTCTTTCGGAAACAGCCTCTCTACTCCTTCGGGGCAGGGGTAAGGTCTGCGTACACACTACCCTCCCCAGACCCCATTAGTGGGATTTTACTGGATTGTTGTTGTTGTTGTTGTAGTTTCTCCCTCATTATGTATATATTCATCCCTCGTGTTTATATTCTATTCCTCTCGATTTGTATATTCATTTGCCTTACTTTCAGTAGTTTATTTCATAGCTTTTTCATTTTGTTTTCTTAATAGTATAACTTCTTAGTTACTTTATTAGCTTCTTTTTGATTTGTTAGCTTATTTTTCTATTTTACTGAACAATAAGCCTTTGGTTTTCTTAATGCTACGATTCTTTCCAATGGTGGTCTTGTGTAAACCGGGTGACTCTTCCCAACGATGTAAACCGGTTATTCCCGAGAACTAATGAAATGTGCTTTCTTGCAGGAATATTGGGAAACGGGCCAAAGAAGTGAAAATCAACTCAAAAAGGAGTAAAATTGGACAAGAACCAAAATAAGGCAAAAAGGGCTATAATGCGGACCGCACAATACTGTGTGGGGCCGTAAACTCTAAAGATTCATTGATAGAATTCCTTCACAGAGTGCGGACCGCACAATTATTGTGCGGCCGAAGAAGACTAGATTCAGAGACTAATAGTTTGGGAGCTTAAAGATGTGCGGATTGCACTATTATTCTGCGGCCACGGGATGCCAAAATGCGGCCGCATTAGTAAATATGCGGTCCGCATAATGAAGCCCAGATCCAGTCCAAGAACAAGAGTGGGGCCACACTCAAAAATGTGCGGTCTGCACAATTAGAGGAAGTGCAGCCGCATCTCACTTTTATGCAATCGCAGAAAGTCAACCTGGCCAGTCAATCTCAGAGTGTGGATCACACACATAATTGTGCGGCCGCACAACCTTCACAGGGGCAATTTTGTCTGATATTTTCAACTGGGTATAAATAGATCTTTTTCTCATTTTTAGGTTAAGTATGGTGCACCTGAACACTTAGAGCCATTTTTATTTACTGTATTGGGTAACTTTGTATTAGTTTGGCATTTAAACATTAGATTTTCTTTCCTTAATCAATTATTATGCATTTTATCTTAGTTTCTTCTTTAATTTCTTCATTTTCCATGAGTAGCTAAATCCTTAGCTAGGGTTGTGACCCAATCCTAGTATGGGTAATTAATGGATGATTGGTTTAGGGCTTATTTATGATTGGGTATATGATATTTAGCCTAGTTCTTGCTTGAATTTGAGAATTGATGTTTGCAAACGTTGATTCATGCCTAATTGACTTAGTCTTTACTTGAGAAAGTGAGACTAAGTCTAGAAAAACTTGGCTAACAAGAATTTAGGGTGAATTCAAGAAATTGATTGCCTAATTAAAGGGTCGAATCCAGAAATAGTAAGACCCGACTTGAGCATTTATAACTTATTTCGTGAGATACCCATTTGGACTTGAGAAAGCGAAATTGGGCAAAATCACTCAAACTACCGAGAGGTATAGAGTGAGTAATTGAGTATGATTGCTATATTATATCCCGATCAACCAAACATGCCCTAAAGCTCTAAATCCGTTAGGTAACCAACTAGGCGGAAGTCGCAACCCTAGATCTTTTATAACTTGAAAAACAACCAAAACCAAAAACATTGTCTCTTAGCTTTACAATTACAAGCATTAGAGTAAATTTAGAAGTACAAACAACAATTGAAAATGTAGAAGTGTAATCTTAGGCACGTCATACATTCACACTAGGTATATACCTAATCCCACATCAAGCTCCATGTGGAATCGACCCCGACTCATGTTGGGTTTTTATTATTGCATCGACCGCCTCGCAACCTAAATTAGTGGTGTGAGTTTGGGCGAAATCAATCATACAAACTTAGTCGAACCCTCAAATCACCTCAAACAATGCTAAAACCACGAATCGTACCCCAATTCAAGCATAATGAACTTTGAAATTTCAAATTTGTACAAGCGACACCGGAACATATCAAATCAAGTCCGATTGACCTCAAATTTTTCACACAAGTCATAAATGACATAACGGAGGTATTCCAATTTTTAGAATTGGATTCCGACCCCGATATCAAAAAGTCAACCCCTAGTCAAACTTTTCTAAAATTCGACTTTCGCCATTTCAAGCCTAATTCCACTACAGACCTCCAAATAATTTTCCAGACGCACTCCTAAGTCCAAAATCACCATACAGAGCTATTGGAATCATCGAAATTTAAATCCGAGGTCATTTACACATAAGTCAATATCCGGTCAACTTTTCCATCTTAAGTTTTCAATTAAGAAACTAAGTGTCTCATTTCACTCTGAAATCCTTCTGGACCCGAACCAACTAACCCGATAAGTCATAAAACAACTGTAAGGCATAAATTAAGCAGTAAATGGGGGAACGAGGTTATAATACTCAAAACGACCGGCCGGGTCCTTACAGTCATTTAATAAGACAACGACGTATTGGTATCGAATTAACGATTATCGAACGGTTTATCGATTAAACCAAATAGAAATTATTTGAACAACCAATACCAAACGATCAAATATATAGTTCAAATTGTCTCTGTTAGTTTCTGAACAATCAATACCATTAGCATTATTATCCACAAAACAATTAGAAAATCCCACTTACATACAAACTTCAAACTCTAATTGTAAGTGAAGTAATGAAACAACCCTCAGTTAAGTAAAATGACCCAGAGAGGAATTCAAATCATGTCCACGAATTAAATGAGAAACCAGAGATGACTGTCATTAGCTACAGGCAGTTCTATCATTCTATGTACAATTACTTATGCAATAATGTAGTAATAAGTTTATATACATAGAGGTAAAGAGTAAATGTAAAAAAATTTAATGTGTTAACGGTTTACCCGATAAGAAAATTAAGTAATCCACCCCCAAACCGTTAAGCCATTATTTATAAAATCTCAATCCGTTCACTATCTATTACCCCGATAATCTGATACCTATAAGCCAATAGGCCATCAGTTCGGTTCGGTTAACGGTTTCTGTTCGATTTTGAACTACCCTACTCTCGACCCTTTTTTCTTATTATTTCTTCTCCTTCTTCTTCCTTACTAATTCAACTTCATCCATATTTTTTAAGGGATTTACCTTCCTATATTACATATGAAACTTTATTACTCTCCCTAATCAAGTTTTAACTTAATTATATTACTATATAAATTAGTTTTAAATGAGTATCCCTTTATATTCGGAATTGAATAAGGAATCAGTTATTTCCCATCCATGTTCTCTCTCTTCTGCGCTCTCTCTCCCTCTCCATCTCTCTCTCTTTCTCTCTCTCTCTCTCTGTATCTCTCATTCTCTGTTCTTTCCCCAAATTTTCTTCCTTGAATATTTTCTACTTTTTATCCTTTCATGTTGTATATATTTTTAATGGAATTCATCAATGGATTTCAATCGTTTTACTATAAAGTTTTAACTTAGCAATTTCCTTTCATGTTACACAATTGGTGTTCAAATTAAAATTGTCAATCAACAAATTTTGAAGGTGTTTGACTCTCCACCATTGACAGCCATTAAAAAGTTTTGAAGCTTTGAATTCGAATTTGGGTTTTCAAAAATCATCATTTGTTTGAATTGGGTATTTTTGCAAACATTAGGGAATATTATTTGGAGTTTATATCTCAAGGTGTTTGGTGAAGATTAAACTTGATTTTGGCAGAATTTCAGATTGAAACCCGAAGAAGAAGAAGAAGAAGAAGAAGAGGAACACATGACATAAAATATACTTATGAAATTGTATTATAAATATATGTAAATTGTATTTAAGTTGTATTCAGTTGTAGTTATATATTTTTATTTGAATGTTGTATAAAAGTTGAAAAATAGTTGTATATTGTATGAAGCAATGTATGAAATTTATATTTAAGTTATAAATACTATCTTTTTACATAAAGTTGTTGATATGTATCAAGATTGTATTAAAAGAGGACATTTTGGTTGAAATTTCAGAGAGGAAGAAAAACTCACTACATACAAAATATATACAAATCTTTTACAAAATACATACAGAAGACATATTGTATAAAATTTGTATGAAAATTGTATGATGTTGTAGTTGTATTTAACTGGGTAAAATGATATATGAAAGTTGTAAATAAGTTATAAATAAGTTGTATATTATATAATTAGTTGTATGAAATTTATGTTTAGTTTATATGTTGTAGTAGATGTATCAAATTTGTACGAAATTTATTTTTAATTGGTATGCTGATGTACCATACAAATTTATTATCATCAAGTTTATATTGTTGTTGATGCTGGTGCTAGGGGTGTACATAGGTCGAGTTAGTTCGGGTTTTGCAATTACCAAACCAAACCAATTGTGTCGGGTTATTAAATCTAAAGACCAAACTAAAATAATAAACTCGGGTTTTTCAATCTCGGTTTTTTCTCGAGTTTTCGTGTTATTCGGGTTTTTTCTCCAGTAAAATCTTCGTAGCACAAAACATATAACTTGTGCTCCAAATATTTCTTTAATCCTAGTAAGATACAACTATATAAGGTATTTTTCAAAAAGATAATACAAAAGATTAGATGTATCATGGCAATTTCATAAAATATTCAATAATAAAGATAATAAAATCATGTAATATAAATATTGCTAATTAAAAAGTCACAATACAAATAATCATAATCTAAAAGTACTAAGTGGCACGACCCAAATTTCCCGCCTTCGGACCGTGATGGCGCCTAACATTTCACTTGCTAGGCAAGCCAACATTAGAATAATATTATTTATTTTTAAAATAATTTTTAAATTTATTAATAACAAAGAACAAATGCGGAAGTAAAGTCTGTAATGTAGTGAATAATTCTTAAAAATAACGGTTTCTAAATACCATCCCATAATTGGTGTCGCAAGTGCACGAGCTTCTAGAATAATACAAATAAGGGCCTCAATAAAATAAAGCTGTCTGGAAATAAACACACAGCTAAAGTAAAGTAGATGGGGACTTCAGAACTGCGGACGCCGTGCAGTTATACCTCAAGTTTTCTCTGAGTAGCCGAAATCCGAGCAAGTCTATGGTACGCTGCTGGGACCAACTCCGAAATCTGCACAAGAAGTGCAGAGTGTAGTATCAGTACAACCAACCCCATGTACTTATAAGTGATGAGCCTATCCTCGACAAAGAAGTGACGAGGCTAAGGCGGGTCACTTATATTAACCTGTACGCAATATTAGTAATAACAACAAATAATAAAAATAAATCAGGTAACTCATTTATAATAATTGAAGCCAACTCGGCAGTCATAACCAATTATCATTTCCATCAATTTCCGTTGCAGCGTGCAACCCGCTCTCACAATATATTCATATTCAATTCTGTTGCGGCGTGCAACCCGCTCCTCCAATATATCCATTTTAATTAAGTCTGTTGCGGCGTGCCACTCCGATCCCCCAATAAGTCTATTATGGCGTGCAATTCGATCCCCCAATATTAACTTTTAATAAGTCTGTTGCGGCGTGCAACCCGATCCTCCAATATGGACTTTTAATAAGTCTGTTGCGGCGTGCAACCCGATCCTCCAATATGGACTTTTAATGAGTCTGTTGCGGCGTGCAACCCGATCCTCCAATATATTCATTTCAATCAATCTTGTTGCGGCGTGCAACCCGTTCCTCCAATATATTCATTTACCAATTCTTATAGAAGAAATTACCCCAATGAATGCAACAATTAATATAAAGTTTTTAAGACAACAAACATACAATAATTATGATTTAATTATAAAACAATAAATGACAAATAGCAATTTATTAAGGAAATCAGGGAGAAAATAGGCAGTTTAATGTTAAATATGCTAAATGTCAAGTAGTAATACACATAAATCAAATAGCATGTAACAATTATTGCAGGAATTCAAGAATTAATATTTGTCAAAGAATAGGAAAGAAATAATTATTATAACAATTAATTCATGATTAAAACAATTTATGAATTTTCAAGTAAATATGCAAACAATTAATTTGACGACGTATAGACACTCGTCACCTCGCCTATACGTCGTTCACATGCATTTCACATAACAAATAGTTTAAAGGTTCTATTCCCTCAAGTCAAGGTTAACCACGACACTTACCTTTCTTTGCAAATTTCAATCAATTAATCGACCACAGCTTTTCCTTTTAAATTTGTCTCCAAAAGCTTCAAATTTATTCACAAACAATTCGATATACTCAATACAAATCATAAGAATTAATTCCACATGAATTTACTAATTTTTCGGATAGAAATCTAAAATTCATTTAAATATTCGACAGTGGGACCCACGTCTCAAATCTTAGAAAACTTATGAAATCCGAACACCCGTTCCGATACGAGTTCAACCATACAAAATTTATCCAATTCTGATGTCAAATGAACCTTCAAATCTTAAATTTTCGTTTTTGGAAGATTTTATAAATATCTGATTTTTCTTTCATAAATTCACGGATTCATGATGTAAATGAGTATGGAATCATGAAATATAATCAATATAGGATAAGGAACACTATAACGACCCGACTTGTCATTTTAAGAATTACGCCTCGTTCAGTGACTTAAAGTCCCGAGAAGCTTCGTAATATGTATTATGACCCGCGTGTGTGGTTGAGTTTGGTTTTCGGAAGATTTGAAATTTAATTTAAAGAAAAATTCTCATTTTGAAGATTAAGTGGAAAGAGTTGACCGGGGAGTTGACTTTTGAGCAAACGACCCCGGAATGGAATTTCGATGATGGCAATATCTTCGTATGATGATTTCGGACTTAGGCATATGTTCAGATTTGGATTTGGAAGTCCGTAGGACAATTCGACATATTTTGGCGAAAGTTGAAAAATATAAGATTTTGGAAAAGATCGACCGAAGGGTGAATTTTTGATAACGAGGTCGGATTTCGATTCCAGAAATGGGAATAGCTCCATTACGTCAATTATGACTTGTGTGAAAAATTTGAAGTCATTCCGGATTGATTTGATACTTTTCAGCGCTAAATATAGAAGTTGAAAGATTTAAAAACTTATAATTCGATTCGATGCGTGATTCGTAATTCCGACGTTGTTTAAGCCTCGACTAAGTTCGTAATGTATTTTGGGACATGTTGGTATAATTGGTTGAGGTCCCGGGGGCCTCGGGTGGATTTCGGAAGGTTAACGGAGCAATTCATACTTGGAAGAAGCTGCTGAAAAATGTCAGTACCTGTTGGATTCACACCTACGGAATTTTGGGCATAGAAACGAGAAGAAGCTCGCAGAAGCGAAATTTTGGCTGGGCTGGACTGAGGCCGCAGGTGCGAATAATTTCCCTCACCTGTGTGAGCGCAAAAGCAAAAACTCTTCCGCAGGTGCGAGGGCAGTGCCAGTGGACGTCGCAGAAGCGAGAATTGGCTCGCAAAAGCAAGCTCGCATGTGCGAAAAAAAATGATCCGTAGGTGCGCAAACTGGGCAGAATGTTAAGAACCAAAAATGGTCATTTCGCCATTTTCGTTTTGGGATTTTTGAAGCTCGGATTTGGGCGATTCTGGAGGGTTTCTTCATAAGCTTGGTTGGGGTAAGTGTTCTATATCCTAAAGCAATTATATTTCATGAATCTATGATTATATTCATCGTTTAATTCAGATTTAAATGGAAGAAATCAAGATTTTTACACAATCTTCCAAAAATGAAAATTTAAGATTTGGAGATCGAATTGTTATTGGAATTCGATAAAATTGGTATGGTTGAACTCGTATCGAAATGGGTGTTCGTATTTCGTGAATATTATGTTGGGTTCCGAGAAGCGAGTCCCCCATTGACTTTTGTTGACTTTTTGGAATAAATTTTTAAGTCGACGTATTATTATCCAGAATTGTTTTTGATGAATTTTAATGAAGTTATACAATTAATCTGGATAGATTTGAGCTGTGCGGAGGTCAATTCAAGCAAGAAGGCAATTTTGGAATATCGGCATAACTTCAAAGAGGTAAGTGTCTTGCTTAACCTCGAGTGGGAAAATTACCCCTTAGGCATTGACTCTTATGTGCCATTTGTGAAATGTGAAAAGCCGTGTACGCGAGGTGACGAGTACATACTCGGGCTTATACGTGCAAAATTCATTAAAATAAAGTCTTAGGCATTATTGCATAGTAAATTGGAAAATTGTGGAAAATTATTAAATCATCTGTTTGTCATGCCTAAATCCTTATTGTTGAATTTGTTTTTATATGCTAATTTGATGTGATTGTTATTTGAAGTATTTATGAAATTTCGTGAGTATTGTTGGTTTAATATATTTTGGAAATTAATTCCAATATGAATCTTCTATTATCTAAATTTGTATTAATGAAGGTTTTGCTTTATGCTGAGTTATTTCTATCTCTATTGATTATTTTTGGGTGTTATATACATTGTGTGGAGCCTTGAGCTATTTTTTGTGAAATTAATTGATTTTGTTATATCTTTGGAATTTGGTTGTGGCCATTGGGAAAATTGTGATATGAATTGATTTTATTATATTGTCATGTTAATTTCCCGTGTAAATTATTGTGTTGTGTGAGTTACTATTTTGGGGAGATAAGGGTGGCATTTAACCGTTGATATTATCTGGGTATAATGGTGGCATTTCACTGTTGTTGTGTTTGTTGGAATATTGTCTTGGCGGAGCGATAAGGGTTGCTATAGGAGCGATAAGGGTGGCAATAGGAGCGATAAGGGTGGCTATTGATATTGTCTGGGCGGAGCGATAAAGGTAGCTATAGGAGTGATAAGGGTGGCAATAGGAGCGATAAGGGTGGCTATTGTCAAGGACGATATGTGATGATGTGGGGTTGTGGTGTTGATAATTTTCATGTGATGTTATGATTTTCTTTTGTTTACTTTATACCTTGTGCAATTTGTATTGTTGTTGATAAATTGATAACAATCTGATTTATGTTGAAATTGAGAGCATGTGGCTATTGCCAAGCATATTATAAATTGAAATGTGGGAACGAGGTGCCGTGAGTAAATAATGAGGATATTTGGCACGTGAATTGTCCGTGCAGTTGTGATATGAAATGTGGGCACGAGGTGCTGTGATGAAATGATGATGATAATTGGCACGTGAATTGTCCGTGCAGTTGTGATATGATTTAATTATGGACACGAGGTGCCGTAGAAATATGAAAATAGGCTGAGACCCGTGTTTATGAAAAATATAAAAATGGGCCGAGACCCGTATTTTTTTATGATTATGAAATGAGGTGTCACATGGTGACTTTTAAATTGAATGAATTATATTCAAATTTTTTTATGATTGTGAAATGAGGTATCACATGGTGACTTTTTAATTGAAAGAATTATATTCAAAATATTTATTTGGAAGAATTTTTATTAAAAAAGAATTATATGAAAGAATTATATTTGAAAGATAATTATTTGGATATTTATTTGAAAAACATGAATTAATTGGGCGTACATTTATTATTAATTGTTGAGTGATTTTTATGGTATTATTGTTGTCTTGCTGCGCATACCACTGGTTGTTTTATCCTGCCCTTATTACTATCTGTTTTCTAGTATTTTGTATATTATTTTGCACAGGTTATTAGACTAGTGAGTATCTTGACTATACATCGTCTCTACTTCATTGAGGTTAGTCTTGATACTTACTGGGTACCGACCATGGCATACTCATACTACACTTCTGCACATTTTTTTGCAGAGCCAGGTATTGAAGATAACAGACTTGAGCAGAGTTAAAGAGGGATCATAAGGATTCAAGGTAGATTTGCTTGATCGTCGCAGTCCCTTGGAGTCTTTTCATTTCATTGTACTGTTAACTTTTAATCAAACAGTATTTTATATTCTGTCCTCGTGATCATTTGATGTATTCAGTTAGAGTTCGTGACTCTACCAGTCTTGGGAGGTTGTATATTGTAATTATTTCCGTTGTTAGTTTCAAAAATGAAAAATGGCTTAAAAAATGTAATGGAAATCGGCTTACCTAGTCTTAGAGACTAGGTGCCATCATGACTCATGTGGTGGGATTTTGGGTCGCGACAAGTTGGTATTAGATCTCTAGGTTCATAGGTTCATAGGTTCTACGAGTCACGAACGAGTCTAGTAGAGTCTTGCAGATCGGTACGGAGACGTCTGTAATTATCTTCGAGAGGCTACAGAACTGCTAGGATATTTCCATTTCTTTCATTCTTGTCGTGCAAAATTTGTTGAATTTGGAATTTGAACCTTTATATCTCCATTCTCTCACAGATGGTGAGGACACGTGCTACTGGATTAGCTGAGCAGGCATCCGCACATACTGCTAGAGCTGCAAGAGGCCGAGGTAGAGGTCGAAGAAGGGTACGTGTTGCGACTAGAGCACCTGTTAGAATAACAGTTGAGGAGCCACCAATAGCTCCAGTTGGGGGACAGGTACCAGAAGCACCTGTTGTTACCCCAGGACTTCAGGAGACTTTAGCACAGTTTCTGATTATGTTTGGTACATTAACTCAGGCAAGATTGATCTCTGTTGCACCAAACATTCCGCAGATTGGGGGAGTAGCTCAGACTCCTATCACATCTCCAGAGTAGCAGGTTCACATTGTTCAGGTTTCGGGTGTAGTACCGGTACAACCTGTTATTCCGGTTCAGCCTGAGGTCAGGCCCGAGGCATCGGAAGAAGAACAAAAGAGACTTGAAAGGTTTAAGAAATATGATCCACCAACTTTTAGTGGCACAACTACAGAGGATGCCCAAGGATTTCTAGAAAATTGTCACCGTATTCGCCGCATCATGGGTATTGTGGAAGTGAGCGGAGTTGCCTTTACTACATTTCAACTGTCAGGCACAGCGTATCGGTGGTGGAAAAT
Source organism: Nicotiana tabacum (assembly GCF_000715075.1). Lineage (NCBI taxonomy): Eukaryota > Viridiplantae > Streptophyta > Magnoliopsida > Solanales > Solanaceae > Nicotiana > Nicotiana tabacum. The sequence continues at coordinate 80,647,552 of NC_134102.1, forward strand.
CTATGAAGAAGGCAGACCAGCCGATGCAACACCACCAACTTGGACTCAATTTTTGGAAATGTTCTTGAAAGGGTTTGTTCTCCAAAGTCTCTGAGATGCGTAGCGCACGGAGTTTGAACGGTTGCGTCAGGGCACTATGACAGTATCATAATATGCATTCAGGTTCAGTGAGTTAGCCCGTCATGCACCTATCTTAGTTCCTACAATCAGAGAACGGGTCTGCAAATTCATTGAGGGGCTCGATTATGATATTAAAATATGCATGGCTAGAGAGTTGCAAACTGATGCTCCATTTCAGCAAGTAGTGGAAATTGCAAGGAAGATTGATTGTGTTTTAGGAAAGTAAAGGGAGTCTAAGGAGGCCAAAAGTTCTCGAAGATCTGGAGGATTCAGTGGATTTTACTCTTCAGCTAGAACCCGTTATAGCGGAGGCTCGAGCAGTCGGTCAGCTCATTACGCACATCAAATTACTCGGGGTGCTCCAGTTTATAGTACACCACTGACACGAGATTCTTACAGTTGTTATTCCAGTTATCCGACACAGACTCAGTACGAGCAGTCGCGACCTCAGAGGGGTTGTTATGAGTGTGGTGATACTAGGAATATCATGAGAGATTGTCCCAGATTTGGGAGGAGTGAATTTCATCAAAACACTCCAACTACAAGCTTTATTCCAGTTGATACTCCACGTGCATAGTTAGTTAGAGGTGGAGGACAGGCGGGTAATGGGCGCCTAAGAGGTGGAGGCCCGACCCATTGATTTAATCACTATGATTTGGCTGAGGCCAATACACCAGATGGTGTCGACACAGGTACGATCTTGATTTTTATTATAAAAGGATATTTTCCTTAATTTGATTCGGTTCTGAATGTTGAGGTGAAGTCCTCCTATTATGCTCCATTTATGGGTGAGCTTCGTAAATTTGTGTCCAACTTATATGTTTATACCTGTTGGGAGATTTAAAGATGTGAACTCGTGTCTGTCATTTCATTTTTGGTACACCATTGGGGGCTATAAGCCCAAAAGTAATTTTTATTATTCATTACAACGGGTTTAATGTGTTTCGGAATAATTGATTCCAATTTTTATGAATTATATGCCCTACCGGTAAGAGGGTTCGTTATATGTTGTAAAAATTGTTTATGAAAATATATTGAAAAGAAGAAAGAAAGGAAATTGAAAATTTCAGTTGGCACAATGTGCAACATACTTGTGATTCGGAGTTGAGGACGAGATCCTCGTTTTTTTACATGATGTGAAATATTTAAACCTGGCTGCAAGCCGCGATGGAAGTTATGTAAGGACGAGGTCCTTGTAGTGAAATATTTATGAGTTTTAAAATTTTTCCTTTGTGAAATTTAATTGTACAATAGTATTAATAGGGAGTCATGCCTGTTAGGCTTATTTGATAATTCTTGTATATTTTTCTGTGCATATTCAGCCATTTTAGGCGCTGTAAACATTGAGTTTTAACCTATGAGATGAGTGCCTAGGTGGCATTAAATGTGACTCATTAATCCGAGTAAGTAATCATGAGGCCTTCATGCCTCACATTCCGTTGTCAGTGTTGTGAAAATTCGAAATGAGATGGTGGTTAATATGAGACTAATTGATGATGCTGGAATTAATTATGAGCAGCTTTTAAGACCAGAGATGTGGTGATGAGCATACATATGATGTGATTCATGTCTTGATATCATTATGATAATGCAGCGTTTGTAATGTTGAGATTATGTTATTGATATATACATTGTGGATGTGTTGTTATGAGCTGTTTTGATGTTACTCTGGCAGGTGGATAGGCCCAATTACAGGGGAGACTCTGCCGAAATTTCTGAAAAATTTGGGAGTTAGTAAAATTTGAAGGATTGAGATTTGCAAAGGAAGAGATAAGTTATGTTATGTGTTTGAGGGAGAATGACCCTAAGCGGGGAAGAATGAAACACCTCAAAAAAAATTTGAAGTACTTCAACACTATCAAGAAAAATGATGTGTGCGTAGGCACGAGTTGCTATAGCTAGTTGAGACTAATACCGTGCGTTGTTGTGAAAAAAAAATCAGACCTTTTGAAATGTTGGAGTGTAAGAAATTGATCTTAAAGTTTACAAATATGGATAAAAGAAATAATCTCAAATGAGATGATGTTGTCGGGCTTATCTCAAACGCGGTAGCGTGGAATCAACCGTGAGTATATGTGTAAAAGTAAAATCATCAATTTGGTAACCTTAGAATAATTCTTAGAACGTTCGAGGACGAACGTTTGTTTAAGAGGTGGAGAATGTAACGACCCGACTTGTCGTTTTAAGAATTACGTCCCGTTCAGTGACCTAAAGCCTCGAGAAGCTTCGCAATATGTATTATGACCTGCGTGTGTGGTCGAGTTTGGTTTTCGGAAGATTCGGAACATAATTAAAGAAAAATTCTCATGTTGAAGCTTAAATGGAAAGAGTTAACCGGTGAGTTGACTTTTAACTAAACGACCCTTGAATGGAATTTCGATGATGGCAATATCTTCGTATGATGAATTCTGACTTAGGCGTATGTTCGGAATTGGATTTGGAAGTCCGTAGGACAATTCGACATATTTTGGCGAAAGTTTGAACATATAAGATTTTGGAATCCGACCGAAGGGTGAATTTTTGATAACGAGATTTGATTTCGATTCCGAAAATGGAAATAGCTCCATTACATCAATTATGACTTGTGTGAAAAATTTGAAGTCATTCTGGATTGATTTGATACGTTTCAGTGCAAAATATAGAAGTTGAAAGATTTGAAAACTTATAATTCGATTCGATGCGCGATTCATAATTTCGGCGTTGTTTGATGTGGTTTGAAGCCTCGACTAAGTTCGTATTGTATTTTAGGACATGTTGGTATAATTGGTTGAGGTCTCGAGGGCCTCAGGTAGATTTTGGAAGGTTAACGGAGCAATTCGGACTTGGAAGAAGCTGCTGGAAAATGGCAGCAGCTGTTGGATTCGCACCTGCGGAATTTTGGGCGTAGGTGCGACCATCGCAGAAGCGAGATTGGTTGGGCTGGACTGAGGCCGCAGGTGCGAATAATTTCCCGCACCTACGTGAGCGCAGAAGCGGAAACTCTTCCGCAGGTGCGAGGGCAGCGCCAGTGGACGTCGCAGAAGCGAGAATTGTCTTGCAAAAGCGAGCTCGCAGGTGCGAAAAAACTGGTCTGCAGGTGCGCAAACTGGGTAGAATGTTAAGGACCAAAAATGGTCATTTCGCCATTTTCGTTTTGGGATTTTTGGAGCTCGTATTTCGGTGATTCTAGAGGGATTCTTCATAAGCTTGGTTGGGGTTAGTGTTCTATATCCTAAAGCGATTATATTTCATGAATCTATGATTATATTAATCGTTTAATTCGGATTTAAATGGAAGAAATGAAGATTTTTACAAAATCTTCCAAAAATGAAAATTTAAGATTTGGAAATCAAGTTGTTATTGGAATTCGATAAAATTGGTATGGTTGAACTTGTTTCGGAATGGGTGTTCGGATTTCCTAAATATTATGTCGGGTTCCGAGAAGCGGGTCCCGCGTTGACTTTTGTTGACCTTTTGGAATAAAATTTTAAGTCGACGTATTATTATCCGGAATTGTTTCCGATGAATTTTAATGAAGTTATACAATTAATTTGGATAGCTTTGAGCTGTTCGGATGTCAATTCAAGAAAGAAGGCGATTTTTGAGAGGCAAGTGTCTTGCTTAACCTCGAGTGGGAGAATTACCCCTTAGGCATTGAGTCTTATGTGCCATTTGTAAAATGTAAAAAACCGTGTACGCGAGGTGACGAGTACGTACTCGGACTTATACGTGAAAAATTCATTGAAATAAAGTTTTAGGCATTATTGCGTAGTAAATTGGGAAATTGTAGAAAATTATTAAATCATGTGTTTTCCATGCCTAAATCCTTAGTGTTGAATTTGTTTTTATATGATAATTTGATGTGATTGTTACTTGAAATATTTATGAAATTTCGTGAGTATCGTTGGTTTAATATTTCTTGGAAATTAATTCCATTATGAATCTTCTTATGCAAATAATTAATTTAAGCGAGCTTAAGAATAAGTATTAATATAATTATCTAAATTTTCATTAATGAAGGTTTTGCTTTATGCTAAGTAATTTCTATCTCTATTTATTGTTTTGGGTGTTATATACATTGTGTGGAGCCTTGGGCTATTTGTTGTGAAATTAATTGATTTTGTTATATCTTTGAAATTTGGTTGTGGCCATTGGAACAATTGTGATATGAATTGATTTTATTATATTGTCGTGTTAATTTCCCGTATAAATTGTTGTGTTGTGTGAGTTACTATTTTGGGGAGACAAGGATGGCATTTCACCGTTGATATTATGTGGGTATAAGGGTAGCATTTCACTGTTGTTGTGTTTGTTGGAATATTGTCTGGGCGGAGCGATAAGGGTGGCTATAGGAGCGATAAGAGTGGAAATATGAGTGATAAGGGTGGCTATTGATATTGTCTGGGAGGAGCGATAATGGTGGCTATAGGAGTGATAAAGGTGGCAATAGGAGCGACAAGGGTGGCTATTGTCAGGGACGATATGTGATGATGTGGGGTTGTGGTGTTGATAATTTTCATGTGATGTTTGTGATTTTCTTGTGTTTACTTTTATACCTTGTGCAATTTGTCTTGTTGTTGGTAATTGATAACAATCTGATTTATGTTGAAATTGAGAGCATGTGGCTATTGCCAGGTAGATTATAAATTGAAATGTGGGCACGAGGTGCCGTGAGTAAATAATGAGGATATTTGGCACGTGAATTATCCGTGCAGTTGTGATATGAAATGTGGGAACGAGGTGCTGTGATGAAATGATGATGACAATTGGCACGTGAATTGTTCGTGCAGTTGTGATATGATTTAATTATGGGCACGAGGTGTCGTGAAAATATGAAAATGGGTTGAGACCCGGGTTTATGAAATATATTAAAATGGGCTGAAACCCGTATTTTTTTTATGATTATGAAATGAGTTGTCATATGGTGACTTTTTAATTGAAAGAATTATATTCAAATATTTATTTGGAAGGATTTTTATTCAAAAAGAATTATATGAAAGAATTGTATTTGAAAGATAATTATTTGGATATTTATTTGAAAAAATTGAATTAATTGGGCGTACAAGTATTATTAATTGTTGAGTGATGTTTATGGTATTCTTGTTGTTTTGCTGTGCATACCACTGGTTGTTTTATCCTGCCCTTATTGCTATCTGTTTCGTAGTATTTTATATATTATATTGCACAGGTTATTAGAGTAGTGAGTATCTTGACTGTATCTCGTCTCTACTCCATTGAGGTTAGTCTTGATACTTACTCAGTACTACTAGTCTTGGGAGGTTGTATATTGCAATTATTTCCGTTGTTAGTTTCAAAAAAAAAATGGCTTCAAAAATATAATGGAAATCGGCTTACCTAGTCTTAGAGACTAGGTGCCATCACGACTCCTGTGGTGGGATTTTGGGTCGTGACAAACACTTACCCCAATGTTTTCCCGTGAAAATCACCCAAAACTCGCCTTACCCGAGCTCAAAAATGGAAAAGGGTTGAAAATGAGACGAATCCCATTTTCCAGAACATAAGTTCTGTTTGCCCAAATTTTACCCTACGCGATCGCGTACAATGCTTTGCGATCGCGAAGCACATTTTTGGCTGCCCAGTTTTTCTTAATCGCAATTGCATGGATAGCCTCGCGATCGCGAAGCTCTACTTTGCTGCCCCAGAAATTTACTCTACGCGAATGCGTAGAATGCCGCACGAACGCGATGATTTGACTCATAGACTTACGCGATCGCGAACGACCTCACGCGATCGCGATGAGTAAGCGCGGGGCTCAGTTTTAGCCTCTTTAAGTCTAGGCGAACGCGACCTAGTCCATGCGTTCGTGAAGCACCACTTCACTCCCCTACGCGATCACATCTTCAAATTCACGAACGCGAAAGTAACTTTGGATGACCTCTCAGTTTTCCTTATGCGATCGCGAATGACTTCACGCGATCGCGATGAGTAAAGATTCTGCAACAAAACACCAGAAATCTGCCATCTTTCTTAAGTCCAAAATGGCCCGTTGAGCATCCGAAACTCACCCGAGCCCTCGGGGCTTCAAACCAAACATGCACACAAGTCCTAAAACGTCATACGAACTTGCTCGCGCGATCAAATCGCCAAAATAACACCTAGAACTACGAATTGAACCCCAAATCGAATGAAGGTTTCAAGAAAACTTTAAAACTTATATTTTCACAACCGGTCATTCGAATCACGTCAAATCAACTCTGATCCTCACCAAATTAGGCAGACAAGTCATAAATATTATAGTGGACCTATACCGGGCTTCGAAACAAAAATACGCACCCGGTGTCAATAAATCCAACATCAGTAACTTCTTAAAAATCATTAAGCTTTCAAACTTTTAATCTTTCATCAAAATTCCATATCTCGGGTTAGGGACCTCAGAATTCTTTTCCGGACATATTCCCAAGTCCCAAATCACGATACGGAACTACCGGAATAGTCAAAATACTGATCCGAGTCCGTTTGCTCAAAATGTTGACCAAGGTCAACTCAGTTGAGTTTTAAAGCTCTATTTCACATTTTAATCCATTTCTCACATAAAAACTTTTCGGAAAATTTTACGGACTACGCACGTAAGTCAAGGAATGATAATTAGTGATTTTTAAGATCTTAGAATACAGAATTAATAATTAAGTTTAAAGATGACATTTTGGGTCATCACATTCTCTACCTCTAAAACAACGTTCGTCCTCGAATGAAGTTAGAAAATGTACCTGAGCTGGTGAATAAGTGTGGATATTTACTCCGCATGTCTGACTCGGACTCCCAGGTAGATGCCTCTACCGGCTGGCCTCTCCATTGCACTCGAACTGGAGGATAACTCTTAGACCTCAACTGCCGGACCTGCCGGGCTAAAATAGCCATCGACTCCTCATAAGTCAAATCTTTATCCAATTAGACTGAACTGAAATCTAATACATGGGACGGATCACCATGATATTTTTAGAGCTTAGACACATTGAACACTGGATGGAACGCTGATAAACTAGGTCGTAATGCAAGCCTGTAGGCTACTTCACCCACCCTTTCAAGAATTTCAAAGGGTCCGATATACCTAGGGCTCAACTTGCCCTTCTTTCCAAACCTCATTACACCTTTCATAGGTGAAACCCGGAGTAATATTCTTTCTCCAACCATGAATGAAATATCATGAACTTTACGGTCGACATAACTCTTTTGCCTAGACTGAGTTGTAAGAAGTCGAACCTGAATAACTTTGACCTTATCCAAGGCATCCTGTACCAAATCGGTACCCAACAACCGAGCCTCTCCCGGTTCAAACCAACTAATTGGCGATCGGCATCGCCTTCTGTATAATGCCTCATATGGAGCCATCTGAATGCTCGATTTGTAGCTATTATTATAAGCAAACTCTGCAAGTGGCAAGAACTGATCCCAAGAACCTCCAAAGTCTATAACACAAGCGTGAAGTATATCTTCCAATATCTGAATAGTGCGCTCTGACTGTCCGCCTGTCTGTGGATGAAATGTTGTACTCAACTCAACCCACGTGCCTAATTCATGTTGTACAGCCCTCTAGAAGTGTGAAGTAAACTACGTACCTCGATCTGAAATATTAGACACGGGCACACCATGGAGGCGGACAATCTCACAAATGTAAATTTCAGCTAACCTCTGGGAAGGATAGGTAACTGCCACTGGAATGAAATGTGCTAACTTAGTCAACCTGTCCACAATGACCCAAACTACGTCAAATTTTCTCTTAGTCCGTGGGAGTCCTACAACAAAATCCATAGTGATACGCTCCTACTTCCATTCAGGCATTTCTAACTTCTTAAGCAAACACCAGGTCTCTGATGCTCGTATTTAACTTGCTGGCAATTCAGACACCGAGCTACATATGCAACTATATCCTTTTTCATTCACTTCCACAAATAATGTTACCGCAAATCTTGATACATTTTGGTGGTACCTGGATGAATAGAATACTTGGAACTATGTGCCTCTTCAAGAATTAATTCATGAAGCCCGTCGACATTAGGCTCACAAATACGACCCTGCATTTGCAGAAATCCATCTTTCCCCACAACAACCTGCTTGGCATCACCGTGCTGCACCGTGTCCTTAAGGACAAGTAAATGAGGATCATCATACTGCCTCTCTCTGATGCGCTCATATAAAGAAGACCGAACGACTGTGCAAGCTAGAACCTGACTGGGTTCTGAAACATCTAACCTCACGAATTGATTAGCCAAAGTCTAAACATCTGCAGCTAATGGCCTCTCACCAACCAGAATATACGCAAGACTGCCCATACTCACAGCCTTTCTACTCAAAGCATCGGCCACCACATTGGCCTTTCCGGGGTGATACAAAATGGTGATATCATAGTCTTTCAACAACTCCAACCATCTTCTCTGTCTCAAATTAAGATCTTTTTGTTTGAACAGATATTGAAGGCTATGTTGATCATTAAATATGTCACACGAGACACCGTAGATGTAATGCCTCCAAATCTTCAGCGCATGAAAAATGGCTGCCAGTTCTAAGTCATGAACATGATAATTCTTCTCGTGAACTTTCAACTACCGCGACGCATGTGCAATCACCTTGCCATCTTGCATTAGTACTGCACCAATCCCAATGTGAGATGCATCACAATATACTATATATGATCCTGAACATGTGGGTAATACCAACATTGGCGTCATAGTCAAAGCAGTCTTGAGCTTCTTAAAGCTAAACTCACACTCGTCTGAACATCTGAATGGGACACCTTTCTTGGTTAGTCTGGTCAATGGGCTTGCTATAGATGAAAACCCTTCCACGAACCGACGATAGTAACCTACTAAACCCAGGAAACTCCAAATCTCTATAACTGAAGTAGGTCTAGGCCAATTCTGAACATCATCGATCTTCTTAGGATCCACCTTTATGCCTTCTACCAATACAACATGTCCCAAAAAGGCAACTGAGTCTAACCAAAATTCACATTTTGAAAATTTCGCATATAACTGATTATTCTTCAAAGTATGAAGCACACTCCGAAGATGCTGCTCATGCTCCTCTCGACTGCTGGAGTAAATCAAGATATCATCAATGAATACAACCACAAAAGAATTCAAATAGGGCTTGAACACCGGATTCAACAAATCCATAAATGTTGTTGGGGCATTTGTCAACCCAAATGACATCACTAGGAATTCGTTATGCCCATACCGAGTCCGAAAAGCTGTTTTAGGGATCAGATGCCCTAATCTTCAACTAATGGTAACCAAACCTCAAATCGATCTTCGTAAATAACTTGGCACCCTTAAGCTGATCAAATAAGTCATCAATTCTTGGCAGCAGATATTTGTTCTTAATAGTTGTTCATGATCAACTACCGAATTGCCAATTAACCTCATGTTAACAAAAACAATATCTCGTTACAAACCTTCACAATACTGATAACGAGATATGAGGCATGAAGGCCTCATAATTATTTACCCGAATTAACGAGTAACATTTAACGCCACCTGCGTGAGCAGCTACCTCGTAGGTTAAAACTCAATAATTATAAATATGAATTTTGGAAAATATCCACAGAGAATTTCATACAAGAATTCTCAAATAAGCCTAACAGCCATGACTCCCTATTAGTACTATAGGGATCTCGTCCCTATATAACTTCCACCGCAACTCGTAGCCCGGTTTAAACATATCAATTTATTTTAAAATGGGAGGATCTCGTCCTCAGTTCTGAATCACAAGTAATATGCATATCATGCCAATCGAATATTTCCATTTTCTCTTTTTAAATAATTTCGGTTACACAAAATCACAACACATAATGATCCCCACACTGGTAGGTCATATAATTCATAATTTATAATTAATTATCCTTAAATTACATCAAAATTTACCGAAATGAGTAACAGAAAGCCACATTTAGCCTCATAGCTCTTATTAGTGACCAACATGGAATGATAGGCGTAGTTATCTCCATAGAATCTCCCAACAGGAGTAAACACATAAGTAGATTATAGAATTATGAAGCTCACTCATAAGTGGAGCACAATAGGAGGAATCGTCTTGATACTCAGAACCGAATCAAGTTAAGGAAATTATTCCTTTATTTTAAATCGAGGTCGTACCCATAACGACACCATCTTATGTAACGACCTCCGCCAAAACATAAAACAAATATAACAAGAGCTCGGTCTCCACCTCTAGGATGCCTTCTACCCGCTTGTCCTCCACCTCTAACGGTCTGACACCCACCTCTAACGGTCTGGCATCTACCTCTAGGTAACGACCTCCGCCATAACATAAAACAAATATAATAAGAGCTCGGTCTCCACCTCTAGGACGCCTTCTACCCGCCTGTCCTCCACCTCTAACGGTCTGACCCCCACCTCTAACGGTCTGGCATCCACCTCTAGGTAACTGACCCCTGCCATAAGTATGCCTGCCTCCAGACGAGGAACCACTGAAACCACCGAACTGACGAGGCCTCTTATCAGACCTCTGCCCTCTCTCCTGTGCAAGAACCATCTCGATCCTCCTCGCAACATTAGTAGCCGCCTAAAAGAAATCTTACTTCCTATATCCTTGGTCATCTGATGCCTGATAGGGTGAGTGAGTCCCTCAATAAACCACCTCACTCTCTCTCCCTCAGTAGGTAGTAAAAGGAGAGTTTGATGGGCCAAATCCACAAAACGGGACTCATACTCAGTAACAGTCATACTGCCCTGCTGTAGACGCTCAAATTGCTTGTGGAAATCCTCTCTCAGTGTGATAGGAAGGAACTTCTCCAGGACTAGCTGAGAGAACTGCTCCCAAGTAAGTGCAGGCGATCCAACTTGTCTAGTCAATGTATAATCCCTGCACCACCTCCTGGCGGAACCCGTCATCTGAAACACAGCAAAGTCAACCTCATTAGTCTCAACTATACCCATGTTCCGCAGCACCTCATGGCAGCGTTCAAGATAATCCCGTGAGTCATCAGAAGGTGTGCCACTAAAGTGAATTGGGAAGATCTTGGTAAACTTATCCAGTCTCAATAAGGCCTCAAAAGACATGGCGGGTCTATCCCCGGTCTGTACCGCAACAACTGGCGAACTACCCCAACTGGGATTATCATAATTTTGATAATTATAATTTATAATTTGAAAAGAATCCTAGGATTATGATAAATTTGAAAATCCTAAGAAACTTTGATCATATTTCTTAAGGGAGTACCAAAAGTAAATAATTATATCAATTTATATTTTGATATTATCTCCTTTAACGTGAATACTCATTACAATCTAGCTTATATGAGATCATATTTCTATTGATTTGGATCTTAATTTTTCTAGGAAACAATTGAGAATGATTACAAATGATATTCCAATAATTTATAGTATACTACACAACAATATATTTTCTTTGTGTATGCTTGATGGTATTCTAAAATTTTTTGATATATTATACAGTATAGTATACTATGATTACATTTGAATCTTGGTATACTCTAATTACTAGTCATGGTGTGCTTTGTTTGAGCATGTTCAATAATAATCATGATAAACATAGTATATCATGGTATACTATATAGTATACCATGATTACAATTGAACTATAGTATATTTTGTTTGACTATGTTAAATAGTATTCACAATAAAATCATGTCACATTATATACCGTTTCATGAGGTACACTATATAGTATACCATGATTCAAGAAGTGTAACGACCCGACCGGCCATTTTGAGCTCCAGCGTGTCGTTCGCCGGTTATAGTATACCTTGATTCAAGAAGTGTAATGACCCAACCGGTCGTTTTGAGCTCCAGCGCATCGTTCAGTTGTTTGAGGCCTTGAGTAGCTTCACTTTAGGTATTATGACTTGTACGCGTGGTCGGAATTTAATTTTGGGAAGTTCAGAGATGATTTGGAAAGGAAATTCTCATTTCGAAAGCCTTAAGTTGAAAGAATTAACTAAGATTGGATTTTAGAGTAAACGGCCTCAGAATTGGGATTTGAAGGTTCCAACAGGTTCGTATGTTGATTTCGGACTTGGGAGTATGTTCGGATCGATTTTTGGATGCCCCGGGAGTGTTTCAACAGTTATTGGGGAAGTTAGCATTGTGGAAGAATTCCATAAATTTTGGTTGAAGTTCATTTTGATGTTATCGATTTCCGTTTGGAATTTCGAGTCTGGGAATAGCTCCGTATGACGATTTTCGGTATTGGGAGTGCGTCCGGAAGTGGATTTGGAGGTCTGTACGTCATTTTGGAGTCATTTGGCAAAAGTTAGAAATTTGAAGGTTTTTGAGAAGTTTGACCGGGAGTGGACTGTTTGATATCGGGTTAAGAATCTGATTCCGGAAGTTGGAGTAGGTCTGTATCATGATTTAATACTTGCACGCAAAATTTGGTATCACTCCAAGTAGTATAAGTATATTTCGGCGCGTTCGTAGTAAGTTTGAAGAATTTGAAATTTCTAAGTTGAATGAATTTGGTTCGGGGTATGATTCTTAGTTTTGATATTATTTTACACGTTCCGGGAGTTCTATCGAGTCCGTTTTATGATTTCAAACTTGTGGGTATGTTCGGGCAGGGCCCCGTGGGCCCCGAGTGTTAACCGGACGAGGCTTGGACAAACTTTGGGATTTGGAGGAAGAGCTGAGCTTCCAGCTTCTGGTATTATCGCACCTGCGCATGGGCAGCCGCAGGTGCGAGCCTCCAATCGTAGGTGCGAAGGAGAGGAGCTGGCCAACAACCACAGATGTGAAGTATTTTGGCGCACCTGTGAACATGCAGGTGCGAAGGATTGGCGCACAGAAGCGGATGGATGCGCAGGAGAGAAAGGACAGGCACACCTGCATTTGCGCAAAAGCGAGCCATTGTCCGCAGGTGCGGTGCAAGGCCATAAGGGAGAAATGTGCACCTGCGAGGAATTGTCCGTAGGTGCAGAACCGCATGTGCGAGGGTAACTCCGTGGGTGTGAAAATCGTAGAGGGCAGAACCTTCATTTAAGTCCGGAGTTGCGTGTGTTTAGCCTATTTTCTTCATGTTTTTGGGCGATTGGGGAGCATTTTGAGAAGGGATTTTAACTAGAAACTTGAAGATAAGTTAGTTCTTCACACTTAGAGTTAAATTCATAGATTATGGATAGATTGTAACTGGTTAAATCTTGGAAATCAAGGGTTTAGATAAAAAACTTAGATTTTTATAAAAAGGAAATTTTAACCACGAAAATAGTTTTGGAATTGTATAGAAATCATATGTTTGAGTTCATAAGGTTATGGGTAATGATTATCTTCAAAAGCTTTTCGGAATCCGGGCACATTGGCCCGAGAGTGATTTTATCGACTTTTCGAACGGAGTTGGGAATTGTTGTAAATAGGATTATAATGAGTATTAGAGTATATGTTTATGAATTTGCTTACTTATTGACTAGTTTTGGAGCGTTGGCCATCGATTTGAGTTGATTGAATGGCTTGGGAGCCGGTTATGAAACTTCGAAGCGAGGTAAGTCTCCTTTCTAACCTTGTAAGATGGAAGTAACCTCATAGGTGAATTAAATAAATGTTTGTACCTAATTGTGGGGGCTACGTACGTACGAGGTGACGAGAGTCCGTATGTAGCTGCTATTATACTATTGTCCGGGTAGTTTAGGACCCGTATCATGCTATACTTGGAAATGTTTGTGCCCTTAATTGCTAATATAATCACTTAGTCATGATAGAAATTGATAAAAGAAATGTGTGAGATTAAATTCACTTACTTGAAGGTTGTATGAGATACTTGACTGTCAATGAGAAACTTGTGTTTTCTTGAAAATAATTGTTATTTGTGGATCGGGCCGAGCTCCTCGGTAGTAAATAGATGCATCTATGGCTAACGCCATTCGACCCTCTGGCAGTGCACAGTTTAAATAATTGTTGGATCAGGCCGTACGACCTCGGCATGATTTGCTCATGCTTGTAATGGTTGCCTTGAAATTTATAAATAACGATATTGCCTCCCTGGTCTGAGATAAATTGATAATTTGATATAGCCTCATTGGCCGGAGATATAAATTTGTTAAAAGATGAAAATAAATCTGGATCCGCACGGACAACTCACGTGCTAATAAAGCATATAAGGTCTACTGCAGGCGGGCATCCCCGATCTACATAATAATCCTCACAATCAGGCCCTTGGCCTCACTCAGTCATTAATCTCTCCAGTCTCTCTCTCATAGGCTCACAATGTCATGAAAATAGCCCAAAAATGATAATATGATGTATCAATAAATAATAAGAGAGACTCATATATGATATGTAATGACATGAATATGACTGAGTATAATTTTCAATTTAAAACAAATAATTCATAACGATATGACCTCTGTGGGTAGCAACAATACTGGTACATAGCCTCAACATGATTTATAATATGATTCTCAGCTCAATTTCTTTAGCACATAAAACTATATAGAAAATGACAAGATTATTTGACTACAAAATTCCACGGGAACAATTATGTCACAATTTCTGTGGTGCACGCCCATACGCCCGTCACCTAGCATGTGCGTCACCTCCTAAGAATTCACATAATATTTATATTCAGGGTTCATACCCTCAACTCCAAGATTAGAAGAGTTACTTACCTCGATCAAGATGAATCCAATGCCGAGCAAGCTAAACAATTCTCCAGAAATCCCACTCTGCGTGTATCAACTCCTGAACGGCTCGAATCTAGCCACAATAAATTTGATTCAGTCCACACAATTATAGGAATTAATTCCATATCAAAATTCTAATATTTTCCCACAAAATCCGAAATTACACTGAAAATATCGCCTGTGGGCCCCACGTCTCGAAATCTGACAAAAGTTACAAAATATGAATGCCCATTCAACCACGAGTAAAACCACACAAATTTTAGTCAAATCCAACATCAACTCGACCCTCAAATCTCCAAATTAAACCAAGAAGGTTTTGCACAATTTTCCAACTTAATTCACCAATTAAATGTTAAAAACAACCATGGATTCGGGTAATTTAACCAATATTGAGTTAAGAACACTTACCATGTTGTTTCCTCTGAAAATCTCCCAAATATTGCCTCTTCTCGAGCTCCAATCCGTCAAAAATGGAAAATGGGATGAAGTCCCATTTTTAGAACTTAAACTCTCTGCCCAGTCATTTCTTCTATGCGATTGCGGACCAAGTCCCGCGATCGCGAAGCAGAACATCTCCACTGCCAAAATTACCCTATGCGATCGCGTACAAGGTTATGCGACCACGAAGAACAAAATATACTGCCCCCAAAACTTCTTACGCAACCGCATCATAACACACGCGAATGTAAAGCACGAGCTTCCCAGGCCTACGCGATCGCGGGCAGCCCACACATTCGCATAGAACAAAGCCGCGTGGGCAAAGCCGCGTTCGCGATGCGTTCTCTCTTCCCAGGTACACAATCACGATTCTCCCGATGCGATCACATAGAACAAAAAATATCCCTTCCCCAATTAAGCTTACGCGATCACGGATGGACCTATGCGATCGCATATAATGAAACCATAAGAAGGCAGCAGCGGATATCAGCAATCTCACCAAGGCCAAAAATGATATGTTAACCCCCCGGAACCGGAACTCACCCAAGACCCCTGGGACCTCAACCAAACATACCAACAAGTCCTAAAACATGATATGAACATAGTCGACCCTTTAATTCACATCCAATAACACTAAAAATAAGAATCATACCCAAATTCAAACCTAATGAACTTTGAAATTTCAAGTTTCCACAAACAATGCCGAAACCTATCAAATCACGTCCGATTGACCTCAAATTTTGTGCACAAGTCATAAATAATGTAACGGGCCTATTAAAATTTTCAGAATCGGATTACGACCCCGATATAAAAAAGTCAACTCCCCGTCAAAACTTTTTAGAAATTCAACATTCGTCATTTCAAGCCTAATTCTACTACGGACCTCCAAATAATTTTCCGTACACGCTCCTAAGTCCAAAATCACTATACCGAGCTATTGGAATCATTAGAATTAAATTACGATGTCATTTACACATAAGTGAATATCCGGTCAACTTTTCCAACTTAAATTTTCAATTATGAGACTAAGTGTCTCATTTCATTCCGAACTCCTTCTCGCACCCGAATCAACTAATCGAATAAGTCATAAATCAAGTGTAAGGCATAAATTGAGCAGTAAATGGGGAAAACGGGATTGTAATACGCAAAATGACCGGTCGGGTCGTTACATTCTCCCCCACTTAAACTTAAGTTCGTTCTCGAACGTGCCAAAAGTTGTTCTTAACCTTCAAATTTCTATACCACATTACCATGCACATACCCGGGGGTGATCCCAGGTCAGCCTATTCCATATTGGCCTGACAACACAATACAACTGAAAATCCTCAATTTAACCTTAGCCCAAAAAACTAAGAATTCAATTCCCAACTTTCAGAATTTCTTACAAGACCCGAATCTCACAGTTACACATTGTATAAGTCTGAACAAGCTGTATCACGCCATGACCATAACCCCAGATATAATCAAATAACATACTACACAACTCACATGTTCGCAGCACCATTTCCGATAACAGTAACTACTTAAAACCAACCAAGTACTAGTATAAAACCCCGCATTCAACAGAAACTCATTCTGAAACCTTCGTACACTGCCAATGATGAAAAGAACAATCAAAAACTCATAATCACTCATTAGATCAACTAGCCATGGACCTCTCTCGCCCCAACTAGAACCATAATCCTCTTCTAAGCTGACTTTCAATATTATCCTCCCGAATATACCATAATCAAGCCTGATAGTACCCATTCTAGGTCCAATGACCTTATATTATTAAACACAACTATCCCACAGACACGCCACATCAATATAACTCAAGCCACAACTACGCAATCTATGTACCCAAATATAGGAGAGGTCTTAGGGAAGAGAACCATATTGCAAGTTCAACAAGCACCACCACAACCACAATGTTACAACCAACTCCTCAAATTTCATGAAGAGGATAACCGTAGGTGCATGTGCACAATTGTAGAGGAAGGAAATTAATAGATCAAATAAATTATTATAGAAATAGAATTCCCACACACGGCACGGACAACTCACGTGCCAATAATATGAATCGTTCGGCATGGTCACAGGCCTCCAGTCCCAGCATATCATACAGGAGCAATTAAACAAGTACACTTATATATGATAATGAAATAAGATTCTCATGCTTCTGGACTAGTAGAAATAGCACGCCATAGTGTAATTATGTGCAAAGTCTGCTATCACACTTCAAATCGGTAATTTTTAACACAGAATTAGTAACTATGCCATTTATTTAGGGAATCTTCTTCTTTGTAACCTCAAGTATAGCCCAGATAGTTCTCAACAAGGTACGAATACGGTAAACGTTATAACTTTACGCTTAACAGTCAACTCTAGGCATATAATAGCCTAAGCATTCTTCCGAGTATGAATACTTTCTCTAATGACTGCACATGGGCTCAAACCACACATATATGCGCACTCATAACATATAGCTATCACAAATAATTACCGCAACTAGTGCCTCCATCGAGTTTTAAATAAAATAGTCACCTCAAATAGGTCGCAACCCCGAAATAATATACTTCTGAGAACTTCCAGTCTCCAAATTCATCGAACACATGAATCACCGTAACTGATCCCAACTCCAACACTAAAATGACTAACACATCTCCATTCGAGATAATCCCATGAGGAATACTTTCATAATTCTTCCATGCCACATAGCAATAATTTGAATATCAGCAGTCTATCAACCATGTGAGTACTGTAATACCGATGAACATCCGTAAGTCAAAACACAATCTGAAATGTGCACCCTTATCAGAAATTACCGAGCAATTATAACATTCATCGAAATATTTGAAACTGACCATGTTGTCCAATATTCGCTACCTTCTCTTTAAGATTGAACTGTCACCTTGTACAAGTAAATCCTAATCCCGCACAACACACCACATCTATTAGAACTAAATTCCTCTAACTCGACCAAACCACGTAGATCACCAAACCCAAGAATATTGCCACCAAAACATCGGTAGAGTCTCACCACATCATAATTACCCTATAAATACTACAACCAAAACACCCACTCTGAAAATACCTTATTTGAGTCTAAGGCCGTTTCATTCACCTTCCTGATACCGAAATATAAAATCCATAATGATATACAAAAATGCCACAAGTCTCGACACCATCCAACTTAAATCTCAGATTTTAGCCATAAACAAATCCGCCAAAAATTCTCAATTGTTACATATTAATCTCGAATCCATTAGAACTTTCTCGAGAGTCACCCCCTTTGCTCAAATCCACATTACACCGCCCAAATGGGCCAACAGACGCGTGCCCCATTAGCACAACAACACTTAAAGAAGTAACTCTATTTTAATACCACCTATCAAATTTATACTTTGTGCACACTATATCAGTCACATCTAACAACTCACTCATCTCACGATTTTCATATACTCATAAGTGAAATATAACCCTTAACCAGGAATTTCTTTATTCGAGTCATTTTTAAACTCCACCTCTGCAAGTCATCACTGATTCCCAAGTATACTTCAGACCAAAACAAAAATTTGACGCATACCCATGAATTTATTTGTCCATAGTAGACTCCCCCACTTGGCTTAAAGCCGTAGATTAAAACACTTCATAGCTCATAATACTCATACTCTATTACTATCATAATGCCACAGTCAGTTCAACGAAACTTCTTCTGAAACTCATGCAACGCCAACCATAAAACAAAATACTCCAAATCATCCGCTAAACTCACAATTATTCTCTTCACACTCAAGTCAACTTTCTCACCTAGATTCAAACTTAAATCTCCACACATACACCCTGTTGGTAGAAAAGAAACTCTCCACTCACATATAAGGAACATACCTACGTAGATTACTCTCCAGGAGAGAACCCACCTCCTTAGCCTCAAATTGGCATCTTGTTATATCTTTTCGCAGTCACAAGTACTATGCAATCACTTAGTCTATCTGAGTCCAAACTCATTAACCAGACATGGGAATTTAATTTGTCCCAAAATTTAACAATGTAAAAGATCCTTCAAAATATTCATACTCGAGATTGTACATCACATCAAAATGAAAATCAAGCACCCAATGGCCTTTCCTTTACATTTTACGGAAACACTTCTCGTTACGTTCAATGCGTCTTAACACATCCCGTAGTTACATCGTACTCATCACAAGGCCATTCCACCGCTCATCGATCCACAAATTCAACATGTATGGGCATTACCGGACATATGAGTCCAAATGTACAAGTTATAACTGAAGCTACCGAGCTTAAACTGCGGTCTAACCATGGCCTCAAGTCCTCCAGACTGGCACATCACCAAAATATAGAATACACATCTCGCACATCATCCCTGAAATCACAAGCCGGCGATACACAGCTGATACCGAGTGCTCATGTGCACATACAAATACGTGGAAGGAATTCAAAGAGTTATATTTCAAGCTGAATCAATTCTGCACGATAAAGAAAGAAAGATGGGAAATTATCCTAAATGCATTGTAGCCTCTCGAAGATAAGTATGGACGTCATCATACCGATCCGCAAGACTCTACTAGACACTTGCTCGTGATTTGTAGAACTTATGAACCTAGTGCTCTGATACCACCTTGTCACGACCCAAAAATCTAACTAGTCGTGATGGAACCTAACCCAACCCGCTAGGTAAGCCAACGTTCAACTACGCAATTCCAATAACAATTATTAAAGCAATTTAAGTAAATAAAGATCTTAATCTTATACATTTCCCAAGAACTGGTAGTACAAATCATGATCTTCTAAGAATAGAGTTTACAAAGCGGAGATGAAATAAATACATAGTCTATTTGAATAGTACATAAACAGAGCTTTTATAAATCTAAGGCTACCATGAACAAGAGGCAGCTACAATAGGAACGCAGGTACCTCTTCAAATCCAGCAACCATCAAGCACAACAACAACAGCAGCCAACATCTGCACGCAATGTGCAGAAGTGTAGTATCAGTACAACCGACCCCATGTACTGAGTAAGTAACAAACCTAACCTTAGGTTGAAAGCAGTGACGAGCTTTTACCAAGGCCTGGTCCAAAACCAATAGTTCACCACAATCCATAACAATGTAAAGCCAATAATATAAAAAGTAACTCATAAATAAAATACTCGGCTAAATCATGATTACTGAAAATAGTTCTTCCTTTCAAGTACATCAGTGAAAAATCCAAATCGTTTACTGAAATTTCCAAAAAAATATGAATAGGTTTGAAAGTAATAATTTTCCAAAAATCCTTTCAATAATAATTGAGATGTTTCATTTTCTTTCCAGATAACCCGTGTAAACCAAATGCATCAATATGCCCATCTGTCAACATATGTGAGAAATCATGAATGATGTGATATTGTATAGCATGAGAAAAATACATCTATATGCCTGTATGTCATGTGTGCATGTCAATGCGATAAAACTTAGTAATAAAATCATATGCATACTCTTAGAGTATCATTTCACTCAGTCCTTACGGTCACTTACTCTTCCCGATCGCTCAGCACTCACCCTCGGCACTCGCACTCAGTAGGTACCTCCGCTCACTGGGGGTGTGTACAAACTCTGGAGGGTCTTCTTCGGCCCAAGCGTTATAATTTGCACGGACAACTCACGTGATATAATAATATCTGGATCCGCACGGACAACTCACGTACTGCACGAACAACTCACATGCTATAATAAAGCCTATAAGGCCTGCTGCAGGCGGGCATCCCCGATCCACATAATAATCCTCACAATCAGGCCCTCGGCCTCACTCAGTTATCAATCTCTCCAGTCTCTCTCTCATGGGCTCACAATGTCATGAAAACAGCCCAAAAATTATGATATGATGTATCAATAAATAATAACAGATACTGAGATATGATATGTAATGACATGAATATGACTGAGTATAATTTTCAATTTAAAATAAATAATTCACAGCAATATGACCTTTGTGGGTCCCAACAATACTGGCACATAGCCTCAACATGATTTTTAATATGATTCTCAGCTCAATTTCTTTAGCAAATAAAACTATATAGAAAATTTCAAGATTATTTGACTACAAAATTCCACAAGAACAATTATGTCACAACTTCTGTGGTGCACGCCCACACGCCCGTCACCTAGCATGTGTGTCACCTCCCAACAATCCACATAATACTTATATTCAGGGTTCATACCCTCAGCTCCAAGATTAGAAGAGTTACTTACCTCGATCAAGACGAATCCAATGCCGAGCAAGCTAAACAAAGCTCCAGAAATCCCATTCTGCGCGTATCAACTCCTGAACGACTCGAATCTAGCCACAATAAATTTGATTCAGTCCACGCAATTATAGGAATTAATTCCATATCAAAATTCTAATATTTTCCTACAAAATCCAAAATTACTCTAAAAAAAATTGCCCGTGGGGCCCATATCGCGGAACCTGACAAAAGTTACTAAATATGAACGCCCATTCAACCACGAGTCCAACTATACAAATTTTACTCAAATCTGATATAAACTCAACCCTCAAATCTCCAAATTAAACCAAGAGGGTTTTGCACAATTTTCCAACTTAATTCACCAATTAAATGTTAAAAACAACCATGGATTTGGGTAATTTAACCAATATTGAGTTAAAAATACTTACCCCCTTGTTTTCTATAAAAATCTCCCAAAAACCGCCTCTTCCCGAGCTCCAATCCGTCAGAAATGGATTCAGAACTTAAACTCTCTGCCCAGTCATTTCTTATATGCGATCGCGGACCAAGTCCCGCGATTGCGAAGCACGACATCTCCACTGCCAAAATAACACTATGCGATCGCATACAAGGTTATGCGATGGCGAAGACCAAAATACACTGCCTCCAAAATTTCTCTACATGACCACATCATAACACACGCGAACGCGAAGCATGACCTTCCCAAGCCTACACGATCGCGGACAGCCCACGCGTTCGCATAGAATAATGCTCGCGAACACCAGCTGCCTCACCTCCTTTTCACGAACGCGGCTTTGCCCACGCGTTCGCGATGCATTCTCTATTCCTAGCTACGCGATTCTCCCCACTCGATGAAACCAGAAGAAGGCGGCAGCATATATCAGCAATCTCACAAAGGCCAAAAATGATCCGTTAAATCCCCCGGAACTCACCCGAGCCCCCCGGGACCTCAATCAAATATACCAACAAGTCCTAAAACATGATACAAACATAGTCGAGCCTTCAAATCACATCCAACAACAATAAAAACATGAATCATACCCCAATTCAAGCCTAATGAACTTTGAAATTTCAAGTTTTCACAAATAACGCCGAAACATATCAAATCACGTCCAATTGACCTCGAATTTTGTACACAAGTCATAAATAACATAACGGATCTATTAAAATTTTCAGAATTGGATTTCGATCCTGATATCAAAAAGTCAACTCCCCGGTCACACTTTTCAAAAATTCAACTTTCGCCATTTCAAGCCTAATTCTTCAACGGACTTCCAAATAATTTTTCGGACACGATCCTAAGTCCAAAATTATCATACAGAGCTATTGGAATCATCAAAATTAATTTCGAGATCAGTTACACATAAGTGAATATCCGGTTAATTTTTTCAGCTTAAGTTTTCAATTATGAGACTAATTATCTCATTTCACTCTAAACTCCTTTTGGACCTGAACTAACTAACCCAATAAGTCATAAATCAACTGTAAGGCATAAATTGAGCAGTAAATGGGGAAAACATGGCTGTAATACGCAAAACGAACGATCGGGTCGTTACAAAGTGCTACAGAGGTAGTTTTTGATATAAGGCAATAACTAGGAAGCAAAGGATGAGAAAGGATATATGGGAGGTGCCTTGCGGTGGATAAACTTATAGAAGGCCAAGTGTGAGAAACCGGAGTTGGGTAGTTACTTAAAGGAGTGAGTTTGACCAAAGTGGAAGAGTATCAGATGGGGTTCTGTGGTAGGATAGCTACACGCCTTGGGAAAAGTTTAGAGTGATTCGGGATTTATGGTGGACAGTGACTAGGTCTACAGACTTAATTTGGAATATTGGCTATTATGCGGGGGATAGTGGATACGACGGTAAGGAGTTTCCTGATAGGAAGAATACAACATGACTATGGATGGGAATGTATTGTCGTACCTTTTAGTTGATGTCCATGAGGAGTGAACGGACTTGTACAGCTAGTGAATGAGCACGGGCTCAGGATGGGTTATTGATTATGTAGTAAGTGTACCCAGTGCAGTGACGTTGGAAGATGTCGGCATGTAATTTCCACAGGTGGGTTATCTCCTGTGAGCAGGTCAGCAGTCGCGTTGCTAACGAAGCTTCTACGAAGAATTCTATTGGCTATCCTATGAGAGGTTAAATATGAAGACATGGCTTATGATTCAGAGTGTTCATTAAATGGTTAACTAGAAGATTTTGAGGCAAATTGACGGGTTGATTGTGCAAGATCATGTCAATGGGGGATAAGGAGGGTTGATGGATTCCAAAATTATGCAATGGTAGCTTCAAGCTAAGTGGGAGAGCTCCCACCGTGGACGATGAGATTGCATGGTTGTCTACTTGTGAGATTTCTAGTTATCGGCATACTGGTGGGTTATTACTGCTAAGGAAAGAGAACATCAGCGGCAATTTGAGCAAAGGATTGAGGAATGTGTGTTATAGTTTACCTTATTGACTCATGTTATTGACTCATGTTCAGGATTTGGGAAGATTCAGGATTTATGCTTCGTATAAAGGTGATTTACAAGGAAAGTGATTCAGTTGGGTGCTTCTTGAGAAGGTGTTCATGTGCTAGTGGAGCCTGGGAGTTTAATTATATTATGGACCAAGTCAGAGTGGGTGACTCTTAATAACGGTCCTAGTGGATTCAAAAGTTAAGGTGTGGTGTCTAAGGATTTCGAGTCCATAGTATGGTTGAATATCGAGATTTTGCAGCGGATTATAAAAGTGGCTTGGAGTGTTCTATGTTATCTTCTGTATGCGTTGTAGCAATGGAAGAATGGGAGAAAATAACTTCGGAATCGTAAAGGAAATATCAGAATAGGTGTATCAGTTGAAGATGCGGATGTGCGCACAAGGAGGGTGTGAGATGGTTCATGGGTTTTGGGGACAATGTGGTCTCGTGAGATGGGGTCACTCAGGATGAGTGCGGATTGAGTTCGTTATACTGATAAAGGAGATTTTGTTATTTCTAAGGAATATCCAGAGTAAATTAGGAGAAGTCGTGTTTGGTTAGCAATGGTTGAATCGACCTAATGATGGCAATGATCAGCTCCTTCAATGTGTTGGGTTATTCATGTGATTTGTGACGGTACGTGCGAGGTTTGACGGTCGCCGTAACTGATCTTATTTGGAGGCTTTCGATTATTATGGCGTGTTATGTGCTTATGGATCCCGGAAGGGTTATGGTGGGTTAGACCACTACTTGAGGTTGGTATTTTCTGCAGATATGAGGATTCAGTCGGGTGTTGAGATGGTTCTCTTGGAATTAGTTAAGTAAAAGGGTTCTGTGTGGTGAAGTGTTTACCCTATTAGTATTTCGGAGGTCAAGATGAAATTCTTGTACTGTTGCACATTGGCATGATTGAATGCAGTGATCAGCATGGGATTCAGAAGTTGAGGATCAAGGTTGCAGTTTGGTGGTGACAAGAATGTTAAGAGCTCGGATGAGCGGGAAAGGATTCAGATGGTCAGAGTAAGCTGGTATTGTCTCTGGCGTCACCTGAGATCAGTGTCTTGTGTAAGAGGATTTGCATACTGATTGCGGATTCTCGATTTGATTCACAACGTTAGTATGGCCGATGGTATGGGTGTGCCAACGTTTTACCCAGTGCGAAAAGTCGCAGCAGAGTGTCCCACGGGAAGATTGTATAAAGGTGATATGTAGTCACTTGACTGATTGACGATTTAAATCCAGTATGAAGAGGGTTGTAATATAGCTAATTTGAAAAATTTATGCCTGGAGGGCGCTCAGTTCATTTGCTTGTGGACTGTGGGAGTTTGTTCCAGTTATGATGGTTGTTCTCGTGTGTTAAGGTTATTATGGATCCTTGAAAGGTTATTAGCCTAGTACGGTGCGATCAAAATCAGCTTGAGGTTTGTTGATGGATTTAAAAGTGAATATGGGCTCTATGTGGGGCTGGATGTGTTCATTTCGGCATAGCGCTCCTTATGGAGGAGTATTCAGATATTGGATGTTATTTCATCGTCGGTTATTTTATGTAATACTACATTGTGTCGTGTGAGTTGTGAAACGACTTGATAAATTTTCTATGTGTTGAGGTTCCGCGTAGTGATGGTATTATATGAGCGGGATGGCTCTCAAGATTCAGATCATATATCGCACCTTAGTTGTGCTCGCATTTTGTAGCGCATGGAGTTGTTTGTCCTCCCAGGGAGGGTATTATGCACTTAGCGTGCTTATGGTCGATATTCGGGTATTTTGTAGTAATGAGCATTCTAGCTCGGTAAGTATTTCCTTATAGATTCTATGTGTGGATCGGGTGGCACGCCGCCACGGGTATGTTGTTTTGATCGGGTTGCACACCGCAATAGTGTGATGTTGAGTACAATCCCCTATATTCTACTTTGTGTGTTTTGTGTCCCATTTTCTGAGGAAGGTTCGTAACACCTTTTCGGTTGTCTAGTTAGTTACATGGGTTGAGTAGTTCTTTCCAGAGTTCATTTTCCTCATGTATCACGTCGAGTTTGTAGTTTATTGGCACATTGTGGCATCACATGAGACTTTTTTGTAGTGTCTGATGTGGCTTTTTACCGTAACAACTTATGCTGGGTGAGACGAGATTATTGGATTCGGGATCAGTGCGATCGGATTATATGAAGTATAGTAAAGAGAAAATACCATTATTTGGTTATAATGGGGTGATGATTCTAGTCAGGAGGAGAGACTCAATAATTTGTTGACTCAGCAGTTTGTTATGAATTTCTACACGTCTCTTCCGTCGTGGCGGTATTACAAGAATTGGGACCAGACTTATATACGTCATAAGGTGCATGGTGAGCATCAGATTCGAGGAATGTCGACTATTATGATCAGAGAATATTATTATGGTCATGTGAATGTTGCGGTGCATGGTGTGAATTCAGCTAAGGTACGCAGTCATGTTCTGGTACAACGTGTGGTGATTGATACGGTGTTCGTATGTTGGAAACAAGCCTGGCAAAGATTCCGGATGTCGGAATTTGGCTCTAAGGCTAGTTTGACTAAGCAAAAGGGGAATCTTCAGATTTACTCGAGCCAGTTTGCTCAACTGAGTTGTGGTAGCACGGGTAGGTGCACGAGGTGCTAATCAGTGATTTCTGACAACTCCAGTGCAGTTCTTAGCACGTTCGAAGACGAACGTATGTTTAAGTGGGAGAGAATGTAATGACCCGACCGGTCGTTTTGAGCTCCAGCACGTCGTTCGGCGATTTGAGGCCTTGAGTAGCTTCACTTCAGGTATTATGACTTGTACGCATGGTCGGAATTTAATTTCGGGAAGTTCGAAGTTGATTTGGAAAGGAAATTCTCATTTCGAAAGCCTTAGGTTAAGAGAATTGACAAAGATTGGATTTTAGGGTAAACGGCCTCAGAATCGGGATTTGAAGGTTCCAGCAGATTCGTATAATGACTTCGGACTTAGACGTATGTTCGGATCGGGTTTTGGATGCCCCGGAAGAGTTTCGGCACCTGTTATGGAAGTTAGCATTTTGGAAGAATTCCATAAATTTGGGTTGAAATTCATTTCAATATTATCGATGTCCGTTTGGAATTTCGAGTCTGGGAATAGCTTCGTATGGCAATTCCGGTATTGGGAGAGCGTCCGGAAGTTGATTTGGAGGTCCATAGGTCATTTTGGAGTCATTTGGGTGAAATTAGAAATTTGAAGGTTTTTGAGAAGTTTGATTGGGAGTAGACTTTTTTATATCGGGTTCGGAATTCGATTCCGAAAGTTGGAGTATGTTTGTATCGTGATTTAAGACTTGCACGCAAAATTTGGTGTCACGCAGAGCTGTATAAGTATACTTCGGCGCGTTCGGAGTAAGTTTGAAGAATTTATAATTTCTAAGTTGAATCAATTTGGTTTGGGGTATGTTTCTTAGTTTTGATGTTGTTTTACACGTTTCGGGAGTTCGAGCGAGTCCGTTTTATGATTAAAAACTTGTGGGTATGTTAGGGCAGGGCCCCAGAGGCCCTGCGTGTTTACCGGACGAGGCTCGGACCAACTTTGGGATTTGGAGGAAGAGCTGAAGCTTCCAGCTTCTGGTATGATCGCACCTGCGCATGGGCAGCCGCAGGTGCGAGCTCACAGGTGCGATCTACTAGTCGCAGGTGCGCGGGAGAGGAGCTGGCCAGCAACCGCAGATGCGAAGTATTTTAGCGAACCTGCGAACATGCAGGTGCGAAGGATTGGCGCGCAGAAGCGGATAGATGCGCAGGAGCGAAAGGACAGACGCACCTGCGTTTGCGCAGAAGCGAGCCATTATCCGCAGGTGCGATGCAAGGCCATAAGGGAGAAATGCGCACCTGCAAGGAATTGTTTGCAGGTGCAGAACCGCAGGTGTGAGGGTAACTCTACAGGTGCGAAAATCATAGAAGGCAGAACCTTCATTTAAGTCCGGAGTTGGGTGTGTTTAGCCCATTTTCTTCATGTTTTTGGGCGATTATGGAGCATTTTGAGAAGGGATTTCAACTAGCAACTTGAAGGTAAGTTAGTTCTTCACACTTTGAGTTAAATTCTTAGATTATGGATAGATTATAACCGATGAAATCTTGAAAATCAATGGTTTAGATGAAAAACTTAGATCGGGAATCAATGGTTTGGATGTTATTTTTGGATCCGGCCGAGCACCTCGTTAGTAAATAAATGCATCTATGGTTCATTCGAACCTCTGGTAGTGCACAGTTTAAATAATTATTGGATCGGACCGTACGACCTCGGCATGATTTGCACATGCTTGTATTGCTTGCCTTGAAATTTATACATAACGATATTGCCTTCCTGGTCTGAGATAAATTGATAATTTGATATGGCATCATTGGCGAGAGATATAAATTGTTAAAAGATGAATATAAATTTGGAAATCCCCTATTGACAAGAGAATTAATTACTTGTCTCATGTTATTATATTTACCGTTGCCTCATAAAAATCCATAATTTATCATATCATCGGTATATTGATTATAGCCCGTAGTAAGTGTCCGAGTTGACCCCTCGTCACTA
This sequence comes from Nicotiana tabacum, assembly GCF_000715075.1. Taxonomy (NCBI): domain Eukaryota; kingdom Viridiplantae; phylum Streptophyta; class Magnoliopsida; order Solanales; family Solanaceae; genus Nicotiana; species Nicotiana tabacum. The sequence goes on from NC_134102.1 coordinate 80,675,948, forward strand.
CTTCTTCGAGGTTAGGTGGGATACTTATTGGGTACGCGTTGATTTACATACTCATGCTACACTTGCTGTATATTTTTGTGCAGGTACGCATATCTTTAGTGGCCTTGTGGGCGTAGAGGCGCAATTATGGCGGGGACTTAGGTGAGCTGCATTCTATACGATGTTCCGCAACCAAGAGAGTCTCCTTCAAAGTACTTACATTTTTTCTGACCAATTGTACTCCGGACAACTGTTGTATTTTATTTTACATTCTTAGTAAATGCTCATGCACTTGTGACATCGGGTTTTGGGATGATTATGGGTTGCACTGTATTGAAAATTCTTTTAAAGATATTATTACGTTTTTGTAAACCCCATCTTCTGCTATTTAATTGAGGGGAATAACTATGATTTTAAAATATTAAAATGAGAATTTACTAATTATTGGTGTTGGCTTGCCTGACAGTAGTGTCCGGCGCCATCACGACCTTTCAAGGATTTTGGGTTGTGACAAGAAGTATACTTTATTTTTGTTAAATAATACTCCCAATATTCTTAGTAAACTATATGTTGGTACATCATAATTAGTATTGAATCATGGTATATTTGTTTGAATATATTAAAAGGTATATTATACATTAATTTTCCATGATATATATATATATATATATATATATATATATATATATATATATATATATATATATATATATATATATTAGTATTAAAATTATTTATACTTTGTTTGAGTATGTTAAATATTATACCCGATATTCTTGGTATAATATACATTGGTACACTATGATTAGTGTTGATTCATAGTATATTTTATTTTAGTATGTTAGATGGTAATCTCAATATTCTTGATATAGTACACATTAGTATACTATAATGACTATTGAATTATGGTATCTTACATTCATGATATACTACATATTAGTACACTATGATTAGTGTAGTTTAGCAAATTTTAGAATTCACCGATTTAACTATAAAGAACAAAAAAGTTTAAAAAGACTGACAACTTTTTTATTATAAAAAACCTAAATTTTCTTACACAATTGAAAAAAAATCTAAAAGTATAAAATAAATAAAAATAAGTGACAGGATAACTCTCGATAATTATAACCAATTAATGATTGCATTGAATGTTTTCCGATTTAATTTTAGGAGCCATTTATTTATCTAGAAAGAATAAAATGATAAATAAAAGAGGAATAAAGTGATTAAAATTTAATGGTGGAATTTACTATAACATAATTGGAATACATGAATAATAATAATAATAATAATAATAATAATAATAATAATAATAATAATAATAATAATAATAATGGAATATAGATAGTATATATTTTAAACGAACAGATTTTATTTAATGAATAAATAAAAAAACAAAAAATATAGCAATAAATAATATAAAATAATAAATTAAAAGAGCGAGGGATTGTTGCTAGAAGTAATTTAAAAAGAAAAAAAATAACCACAATAAAAAGAAAGTAAAATTATAAATAAAACTGAAAAGAGGGCAGAATTTTATTACCAAAAAAAGTAAAAACAACAATAACAATAAAATAGAAAAAATAAAAAATAAAGTGAAAAAAGTGACAACTATTTTATATGAAGATATTTATTGCAAACAACAAAATTAAAAAAGAAAAAAATACAACAAGAAATCATAATGAAATAAGACAAAAAAAAGAAGGTAAAAAAGAGTGAGCAATTTACTAGAAAGAAATAAACTACAAAACATTAAAGTTAAAAGAGTGCAATATTTTATTTAAAGAAAAGTAAAGTGAAAAATAACCACAAATTAGAAAAAATAAAAGAAAGTAAAAAAGACAAAAATGAAAGAAAGAAAGTAAGTAAACAAAATAAGATAAGGAAAAGAAAGTGAATAAACGAAAAAGATAACTAATAGGTTTAACTTTTACATTTGTAAAGCCTCAAAATAGGGTTTCTCAAGTTTGGAAGAATAGAAATTCTCCCTAAAGTGATCATATTCAACAAGCCATGGATACCCGTTAAATATGGGTCAGATCGGATAATTTATCCGTTTTTTTGACTTACCCGTTTTTTACCGGCTCATATCGACCCGACCTGACCCGTCCGTTTGCCGCCCCTAAATCTAGGAGTGTGGTTGGAAGTAAACAGAGTTGAAGGGAAGTCGAAGGAGACCAGTGATAGTTTTATAGTACTCCTTATTATAATAGAATAATTAACCTAAATAGCCACTCGCCCAACAGTTTAAACTAAAAGTAGTCGGTGAATGTATAATATATGTAAAATCCATGTATACAGGGGCAGCTAAACGGTATCCAGGGCCTAAAGCCAAACTTCAACGAGGGGCCCTAAGTTTTTTCATCTTTTACAACTCATTTAATAAAAATTTTATTTTGAAGCTAATATTTCTAGCTTTTTGAGATGTAAAATTTTTAATAATTTATTTATAATCGATTTCTTAACTAGGATTATATATATTTCTACTTTCTAAGATTATTATTCAATTCTTTTAGGATTTTCTGATTTTCTATAAGATCTTTGTTAAACTCTCACCAACTTCTTCTTCTTCTTGGATTTCATTCTCTTCTTATATGCAAAGTAATAAGAAAAGTATAGAACAATTGAACCTGGTTTAACAAATAGTCATAAATAATTTGATATTACTTTTGTTGTTTCAATATTTTTGATGCAATTTCGGGAAAGCTTGACAAAAAAAGAGTTTGCAATTGCTTTCTACTATCATATTTGACAGAATATTTTATAAGACAGTGGACTTATAAGTTTGGAAAGGCTAAAAGGAATATAAAAGATTAAGTAAAAGCCATTTTAAAGAGAAAGTAATAAAAATAACGTGGGCTCTGGGATAATAATGATAATATATAAAGGAGGCAAGACATATTATATTCACACATAAGTTACTATTCTTATTCTCAAATTATCTCTATTGGTCTCATAGTTTCCTTGTTTATGAAAGATATAACTTTTTTTATATATTAATATTTTTTAAAATATTCATCAAATACATATACAGCTATTTAATACAGTATCAGAAAATTTTGGGGCCCCCCTAAATGTGGGACCTCAAGCAGTTGCTTGAGTGGCTTTACCATTGAGCCATCTTTACATGTATAATATGTGTATAAGCGTGTATAATCAATGTATAATCTATGTAAACCGGCTAAAAAAAGTAAACAATGATTTCCGCTGGCTATTTGCGTAAAGATACATTTTTAATAGTATGTTGAATTTGTTTAGATACACAACCATTCCCTTTCTGTCCTTCCTACCTTTACTTATCTATTCTTCATCATTGTAAAACAGATAAAGCATATGACTCACAACAAGTCATGAAAGTAAATCAAACACTAGACATATTTCTGGAAAAAATACATGAAATTATCTTGATTCTTATATGACTGAATTAAAACCATATTAGTAAACTTTCCAACGTCTAGACATGAAAACAAAATTGACACTAAGCCCTCCCTCTCTCCACTTCGACCCAAAAGAGCAATATCATAATTTTACATAGTCAGAACTCAAAAAGATATATCAATTGGAGTAGAAAATGAGTAAATTCACCTGGTGAAGGAGCAATCATGAGTGATTAGACCGATATTGAATGAGCCTCATAGCTAGCTACTTGTTGACGATCAGGTTCTAATTAAGCTTCAAAGTACAAGTTTAATGTGAAGTAGCCAGGACAAGTTTTATAGCTGCAAAAAAGAGAAAGAGGAATTTATAATTATTGTACTTGGCATCTGTTTCAGCTTTAGTTGCTAAATCTTAGTAGTTGATTTAATTTGTGTCTTTTCAACTGCAATTCTTTCTTATGGTAACTATGGGTGCTTGTGATGACCCAAAAGATTATCTTATGTTTCAGAACTCGAATTTGCGCTCTTAAACCTTAAAAATCTCATTTTTATCCTCCTCGATTTGCGTGCGCAATTCGAAAATATTTCCGAAAAGCTTTTATGTTGCAAATTTATGAAAATAAGAATTTATACCTTAAAAGTTGATTTTAGTTGACTTCGGTCAATATTTTTGGTAAACGATTTCGGATCAGTATTTTGACAGTCCCGGTGGGTCCGTATCGAATTATGGGACCAGGGCGTATGCCCGGAATCGAATTCGGAGGTCCCTAACTTGAGTTATGAATTTTTGAAAAAATTAAAGTCTGAAAATTATTTATTTTTAAGAATTGATTGATGTTTGGCATTGTTAGTACCGGGTCTGTATTTTGGTTCCGGAACCCGGCACAGGTTCATTATGATATTTAAGACTCGTCTATGAAATTTTGTGAGAAACGGAGTTGATTTGACGTGATTCGGATGTCCAGTTTAGAAAATAGAAATTTTAAAGTGTTCTTGAGAATTTCATTTGATTTGGTGCTAAATTCAGAGTTCTAGGTGTTATTTTGGCGATTTGATCGGGCGAACAGGTCCGTATGATATTTTTAGACATGTGTGCATGTTTGGTTTGGAGCCCCGAGGGCTCGGGTGAGTTTCGGCTAGGCCACGTGATGTTTTGGACTTTGAAAATCTGGTTTTCTGCAGATTCTGGTGTCTGGCATATCCTTCTTCGCGTTCGCGAAGGTCCTCTCGCGAACGCAAAAAGTAAACTGGTGAGGCTGAGACTTCTTCTTCGCGAACGCGAAGGCTTGGTCGTGAACGCAAAGTGATGGGGGATTTACCCTTCGCGAACGCGACCGGCTCATCGCGAACGCGAAGCACTTGGGGACCTGGGGGAGGGTTGGTCGTTCCTTCATCGCGAACGCGAGCAATGTTTCGCGAACGCGAAGGCCAGGGGAGAATAACCATTGCGAACGCGAGCAGGGTCTCGCGAACGCGAAGGCTTGGCAGCCAGTACCCTTCGCGAACACGACAGTGGCCTCGCGAACGCGATGCACATTGTCGCCCAGTATATAAAACATAATCAAACACGGGTTTAAGCCATTTCTTCAATATTTTTCAAGAACCAAACAGGTAGAAGCGATTTTTCAAGAGCCATGTCTTCCCCAAAGTGTTGATAAGTGATTCTAAACCATTTTCTTTCAATTACCCATTACATTTCTTGAATTATCAACCTAAAATCTACAGTTTTCATGGTAGAATTAGGGGTTATGGTTGATACTAGGAATTTCAGAAATTTGGGAATTTAGACCTCAATTTGAGGCCGAATTCCAAAACCAATTATATATTCAGGTTCGGGGTGAATGGGTAAATGTATTTTGGTCTGAACCTCAGGTTTTGACCAAGCAGGCCCGAGGTCGATTTTTTCACTTTTTGGAGGAAATTTTGGAAAATTTAATTTATACAATATAATGGATTCCTTTGGCAATATTTGATATTATTGAGTCATTTTTGAATAGATACGAGTGGTTTGGAGGTGAATTCCAAAGAAAAAGTTGTGATTGAGAATTAAGTGATCTTCGGAGCAAGGTAAGTGTCGTGTCTAACTTTGGCTTGAGGGAATAGGTATTATGTGTTTATTTGCTTCCTGTTTGGTTGTTAGATACGATGTATAGATGAGGTGACGAGTATCTATGCGTCGTTGTCGAGTCATAGCATGCGAGCGAAATTCTTTTCTTGTCTATTAGGTAGCCTTAAATTCCACTATCCATGCTTACCGGGTTATTTGAAATGTTGGGTGACTTGTATCTGGTTTCACTGAGATTTGGTAACTTTCGAATATTCATTCAAGGTTGAGGTTACATTGTGCTATTGACTATGGGTAAAATACTGATTTCTTTGTGATACTCCTGTCTATCCATTGTTATTGATTCTGTGATTTGAGAGGAGGAGTATAAAGCACGAAGGGTGATGCCGTGCATGCATAATTTATATTGTGAGGAAGAGTTTAAAGCACGAAGGGTGATGCCGTGCATGCATTATTTATATTGTGAGGAAGAGTGTAAAGCACGAAGGGTGATGCCGTGTATATTATGAGAGGTTTAATGCACGAAGGGTGATGCCGTGCCGTTCTATTTATTTATTTGGTGAGGTTGAGAGTAAAAGCACGAAGGGTGATGCCGTGCAGTTTTCTTTATTTATTTGGTGAGGTTGAGAGTAAAAGCACGAAGGGTGATGCTGTACAGTTTACCTTTGCTGTTTTATTTGCACAATTTGTTTAAGAATTTTCGGTTTAATTCAGTCTTTTCATTATTCTCACTATTTATATTGTATTCCTCCCACTGTATGTCCCCTTCCCATTATTTCTGCGTTATTTCTTTATTTACTATTGCTGCCACTAGCGTGATTATATTGTTCAGGTTATATGTGGGTGTCTTGTCCTAGCCTCGTCACTACTTCGTCGAGGTTAGGCTCGACACTTACCAGTACATGGGGTCGGTTGTACTGATGCTGCACCCTGCACTTTCTGTGCAGATTTTGGTACCGGCTCAGGTTGATCGAGATTTTTGATATTGGTCCGCTGTCCGGAGACTCAAGATAGATCTGTCGGCGTTCACAGACCTTGAAGTCCCCATCTATCTTTTATGTCCTATTCTTTCATTCAAACAGTTGTATTTCTTTCAGACTATTACTTGTAGTAGATTCTAGAATGCTCGTGAATTGTGACTCCAGATCCGGGTGGTAGTAATTAATACAGTTTTATGATATTGCGCACTTATTATATTTCATCTTAGTTAATTATTGTTAATTACTAAATGGAAATAAGGAATTGGTTTAATGATTCTCTAACGTTGGCTTGCCTAGCAAGTGAAACGTTAGGCACCATCACGGTTCCGTCGGTGGAAAATTTTGGGTCGTGATAGTGCTGATGAAAAACCGAACCAAACAGAAAACATAATTAAATCGACATAAAACCCCGATTTTGCTTGATTTGATTTTGAATTTGAATTTTAAAAGTCGATCATATTTGGTTTGGTTTTGATTCTAAATAGAAATACTTATTTAAAACTTTATTATTACACACACATATATATTATGTATATTTTATATAAATTTTTAAAATTTTATGGTATATATTTAATCGTTTTCAGTCTTAATTACTAGTCGATTTTGTTTGCCATTATAATAATCAAGGTCTTTGCCTTTACATTCTAGTCTATTAGACTGTATGAATGCCATTTTATGCCCATTTTTAGGACTGGAACGACTTTCTCTCTGAAGCTCTAGCGTCTCTCTCTGATCTTTCTAATGTACCATTCACGGACCTCCGGCGACCACCGAACCAGGTAAGACTCCCACCCCCACCACCACCCACCCCTCACCAGTGTTCTTTTCTCTCTCTCTCTCTCTCTCTCTCTCTCTCTCATGCTATCTTCTTCTTCCTCGTTACTTCCCGCCCCCCTTTTGCTTTCCAGATCTACCTCCCCCATTTTATATTTCCCTCTTCTTCTTCTTCTCCTTTCTTTCTCTCCCCTATACCTCATCTCTTTCACCCCCGTCCCCCTATTTACTGGCGCACTGATCTAGCCTAGCGGCGGTGGAGGTGGCTGAGACAATTTTCCGGCGAGCCTCGGGCGAAGCGGGAGGGAACTTCCAAAACATAGCTATTGTGGAAAACACCTTTTAACAAAGACAATTCCAAGGTTCTACTCGCGGGAGTTAGTACCTCTCATTTTATAGTTTCCCTTTATTGTTTGAGTTAAATTATTGTCATCTTAGTTCGTATTAGTTTATTCACCGCATTAGTGTGCATGTTGTTACAACTTGTCTTCTTCTGGTTTTGTCTATTGCTTTGTGTGTGATAGTTATTCCCCTTGCTCTACCGTAGGTATAGTGGCTTTGGTCTGGGATGGTCGAGTGAGGTCATGTCCTCGGGGGGAACGGGGGTGGGGCGGGAAGTAGGGCAGGGTTTAGGGGGTAGGGCGAGAGGCAAGGGAGGTAAAGGGAACAAGGGTTTCTGTAGGTTGAGAATTGGGTCATGGAACGTAGGTACATTGACGAGTAAGTCTATAGAGTTGACGAAGATCCTCCAGAAGAGGAGGGTCAATATAGCGTGTGTCCAGGAGACAAGGCGGGTAGGGTCGAGGGCGAGGGACGCAGACGGGTATAAACTTTGATACTAAGGAGTCCAGAAAGGCAAGAATATAGTGGGCATCTTGGTGTATAGGGAACTTAGAGAGTCTGTGGTTGAGGTTAGACGAGTGAATAATAGATTGATGATTATTAAGTTGGTGGTTGGAGAGTGCACCATAAACGTCGTTAGCTCCTATGCGCCATATGTGGGCCTAGATGAGGAGGTTAAACGGCGCTGCTGGGAGGGGTTAGATGAGATTGTGCACCAGGTTCCGCATGCTGAGAAGTTATTCATAGAAGGGAAATTAAATGGGCATATTGGGTCGACCGCAGGTGGTTATGGCGAGGTGCACGGAGGCTTCGCTTTTGGGGAGAGGAACAAAGGAGGTACATCGTTGTTGGACTTCGCTAAGGCTTTTGGGTTGGTGATTGCGAACTCTAGATTTCTGAAGAGGGAGGGGCATTTGGTTACTTTTCAAAATGCTGTGGCGAAGACTCAGTTTGACTATCTCCTTTTTGGGAGGTGTGACAGAGGGCTATGCAAGGATTGCAAGGTGATTCTGGGTGAGATACTCGCGATGCATCATAGGCTCTTGGTGATGGACGTTGGTGTTAAGTTAAAGAGGAAGAAAAGGTCTACTCGAGGAAGACCGAGAATCAGGTGGGGAGCCTTAACTAAGGATAAGCCCAAGAGTTGGAGGGGCGGTTGTCGGCTATGGGAGCTTGGAGGAGCAGTGGTGACGCAAGCACTATGTGGTCAACGACAGCAGACTATATTAGGGAGGCTGCGAGAGAGGTGTTAGGGGTCTCGACGGGCGTCTCTGGTGGGCACAAAGGAGACTGGTGGTGGAATGAAGTGGTCCAAGGTAAAGTGGAAGCGAAGAGGCGGCGTACCTAAAGTTAGTGGGGAACATAGGTGAGGAGGAGAGGTGAGCGTGCATGGAGAGGTATAAGGCAGCTAGGAAGGAGGCTAAGCGGGAGGTCACGGAGGCTAAGACTGCGGCTTATGATCGTATGTATGAGGAATTGGGAAAAAAAGGTGGGGAGAAGAATTTATTCCGGCTAGCCAAGTTGAGAGAGAGGAAGGCTCGGTATTTGGACCAAGTGAGATGCATCAAGGACGAAGATGGTAGAGTATTGATTAAAGATGCCCAGATTAAGAGGAGATGGCAGACTTACTTTCATAAACTTCTGAATGAAGAAGGGGATCAGGATATTGTGCTAGGCGAATTGGAGCATTCAGAGAGTCACCATGACTTTGGGTACTGCAGAGGCTGAGGAGGTTGTGGGAACTATGCGTAAGATGAATAGGGGCGGAGCGACTGGGCCAGACGACATTCCGGTGTAATTTTGGAAGTGTATGGGGAGAGCAGGTTTGGAGTGATTGACTAGGTTGTTTAATGTTATTTTTAAGGGGAAGAGGATGCCGGATGAGTGGAGGTGGAGTACGGTGGTTCCATTGTATAAGAACAAAGGTGATATCCAGAGTTGTAACAATTATAGGGGTATCAAATTACTGAGTCATACCATGAAAGTGTGGGAGAGGGTGGTTGAAGCGAGGGTGAGGATGACAGTGTCTGTATCCGACAACCAGTTCGGGTTCATGCTGGGTCGTTCGATTACAGAAACTATACACCTTGTTAAAAGGTTGGTGGAGCTGTACAGAGAGAAGAAGAAGGATCTGCACGTGGTGTTTATTGACCTATAAAAAGCGTATGACAAGGTTCCTAGAGAAGTTCTCTGGAGATGCCTGGAGGCAAAAGGTGTGTCGGTTCCCTACATTATTGCGATTAAGAACATGTATGATAGAGCTAAGACTCGGGTTAGGACAGTAGGAGGCGACTCTGAGCAATTTTTCGGTTGTATTGGGGTTACACCAATGTTCTGCGCTCAGTCCGTTGCGCCCTGGTGATGGACGCGTTAACACACCATATTCAATGGGATGTGCCACGGTGCATGCTATTCGCCGATAAAATAGTTCTGATTGATGAGTCGCGAGCCGATGTCAACGAGAGGCTGGAGGTTTGGAGGCAAGCTCTTGAGTCTAAGGGTTTCAAGCTGAGTAGGACGAAGACGGAATACCTGGAGTGTAAGTTCAACGTTGAGCCAGGGGAAGTGGGCGTGGATGTGAGGCTTGATTCGCAGGTTATCCCGAGTAGAGGCAGCTTCAAGTACCTTGGTTCGGTTATCCAGGGGGAGGGGAGATCGACGAGGATATCACACACCGTATTGGGGTAGGATGGATGAAGTGGAGGTTAGCATCTGGAGTCCTGTGTGACAAGAGAGTGCCACTAATACTCAAAGGTAAGTTTTATAAAGCGGTGGTTAGACCGGCCATGATGTATGGGGCTGAGTGTTGGCCCGTTAAGAACTCACATATCCAGAAGATGAAAGCAGCAGAAATGAGGATGTTGCGGTGGATGTGCGGGCACACTAGGATAGATAAGATTAGGAATGATGATATTCGGGAGAAGGTGCATGTGGCTCCCATTGATGACAAGATGTGGGAAGCGAGGCTTTTAGATGATTCGGACATGTTCAGATGAGAAGTCTAGATACTCCGGTTCGGAGGTGTGAGCGACTAGTTGTGGAGGGCATGACAAGAGGTAGAGGGCGGCCTAAGAAGTATTGGGGAGAGGTGATCAGGCAGGATATGGCGAGACTCCAGATTTCCGAGGACATGACACTTGATTGGAAGATGTGGAGGTCGAGTATTAGGGTTGTAGGTTAGGAGGTAGTTGAGTCGTGCCTTACTTCGTACCATTGTGAGACTAGCCATGTAAGGTTTTTATCTAAGATAACTAGTGGCAATTTTGTGTCTTACTATTTCTCTTTTCAGTGCAGCTCCTATTTACTAGCAATCGCTTTTGCATTGCATCTTTCTTCTGGATTTCATGGTGTTTCAATTTTTCTTATGATGATTGTTGTGGTGATATTAATATTGTCTCCCTTTTCTTTGCATCTTTCTTCTGGATTTCATGGTGTTCTTATTTTTTCTATGATTGTTGTGGTGTTACTAACATTGTCTCCTTTTGTCTTTTTATTTTCTTGAGCCGAGGGTCTTTCAGAAACAGCCTCTCTACTCCTTCGGGGTAGGGGTAAGGTCTACGTACACGCTACCCTCCCCAAACCCTATTAGTGAGATTTTACTAGGTTGTTGTTGTTGTTGTTGTTGTTGTTAAGTCTAAGAATCTATTTCATGTTAAAAATAACTTATCTTTAATTGAGGTTTTAATTACTCATTACTATTTATTTCAATTTATCTTGATAATAGATTTGATAGTGTTGTGTTAGAATATAGTCGGTACCGGAATATATGCTTGACAAATGTCTCATATTTTAAAAAAGGGACAAAATCGAAATAACCGAAAAATCGAGATAAACCGAACCAATAAAAAACCGAAGTAATTGGTTTGGTTTGGCTCTAATGTTTAGAAAACTGACTTAATCGATTTGATTTCTTTTGAAAGAAAACCGACTCAACCCGAACCATAAATACTCCTAATAGTAACACTGCTCTTAACAAGTGTTTGGGTGAAGATTTTATTTAACTTTGCCGAATATCTTAAGCAATGTACAGAATATTTGTTGTACTTCCATATTTTCTAATTTGGGTCCTTTTGATATTTGGTTAATCATAATTAACCTTCAATTAATAGATATATGCACTTTTAATCCTTCTGTGAGTGAATCTCCATAGATTTAATAAATTATTAACTACCAAACCATTTTACTTACTCATGTCTTATGTTAAATTTGTCATGTTACTTCGTATTTGTGGGTGTTCTGAAAATAATTTAAATATATATAATATACTCTGTATTTCATATGTAAAGGGGCCAAATAAATATATATATTACTTCATATTTGAGGGTGTTCTGAAAATAATTTAAATATAACAAGATATATATATATGCATTAACTAACTCAAGGTTAAATATACGCAGTCACATATTACAAAGACTAAATTAGTATTTACACTTACCCCCCCCCCCCAGGTTTTGTTATAATAAAGCATTCTCATTGGAGCAAAAATTTTGGATTTCTTAGACGGCACCGTGCAAACAAAAACTTCTAAAATATATACATATTGTATATATTTTTATACGAATAAAAATATTAATTTATATATGTATGTACTTGATTGAGTAGTATAATGACCTGAAAGGTCATCTTTAAATTTAATATTTATTTCTGTGTTCTGAAACCTCGAATAACAACATTTAGCATTCCCCGACTTGTGTGCACTATCCATATATTTTTCCGGAAAATGTTTAGGTGAAAAATTGATAAAAATGAGAAATAATGCTTTTAAACTCAACTGAGTTGTCTTCGGTCAATATTTTTACCTAACAGATCCGGATTGATATTTTGACAATTCTGGTGGGTCCGTATCGTAATTTAGGACTTGAGCATATGTCCGAAATTTAATTTGGAGCTCCTAACTTGAGTTATCGCCAATTATTGTAAATTAGAAGTTTTGGGTGAAGATTTTATTTAACTTTGCCGAATATCTTAAGCAATGTACAAAATGTTTGTTGACTCTTAGCGTGTACTTCAATATTTTCTAATTTGGGTCATTTGGATATTTGGTTAATCATAATTAACCTTCAATTAATAGATACATGCACTTTTAATCCTTCTGTGTGTGAATCTTCATTGATTTAATAAATTATTAACTACTAAACCATTTTACGACTCATGTCTTATGTTAAATTTGTCATGTTACTTCATATTTGTGGGTGTTCTGAAAATAATTTAAATATATATACTCCGTATTTCATACGTAAAGTATATATATATATATATATATATATATATATATAGAGAGAGAGAGAGAGAGAGAGAGAGAGAGAGAGAGAGAGAGAGAGAGTATCACGACCCAAAATCCATTATAGGTCGTGATGGCGCCTAACACCGCTGTCAGGCAAGCCAACAATAATTTATTAACTTAATTAATCATTTTAGTATTTGAAAACACGATTTTCTTCAATTTAATAATAAATAAAAGATGGACTTAAAGAGTAAATAAAAATATTTCACAATTTCAATACCAAACAACTCATAATCACCCCAAAACCCGTGTCACAAGTGCATGAGTATCAAGTAGGTACTAAAATAAAATATAGCATCTGTCAGGAATACAAATTGGACAGAAAAATATAAATACTCTGAAGGAGACTCTGTTGGCTGCGGATCGCCGTATATAGTGCAACTCACCTAAGTCCTCGCAATAACCGCATCTCTGCGCCCACAAAGCCACTAAACATATATGTACCTGCACAAAATGTGCAGCATATGTAGTATGAGTACGTAAATCAACGCGTACCCAGTAAGTATTCCGCCTAACCTCGAAGAAGTAGTGACGAGGGGTCGACTCCGACACTTACTATGGGCTATAAATAAAATACCAATGATATAATAAGCATGGATTACATAGAGCGACTGTAAGCTCAATATCATGAAATAAGTAAACAATTCTTTTGTTAATAAGAAATTTCCAAATTTATTTTTCATCGTTCATCATTTTGTAACTCAGGCCAATGCAACAATATCAATTATTATAAATTCCCAAGCAACTAATTAAATCATGTGCAAACCATGCTGAGGTCGTACGACCCGATCCAACATAAATATTTAAACTGTGCACTACCGAGGGTCGAACGACACGAACCATAGATGCATTTATCTGCTACTGAGGCATTCGGCCCGCTCCACAAAAGAGAAAATATATTTAAAACAACCAATTCAAGATTTATTAATGGACAAATTGTGAGCACCTAATTTTTGACCATCCTTGAATTTTTTCACACTCATCTCATCAATACCTCACTTCTCACTCCATCTTTCCCGCTCCCATCTTTCTACGTGTGTCCCCACTATACTTCCCCTTGCTCCCCACTCTTTGCCCCTCCCCCTCCCTCCCCCCACACACTTTGTTCCCCCCATGCTTGTCCCCCATGTTTGTCCCCACTCACAACCCCCCATACGTCTCAAGAACCGGTCCCTCCCCTCTCTTGGTCTCTCTCATCTACAATCATACCCACATATTTTGACCTCACGGACATACACTGAAGAACACACGCAAAGGAGGTGAGTTGGTCTTCGAAAACCAAAAAAAGAGGGGGCAACTTTAACGGGATCTCTTCCAAAACAACAACCACTAAAATTCTAGCTAAGGCTAGATCCGAAACTAGCCCCAAAACCATATAAAACTCCATTAAAAAAAACTTTAAAAACCACCAGAAAATAGCTGCGAAAATCAGCTCCAAACCAGCTCATCCACATCAAAGAATCAGTTGCAACAACTAGGAAAAACCGCAGCAATAATGGCTGCGAGAAACTAACCAACAATGACTGTTCCAACACCTAAAATCAGTCTATAAGCCATCCAATGACAATGTATTCTTGTTCGAGTTTGAGGATCTGTTGAGGTTGACAGTATTGTTCCGGTTCCGAGCTGTTATACAAGTTTCTTCTTTATCAATATATTGAAAAGCATTTGGCAACAGTGAAGGTCCGTTCCTTTTTATCTTGTCACTTGGTTAAGTTGATATCAATATGCTGCATATTTCAATGATCGAATGTAGTGAGCCGCAATAGAAGTTCATGAATCCGTAGTTTTATTTATTTTATCTCGTCTTAGTTTATATTTTTCTTAGTTATGTTATTGATTTTGCACATAATCTGCTTTGTTTAAAATGCTCAATGGTGAATTTTGTTTGATTTGATAAATATTAGCTTAATATTTGATTTGCTAAATATTAGTTATGTTTAAAATGCTCAATGCTCAATCGTGATTGTGTACACGTTCGCGTGACATAATTGTGATTTCCAAAATTAAAACTGAAGTATGTGTTCGCACAACTTTAGCGAAAACAATCTTAATATAATAAACTGTTATCAATTGTGTACACGTACGCAAGACGTAATTTTGTGACAATAAACAAAACGGATTCACACACGTGATTCGTTTCAAAGATAATTTTATATTTTAACAATTAAAAGCAGATAGATAAAACATGGAAACCAATAAATCGGAGTTTATTCAAAATTAATTCAAGCCATTTTCAGTCAATAAAGCGACCGTGCTAGAACAACAGGACTCGGGGAATGCCTTACACCTTCTCCCCGGTCAACAGAATTCCTTACCCGGACTTTATTTTTGCAGACCAATAATAAAAGAGTCAAATCTTTCTTTGAATAGGGATTCAAATAAAATATTACTTGGAACACCAAAAAATAAAATTCCAAGTGGCGACTCTGAATAATAAAATAATCCCTACATCAAAAATGTCACTTTAATTGGAAAAATTCTTTAACCCATAACAATCCATAAAACACACATATTCTTTTGGGGGGTAAAATCAGGGTGTGACAGCTCTGGCGACTCTACTGGGGACATCAAGAATTCGAGCTTGTACATTGACTTTATTTGGCTTTATTAATTTTTGTATACATTGTGATTTAGTTAGGCCTAATGGGCTACTTGTCCAGTTTTTACTGCTTTGATATTGTTGAATTGAATATATAAACTGTCTTCTCACGCACCCCTCTAAGTCTTCTGAATATAACCCTGGGAATCATGGATACGCACCCCATTCTTCTTTGAGATAAAGCCGGTAGGCCTGGGCTCTCGGTGAAGGATTATTAGTCACCCATGTTTAAGAACGGGGAGGTTCCAATAGTTAAGCCGGAGAAGTATTGCTCCCGGTACGCTACTCCTTCCCAACTCGAGTTGTCTGCTCGTTTTATGGTCAGTCTAGATACACCTCATACCCTTGGATTTTTAAAACCTAGAAGAACAAGCCATATGCTTGGTTATTTCTAGTAGGATCTCTTTGTTGCATTATGTGCATTTGACTTAGCAAAACTCGGCATAGGGGCCGGATCCGTATAAGACGAGTATCCTTTTTGCGACCATCATGTTCACTTATGTGCTACTTGCTGCATTATTTGGAAGGCTTGCTTTTATTGTTGACTGACTTTAGAAAATTAGTTGAGCGGAATTGAAAAAAAAAAATCTTTCCCCCAGTTTTGTACAAATAATCTTTTTTTTTTACTATAAAAAAAATGAAAAACAAAAAAGGGAAAAATAAAAAATGGTCAAAATCTATCAAGTCTTGGACCGAACTACGTGAGTCTGATTCTCACAGGATGTGAGATACGTAGGCAAACATCATCGGTTCCGACCCCAATTTAAAAAAAAAAAATTCAAAAAGAATTTCCCTTTCCTTAATTCTCTCTTTAGAACTCTTTCCTTAGAAAATCCAAAAAAAATAATTTAAATCCAAAATTATTTTCCTTCTTTTACGAAGTCTTTCATTCGAAAAAAATAACAAAAATAAAATTTCAAATCTAAATCCATAATCTTTTCTTCCTTCTTTAGAATTCCTTCTTTAAAAAAAAAAAAAAGAAATTCAAAATTTCATAAAAAGAAAAAAAAACTCAAAAATATATATATTTAAAAGTCTTTACATAAAAAATAAAAGAAAAAAATGGGTCAGTTTATTCCCGGTCTTCCTGAACTACGTAATGATCTGATTCATGCGGCGACGTGATACGTAGGCAACCCACGAAAGGTTCGATCAAAATATTTTTCAACGATTCTAAGATGAGGGATCAAAATGAGGCGTGTGAAAAGAAAACAAATGGTGATAATATTAGGAGCGTGGCATATTACGCGTGATTCATATCGTTAAAATGCATAACCCTAACATGTTTGTTGTCTCTTATATAGTAAGATTAAGGTGGTTGGTTTGTGGTGAAACTGGCAACACATCATTACTTTACCAGATCAAAGGGAACAGTAGTAATGGATAACAGTGATGAAATCGAGTTAGTCAGTGACAATCCCCAAGGTCCGTAAGATGAGCAAGAGTCGGAGGAAATAAGAATATTGAGACAACAACTGTCTGATGTATATCAAGCTTGGATTTCCGGTCAGCCTCCACCCCAGGGTCCCTTAGAGGGAATTTCCACCGTACCCCGGGCTACTCAACCACCGCTCTATTCAATGAGCGATCACATTCTACTACCAGGGTATATGCCAAACTACAACCTTCATGCTACCCCTGGTACCTCTAATATGCGACCTCCAGTCGCACCGGTCGAGAACACCTGTCTCGTCGTGTCTGGCGCGCCGGTATATACAATCTTGCCACCACCTCCTATGACGAGGCCAAACAACGAGCCACAATCACATGCTTATAATGGCTAATACTACTCTCCAAATATGGCTTTTAGGGTCTCGGCTCCATACAATCAGACTCCTCAATACGAGTCACCAGTGGAAATGAAAAGTCTGCCAAGACGATTGAGCCGGATGATATGGCCAGGAAAATGAAAAGTCTTGAACAGAACATAAAGAACATATATGGACTAGGTGGCCACAAAAGTGTTTCATTCAGTAATCTATGCATGTTCCCTCATATCCATTTGACACCAGGGTTCAAGACCCCAAAATTTGAGAAATATGATGGACACGGCAACCCCATCGCCCACTTGAAAAGCTACTGCAACAAGCTGAGGGGTGCAGGTGGAAAAGAAGTATTACTGATGGCTTATTTTAGGGAAAGTCTTTGTAACGACCCGACCGATCGTTTCGAGAGTTAAAGCCCTGTTTCCCCCATTTCTGCTTCTTTTTGTGTTCTTCAACTATATTGTGATATACTGGGTTAGTTGGTTTAGGTCTGGAGTGGTTTCGAAGTAAATTTAGACACTTAGTCTCTTTATTAGAAGCTTAAGTTGGAAAAGTCAACCGGATGTTGACTTATGTGTAAATGATCTCGGATTTGAATTTTGATGGTTCCGTTAGCTCTGTTAGGTGATTGTGGACTTAGGAGCGCGTCCGGAATGTGATTTTAAGGTTCGTATGAGCATTAGGCTTGAATTGGCGAATGTTGGAAATTTGGCAATTTTGGACGGCAGTAGAAATTTTGATATCGTGCCCGGAATGGATTTTCGGAAGTTGGAGTAGGTTTGTAATATCATTTTTGACGTGTGTGTAAAATTTGAGGTCATTTGAACGTGGTTTGATAGGTTTCAGTGTCGGTTGTGTAATTTGGAAGTTTAGAAGTTCCTAGGCTTGAATCCGAGGGTAATTTGGTGTTTGATGTTATTTTGGGTGATTTGAAGGTTCGACTAAGTTCGTAGGGGTTCATATGACTTGTTGGTATGTTTCCGGGTTGTTAGCAGAAGAATTGGAGTTGATGAAATACAGCTGAAGCTGCTGGTTCTGGTGTCTTCCGCACCTGCGGAGTGGGAGCCGCAAGAGCGACTGAGGAGCTGTAGATGCGGCCATGGAGGACCTGGGCAAGAACCACAGGTGCGAAGGTATTCCCGCACCTGCATGATTCACAGATGCGGGTAGGCAGGCGCAGGTGCATTGGGCGGCCGCAGGTGCGATGAATTTACCGCACCTACGATGGAAATTCCGAAGGTGCGGTGTCGCAGAAGCGACAAAGGGACCGCAGATGTTGTTTCACTGGGCAGAAAGTATAAATGGAGGACTTCGAGATTTTTCCTTATTTTCACAATTTGGGACACGGACTTTGGAGCTTTAGGGGTGATTTTTGAAGGAAATTCGAGGTTTATCACTGAGGTAAGTTCCTTGAGCCTAATTATCCTTAGATATGGTGTTTTCCGGTTGATTTCTCACCTAATTACAGGGGTTATGACGTGAAAATTAGGGGTTAGGGCTTGGGATTTTGGAGAGTAGATTTTGGGGATTTGAGAGACCAAATGATGTCGGATTTTGATGAATTTAGTATGGTCACACTCGTGAGTGAATGGGCTTTCGGGTTTTGTTACTTTTGTTGGATTTTGAGGCGTGGGCCCGGGGGCCGGGTTTGAGTCGAATTAGGATTTTGACTCTAATTTGATAGTTTTCTTGTAGAGTTTCCCCCTTTAGCCTATATTGATTGTATTGTAGTGCTTTTGGCTAGATTCGGGATGTTTGGAGGCTGATTTGAGAGGCAAGGGCATTTCGTACTAGGATTTTGCTCGGTTTGAGGTAAGTAACGCTTTCAAACTTGGTTCTAAGGGTTCGAAATCACAAATTTTGTGTTATGTGAATGGTATTGAGGTGACGCACATGCCAAGTGACGGGCATGCGGGCCTGCATAGTGAGAATAGTGACCTGGGTGATTCTATGGCACCGTTTAGTGACTCTATCCTGTTGATATCCATGATTTCTTCATGTGATAAAGTAATTGAGTTGTAAATTATGCTATATATCATGTTTAGGCTTTATGCTGGTATTGTTGGGACCCTTAGTGGTCGATTCTTGCTATCATATCATTATTTTTATTAATATTCCGTACTCAGCCATGTTCATGCTCTTTTATATCATATCTCAGTCTCAGTTAATTATTGATTCATCATATCATCGTCTGGGATATTTTCGTGACATTGTGAGCCCGTGGGTGAGACTGGAGAGATTGATCACTGAGTGAGGCCGAGAGCCTAGTTATGAGTGACTATTATGGGATCGGAATGCGTGCCGTAGTGGTTATTCTGATGATTATGATAGAGTTTGGGCTGTAGGAGCCCCTCCGGAGTTTGTAACACACCCCCAGTGAGCGCGGATGATATTATTGAGGAATGGATTTCCCTGGACATGGATTTGTCCGAAGAACTTGATACCTGGAGATGGATTTCTCCACAGGGTTGGATTGCCCTTTTTCCTCGGTACTGGGTGACTTTTAGTCAGTGTTGTATATATATTTCGGGATGGATTTCCTTGGGCCGGCTGACCATATACAGTACCGAATGGTTGAGCATTTGCGAGTGGGAGCACATGGTGCATTTCATACAGTCTGTGCATTGGCATGTAGAGATAGCTAAGTTGTATACCTTACTCTGTCCATACCTGTATTTCCTTTACTGTTCTGAGCTGTATATTTGACTTGAATCCATGCCTAGGTTTCGGCACATTTATTTTCTGTTATACCTGTTGAGGTTGAGTTCGTCGCTACCTTTCAGTCCAAAGTTTGGACTTGTTACTTACTGAGTTGGTGTACTTACATTACTCTCTGTACCTTGTGTGCAGATCCAGGCATTTCTGGTCACGACAGCGGCTGCTGAGTTTTCTACATTTGGAGTCAGGGATTATTGAGGTAGCTGCATGACATTCGCGGACCTTGATTCTTCTCTTCCTTAGTTCATTTGTACTTTTGAGTTTATTTCTATAGACATTCTTTTGGTGGACTATGTTCCGGTTAGTAGACGCTCATGTACTCGGTGACGCCCCAATTATTGAGACAATTGTATTGTATATCGGGTAGATTCTATGTTCAAATGGGCTTTTATTAATGTTAAATCCTTTCGCTGTTAATTTTATAAGATGATTTTACTGTAATGGAGAAAAATGTTAGATTTAGGCTTGCCTAGTTTCACGATAGGCGCCATCACGACAGGTTAGGTTTTTGGGTCATGACAAGTTGGTATCAGAGCCTAGGTTACATAGGTCTCACAAGTCATGAGCGAGTTTAGTAGAGTCTTGCGGATCGGTACGGAGACGTCTATACTTATCTTTGAGAGGCTGTAGAACCTTTAGGAAAATTCCAAATTCTTGAATTCTTGTCGTGTGAATCTATTGATTCTAGTAACTAAACATTTGTTGTTTCATTCTCTCAAAGATGGTGACAAATCCTACTACCGGACAGGATGGACTGCCACCAGTACCACCAGTCAGGGCTGCGAGAGGCCGAGGGCGCGGTAGAGGCCGCGGTAGGGGCAGAGGTGCAGCCCGCACAACAGCTGAGGCAGTACCTGCAAACCCACCAGTTGCCTTAGATCAGGAGTAGGTCCCAATTATGGATGCCCCAGCGGGGCCAGCTCAGGCACCACCTGTGCCTATTGTGATTCCTTCAAGAGGCCTTAGCTTAGATTTTGACCGCGTGTACCAGTCTTGCTCAGGCGGTCTCTGTTCTGGCCGCAGCAACCACTTCTCAGGCCGGGGGAAGTGCTCAAACTCCCGCTGCCCGCACACCAGAGCAGGTGGTACAGGGATTCCAGACACTGGGGGCACCACCAGCCCAGTCGGTTACAGCTGCTCAGGACTATATGGTTCCTGCTATGCCTGAGGATGAGCAGCGTAGGTTGAAGAGGTTTGGGAGACTCCAGCCTCCATCTTTCAGTGGGACAGAGGGTGAGGATGCACAAAGTTTCTTGGATAGGTGTCAGAGGATACTCTGTACACCAGGTATTCTGGAGACCAGTGGGGTCTCATTCACTACTTGGCAGTAGTTCTCCGTTATCTTTCTAGAAAAGTTCGTGCCTCAGTCCCGCAGAGAGGAGTTGCCAGGCAGTTTGAGCAGCTTCGTCAGGGTGATATGTCTGTGATGCAGTATGAGATGAGATTCTCGGAGTTTGCGCGTCATGCTATCTGGTTGGTTCCCACAGACAAGGAGAGGATCAGGAGGTTTATAGATGGCCTCACTTATCAGCTGCGATTGCTTATGACCAGAGAGAGAGAGTGTTTGGTGCTACTTTTGATGAGGTTGTCGACATTGCTCGACAGATTGAGATGGTTCGTAGTTAGGAGCGGGTCGAAAGGGAGGCCAAAAGGCCTCTTTAACAGGGGGGATTTAGTGGTGCTCCTTTTGGGGGCCAGTTACAGCAAGGTCTAGGACGTCCTTTCTGGCATGCTCAGAAGGCTCGCCCAGTGTACTGGGGTGCATCATCCGGACATGGGCCCCGTAGTTATCAGTAGGGCCAGACATCATTCAGTGCGCTACCAGCTCAGAGTTTGTCACATGCACCATCAGCTCAGGGTTCATCTGTGTCTGGACCTTCTAGCGGTTATTTTAGTGCTCGGGGTTCCTTTCAGTCCCTAGTGGCCGATAGAGGTTGCTTTGAGTGTGGGGATTTGGGTCATATCAAGAGGTTTTGTCCCCGCCTGACGGGAGGTTCATCTCAGTAGAGGAGTCAGCCTTCGACTTCAGCACCAGTTCCTCCACCACCCGCCCAGCCAGCTAGGGGTGGAACTCAGTCAGTTAGGGGCCATCTAAGATGGGGAGGCAGATCAGGGGGCAGCCAGGACCGTTTCTATGCCCTCCCAGCCAGGCTAGATGTCATTGCTTCAGATGCTGTGATTACAGGTATTGTTTCGGTTTGCCACCGAGATGCCTCGGTATTATTTGACCCTGGGTCCACTTATTCATATATTTCCTGGTATTTTGCTCATTTTCTAGATATGCCCCGTGCGCCTTTAATCTCATTTGTTCATGTATCTACTCCTATGTGCGATACTATTATTGTGGACCGTGTATATCGGTTATGTGTGGTGACTATTGGGGGTCTGGATACCCGAGTGGACCTTTTGCTGCTCAGTATGGTTGATTTTGATGTGATATTGGGTATGGATTGGTTGTCTCCATGTCATGTTGTTCTAGATTGTCACGCTAAGACGATGACGTTGGCAATGCCGGGGTTGCCAAGGGTTTAGTGGAGCGATTCTATAGACTATGTACCTAGTAGGGTGATTTCTTATTTGAAGGCTTAGCATATGGTTGAGAAGGGATGTCTATCCTATTTGGCTTTTGTGAGCGATGTTAGTGCAGAGTCCCCTACCATTGATTTTGTTTCGGTGGTACGTTATTTTCCCGATGTGTTTCGTGCAGACCTGTCGGGCATGCCGCCTGACATGGATATTGACTTTGGTGTTAGGCACTCAGCCCATTTCTATCCCACCGTATCGTATGGCATCGGTGTAGTTGAAGGAGTTGTAAGGACAGCTTCAGGAACTCCTTGATAAGGGGTTTATTCAGCCTAGTATGTCACCTTGGGGTGCACCGGTCCTACTTGTGAAAAAGAAGGATGGTTCCATGAGGATGTGCATTGATTACAGACAGTTAAACAATGTCACAGTCAAGTACAAGTATCCTTTGCTTCGTATTGATGATCCATTTGACCAGCTTCAGGGAGCGAGGGTGTTCTCCAAGATTGATTTGAGGTCTGGGTATCACCAGCTGAAGATTCGGGATTCGAATATTCTTAAGACAACTTTCAGGACCCGATATGGCCATTATGAGTTCTTAGTGATGTCTTTTAGGCTGACCAATGCCCCAGCAGCATTCATGCATTTGATGAACAATGTATTCCAACCCTATTTGCACTCATTCATTATTGTATTCATTAATGACATCCTGGTGTACCCTGGTAGCCAGGAAGAGCATGCTCAACATCTGAGGATTGTATTACGGAGATCGAGGGAAGAGAAGCTTTATGCAAAGTTCTCCAAGTGTGAGTTTTGGCTCGGTTCAGTAGCATTCTTGGGGCACTTGGTGTCCAGTGAGGGTATTCAGGTGGATCCAAAGAAGATAGAAGCGGTGCAGAGTTGGCCTAGACTTTCCTCAGCCACGGAGATTTGGAGTTTCCTTGGTTTGGCGGGCTATTACCGTCGCTTTGTGGAGGGATTTTCATATATTGATTCGCCCTTGACCAAATTGACCCAAAAGGGTGCTCCATTCAGGTGGTCGGATGAGTGTGAGGAGAGCTTCCAAAAGCACAAGATAACTTTGACCACAACTCCAGTTCTAGTTCTGCCGTCAACTTCAGGTTCTTACACTGTGTATTGTGATGTTTCGAGGATAGGTATTGGATGTGTTCTGATGCGGGAGAGTAGGGTGATTGCCTATGCCTCGTGCCAGTTGAAGACTCATGAGAAAAACTATCATGTCCATGACCTTGAGTTAGCAGCTATTGTGCGTGCCTTAATGAATTGGTGGCATTATTTGTACAGAGTTCATTGTGAGATCTATACTGATCACCAGAATTTACAGCACCTGTTCAAGCAGAAGGATCTTAATTTGTGGCAGCAGAGATCGTTGGAGCTTCTCAAGGACTATGATATCACTATATTATACCATCCGGGGAAGGCCAATGTGGTGGTCGATGCTTTGAGTCGTCGGGCTGAGAGTTTGGGGAGTTTAGCATATCTTCCAGCAGCAGAGAGAACTTTTGCATTAGATGTTCAGGCCTTAGCTAGCCAGCTTGTCAGATTAGATATTTCGGAGCCAAGTCGGGTTTGGCTTGTATGGTTTCTAGGTCTTCTCTTTATGACTGTATCAGGGAGCGTCAGTATAATGACCCCTACATGCTCGTTCTTCAGGACAGGGTTCAGCGAGGTGATGCTAGAGATGATGGCGTATTGAGGATGAAGGGCCGGATATGTGTACCCAATGTGGATCGGCTTCGGGAGTTGATTCTCGAGGAGGACCACCGCTCACGGTATTCCATCAATCTGGGTGCCGCGAAGATGTACCAGGATTTGAGACAACACTATTAATGGAGGCGGATGAAGAAAGATATAGTTAGGTTTGTGGCTCGGTGTCTCAACTGTCAATAAGTTAAAGTATGAACATCAGAGACCGGGTGGTTTGCTTCAGAGGTTAGAGATCCCAGAGTGGAAGTGGGAGCGGATCACCATGGACTTCGTAGTTGAGCTCCCACGGACTTCGAGGAAGTTCAATGCTATTTGGGTTATTGTGGATCGGCTGACCAAGTTCGCGCACATCAATCCAGTTGGTACTACTTACTCTTCAAAGAGGTTGGCTGAGATTTACACCCGAGAGATAGTTTGCTTGCATGGTGTCCCAGTTTCCATCATTTTAGATAGGGGCACTTAGTTTACATCGCAGTTTTGGAGGGCCGTGTAGTGAGAGTTGGGTACTCAGGTTGAGTTGATCACAGCCTTTCACCCTCAGATGGATGGACAGTCCGAGTGCGCTATTCAGATATTGGAGGACATGCTACGCGCTTGTTTCATCAATTTTGGGGGTTCATGGGACCAGTTTATGCCGCTCGCGGAGTTTACATATAACAACAGTTATCAGTCGAGCATTCAAATGGCTCCGTATGAGGCTTTATATAGAATGGGGTGTAGATCTCCAGTAGGATGGTTTGAGCTGGGTAAGGCTAGGATATTGGGTACTGACTTGGTCGAAGATGCATTAGACAAGGTGAAATGGATTCAGGAGTGGCTTCGCACGGCACAGTCTAGGCAGAAGAGCTATACAGACAGGAAGGTGTGTGATATGTCTTTCATGGTCGGAGAGAAGGTTTTGCTGAAGGTATCCCCCATGAAGGGTGTTATGAATTTTGGGAAGAGGGGAAAGTTGAGCCCCCGGTTCATTGGGCCTTTTGAGGTGCTTCAGAGGATAGGGAAGGTGGCTTATAAGCTTTCCTTGCCACCCAGCTTGTCGAGTGTGCATCCAGTGTTTCACGTTTCTATGCTCCAAAAGTAAATTGGTGATATGTCCTATGTTTTGAACTACAACACGGTTCAGTTGGATAGTTATATGACTTATGATGTGGAGACGGTGGACATTTTTGAGCGGCAGGTTCGGAAGTTGAGGTCAAAGGATATAGCTTCAGTGAAGATGCAATGGACAGGTCAGCCTGTGGAGGAGGCCACCTGGGAGACCGAGCGGGAGATGCAGAGCATATATCCATACCTATTTGAGGCTCCAGGTATGTTTCTAGACTCGTTCGAGGACGAACGTTTGTGTAAGAGGGGGAGGATATAACGACCCGGCCGGTCGTTTCGACAGTTATAGCCCCATTTCCCCTATTTCTGCTTCTTTTTGTGTTCTTCAGCTATATTGTGATATACCGGGTTAGTTGGTTCGGGTACGGAGTGGTTTCAGAGTGAATTTAGACACTTAGTCTCTTTATTAGAAGCTTAAGTTGGAAAAGTCAACTGAATGTTGACTTATCTATAAACGATCTCGAATTTGAATTTTGATTGTTCCGTTAGCTCTGTTAGCTGATTGTGGACTTAGGAGCGCATCCGGAATGTGATTTGGAGGTCCGTAGGAGGATTAGGTTTGAGTTGGCGAAAGTTGGAAATTTGGCGATTTTGGCGAGCAATGGAAATTTTAAAATCGGGGTCGGAATGGATTTCCAGAAGTTGGAGTAGGTTCCTGGTGTCGTTTTTGACGTGTGTGTAAAATTTGAGGTCATTCGGACATGGTTTGATAGGTTTCGGCGTCAGTTGCAGAATTTGGAAGTTTAGAAGTTCCTAGGCTTGAATCCGAGGGTAATTTGGTGTTTGATGTTATTTTGGGTGACTCAAAGGTTCAACTAAGTTTTTAGGGGGTCATATGACTTGTTGGTATATTTGGTTGAGGTCCAGAGGGCCTCGGGGTGATTCCGGGTGGTTAACGGAAGAATTGGAGTTGATGAAATGCATTTGAAGCTGCTGGTTCTAGTGTCTTCTGCACCTGCGGAGTGGGAGCTGCGGGTGTCAGCCCACAGGAGCGACTGAGGAGCTGCAGATGCGGACATGGAGGACCTGGGCAGGAACCTCAGGTGCGAAGGTATGCCCGCACCTACGTGAGTCGCAGATACGGGCAGGCAGGCGCAAGTGCGTTGGGTGACCGCAGTGCGATGAATTTCCCGTAACTGCGATGGACGCAGATGCGGTCTTGGAGCCGCAAGAGCGGATGCTAGGATTTTAAGTGAGTTTCGCACCTGCGATGGTCAGCCATCAAGGTGTAAAGAGGATGCAAGGTGCGGCGTCACAGAAGCGACAAAGGGACCTCAGATGCGGTTTCACTGGGCAGAAAGTATAAATGGAGGACTTCGAGCTTTTTCCTTATTTTCACAATTTGGGACATGGACTTTAGAGCTTTTGGGGTGATATTTGAAGGAAATTCGAGGGTTATCACTGAGGTAAGTTCCTTGAGCCTAATTATCCTTAGCTATGGAGTTTTCCTATTGATTTCTCACCTAATTAGCGGGGTTTTGACGTAAAAATTGGGGTTAGGGCTTGGGATTTTGGAGAGTGGATTTTGGAGATTTGAGAGACCAAATGATGTCGGATTTTGATAAATTTAGTATGGTTAGACTCGTGAGTGAATGGGCTTTCGAGTTTTGTGACATTTGTTGGATTTCGAAACGTGGGCTCCAGGGCCGGGTTTGAGTCGAATTCGGACTTTGACTCTAATTTGATAGTTTTCTTGTGGAGTTGCCCCATTTAGCCTATATTGATTGTATTGTATTGCTTGTGGCTAGATTCGGGATGTTTGGAGGCCTATTTGAGAGGCAAGGGAATTTTGGACTTGGATTTTGCTAGGTTCAAGGTAAGTAACGCTTTCAAACTTGGTTTTGAGGGTTCGAAACCACAAATTTTGTAATTTGTGAATGGAATTGAGGTGACACACATACCAAGTGACGCGCATACGGGCGTGCACCATGAGAATAGTGACCTGGGTGATTCCATGGCACCGTTTAGTGACTCTATCCTGTTGATATCCATGCTTTCTTCATGTGATAAAGTAATTGAGTTGTAAATTATGCTATATATCATGTGTTAGGCTTTATGATGGTATTGTTGGGACCCTTAGTAGTCGATTCTTGTTGTCATCTCATTATTTTTATTAATATTCTTTACTAAGTCATGTTCATGCATTTTTATATCATATCTCAGTCTCTGTTAATTATTGATTCATCATATCGTTGTCCGGGATGTTTTCATGACATTGTGAGCCGGTGGGTGAGATTGGAGAGATTGATGACTGAGTGAGGCCGAGAGCTTGGTTATGAGTGACAATTATGGGATCGGGCTACACGCCGCAGCGGTTATTCGGATGATTATGATAGCGCTTGGACTGTAGGAGCCCTTCTAGAGTCTGTAACACCCCCCAGTGAGCGCAGATGATATTATTGAGGGATGGATTACCCTAGACATGGATTTGTCCAAAGTACTTGATACATGGAGATGTATTTCTCCACAGGGTTGGATTGCCCTTTTTCCTCGGTACTGGGTGAGTTTTAGTCAGTGTTGTATATATTCTAGTATGGATTTCCCTAGGCCGGATGGCCATATACAGCACCAAGTGGTTGAGCACTTGAGAGTGGGAGCACATGGTGCATTTCATATAGTTTGTACATTGGCATGTAAAGATAGCTGAGTTGTATACCTTACACTGTCTAGACCTGTATTTCCTTTACTATTTTGAGCTGTATATTTGACTTGAAAGCATGCCTAGGTTTCGGCGCATTTATTTTCTGTTGTACCTGTTGAGGTTGAGTTCGTCACTACCTTTCAGTCCAAAGTTTGGACTTGTTACTTACTCAGTTGGTGTACTCACATTACTCCCTGCACCTTGTGTGAAGATCCAGGCATTTCTGGTCACGACATCGGCTGCTGATTTTTCTGCATTTGGAGTCAGGGATTATTGAGGTAGCTGAACGATGTTCGCGGACCTTGATTATTCTCTTCCTTAGTTCATTTGTACTTTTGAGTTTATTTCTGTAGACATATTTTTTTGGACTATGTTCCGGTTAGTAGACGCTTATGTACTCAGTGACGCCCCGATTATTGGGACAATTGTATTGCATTTCGGGTATATTCTGTGTTCAAATGGGATTTTATTAATGTTAAACCCTTTCGCTGTTAATTTCAAAAGATGTTTTTACTGTAATGGAGAAAAATGTTGGATTTAGGATTGCCTAGTTTCACGATAGGCGCCATCACGACAGGTTAGGTTTTTGGGTCATGAGAGTCTTGTGGGGGTAGCCTCCGAATGGTTCATTGAACAAGATACCTCTCACTGGTATGTCTGGCATGACATGGCCCAGGCCTTCGTCAAACAATTTCAATACAATGTTGATATTGCGCCGGATGACAATTCCCTGTCCAATATGAAGAAAAAGCCAATGAAAAGCTTTTGGGAGTATGCCATCAAGTGGATTGAGAAAGCGGCAAGATTTAAGCCACCCATGGATAATTATGAGCTGATCACTGTTTTTCTATAGGCTCAAGAGCCTGATTATTTCTAGAACATGATGTCTACTATGGGTAGACCATTCGCTGAGGCTATCAAAATTGGGGAGATGATCGAAAATGGTTTGAAAATGGGCTAAATCTTGAGTCGAGCTGCTTTTAAGGCCATAATACAGGTCGTTCAGAATAGTTCTGGTGGTTTGATGAATAGAAACGGGAGAGAATAGAGATCCATGATGGCTTCCAGCTCGAGGGGGCGCAGGGCATTCAACAAATCATATATGCTTCGTGATGTCCCACAACGCTATTATCCAAATCAAGATGCTCCTTATGTCGTGGCACCGCCTCCCTATGAGGTGATGAACGCGGAATCTTACATGGGGCCACAACATTATACACAAGATCGAGCTGCACCTCCCGAAAATGACCGTCCCTACCAAGCTCCATATAATCCCAACCAAATGTTTCCCAATACAATCCTCGCCCAAGAGATCCCCTCAGAAGGAATCAGTTCACCTCTATTGGTGAATCATACTCTAGCTTGTTCCAAAAGCTAGTCAGGCTAGGTCTGCTGCAGCCAGTGGCACCGAACCGGCCAAACCCCGAGTCCCCCTCGCACCGAGCTGATTCTATATGTGAATACCACTCCGGAGTAGTGGGACATGATACTGAAGATTATTGGACTCTCAAAAGAGCAGTGGAAGACCTCATCGAAGTCAAGGCAATAGTTCTTCAAGGCGAGGAGGCTCATGATGTAACAAACAATCCCTTGCCTGCTCACAACACTAGGCCAGTAGTCAGAATGATTTGTGAAGATAAGGAATATGACCTGGCACTGAAGGCTATTACAGCCATTGCCAAGGTAGAAGAAAAGCCAAAAAACGGTCGCCAAACCTGAAAGTTCCCTATCATAAGAGAGTCTTGGTAGCCGGTCTTGCTATCTTTTTAGCTTTCGGATTATTTCAGGGTATGATCCAGATGTTTAACATTGTTGTTTTACTTTGCGATGTAAACCCTTCTATCTTTAAAATATTTTTTTAAAAAAATCAAATGAAACTAATATTTTATTGTCTAGGAATGTCTCTTTTCTTAATCTTGTCACTTTTCTTATTCTCTTTTCAGTTCTGTTAAATGCATATTTTGATGATATCACATGCCTGCGGACTTTAGGCCCAGATCCTAAAACGTTGTCAGACTTTGAAATAATGAATCAAAAATCAGAATGCAATGAAGATACTTTTAAATAAAATAAAGAATCAAAAATGTCAAAAGGTCCATACATTGTAATGAAAGTACTGCCAAAAGAGAGTGTTGTGCTTGGGAAACATCGAAGGAAATATCCCTAAAACAACTATCAACGCAGGTGCAGTCAAAAGATATTATGTTTGATCCTCTATATAACATTAATGTTCTCTTGTTGGGATGAAGAAGGCTTCCTTTCTCATTATCCAAGTACTATCTACCTTTTGCAAACCCTTTGAGCCAGTTCCTTTTTTTTATTACCCTCTTTGGAACTTGGAAGTTATTATTGGAAACAAAATGAATGAAAATCTAAAAAAAAAAGGAAAATCAAAGAGAAAACAAAACAAAACAAAAACAAACAAAAAAACCAAAACAAAAGTAGTTACATTGAACTACGTTTGACTTGAATCCGAAAGGATACATAGGCAGCCTATCTCTGGGGTTCAGTCACACCAAAATAAATTCCAAATTTCCCCAAAAGTGAAACTGGGGCAGATGTTATAATAGTTTGGCGATAGTTTCGCCTGAAAGGTTCCAAAGTTGTAATTCAATCCAAATTGTTTTTACCACAAATCCTGTTCAAGTCCTTCCGATCAATCGGCAAAGAGGTTAAAAATAGGAGGATACATTTACTTGGATCTGATGCAATCAAATGAGAGAACTAAAATGATAGGGTATTGTTGGTGAAAACTGAAATACTCAAGGCCACAAAACCAACCACCATTTCAAACTAGCAATTGTTCTTTGTTTGAAAAATAGGAAACATGTGCAATCCAAAAGCAACCTTGCAAGAAGCAGGTGCAACTAGAAAAAAAAAACAAGAAGAAATATTGCGGGAGCTAGAAATAGCTCTACAACAGCAACAACTCCAAAAGGGAAGTCTTCTCCAATTTCTTTCCCTCATTTTACTCATTCTCCTTGAACAAAAAGGTTCAAAATCATGGTAATATAGGGTCTCCAATCCCTAGATGTATTTTCAACATAGGGTCTCCATTCCCTAGTTAATTTTATTTCCGACATAGGGTCTCCACTCCCTAGTCGATTTTCCAACATAGGGTCTCCACTCCCTAGTTGAAGTTATTTTAGACATAGGGTCACCACTCCCTAGTCGCCTTTTTTGACATAGGGTCTCCACTCCCTAGTTGATTTTATTTTAGACATAGGGTCTCCACTACCTAGTTGATTTTATTTTATACATAGGGTCTCCACTCCCTAGTCTCTTTTCCAACACAGGGTCTCGATTCCTTAGTTGATTTTATTTTAGACATAGGGTCTCGACTCCCTAGTTGATTTTATTTTAAACATAGGGTCTCCACTTCCTAGTCTCTTTTTCAACATAGGATCTTCACTCCCTAGTTGCTTTTATTTTAGACATAGGGTCTCCACTCCCTAGTCTCTTTTCTAACATAGGGTCTCCACTCCCTAGTTGATTTTATTTTAGACATAGGGTCTCCACTCCCTAGTATCTTTTCCAACATAGGGTCTCCACTCCCTTGTTTCCTTTTCAGTAATATAGGGCGCCAACCCCTGGTTACATTTCCTTTTCAGTAATACAGGGCGCCAACCCCTGGTTACATTTCCTTTTCAGTAATACAAGGCACCAATCCCTGGTTACATTTCCTTTTCAGCAATACAGGGCGCCAACCCCTGGTTATATTTCCTTTTCAGTAATACAGGGCGCCAACCCCAGGTTACATTTCCTTTTCAGTAATACAAGGTGCAAACCCCTGGTTATATTTCCTTTTAGTAACATAGGGTACACCACACCCTAGTTGATTTGAGCTTAAAGGTAGGATACACCACTCCCTGATATATTTATTAATATAGGGTACACCATTCCAAAAACAAATAATCATCTTCATGTTTTTCAGGGTACACAATTCCTGACACTCTAGTGCTTTTAATAAAGAAGTAGTTTATAATTTTGTTACAATAACTCACAAAGTTTTCTTAGTGAAAACTGGGGCAGAAAAATTTTGTTTGTTTGTTTGTTTTTGGTGTCTGAGCAGGTTTTACCTCGAGACATAGGGTTCGAGATGACCAAAAGAAGAATTCTCAATCCAGAATAAAGAAAAAAAAATAAAAAGAAATGAATCCAGAATACAGAAGTAGATGAAAAGGCTCGAGACATGACTAAAGTCACGTGCATTGAATTTCTCGTTTTGATTAGAAGAAGCCGTAGAAGAATGAACTAGCACCTGCAGCTAGCGAGCATCAAGGATCAAATCAAAAGCGTGCATGATTCTCCATTCAAGATTCAAGATCAAGCTTCATAAGACTTATAGATATGAATCTTGTAACTCATAGCTGATAGGTTTGTTTAGTTTCTTTTTTGATTTTGATGTAATAACAGAACTACAGATCGGAACCTCGACGGAACCTCACTCGACACCCCAACTCATTATTCCATCACTCTTCTTGAACTACACGCGACTTGATTCCCTTATTCTCGGGATATGTAGGTTGTCCAAACCAAGACTTGGTTGCACCCTTTTCTCTTATCTCTTCCCTTTTGAATAATGGTATGGCCAAAAATTAGTCATATCGCTCATCTTTTCTTTGCCTGAAAACTCTTCATATTTTCAAGCAAAGAGGGGCATGCTGTGAGCACCTATCTTCCCTCGCGTGTCCCCACTCCACTTTCCCTTGCCTCCCACTCTTTGTCCCCCAACACTTTGTCCCCACTCCACTTTCCATTGTCCCCCATGCTTGTCCCCCATATTTGTCCCCACTTATACCCCCCCCCCCCCCACACATCCCTCCTTCAAGAACCGGTCCCCCCTCTCTCCTGGTCTCTAACATCTACAATCATACCCACCTATTTTGACCTCACAGACATACAATGAAGAACACACGCAAATAAGGGGAGTTGATCTTCGAAAACCAAAAAAGAGGCGGCAGCCATAACGGGATCTCTTCCAAAAAAAAACCCACCAAAATTATAGCTAAGTCTAGATCCAAAACCAGCCCCAAAACCATGTAAAACTCCATTAAAATAACCTTAAAAACCACCTAAAAATAGTTGTGAAACTCAGCTCCAAACCAGCTCATCCCCATCAAAGAATCAGTTGCAACAGCTAGGAAAACACACAACAACAATGGCTACGAGAAACCAACCAAAAATGACTTTTCCAACACCTAAAACCAGTCTATAATCCATCCAATGACAATGTATTCTTGTTCGAGTTTGAGGATCTGTTGAGGTTGACGGTATTGTCCTGGTTCCGAACTATTATACAAGTTTCTTCTTTATCAATATATTGAAAAGCATTTGGCAACAGTGAAGGTTCGTTCCTTTTTATCTTGTCACTTGGTTAAGTTGATATCAATATGATGCATATTTCCATGATCGAATGTAGTGAGCTGCAATAGAAGTTCATGAATCTGTATTTTTTGTTGCTTTGTTTTATTTATTGATTTTTCACATAATCTGCTTTGTTTAAAATGTTCAACGGTGTATTTTGTTTGATTTGCTAAATATTAGTTTCATATTTGATTTGCTAAATATTAGTTTTTTTAAAATGCTCAATGCTTAATCGTGATTGTGTACACGTTCGCGTGACATAATTGTGATTTCCAAAATTAAAACTGAAGTATGTATTCGCATAACTTTGGCCAAAACAATCTTAATATAGTAAACTGCTATCAATTGTGTACACGTACGCATGACGTAATTTTGGCACAATAACAAAACAGATTCACACACATGATTCGTTTCAAAGATAATTTTATATTTTAACAATTAAAAGCGGATAGATAAAATATGAAAACCAATAAATCAGAGTTTATCCAAAATTAATTCAAGGCCTTTTCAATCAATAAAGTGACCGTGCTAGAACTACGAGACTCGGAGAATACCTTAAACCTTCTCCCCGGTCAACAGAATTCCTTACCCGGACTTTATTTTCGCAGACCAATAATAAAAGAGTGAAATCTTCCTTTGAATAGGGATTCAAATAAAAGGTGACTTGGAACACCACCAATAATAATAGTAGCTACGCACGAACTCTCGTCACCTCGTGCGTACGTAGCCCCCACAAACAGAAGCACATAATGATTTGATTCACCTATGGGGTTAATTCCCTCTTACAAGGTTATAAAGGAGACATACTTCGCTCCGAAACTAGTCAATCAATGTGCAAATCCATAAATACATACTCGAAGCTAATTATAAATTAATTTATAACAATTTCCAACTCTGCTCGAAGAATCAATAAAGCAACCCTCGGCCCCACGTGCCCGGATTCCAAAACTTTTCGAAGATAAACACTAGCCATAGCATCAAGAACTCAAATATGTGATTTACTCTCAATTCCATGCCCAAATTCGTAGTCAAATTCCAAAAATACCAATTTCTTGATTTTTCTTCAAAATCCCAAATTTCTACTAAGTTCCATGTTTAAATTCATATATAAACCATGTATTTAACTCACAATATGTGGGAATTACTTACCTCATGAAGGATGACAAAATGACACTTCAAAATTGCACCCAAGGCTGGCTCCATTGAGAGAAAAGAGGTAAAATGAGCCAAAAATTCGATTTGGCTAACTTATGCATTTTGCCCAGGCGACTTACGCACCTGCGAAGCCAAAGACTGCTTATGCGGCATCGCTTCTGCGTCATCATGACCGCTTCTGCGGAAAACACTGGAGGCCACCACTTCGTACCTGCGGACAAATGTCCCACTCCTGCGCAAATGCACCTCGCTCTTGCGCTCCACTCCGCTTTTGTGCTCCAGGATGACGCAAAAGCGAAAGAAATCTCGTACCTGCGAGCACTGCCTAGCTCGCCAAAAACCTTCTGCAACCATCCTGGCCGCTTCTGCTGCTCCGCACCTACGGCCAAAACCTTGCATGTGCGGTTACACTAGGTGACAGTAGCTCCAACAGTCCTCCAAGCCCAAACTCGATCAGTTTACCGTCCAGAATCCACCCGAGGCCCTCGGGACCTCCACCAAATATACCAATACATTTGAAAACACATTATGAACTTAGTTGAGGCCTAAAATCATGCCAAACAATATCAAAACTACGAATCACCCTCCAATTCAAGCTTAATGAACTTTGAAATTCAAAACTTCTACAATCGATGCCGAAACCTATCTAATCACGTCCGATTGACCTGAAATTTTCCACACAAGTCGTAATTCTCTCCAAATCAACTCCGAACTTCCTGAATTTCAATTCCGACCACACGCACAAGTCATAATACCTGAAGTGAAGCTGCTCATGGCCTCAAACCACCAAACAACATGCTAGAGCTTAAAACAACCGGTCGGGTCGTTACACAGAGGGTGTGTTTAACTAACTCAAGGTTAAATATACATAGTTACATATTACAAAGAGTAAATTAGCATTTACACTCCCCCCCAACCCCCAAGGTTTTGTTATAATAAAGCACTCTCATTGGAGCAAAAAAAATGGATTTCTTAGACGGCACCGTGCAAACAAAAACTTCTAAAATATATACATATTGTAAATATTTATATGCGAATAAAAATATTAATATTAATTATGTATGTACTTGATTGAGTATAATAGTGTGATGACCCGAGAGGTCATCTTTAAATTTTATCTTCATTTCTGTGTTCTGAGACTTCAAATTGCACCATCCAGCATTCCTCGACTTGCGTGCGCAGTCCATATATTTTTCGAAAATCTTTTATATGAAAAATTGATATAAATGAGAAATAATGCTTTAAAACTCAACTGAGTTGACTTAGATCAGCATTTTTAGCAAACAGACCCGGATCGGTATTTTGACAGTCCCGGTGGATCCGTATTGTAATTTGAGACTTGAGCGTATGCCCAAAATTTAATTTGAAGGTCCATAGCTTGAGTTATCGCCAATTATTGAAAATTAGAAGTTTGAAAGCTTAAAGTTTTCAAAGTTTGACCACAAATTGACTTTTATTGATATCGGGCTCGTATTTCGATTCTGAAAGTTGGGATAGATCCATTATGTCGTTTAGGACTTACATGCAAAAATTTAGGTCATTCTGAACTATTTTGACGTATGTCGGCGCGAGTTTTAGAATTGAAATTTTCATAAATTCATTAAGTTTGAATCGTGGTGCGAATTGTGGTTTTGACCTTGTTTGATGTTATTTGAGGCCTCGACTAAGTTTGCATGTTTTGTTAGGACCTGTTGGTGTATTTGGTTGAGGTCTCGGGGGCCTCGGGTGGATTCCGGATGGTTAACGGATCAAAATTTGGACTTCGGGGAAATCTAAAATTTTGGCCTTCTGGTGCAATCGCACCTGCGAGTGGAGTGGTTGAATAGGTTGTTTAATATTATTTTTAAGGGGAAAAGGATGTCGGATGAGTGGAGGTGGAGTACGGTGGTTCCATTGTATAAGAACAAAGGTGATATCAAGAGTTGTAACAATTATAGGGATATCAAATTACTAGGTCACACCATGAAAGTGTGGGAGAGGATGGTTAAAGCGAGGGTGAGGATGACAGTGTCTGTATCCGACAACCAGTTCGGGTTCATGCCGGGTCGTTCGACTACAGAAGCTATACACCTTGTTAGAAGGTTGGTGGAACTATACAGAGAGAGGAAGAAGGATCTACACATGGTGTTTATTGACCTAGAGAAAGCGTATGACAAGGTTCCTAGAGAAATTCTCTTAAGATGCCTGGAGGCAAAAGGTGTGTTGGTTCCCTAAAATATGGCAATTAAGGACATGTATGATGGGGCTAAGACTCGGATTAGGATAGTAGGAGGCGACTCTGAGCATTTTCCGGTTGTAATGGTGTTACACCAAGGTTCTAGGCTCAGTCCGTTCTTATTCGCCCTGGTGATGGACGCGTTAACACACCATATTCAAGGGGATGTGCCATGGTGCATGCTATTCGCCGATAACATAGTTCCGATTGATGAGTTGCGAGCCAGTGTTAATGAGAGGCTGGAGGTTTGGAGGCAAGCTCTTGAGTCTAAGGGTTTCAAGCTGAGCAGGACGAAGACGGAATACCTGGAGTGTAAGTTTAGCGCTGAGCCAGGGGAAGTGGGCGTGGATGTGAGGCTTGATTCGCAGGTCATCCCGAGTAGAGGCAGCTTCAAGTACCTTTGTTCGGTTATCCAGTTGGGAGGGGAGATCGACGAGGATGTCACACACCGTATTGGGGTAGGATGGATGAAGTGGAGGTTAGCATCTGGAGTCCTGTGTGACAAGAGAGTGCCACCGATACTCAAAGGTAAGTTTTATAAAGCGGTGGTTAGATCGGCCATGATGTATGGGGCTGAGTGTTGGCCCGTTAAAAATTCACATATCCAGAAGATGAAAGTAGCAGAAATGAGGATGTTGCGGTGGATGTACGGGCACACTAGGATAGATAAGATTAGGAATGATGATATTCGGGAGAAGGTGCATGTGGCTCCCATTGATGAAAAGATGCGGGAAGCGAGGCTTAGATGGTTCAGACATGTTCAGAGGAAAAGCCCAGATGCTTTGGTACGGAGGTTTGAGCAGCTGGTTACGAAGGGCAGGAGAAGAGGTAGAGGGTGGCCAAAGAAATACTGGGGAGAGGTGATCAGGCAGGATATGGCGAGGCTCTAGATTTTCGAGGACATGACACTTGATAGGAAGATGTGGAGGTCGAGTATTAGGGTTGTAGGTTAGGAGGTAGTTGAGTCGTGCCTTACTTCGTAACATGGTGGGACTAGCCATGTAGGGTTTTTGTCTAAGATAACTACAGTGAATGTTGTGGCTTACTATTTCGCTTTTCAGTGCAGGTCCTATTTACTAGCTATCGCTTTTGCTTTACATATTTCTTCTTGATTTCATGGTGTTCCTATTTTTCTTATGACTGTTGTGGTGATACTAATATTTACTAATATTGTCTCCCTTTACTTTGCATCTTTCTTCTGGATTTCATGGTGTTCCTATTTATCCTATGATTGTTGTTGTGATACTAATATTGTCTCTCTCTTTGCCCTTCTGTCTTTTTTTTTTGAGCCGAGGGTCTTTCGAAAACAGCCTCTCTACTCCTTCGGGGTAGGGGTAAGGTCTGCATACACACTACTCTCCCCAGACCCCATTAGTGAGATTTTACTGGGTTGTTGTTGTTGTTGGTGGTGGTGGTGCAATCGCACCTGCAGATGTTTAACCGCAGTTGTGAGCTCGCAGAAGCGAGAAAATGGTCGCAGATATGGCCTATGCTAATGGGGCATTGGACCGCAGAAGTGAGTCCGCAGAGCGACCACCATCCTCACATCTGCGAGACCGCAGATGCAGCCAAGTGCATCGCAGATGCAGAAACACTAGCAGTATTAAAAACAGAGGGGTCCGAGATTTTTATCATTTTTGGACATTTCAAGTACGGGTTGGGGCAATATTTGGGCAAGGATTCACGAGAAAACTTGAGGTAATTACTTGTGATCATATTTACTCAATAATATTGAATTATCAACAAGTAT
Source organism: Nicotiana tabacum (assembly GCF_000715075.1). Taxonomy (NCBI): domain Eukaryota; kingdom Viridiplantae; phylum Streptophyta; class Magnoliopsida; order Solanales; family Solanaceae; genus Nicotiana; species Nicotiana tabacum. Next base: position 80,714,318 of record NC_134102.1, read on the forward strand.
TTTGACTAGATTAGGTGTTTTGGAGGTGAAATCCGAAGATTTGGGCCTAGAGATTTGAAAATAAGATTTGGATATTTTAAGGTCGAGTTGATGCCGGAATTTGATAAAATTTGTATGGTTTGACTCGTGGTTGAATGAGCGTTCATATTTTATAACTTTTGTCTGGTTCCGAGATATGGGATCCACTGTTGAATTTTGAATTGAGTTTTGGATTTTTATTGGAAAATTTAGTATTTTCATATAGAATTGATTTTTATAATTCATGTTGAGTATATTGAATTGTTTGTGACTAGATTCGAGGCATTCAGACACCAATTCGTGAGGCAAAGGTTTATTGGAATCTTGAGTTGGTTGCAAAGCGAGGTAAGTGTCGTGGTTAACCTTGACTTGAGGGAGTAAGACTTGTTTATCTATTTGCTACGTGATTTAATGTGCGGGTACAACATATATGTGAGGTGACATGTACTTATGCGATGTGGTTGAGTGAAAGAATGCATGTGGAATTTGTTCATTGTGAATATTTGCCTATTTAATTAAGATATTCCTGCTTAAGTTTTATTTTGGTTATTTGACCACTTTTCATGCAATTATTTTTAATTTAATTATTGTTGAATATTTTGGAAGGTGAGGTCGGTATTCTAGTATTGAATTGGTTGATAAGTATAGATCCCCGCATTTAAATACTCTTCCAAATTTATATTATCATTTTCATGGTAAGGAAGACTGTAAAAGCACGAAGGGTGATCCCGTGCCATTTTTCCACTATTATTTATTGATTTATAAGTGAGGACGAGAGTTAAAGTACGAAGGATGATGTCGTACCATTTAAATTATTTATTCATCATACTATGGCAAGAAAGAGAGTTAAAGCACGGAGGGTGATGCCGTGCTATTCATATTATTTATTTATTATTTCATGGGAAGAATGAGAGTAAAATCACGAAGGGCGGTGTCGTGCCATTTTATTATTTCAGCTACCTAATTTGTTATTGGTGAATTATTTGGATTCTACATGACACTTCCCTGGTTGAAAATGTTTATACTATTTCCCTTCAGAGGTTCCCTCCCAAATTTGTAAAATTTGTTAATTAATGTGTTCATTATTGCTTCGTATATGTATATACTTTCACAAGTTGTTTACGTACGTGTCTTGTCATATCCTCATCACTACTTTGTCGAGGTTAGTCTCGACACTTACGGATTACATAGGGTAGGTTGTACTCATTCTACATTCTGCAATTCTTGTGCAGATTTTGGAGTTGGTCCCATCGGTGTACCATAGACTTGCTCAGATTCAGCTACCTAGAGGAGACTTGAGGTATAACTTCACAGCGCCCGCAGTTCTGAAGTCCCCTTATACTTTATCTTAGCTGTGTATTATCTTTCAAACATCTTGAATTTTATTCATACATTTATTTGTATTATTCTAGTAGCTCGTGCACTTGTGACACCAGATTCGGGGATGTATTTGGATGATTCGATTGTTATGGTCTTCCTAACTTTATTTCAGTAATTGACTTCCGTTTAATTTAACTTGTTTAAAAATGGTTACGATTATTCTAACGTTGGCTTGCCTAGAAAGTGAAATGTTAGGCACCATCGCAGTCCCGAAGGTGGAAATTTATGGTCGTGACAAATAGTTTTGTATAAGTTTACTCACATCATTTACAACTGTGTTAAGCGTTAAAATTCACTATTGTACTTGTGAAAGGAGTACAATAAAAGCCGGAGAATTATTGAATTAATAAATGTCACGACCCCAAATTTCCTCCGTAGGATGTCGTGATAGCACCTAGTCTCTAAGACTAGGTAAGCCTATCAATGTGGAATAATAATAATATATGAAATAGATAAACTACAATTCAAACAATTTCAACTCCCAAAATCTGATAGAAATAAATCACAAGCTTTTAAGAATTTATTCTTAATGTCTCTATAAGTCAAGGTCTAAATAAAATATAAGGTAGCAACATAAAATGATAGAAGGGGACTCTGGAGTCTGCGGACGCTGCCAGATATACCTCGAAGTCTCCGTGCACAGGTAACTCACTTACGTCTAGGCTGGTAAAATTTACCTGGATCTGCACAAAAAGATGTGCAGAAGCGTAGTATGAGTACACCACAACGGTACCCAGTAAGTGCCAAGCGTAACCTCTGTAGATTAGTGACGAGGTCAGGTGAGGCCCTACCGGAATAAAATAATGACATGGTAAAATGTTTATCAATGTAGTAAAATAAAATGACATTGGAAATGAATCAAATAGTATGTCACATTTAATGGCACCAAATAATTGCAAATAATGTCGCGTGGAATCAAAACAGAATTTCCTTCAACTTTATGAAAATCACAACAATTAATCAAAAGCAACTATGACCATAAATCAATATCAACAAGGGCACTACGGAGGTACCGCCTCGTAGTCCCATATTATAAATAATTTCACAATATCTCATTTCCTTATACCACCGCGGGAGCCTTCACAATTTATTTAAAGAAATTATTTTTTTCCCGAAATAGCATCTCGCGTTTTAGCCACCCTTATCACACCGCATGACTTTTAGTAGTCACCCCTACTAGCCACGCGTATCAAGCCACTCTTATCTCACCGCATGCATTTCAACACCCAGACCTTATACCACCGCATGCGTATCAATATCACAATGTATCACAATTTGCACCTCAAGTGCCCAATATTTCAATTTTCCACAAAAAAAATCAACAACAATATTTTTTAATAATAAAGAGCTCACGGCTCATACCAAAATAATCCAAAAACACTCTTACGAAAATATTCAAGAATAAATAATTCAGAAAAATAATATTTCAAACTTTTAATACGTTACTTAAATATCAAATTTAAAAATGTCAAATACTTCATATTAATAATATTTAATTTAAAGAAAATCAACATTCAATAATGCACAGTATAAAAGAAACCAAGTTTCAATTAAACAGGTAAAACAATTAGCAGGGAAAAAGGTAAACAAATTTATAATATATATATCACAGATCGATGATGAAGAATATACCAAGATAAAATAATTTAATAACTACGCAACAATGATCTACTCAATTTATAAATATAATCTTTCACATTTAGCCCGTGTACACACTCGTCACTTCGTGTACACGACTTTCAACACATTTCAAAAATCACATTAATATCAATTCTAGGGGAAATTTCTCCCACACAAGGTTAGACAAGTCAATTACCTCGACTTGCTCCAATTTAATCAAGTATTATACTTTTTCCTCGATTTTCTGACTCCGATCAACTCGTATCTAGTCATAATTAATTCGATACAGTCAACAAAAATTATAGAATTAATTCTATACGAAAATACTACATTTGTTTCAATAAAAATCCGAAATTAACTCAAAAATGGCCTGTGGGGCCCATGTCTCGAAATCCGTCAAAAGTTACGAAATATGAACGCCCATTCAACCACGAGTCTAACCATACCAAAATGACTAAATTCCAATAACGACCCTCAAATCCACAAATCTAACCAAGAGGGTTTCAAATTTTTCCAACTTAAATCACCAATTAAATGTTAAAAACAGTGATGGATTCGGGTAATCTAACCAAGATTGAGTTAAGAACACTTACCCCAATGTTTTTCCTTGAAGATATATCAAATATTGCCTCTGCTCAAGCTCCAAGTTGTTAAAAATGACGAATGGGATGAAACCCCCTGTTTTTATAACTTACGGATCTGTCCAGGTTGACCTCGATCGTGGAGTCCGATCCTGGACCTCGATCATGAGAGTCTGATCCTGGACCTCGATCATGGGAGTCCGATCATGGGGAGTCCGATCATAGGGAGTCCGATCATGGTGTCCGATCATGGTCCTCGATCATGGACCTCGGTCATGGCCTTCGATCATAGCTTCAATCATGGCCATCGACCCTGGGGCTCGATCACAACCATCAATCCTGGCTATCGATAATGGCTTCGATCTTTATGGCCTTCGATCACTGGCCTTGGTCATAGCCCTCGATCCTGGGCCTTCGATCACTGGACTTCGAGCTTGCCTTCGATCATGGATCTCGAGCCTGCCTTCGATCCTCAGCTCGATTTCTGGGGGCTCGATTGCACAGCAGAAGAGAATTTGCAGCAGCTTTTGCAGCAACTGTTTAAGTCCCATTTTTGATCCGTTAACCATCTGAAACTCACCCGAGGCCCTCAGGACATCAACCCAATACACCAACAAGTCTTAAAACATCATACGAACTTATTTAAAACCTCAAATCATATCAAACAACACTAAAATCACGAATCACACATAGATTCAAGCCTAATGAACTTTGAAACTTTCAATTTCTACAAACAACACCGGAACCTATTAAATCAAGTCCAATTGACCTTAAATTTTGCATGCAAGTCATAAATGACATAACGGAGTTATGAAAATTTTCAGAATTGGATTTCGACCCCGATATCAAAAGGTCAACCCCTCGGTCAAACTTCCCAAAAATTCAACTTTCGGCATTTCAAGCCTAATTCCACTACGGACTTCCAAATAAAATTCCGATCACGCTCCTAAGTCCAAAATCACGATACGGAGCTGTTGGAATCATCAAAATTCTATTCTGGGGTCATTTTCACATAATTCGATATCCGGTCACTATTTGAACTTAAACTTTAAATTTTTCATCAAAATTCCATATCTCGGGCTAGGGACCTCGGAATTTGATTTCGGGAATACGCCCAAGTCCCAATTCACGATACGGAACTACCTGAACTGTCAAAATACTGATCCGAGTCCATTTACTCAAAATGTTGACCAAAGTCAACTCAGTTGTGTTTTAAACATCTAATTCACATTTTAATACTTTTTTCACCTGAAAACTTTCCGAAAAATTTTTATGGACTGCACACGCAAGTCGAGTAATGGTAAATAGTGTTAGATCACATAATTAATCATTAAATTTAAAGATGACATTTTGGGTCATCACATTCTCCACCTCTAAAACAAACGTTCGTCCTCGAACGGAGTTAGAAAAAGTACATGAGCTGGTGAATATGTGTGGATAATAGCTGTGTATATCATGCTCGGCCTCCCAAGTCGCCTCCTCGACCGGATGACCCCTCCACTGAACCTTCACGGAAGCAATGTTCTTTGACCTCAACTTTCGAACCTGCCTATCTAAAATAGCCACTGGTTCCTTAACATAAGATAGATCCTTGTCCAAGTGAGCCAAACTGAAGTCTAACACATGAGACGGATCGCCGTGATATTTCTGAAGCATAGAAACATGGAATACCGGATGAACCGCAGAAAGACTAGGTGGTAGTGCAAGTCTGTAAGCCACCTCTCCAACTCTCTCAAGAATATCAAAAGGCCCAATATACCTAGGGCTCAACTTGCCCTTCTTCCCGAATCTCATTACACCATTCATAGGCGAAACCCGGAGCAATACCCGCTCACCAACCATGAATGCAATATCACGAACCTTCCGATCTGCATAACTCTTCTATCTAGATTGGGTTGTATGAAGTCGATCCTGAATCAACTTAACCTTTTCCAAGGCATCCTGAACCAAGTCTGTACCCAAAAGTCTAGCCTCGCCTGGTTCGAACCAACCCACTGGAGACCGGCACCGCCTACCATACAAGGCCTCATACGGAGCCATCTGAATGCTTGACTGATAACTGTTGTTGTAAGCAAACTCCGTAAGTGGTAAGAACTGATCCCAAGCACCCCCAAAATCTATCACACACGCACGAAGCATATCCTCCAGTATCTGAATAGTGCATTCGAACTGCCCGTCCTTCTGAGGGTGAAATGCTGTACTTAACTCTACCCGAGTACCCAACTCACGCTGTACTGCCCTCCAAAACCGTGAGGTAAACTGTGTACCCCGGTCAGAGGTGATAGATACTGGTGCACCGTGAAGTCTTACAATCTCGCGAATATATACTTGAGCTAGCTGCTCTGAAGAGTAAGTAGTAATCACAGGAATGAAATTAGCTGATTTGGTCAGCCTATCCACAATCACCAAAACTGCATCAAACTTCAGCTGAGTCCGTGGGAGCCCAACAACAAAATCCATAGTTATCCGCTCCCATTTCCATTCTGGAATCTCTAACTTCTGAAGTAATCCACCCTGTCGCTGATGCTCATATTTCACCTGTTGACAATTTAGACACCAAGATACATACCCCACTATGTCTTTCTTCATGCATCTCCACCAATAGTGTTGTCTCAAGTCCTGATACATCTTTGCAGCACCCGAGTAAATGGAGTACCGTGAACTGTGAGCCTCCTGAAGAATCTACTCATGCAAGCCATCCACATTAGGCACACATAGCCTGCCCTGCATCCGTAATACATCATCATCTCCAATAGTGACTTCCTTGGCATCACCGTGCTGGACTGTATCCTTAAGGACAAGCAGATGGGGGTCATCATACTGGCATTCCTTGATACGATCATAAAGAGAAGACTGAGAAACCACGCAAGCCAAAACTCGACTCGGCTCGGAAATATCCAATATAACAAACTGGTTGGCCAAGGCCTGAACATCCAAGGCCAAAGGCCTCTCTGCTACCGGTAAATATGCTAAGCTGCCCAAACTCTTCGCCTTATGACTCAAGGCATCGGCCACCATATTGGCCTTCCCAGGATGATAGAGAATGGTAATATAAAAATCCTTAAGCAACTCCAACCACCTCCGCTGCCTCAAGTTAAGATCCTTCTATTTAAACAGATGTTGTAGACTCCGGTGATCGGTGTAGATCTCACAATGGACACCATACAAATAATGCTGCCAAATTTTTAAGGCATGAACAATAGCTGCTAACTCCAGGTCATGTACAGGATAATTCTTCTAATGCACCTTTAACTGTCTGGATGCGTAGGCAATCACCCTACCGTCTTACATTAACACTGCGCCGAGACCAATACGCGTCGTATCACAATACACAGTATAAGATCTTGTACCTGTAGGTAATAACAATACTGGGGCTGTAGTCAAAGCGGTCTTGAGCTTTTGGAAGCTCTCCTCACATTCCTCGGTCCACCTGAACGGAGCACCCTTCTGGGTCCATTTGGTCATAGATGCAGCAATAGAAGAGAAAACTTTTACAAATCGGCGATAATACCCAGCCAAACCAAGGAAACTCCGGATTTTCGTAACTGAGGACGGTCTGGACCAACTCCGCACTGCATCAATCTTCTTTGGATCTACCTTGATCCCCTCTCATGAAACTATATGACCCAAAAATCCCACTGAATCAAGCCAGAATTCACACTTTGAAAATTTTGCATATAACTTCCTTTCTCTCAAAATTTGAAGCACAGTCCTCAGGTGTTGTTCATGATCTTCCCGACTCCGGGAATACACCAGAATGTCGTCAATAAACACAATGATGAAGGAATCAAGATAGGGCTGAAATACACTATACATTAAGTGCATAAATGTTGTTGGTGCGTTGGTCAGCCCAAAAGACATCACAAGGAACTCGTAATGACCGTACCGAGTCCTGAAAGCAGTCTTCAGAATATTCGGCTCTCGAATCTTCAACTGATGATAGCCTGAACGCAAGCCAATTTTAGAGAATACCCTGGCACCCAAAAGCTGATCAAATAAGTCATCAATACGTGGCAATGGATACCTGTTCTTCACTGTAACCTTGTTCAACTGGCGATAATCAATACACATCCGCATAGAACCATCCTTCTTCTTTACAAATAAGACAGGAGCACCCCACAGCGATACACTAGGCTGAATATAACCCTTATCAAGCAATTCCTGTAACTGTTCTTTTAATTCTTTCAACTCTGCTGGGGCCATACGGTATGGTGAAATAGAAATGGGATGAGTACCCGGTAATAAATCAATACCAAAATCAATATCCCTGTCGGGTGGAATACCCGGTAGATCTGCTGAAAATACATCAGGAAAATCCCTTACTACAGGAACTGACTCTATAGTAGGAGTATCGATACTAACATCTCTCACATAAGCCAGATACGCATCACACCCCTTTCCATTTGTTGAGCTTTAAGATATGAAACAACCCTGCTAGGAACATGATCCGAGGTACCTCTCCACTCTAGCTGTGGTAGACCCGGCATAGCCAATATCACCGTCTTGGTGTAACAATCAAGAATAGCGCGATAGGGCAATAACCAGTCCATGCCCAAAATGATATCGAAATCCACCATACTGAGCAATAATAAATTAGCTCTGGTCTCAAAACCACTAATAACAATTAAACACAACTGATACACACGGTCCACAATAATGGATTCACCCACGGGTGTAGATACATAAACAAAAAAACTCAAGTAATCACGTGATACGCCCAAATACGGGGCGAAATAAGATGACACATAAGAATAAGTTGAGCCTGAATCAAATAAAACTGATGCATCTCTATGACAAACCGGAATAATACATGTGATAACAGAATTGGATGCAACGACATCTGTCCTAGCAGGAAGGGCATAATATCTGGCATGGCCTCCCCCTCTAGGGCGACCTCTACCTTCTCGACCTCCACCTCTAGCTGGCTGTGCAGGTGGAGTGGCAACCGGTGCAGTAATCATGGTTTGAGAAGTCTGAGGACCATGTGGAATAGGTGGGGCCTGAGAAATTCGTGGAGGTGCACCCATCCTAATTATGGGGCAATCCCTCATGATATGACGAGTGTCACCACACTCAAAACAATCACCGGAGGACGTGGCTATTGGGACTGGCTCGGGTCTGATCGACTAGACTGTCCGCTGAAAGCACCCCGTACAGGAGGTACAGAAGACACTGGTGGTGTGTAATATGGAACCTGAGGTCTGGAAGTAGTCGGAATACCACTGGAAGCTGGAAGTGCTGAATGAATAGGACGACTCAAATAACCTCTACCATGACGGGCTGCAACTGGGGTATGCGAATTATTATATGTTCCAGAATCTCGGGGTCTCTTAGCTTCCCTCTCTTCCCTCTCCCGAGTCTGCATACCTTCCAATCTTCAAGCAATTGACACCATCTGTTGGTATGTGATGTCCATATCTAGCTCTCGGGCCATACTATATCTGATACTAGGGTGAAGACTCTCAATAAATCTACGAACCCGCTCTCGAACAGTAGCAACTAAGGCTGGTGCATGCCTAGCCAAATCACTGAATCGGACCGCATACTCTGACACAGTCATGGAACCCTGGCACAACTGCTCAAACACTTCGCGCCATGCATCCCTAAGACTCTGAGGAACATACTCCCTTAAGAACATATCCGAAAATTGAGTCCAAGTGAGTGAAGATGCCTCACGGGACTATCCAACTCATATGCCCGCCACCACTGGGACGCTGCTCTTCTAAACTGGAATGCCGTGAAAGAAACCCCACTGGAATCCACAATACCCATAGTACAAAGGATACGGTGACATTCCTCCATAAAACCCTGAGCATCCTCTGAAGCTAAACCGTTGAAAGTGGGAGGGTGGTACTTCTTATACCTCTCGAGCCTGAGCTGCTCCCCCTCTGAAACTGATGTCCTATTATCAGGCCGAACTAGGATAACTGGTTGCACTGGTATAACCTCTGGGGCATGGTCAACTTGGGCACATGGCTCTGGAGTACGGGCGGCGGGAGTCTGCGCTCCTCCCCCAGCCTGAGATGTGGCAGCAGCAAGTGGAATTAATCCTGCCTGAGCTAAAGTGCCAAACATGCTCAAAAACTGGGCAAGAGTCTCCTGAAGTGCATGAGTAGTAACAGGCATCTCAGGTGCCTGTTCTCCAACTGGAGCTACTGGTGGCTCTGGTGCAGCAATTTGTGCAGGTGCTCTGGCTGCACCACGTTGTCTTCCTCGGCCTCTGCCCCGACCCCGGCCTCTTGCGGCTCCAACAGGGGGCGCGGGTGTCTGATCAACAGATCCAGTTGTGCGTGTCCTCACCATCTTTGAGAGAATAGAAAGAAAATTGTTTAGAACTTTGAAATCAACAAAGGCGCACGATAAGGAATCAAAGAAGTGAATATTTCCTAACAATTCCATAGGCTCTCGAAGATAAGTACAGACGTCTCCGTACCGATCCGCAAGACTCTACTAAACCTGCTTGTGACTCATAACACCTATGAACCTAATGTTCTGATACCAACTTGTCACGACCCCAAATTCCCTCTGTAGGACGTCGTGATGGCACCTAGTCTCTAAGACTAGGTAAGCCTATCAATACAGAATAATAATAATATCTGAAATAGATAAACTACAATTCAAACAATTTCAACTCCCAAAACCCGGTAGAAATAAATCACAAGCTTCTAAGAATTTATTCTCAATGTCTCTATAAGTCAAGGTCTAAATAAAATATAAGAAAGCAACATAAAATGATAGAAGGGGACTCCGGAGTCTGCGGACGCTGGCAGATATACCTCGAAGTCTCCGTGCACAGGTAACTCACTGATGTATAGGCTGGTAAAATATACCTGGATCTGCATAAAAAGGTGTGCAGAAGCGTAGTATGAGTACACCACAGCAGTACCCAGTAAGTGCCAAGCCTAATCTCGGTAGAGTAGTGACGAGGTCAGGTGAGGCCCTACTGGAATAAAATAATAACATGGTAAAATGTTTATCAATGTAGTAAAATAAAATAACATTGGAAATGAATCAAATAGTATGTCACATTTAATGACACCAAATAATTGCAAATAATATCTCGTGGAATCAAAACAGAATTTTCTTCAACTTTATGAAAATCACAATAATTAATCGAAAGCAACTATGGCAATAAATCAATATCAACAAGAGCACTACCGAGGTACCGCCTCGTAATTCTAAATTATAAATAATTTCATAATATCTCATTTCCTTATACCACCGCGGGAGCCTTCACAATTTATTTGAAGAAAGCATTTTTTTTCCGAAATAGCATCCCGCGTTTTAGCCACCCTTATCACACCGCATGACTTCTAGTAGTCACCCCTACTAGCCACGTGTATCAAGCTACCCTTATCTCACCGCATGCGTTTCAACACCTAGACCTTATACCACCGCATGCGTATAAATATTACAATATATCACAATTTGCACCTCAAGTGCCCAATATTTCAATTTTCCACAAAAGAATCAACAACAATATATTTCAATAATAAAGAGCTCACGGCTCAGGCCAGAGTAATCCAAAAAAAATCTTACGAAAATATTCAAGAATAAATAATTCAGAAAAATAATATTTCAAACTTTTAATACGTTACTTAAATATCAAATTTAAAAATGTCAAATACTTCATATTAATAATATTTAATTTAAAGAAAATCAACCTTCAATAATGCACAGTATAAAAGAAACCAAGTTTCAATTAAACAGGTAAAACAATTAGCAGGCAAAAATGTAAACAAATTTATAATATATATCACAGATCGATGATGAAGAATATACCAAGATAAAATAATTTAATAACTACGCAACAATGATCTACACAATTTAAAAATATAATCTTTCACATTTAGCCCGTGTACACACTCGTCACTTCGTGTACACGACTTTCAACACATTTCAAAAATCACATTAATATCAATTCTAGGGAAAATTTCCCCCACACAAGGTTAGACAAGTCAATTACCTCGACTTGCTCCAATTTAATCAAGTATTATACTTTTTCCTCGATTTTCTGACTCCGATCAACTCGTATCTAGTCATAATTAATTCGATACAGTCAACAAAAATTATAGAATTAATTCTATACGAAAATACTACATTTGTTTCAATAAAAATCCGAAATTAACTCAAAAATGGCCTGTGGGGCCCATGTCTCGAAATACGTCAAAAGTTACGAAATATGAATGCCCATTCAACCACGAGTCTAACCATACCAAAATGACTAAATTCCAATAACGACCCTCAAATCCACAAATCTAACCAAGAGGGTTTCAAATTTTTCCAACTTAAATTATCAATTAAATGTTAAAAACAGTGATGGATTCGGGTAATCTAACCAAGATTGAGTTAAGAACACTTACCCCAATATTTTTCCTTGAAGATATATCAAAAATCACCTCTGCTCAAGCTCCAAGTTGTTAAAAATGGCGAATGGGACGAAGCCCCCCAGTTTTTATAACTTACGGATCTGTCCCGGCTGACCTCGATCGTGGAGTCCGATCCTGGACCTCGATCATGAGAGTCTGATCATGGACCTCGATCATGGGAGTCCAATCATGGGGAGTCCGATCATGGGGAGTCCGATTAAGGGGAGTCCGATCATGGGGTCCGATCATGGTCCTCGATCATGGACCTCGGTCATGGCCTTCGATCATAGCTTCGATCATAGCCCTCGACCCTGGGGCTCGATCACAACCATCAATCCTGGCTATCGATCATGTCTTCGATATTTATGGCCTTCGATCACTGCCCTTGGTCATAGCCCTCGATTCTGGGCCTTCGATCAGTGGCCTTCCATCACTGGCCTTCGAGCTTGCCTTCGATCATGGATCTCGAGCCTGCCATCGATCCTCGGCTCGATTTCTGGGGGCTCGATTGCACAACAGAAGAGAATTTGCAGTAGCTTTTGCAGCAGCTGTTTAAGTCCCATTTTTGATCCGTTAACCATCCAAAACTCACCCGAGGCCCTCGGGACCTCAACCCAATATACCAACAAGTCCTAAAATATCATACAAACTTATTTGAAACCTCAAATCACATCAAACAACGCTAAAATCACAAATCACACATCGATTCAAGCCTAATGAACTTTGAAACTTTTAATTTCTACAAACAACACCGGAACCTATCAAATCAAGTCCGATTGACCTCAAATTTTGCACGCAAGTCATAAATGACATAACTGAGCTATAAAAATTTTCAGAATCGGATTTTGACCCCGATATCAAAAAGTCAACCACTCGGTCAAACTTCCAAAAAATTCAACTTTCGGCATTTCAAGCCTAATTCCACTACGGACTTTCAAATAAAATTCTGATCACGCTCCTAAGTCTAAAATTACCATACGGAGCTGTTGAAATCATCAAAATTCTATTCCGGGGTCATTTGCATATAATTCGACATCCGGTCACTATTTGAACTTAAACTTTAAATTTTTTATCAAAATTCTATATCTCGGGCTAGGGACCTCGGAATTTGATTCCGGGTATACGCCCAAGTCCCAATTCACGATACAGACCTACCGGAACAGTCAAAATACTGATCTGAATCCGTTTACTTAAAATATTGACCAAAGTCAACTCAGTTGTGTTTTAAACATCTAATTCATATTTTAATCCATTTTTCACCTGAAAACTTTCCGAAATATTTTTACGGACTGCACACGCAAGTCGAGTAATGGTAAATAGTGCTTAGATCACATAATTAATCATTAAATTTAAAGATGGTATTTTGGGTCATCACAGTAAAGGTCCTATAGATCTAAGAAAAAAGAAAAAAAAATCAAGTTGATATATGATTGCCGATTTATTGATTGGTTGAGGAGTAGGTTATAATATTTGACATAAAAAGAAAAACTAAACTAAGAAGGGTGCGTGATATTTCGAATCATAAGGAGATAACACTTGATATAAGTATCTATAAATGCTGATATGATTTTTGTTCTTTTTTCTTTGTCAACGTATCTGAATTGCCATGTTTTCTGAATGAGAAGGTTACGTTTGAGATCTCTAATCTTTTATTTTATTAAATGATATAGCATACATCAACTACTCGAAAATATCCAGAAAATATATTAACATAAGTTACTCATAAGAATAAGATTTTAACTCCTCTAAAAGAGGAAGAATAATTAAGAACCCAGATATCTAAAATAGATATAGTATGAAAGATTTAATTTTTTCAAAATATAAGAATAATATTTATTAATTTAAGGATGGAATGGTAAGAAGAGTCAATCTGACAAAGTGAAAGGAAATCAATGCAAAAAATAAAATAAAATAATGAATATTTTGGAATCATTCTGATTCTTTGGCACGAAGTAACAAGAACACAACAATTTGGAAGAACTAAAATGACCTTGCTACCATCTTTTTTATTCTTTTCTACATGATTATGAATTCAATCTTAAAGTATCATTCAACTTCTCCAATCCCCGTTAATTTTGTACGCTGACAATGATTAAAAGTTATATAAAAAATAAATACTACAAAATTAAAAAATGAATAAGCGTGGTGTACCATATTTTTCGGTATTACTAGGTGACGAATTAATTCTACAATTCCAATTTAATTTCTTTTGATTTTCGCGTGCACTCATAAAGATTAATAGTATCTGAAATAAAAGGAGTACCAAAATAAACAATAAAAGACAAGCTAAATATTACATTCATTCCCATCCAACTTTTTTTTCCTGGTTTATTTTGTTGTCCTTTTACTCGTTATGATTTTCTTCCTCTTATCTTTGCAGTTGCAGAATATAATATTATACGATAGTATCAACATCATGATCTTATAAGTTATTAAAAATTGATATTAGCCAATGATGTAATATAAACTTAATCAGCATCAAGTGTCAACGTTAATTACATAGTACTACGGAGTATAATTTTATTATAGAGTTAGAACCACCAGACATATGCGTTTAGCCTATAGTTAACTCAAGGAAGGTATCTATAATTGACATTTAAAAGAATAAGATTTTGCAGATTCAATTTAAATGTTCGATATCAAATATTGAGTAGGTGATTTTTGTTAGCCATAATTGTCATAAATATGTAAGAAATTAGGGAGAAAATCACATATCTGTTAATTTATGGACAGAATGATTGTAAGAATCAATCGAATAAAAGTAAATCAATGCAAACATAAAATTACGGGAATATGAAATGCCCGATGATTCCTATATAAAGTGTGTTATTCTTGTAGGACCATTCACTATCCCTGTCCATAAAAAAAAAAATCAGGTACTTCATCTCTTATTTCTTAATCTTCATCCCTGATATGATGGATTATCATGTGCCATTTGCACAGAAGTCATAATTTTTCATTCCTCTTATTAGCTTTTATGTTTAATTTTATGTTATTATTTGTATCTAATAATTTATTTTAAAATTATTATAGGATGAAAATCACAAGAATGCATCTAAGCGTTGTACAACTTTTGATTGCAATTATGGTTTTTCTCAACCATGATGAAGTTGAGGGCTTTTCAAAGAAGGACCATGAAGAATTGGAGAGGCAATTAAAGCTTTTAAATAAGCCATCAGTCAAAACTATTAAAGTAGATTCTTATTCTTTGTTTTGGTCCATTCTCGAAATAATTGATCTATCTGTTTTATTTTCAATTATATATGTCATTTTTCATGGAGCTAAAAAAGATGCTACCCATAAATATCTATACTTAAAATCAGTAATAAGATCTATTGTTTTGTAGACCGAATATGAAGATATTTATGACTATGTGAATTTCTATTTGAAAAATCATACTTATCATCCTCAAGTATGTCTATTTGGTATATACATCCTTATTTACTATTACTGTAGTACTTGTATTGTGAAAGTAAGAATGACTCTCATTCTTGAAATTTTGTACATGATGCATGCAGATGAAACCGTCTTTCTCCCTATTAAAGAGAGACAAAGAATCCGAAACATCCAATAGATCCTCCAAAATCGTGCTGAGAGATGGAGGTTGTCCAATGGGAACAGTTCCTATTAGAAGAACTAACAAAGAAGATCTCAGTAGAGAAAGAAGATTTAATGCTAGTTATGCTGGTGGCATCTTTCACGTAAGCTTCCTTTGTAAATTGTTTTTGTTTATCCTAGTTTACTAAGATGGGAATTGAAATAATTATATACAAGAACAACAAATTAAACATGTTTCAAGTGGTAACTTCACTATTGTCATCACTTATCATCTTTACTGGAGCTCTTTCTATGATTTTGGATTTGTGGTACATATGTACGTCAATACCTCGTTAAGAACTTGCAATTATTTTCAAAAAAGGAATATTTTTATTATCAACCAATGTGAGCATATCTTGTTACTTATTCTGCTGTGAACATTTAGTTTGCATCACATGCGGCATGGGGTGGAGAGGCATTTAGTTTAGTCCCTACTTTTCCTCCAATGGATTCTGGTCATTTTCCTAGACGTGTAAATACTGATAAAGATGCATATTGTAGCAAAATTTCAGTTCTGAATTTTGCTGGCAAAACTCAGGATCCCGGGGCTCTAGTATCCGAGTTTGAAGATGCTTACACACTCTACCGGGTTATTGATGAGCCAATTACCAATAAGGCTTTTGGGCATACGGTGTGTATATATATATATATATATATATATATATATATATATATGTGTGTGTGTGTGTGTGTGTGTGTGTGTGTGTGTGTGTGTGTATCCAACGCAAGATCTGAAGAATGAAAGATGGTGACTGCGTGTTGGTCGTGATTTCAAACAAATAGGTTTCTGGCCTCCAGAGCTTTTCACGGGATTAAAGGGTTTTGCGTCACATGCTGCATGGGGTGGAGAGGCATTTAGTTCAGTCCCTACTTTCCCTCCAATGGGTTCTGGTCATTTTCCTGGACGTGTAAATACTGATAAAGATGCATATTGTAGTAAAATTTCAATTTTGGATTTTGCTGGCAAAACTCAGGATCCCGGGGCTCTGATATCCGTGTTTGAAGATGCTCACACACTCTACCGGGTTCTTGATGAACCAATTACCAATAAGTCTTTCGGGCATACGGTCTTTTTTGGGGGACCTGGTTCTAACAAATAAATTAATGACAATGTACTATGTTTTTCTAGTTAAGCCTAGTATTAGAAAATGATTTCCATTTAACCTACCCTTGTTTGTATCATGGTCTCGTTTATAAATAAATGAAAAAAGTAAGTGTTGGTCGTACTTGTACTAGTGTTTATTTTTATCTTTATTCCTTATGTATCTTTCGATGTCATACTCAAGCTCGTTTAAGTAAGAAACACTTAAATATTTATAGCAATTGGTTACATTGCCACCCTATCTTAGGTTTTAGATACTACCCGAGAAAGAATTCAGCTCATAGCAAAAGGAATCACATGTAAGTTCATACCATATCAAACTGCGAGATAAAAAAGAACTCTGACTGCCTTTCAAATATCCAAATACAAATCCGACATAATAGCTGGAACAGTACCTTAAGTAATTTTTTATTTATTACAAAGGTTAAAAAAAATGGGGTAGCAATACTCCACACGTGAGCTTTCGGAAAGAAATCAAAAGTAGAAATATATGAAAATGTAAGTTTGGCCCTTCTCAGACCTCGTACATAACGAGAACTTAGTGCACCAGTCATTTTCCTAAGTTTGTACCTACTATGTCATTTAGGATTGAATAGAAAACAAGACTAGCAGGTATGCTTTGATTTAGGACTAGCAAAAGTAGCCCAAAACTTTGTAACCCGCCAAACATTCAACAAATTGGGCATTTAAATATAATTTTAGAATTTTTATCGGGTAAATTTTATAGAAGGTCATATAACTATATTTTCTTCACCAAAGTCACATATTTTTATTTTATAACAGAAATATTATAAGACGACATCCATCATACTAACACAGAAATCACAATGCTGGGAAACCAACCTTTTGATGCACTGATAATTTTTTATTTCACATTTTAACCCACTTTTTACATTTAAACTAATAAAAACTGACCCACATTTTAACCTAATTTTCATTTTTTCATTTGTTACAGGTAGTTAATATATTGTATGGCTTTTCCAAATAATATTTCTTTCTTCCGATGTATCTAATATGGCATATTGCATAAATGCTCCCATCCTAAAGATCTACCTAAAATGATTTGGTAAAATGGATACATCTCATTGCATATTAGGCGAAGTGAATTTCATCTAGTATATTCCTGAAGTGAGAGAAAAATATATCACATATTTTTTTTTAATCTATTTAGGTTAAGAAAATTTGAAAATAGTTCAGTCTTGCTCTATGCAATGAGATAAGCTAAGCAATTTGTTAATTTACAAAAACTATGTAACTAAATGAAATCGCATGCATTTCATTGTTATATTAAATTAAAAAGTCACAAAATTCTATTCTTGGTAAAGGCATCTTAGATTAGTTAATATGACCAAACATAAAAGAAACTAATTCAAAGTAGTAGAGACCTACAGATGGATTTTGTAATGACCCGACCAGTCGTTTTGAGCCCTAGCGTATCGTTCGACGGTTTGAGACCTTGAGTAGTTTCACTTCAGATATTATGACTTGTGCCCGCGGTCGGAATTGAATTTTGGGAAGTTCAGAGTTGATTTGGAAAGAAAAATCTCATTTCAAAAACTTTAAGTTGGAAGAATTGACTAAGGTTTGATTTTTGAGTGAACGACCTCGAAATCGGGATTGGAAGGTTCCAACAGGTTCATATGATAATTTTGGACTTGGGTTGTCACGACCCAAAATCCATTAAGGTCGTGATGGCGCCGAACACCACTGTCAGGCAAGCCAACAATAAATACTAAATTGGGTTCTCATTTTTATTACTTTTGAAATCATATTTTTCTTTAATATACATAGTAAAGAATGTGGATTTACAGAGTAAATAATAATACTTTTAACAAATTCAATACAGAATAACCCATAATCCTCCCAAAATCCAGTATCACAAGTGCATGAGCATTTACTAGGAATATAAAATAAAATACAGCAACTGTCCGGAATACAAATTAGACAGGAAAAATATAAATAACTCTGAAGGAGACTCTACTGGCTGCGGATCATAATATAAAATGTAGCTCACCTAAGTCTCCGCAATAACTACACCTCTGTGCCCACAAGGCCGCTAGACATATACATACCTGCACAAAAATGTGCAGTAAGTGTAGTATGAGTACATAAACAACGTGTACCCAGTAAGTATCAAGCCTAATCTCGAAGAAGTAGTGACGAGAAGTCGACTTTGACACTCACTAAGGGTTAATAGTATTAAAAATAGAAATATTAAATCAACATGATTTATAGGATTAACAATAATTTTCTTCAACCAGCAGAAATAATTAAATTCCTTCAAATGCGACCGTTTCTAATTTATTAATTAATTTCACAAGCTGCAATAAATAGCAAAGTATCATGTAATTATTATTATTAGGCATGATGTCTGCCGAGGTCGTTCGGCCCGATCTAGAGTGTCGTGTACACTGCCGAGGGACGTGCGACGCAATCCATAGATGCATCTATACTGCCAAGGTGTTCGTCCTCCTCCACAAGAAAGGAGGACATTTTCTTATGTACCTCCGAAATAAGAATATGTTTATATTTATTAAGATTTACACACCAGGATATATATTTTATAGCAACAGTTAAATAATTTGAGCAAAAATTAAAGTATGTAAAATTTCAGTCTCTTATTATTTCCTCTAACAATTTACAACAAAAATTCCAATATTTCAATTAACTGAAAGATGCAATTATCACAAGTAATTCATGATTTGAGTCCTAAACTACCTGGGCTTAGCAATATTAGTAGCCACGCACGGATTCTCGTCACCTCATGCGTACGTAACCCCCACAATTAGCAATAATTGTTAATTTAAATCACCTAGGGGTAAATTTTCTCTTACAAGGTTAGACAAGAGACTTACCTCGCTCCGCCATAGCCGGCTCCCAAGCCTTTCAAACAACTTGACCGATGCCCAACGCTACAAAACTCGCTTTCGCTTTATTAACATACACAAGCTTTTAATCCTCCTCCGACATCGTAACATTTAGTAAAATGCTTATACGCCACCAACAAATTGATATCTACAATTACAATCAAAATATAACTCAAAAGTATTTATCAATATCAATTTATGGCTCACAAGTTGGCTACAAGCCTCCAGCTCAAATTGTCTATTAGGTCCACTTACTAGCACATTCAACTCCACTCTTATCATTTAATACCCATTTGAAGTCATCAATGATACTATATTAATTCTCCAACATCGCCAAATTACTATTCATCGTCTTCCTTAACCAACATTTCCAAAGCATTCAATTTGGTGATTACTTAGTTGAACACTTCCAACTGTAACGACCCGACCGGTCGTTTTGAGTATTATAGCCCCGTTTCCCTATTATTTTTTCTCAATTGATGCGCTACATTTGTTATGTGACTTGCCAGGGGTAATTGGTTAGGGTCCGGTGAGGTTTTTGAATGATTTAGAACACCTAGTTCCAAGGTTTCGAAATTTAGTTGAAAAGGTTGACCGGATGTTGATGTATGTGTAGTGATCCAGAGAACTTTTGCTAAGGAAATCAAGTTTTTTTTTTGTGGTGTCGAGGTAAATCAATTAGTACAAAGGTTGCCAACCGGATGTTGGGTTGAACAATGCACCGGGAAGTAAAGGAAAATTTTTGACGAAAAAATACGTTTATGCGGTCCATTATGCTACCGCATAATCACTCTGCGGGCCGCATAATGGCCATAGAAGTGAGGCAGAAGAGGGCCAGTTTGGGTGAAATTTGAGGTCGACTATGCGACTGCATAACTGTTCTGCGGTCACTATGCGACCGCAGAACAGGTATGCGGGCCGTATAATGACCACATACACAGACAGATGTTTGCCAGTATTGGACACCGATTATGCGACCGATATGCGGTCCACATAACCATTATGCGGTCGCATATGTGACCGCAGAACCTGTTCCGAAGCTTCATTTTTCTGATTTTATAAACCCGACCCCTTTCTTATTAAACACTATTGGGGTCATTTTGAAGGGTTTTCTTCTGATATTTTAGAGAGAGGTGAGAGTATTTTAGAGAGAGAAAGTGAAGACTTAGTCATTTATCCATCAATTCTTGTTCAAGGTTTGAAGATTTCATAATGATCTTGCTAGGGCTTCAGAGAGGTAAGAATCTCTTTCCTCAATTATTCAATTTCGGGTTTGGAGTAAAGATGGGTGATTAATAGTATGATTCTTGGGTGTAAGAGTATTATGTATACATACCAATAAGGTTGTGGAAGGATTGTTAAGTTCAAATGTGTAAGGATTGGGTTGAAAATGGAAGAAATCTTCATAGACTTTAATCGAAGATTTGAGGGTCGAGTTGATGTCGGGTTTTGGTGAAATTTATATGGCTGGACTCGTGGTTGGATGGGCGTTCATATTATGTATATTTTGTCGGGTTCCAAGACGTGGGCCCTACGGACAATATTTGAGTTAATTTCGGATTTTATTGAAAAATAATTAGTATTTCTTTATGGAATTAATTATAATAATTTGTATTGACTGAATCAAATTAATTGTGGCTAGATACGAGGCTTTCAGAGATCAATTCTCGTGGCAAGGGCATAGCAGAATAAATAATTACACGGGTTGAGGTAAGTAACAATTATAAATCTGGTCCTAAGGGTATGAAACCCCGGATTTTGGTATCATGTGATTATTTTGGAGGTGGCGCACATGCTAGGTGACGGGCGTATGGGCGTGCACCAAGGGGATTGTGACTTGGTCCGTCCCGAGAAACTGTAAAGTTGGATAATTTATTGTTAGCTATATGATCTCTATGTGTTGAAGAAATTTTGACTATAAATCATGTTACAAATCATTCTTAAGCTATGTTATAGTAGTGTTGAGACCCGTAGAGGTCGCATACTTGTTGAATTATTTGCTAATTACTATCTTGTACTCAATCATGATTTTTCTTGCGTATTATACCTCAGTCTTTCTGGATATTTGCTGATATACTATGTTATCTTTGTTTGGGCTGATCTTTGTGATTTATGAGAGCCCGAGAGACTTGAGAGGTTGATGAATGTGTAAGGCCGAGGGCCTATCGGTGAGGTAAGGATATTGTGGCACGTGAGTTGTCTGTGCAGGATATTATAGCATGCGAGTTGTCCGTGCAAATTATGGCGCTTGGGCTGTAGGAACCCCTCCGGAGTCTGTACACACCCCCAGTGAACGCGGGTACCCATTGAGTGTGAGTGCTGAGGGCTGAGAGCCGAGTGGTTGAGCTGTTGTGATAAGTTGAGTAACTGTTGCTTGAGAGGCTGTACTTGCTTTGCATTTGTTGTTGCACTTGGTTGCTATCTATCATTGTTGTGAAATCTCTGAAAGAATTTATATCCGGATTACTTGAAATTGTACTGTATAAAATTGATTTGACTTAAATTGCCGGATTTGAAAGCATATCTATTCTTTGCTGGAACTACTGAAAGTGAACTATGACTGTGTAGCTCATCATTATCTTAAATTCCTTAATTATTATTGTTACTTGCTGAATTGGTTGTACTCATACTACACCCTGCACTTCATGTGCAAATCCAGGTGTTCCTGAACATAGCTGGTGTTGATCATTTCGCGCAGTTGATTTTCAGGAGATTTTGAGGTAGCTACTGTGTTCCGCAGACCTTGTCTCTCCTTCTCTATCTCCTTGTTTATTGTATTTGGTCTCAGACTATTATAGACTGTATTTTCCAGACTTGTACTCATATTATATGCTCATGTACTCAGTGACACCGGGTTTTGGGAGTGTTGTATCGGAAATTGATAGATTTTTGGTATTGTATTAAACTTTATGTTTGTTTTTTTTAAAATTTAAAGGAAATCGTGGGTTATTGACGTTCTTGGCTTGCCTAGTACTGAGATAGGCGCCATAATGATAGGTTAGGATTTTGGGTCGTGACAAGTTGGTATCAGAGCTCTAGGTTACATAGGTCTCACGAGTCATGAGCAGCTATAATAGAGTCTTGAGGATCGGTATGGAGACGTCTGTACTTATCTTTGAGAGGCTGTCAAACCCTTAGGAGAATTTCACTTTCCTGTATTCTATCGTGCAGAATTGATTTAGCTTGAAACATAAATCTTTGATTTCGTTCCACGCATTCGTATGCATACATGAGCGCTCGGTATCAGTTGTGCATCGCCGGCTTGTGATTCCATGAACGATGTTTGAGATATATGTTCTGTGTTTTGGTGATAGGCCAGTCTAAAGGACTTGATGCCAGGTTTAGACTACAGCTTAGGCTCGGTAGCTTCAGTTGTAACTTGTACATTTGGACTCATATGTCCGGTAATGTCCCTACGAGTGGAATTTATGGCTCGATGAACGGTGGAATGGCTTTGTGAGGAGTATGATGTAACTACGGGATGTGTTAAGACGATTTGAATACGACGATAAGTGTTTCCTTGAAATGTAAAGGAAGGCCATTGAGTGCTTGATTTTCGTTTTGATGCGACGTACGATCTCGGGTGTGAATGTTTTGAAGGATCTTTCACGTTGTTAAATTTTGGGACAAATTAAATTCTCATGTCTTGTCAATGAGTTTGGACTCAAGGAGAGTAAATGAGTTTGTAGTAATTGTGGTTGCAAATGGGTATTTTTAATGTTGATGGCTCGAGAAAGATGATCTTCGAAGAGGCGTAGAGTCGGTAACATTTTATTGGTTTAGGTGCAGCAGAGATGCATTTTGAATTAATGCAACAGTTGGGCAACAAAGTGTGAGGGAAGACATGATGGGAAGTGTTTCGCGGTGGCTGAAGTACTAGCAGGTCAAGTAAGAGAAGTAGAGGTTGAGAAGTTGCTTAAAGGAGGTGGTTTAACCGAAGTAAGAGTGGCAGGTTAGCTTATGGATTCTGTGGTAGGGTAGTCGCGTGTCTTGAGAAAGTGTAGAACGGTTTGGAATCATAGTAGAATGTGATTTGGCCTACAGACTTTATTTTGACTGATGGTTACTATACAGAGAAAGATTGAATATTGCAGAAAGGGGTTTGTTTGAAATGAAAAGGGATGTGAATATCTGATTATCGTTTCAGGCGCAATATGACATTAGTTCGGAAGGTATTGTTGAACTTTCAGTTGATGTCAATAGGGAAAGTGTAGACTTATACAAATGGTGGACGAGCATGAGCTCAGGAGAATTTACTGATTACGTGGTCGTTGCACCCAATGCAGCGTCATTGGAAGATGTCGGTAAGGAATTCCATAGGAGGGTTATCTCTCGTGAGCAGTTAGCGGTTGCATGATATTGATGAAGCTTCTGCGAGGAATATTACTTACTACCCGGTAAGGGGTCGAGTGTGTGACTGTGGCTGGTGATTCAGAACGTTCATGAAAAGCTTAACAAAAGACTTCAAGAAGTCTAGCGGGTTAACGATGTGAGATCATGGTAATTGAGAAGGAGAAATCCTTGCGGGTTCTAAGTTTATATAATTGCAGCTTAAAGCTAAGTGGGGGAACTTGCTGTTGACACTTTGATTTCAGGTTTATGTGTTAAATTTTAGTTTTGGTCGGACTCATAGTTGTGGATCAGTTATAACTTGCATAAATGGAGATCGAGGATGACTCGAGTAAGGAAATCCCTGAATACGGGTTATATGGCACTTTATAGAAATACGAAAATCATGGAATGATTAAATTGTTATTTTAAAGTACGTAGTGCGCACGAAGTATGAATTTGATTGATGGTGTTAAGGATTGGTTACTTCTTTGGGGGTTATTGTGCTAATGGGACTTGTGCCTTTCGGCCCGTTTGGGTAGAGCAAATTAGATTTGAGCAGAGTGGATGACTCTTGAGAGGGCTCTAATTGATTCAAAATGTATATGCGGCAATTGAAAATGTTTTGAATTTGTATATCACTAGAATCAGTTACTTACATTGGATGCTATCGGGACGTACGATAATTATGTATGACTGTGGATTCTACATTTTAGTATAAGAAGGGTAAGAAGAACAATTACAAATTCACATAAGCTATTTTCAGAGTGGACGTTTCAGTTGTGTCACTATTAGGGGGTGCTTAAGAAGAATGTAAGAACTTATGGGCATTAGGGCGAAGCGATTTTATGTTAGGACGTCTGGTAGTGAGATTTGGGTAAAGATCGTGGAGTTCTAATAAGGAGAAGTATAAACTTGAGGATAATTCAGAAGAAACTCAAGTAAACAGGACCACTGGGTAGTAGGCTAGGCCAGTATGGTAATGGCATAATTGGCTCTTTTGGGGTAATTATGGTGTGGTGAGACTCTACAGATGTTTTGGTGGAAATATTTTTGGGTTTGGTAACCTACGTGGCTTGGTCGAGTTAGAGGAAATCAGTTTTGATAGATTGGTTATGTGCAAACAGATTTCAAAGTGTTATTGATTGTTTCTACCATGGTTTGAACCGGATATTTTCTACTGGTGTAGAAAATGTGTTGTGTATTATGATTCCCTCCTAGAAGGAAGCAAGAGAAATGTTTCTAACTAACCGGGTATGTAATTTGCTGGTGACTCAGAGTTGATAATGGGGTTCTTGTGCTTGTCACATGATGGCATAATAGATGTGGTTTGTTGTGCGGGATTAGGATTTACATGTACAAGGTGAAAGTTCATTCTTGAAAGGAAGATCACGAATTTTGGACAGAATGGTCAATTACAGATAATTAGATGAATGTTATAACTGGTCGGTAATCCCTGAGAAGGGTGCACATTTTAAAAGGCACATTATGTTTTGACTTACGGATGTTCATTGGTATTGTGGTGCTCACCTAGTTGAAGGACTGTTGATATTCAAATTGTTGCTAGGAGGCACGGAAGAATTATGAAAGTATTCCTTATAGGAAGATCGTGAATGAAAGGTGTGTTAGTCATTCTAGTGCTGGAGTTGGGATCAGTTACGGTGATTCATGTGTTTGAGAAATTTGGATACTGGGAGTTCTCAGAAGTATATTGTTTCGGGTTGCAGCCTGTTTGAAGTGAGCATTTTATTTTAACTCAGTGGAGGCACTAGTTGCGTTAATTATTTGTGCTAGTTGCGCGCTATAAGTGTGCATATATGTGAGGTTTGAGACAATGTGCAAGCATCAGGGCAAGTATTCATACTCGAAAGAATGCTTAGGCTATGATATGCCTAGAGTTGACTGTTAAGGGTAAATCTATAACGTTTCTCATGTTCGTACCTTTGTTGAAAACTTTCTGGGCTACATTTGAGGTTACAAAGAGGCTAATTCCCCTGAATAAATGGGGTAGTTACTATTTCTGCGTTAAATTGCCGATTTGAAGTGTGATAGCAGACTTTGCACATGCTTACACTATGGAGTGTTATTTATACCAGTCTAGGAGCATGAGAATCTTATTTCATTATCATATACAAGTGTAAGTGTTTAATTGCTCCTGTATGCTATGCTGGGACTGGAGGCCTGTGACCATGCCGGGCGATTCATATTATTGGCATGTGAGTTGTCTGTTCCATGTGTGGGAATTTTATTTCTATGATAATTTATCTGATTCATTAATTTCCTTCCTCTATAATTGTGCACATGCGCCTACGGTTATCCTCTTTACGAAACTTGAGGAGTTGGTTGTAACATTGTGGTTGTGGTGGTACTTGTTGAACTTGCAATATGGATCTCTACTTTGAGACATCTTCCATTTTCGGGTACAAATATTTCGCAGTTGTGGCTTGGGTTATATTGATGTGGCGTGTCTATTGGATAGTTGTGATTAATAATATAAGGTCATTGGACCTAGAGTGGGTACTATCAGGTTTGATTGCGGTAGATTTGGGAGGATAATATTGAAAGTCGACTTAGAAAGTGATTATGGTTCTGGTTGGGGCGAGAGAGCTCCATGACTTGTCTGATAAGGGGTCATGAGATTTCTTCATGTTTCTTTTATTATCAGCAATGTACGAAAATTTTGGAATGAGGTTTGGCTTAATACTTGTACTGGGTTGGTTTCAGCCGGGTGAGGTTAGACTATTGGGTACTGAATTAGTTCAGGATGTTTTAGAGAAGGTTAAAGTAATTCAGGAACGGCTTCGCACGGCACACTCTAGACAGAAGAGTTATGCTGACAGGAAGGTTCGTGATGTTGTTCACATGGTTGGGGAGAAGGTTCTGCTCAAGATTTCACCCATGAAGGGTGTGGGGATGAGGTTCAGGAAGAAGGGCAAGTTGAGCCCTCGGTATATTGGGCCATTTGAGATACTTAAGAAAATTGGAGATGTGGCTTATGAACTTGCTTTGCCACCTAGTATATCAAGTGTTCATCCAGTGTTCCATGTATCCATTCTCTGAAAATATGTCGGGGATCCGTCTCATATTCTGGATTTTAGTATAGTGTAGCTGAACGGTAATTTGACTTATGATATGGAGTCGGTAACTATTTTAGACCGGCAGGTTCGAAAACTGAGGTCCAAGAATATAACATCAGTGAAGGTGCAGTGGAGAGGCCAGCTAGTCGGAGAAGCTAGTTGGTAGATTGAGCAGGAGATGCGGAGTAAATACCCACACTTATTTAAGACTCTAGGTATTATTCTAAACCCGTTCGAGGACGAACGTTTGTTTAAGAGGGGGAGAATGTAACGACCCGACTGGTCGTTTTGAGTATTATAACCCCGTTTCCCCATTATATTTGCTCAATTTATGCTCGACATTTGTTATGTGACTTTCCAGGGGTAATTGGTTCGGGTCCGGTGAGATTTTTGAATGATTTGGAACAACTAGTTCCAAGGTTTCGAAATTTAGTTGAAAAGGTTGACCGGATGTTGATGTATGTGTAGTGACCCAGAGAATTTTTGCTAAGGAAATCAAGGTTTTTTTGTGGTGTCGAGGTAAATCAATTAGTACAAAGGTTGTAAAAATTTCTCGCGGCGAGCTTGGGAGCCGGGGCTCGGACTTTTTGGATTGAAAAATGCACCGGGATGTAAAGGAAAATTTTTGGCGGAAAAACATATTTATGCGGTCCATTATGCGACCGCATAATCACTCTGCGGGCCGCATAATGGCCGCAGAAGTGAGGCAGAAGACGGCCAGTTTGGATGTAATTTGCGGTCGACTATGCAACCGCATAGTGACCATATACACAGACAGATGTTTGCCAGTATTGGACACTGATTATGCGACCGATATGCGTTCCGCATAACCATTGTGCGGTCGCATATGCAACCACAGAACCTGTTCCGGAGCTTCATTTTTCTGGTTTTATAAACCCGACCCCATTCTTATAAAACACTATTGGGGGTCATTTTGAAGGGTTTTCATCTGATATTTTAGAGAGAGGTGAGAGCATTTTAGAGAGAGAAAGTGAAGACTTAGTCATTTATCCATCAATTCTTGTTCAAGGTTTGAAGATTTCATAATGATCTTGCAAGGGCTTCAGAGAGGTAAGAATCTCTTTCCTCAATTATTCAATTTCGGGTTTGGAGTAAAGATGGGTGATTAATAGTATGATTCTTGGGTGTAAGAGTATTATGTACACATACCAATAAGGTTGTGGAAGGATTGTTAAGTTCAAATGGGTAAGGATTGGGTTGAAAATGGAAGAAATCTTCATAGACTTTAATTGAAGATTTGAGGGTCGAGTTGATATCGGGTTTTGGTGAAATTTATATGGCTGGACTCGTGGTTGGATGGGCGTTCATATTCTGTATATTTTGTCGGGTTCCGAGACGTGGGCCCTACGGGCAATATTTGAGTTAATTTCGGATTTTATTAAAAAATAATTAGTATTTCTTTATGGAATTAATTATAATAATTTGTATTGACTGAATCAAATTAATTGTGGCTAGATACGAGGCTTTTGGAGACCAATTCTCATGGAAAGGGGATAGCGGAATAAATAATTACACGGGTTGAGGTATGTAACAATTATAAATCTGGTCCTGAGGGTATGAAACCCCGGATTTTGGTATCATGTGATTATTTTGGAGGTGGCGCACATGCTAGGTGACGGGCGTATGGGCGTGCACCAAGGGGATTGTGACTTGGTCTTTCCCGAGAAACTGTAAAGTTGGATAATTTATTGTTAGCTATATAATCTCTATGTGTTGAAGAAATTTTGACTATAAATCATGTTAGAAATCATTCTTAAGATATGTTATAGTAGTGTTGAGACCCGTAGAGGTCGCATACTTGTTGAATTATTTGCTAATTACTGTCTTGTACTCAGTCATGATTTTTCTTGCGTATTATACCTCAGTCTTTCTAGATATTTGCTGATATACTATGTTATCTTTGTTTGGGATGATCTTTGTGATTTCTGAGAGCCCGAGAGACTTGAGAGGTTGAGGATTGTGTAAGGCCGAGGGCCTGTCGGTGAGGTAAGGATATTATGGCACGTGAGTTGTCTGTGCAGGATATTATAGCACACGAGTTGTCCATGCAACACATGAGTTGTCCGTGCAGATTATGGCGCTTGGGCTGTAGGAGCCCCTCCGGAGTCTGTACACACCCCAGTGAGCGCGGGTACCCATTGAGTGTGAGTGCTGAGGGCTGAGAGCCGAGTGGTTGCGCTGTTGTGATAAGTTGAGTGACTGTTGCTTGAGAGGCTGTACTTGCTTTGCATTTGCTGTTGCACTTGGTTGCTATCTATCATTGTTGTGTAATCTCTGAAAGAATTTATATCAGGATTTCTTGAAATTCAACTGTATAAAATTGATTTGACTTAAATTGCCGGATTTGAAAGCATGTCTATTCTTTGCTGGAACTACTGAAAGTGAACTATGACTGTGTAGCTCGTCATTATCTTCAATTCCTTAGTTATTATTGTTACTTGCTGAGTTGGTTGTACTCATACTACACCCTGCACTTCGTGTGCAGATCCAGGTGTTCCTGAACATAGCGGGTGTTGATCATTTCGTGTAGTTGATTTTTAGGAGATTTTGAGGTAGCTATCATGTTCCGCAGACATTGTCTCTCCTTCTCTATCTCCTTGTTTATTGTATTTGGTCTCAGACTATTATAGACCGTATTTTCCAGACTTGTACTCATATTATATGCTCATGTACTCAGTGATACCAGGTTTTGGGAGTGTTGTATCGGAAATTGATAGATTTTTGGTATTGTATTAAACTTTATGTTTGTTTTTTTTAAAATTTAAAGGAAATCGTGGGTTATTGATGTTTTCGGCTAGCCTAGTACTGAGATAGGCGCCATCACGACAGGTTAGGATTTTGGGTTGTGACACCAACTAAACTAGAAAATGATTCAATTTGGTGCAGGTTGTACCTCGTATTACAAGTTTTCCCCTGCTGGTCACCTTTTACTAAAACGTCCATAACTCCTTGTAGAAATATCCAAATGACGAACGATTTAAAGCGTTAGAAACTAGACTCGAAGATCTTTCATTTGATAGGTTGTCCACCATATAAATCCTTATATATATATATATATATAGTCATACTCGTCCAAAAGTTAGGTTTTGTCTGTACTCATTTGGAACATTAGTCTATCATGTAATTTCCAACTTGACTTAGACTTAGGGCTCTCCTTAGACCCCACATCACTTATAATATAACTCGTACACTTATTTACATACGAACCTGCTGGAACCTTCAAATCCCAATTCCGAGGTCGTTTACTTAAAAATCCAACATTAGTCAATTTGTCCAACTTAAAGCTTTTGAAATGAGAATTTTCTTTCCAAATCAACTCCGAGCTTCCCCAAATTAAATTCCGACCATGCGTATAAGTCATAATACCTAAAGTGCAGCTGCTCAGGGCCTCAAACCGCCGATCGACACGCTAGGGCTAAAAAGACTCATCGGGTCGTTACATTGTCTCCCACTTAAACATACGTTCATCCTCAAACTTGCTAAGAACTGCTCTGGAGTTGTCTGAAATCATTGTTTAACACATGGTGCACCTACCCATGCTACCATAACTTAGTTGAGCTCACTAGCTCGAGCAAGTCTGAAGATTCTTCTCTTTTTTTTTTCTTAGTCAAATAAGCCTTATAGCCCAATTCCAACATCTGGAATTCTCCGCCATGCCTGTTTCGATCATCCGAACACTGTATCAATCACTACACGATGCAGATGGTTGCATACCTTTGCTAAATCCACACCATGCACCATATAATTCACATAACCATAATAACATCCTCTGATTACAATAGCCGAAATACCACAAATCCAATGCCCACAACACACCTCATGACATATATAAGTCATGCTCCAACTCTTGAAATGCTGCCACGATGGAAGAGATGTATAGAAATTCATAACCAACTGCCGAATTAACAAATCATGGAGTCTCTTCTCCTGACAAGGACCATCACCTCATTCTGAACTGAATAGCGATATTTGTTCTTTAATATACCTTATATAAATCTGATGGCATTGATTTCAGGTCCAGTAGTCTTGTCTCACCCAGTATAAGCTACACAGGCAATAAGCCACCTCAAACACTGACCAAGATCTCATATGACGCCAACAATGTGGCAACAGGCTACAAACTCAAATATGATACATAAGGAAAAATGAACTCTGGAAAGAATTACTCAACTCGCATAACTAATTTAACAACTGAAAAGATGTCATGAATCTTTCTCAGAAAATACGTGAAAAACACACAGGAATAGATATAGGGAACTGCAACCCAATTCACATATGATACCATTGCGGCGTGCAACCCGATCGATGCTTAATAATCTAAGAAAAACACACATCGAACCATAATGCTTATACTCACTAACATCCGAATATCAACCATAAGCACGCCAAGTGCATAATGCAAATCCTGGGGAGACGGGTAGCATCATGCGCTATAAAACCCGAGCACAACTAAGGTGCGATATATGATCTGCATCTCGAGAGCCATCCTTTTCACATAACACCACTGTTGTACGGGACCTCAACACATTGTACAAATAATCAAGCCATCTCACAGCCCACACAACACTATAAAGTATCACACGAAATAGCTGGCGACGAAGTTAACATCCCACGCCCGAATATTCTTCCATAAGGAATGCTATGCCGAATGAACACACCCGAGCTGGTATATAGTACACATCCATATTTGGACCCATCAACGGACCTCAAACCGATTCTGATCATACCATGCTTGGGTAAATAATCTCTCAAGGATCCACAATGACCCTTTTTCCATGACACGTAAGAACAACCGTCGAATCCAGAATAAACTTCCACAACTCATAACCAAATGAACCGAGCGCCCTTCATGCATAAATTCTGACATGAACGATAGTATCACAATATCCATACTTGGTTTTAAATCTTTATTCAATCAGGTGACTACATGTCACACTTATACAATCTTCCCGTGGGATATGCTCCCACGACCTTCTTTACCAGGCAACAAGTCTGCACATCCATACCATCGGCCACACAAATGCTGTAGAGCATAATCAGAAATCCGCAAATCAATACACAAAGCCTCTCACACAGGACATCGATCTCAGGTGACGCTAAAAACAATACCAGCTTACTCTAAACATTTGAATCCTTCCCTGCTCGTCTGGGCTCGTGACATCCCTGTCAACACCGAACTGCAACCTTGATCCTCAATTTTCAAATTTTGTGCCGCTCACTGCACCCACCTTACCAACACATGAAAACCCAAGAATTTCATCATAACTCCTGAACCACTAATAGGATACACAACTTCATCATATAGAAACCTTTCAATTTACTCGTTTCAGGAGAACTATTGCAACACGTAACTGAATTCTCAAACCGCCGAAAATACAAACCTCAAGTCATGATCTAAGCCGCCATAACTCTTCCGGGATCCATTTACACAATAAAGCCATTCAAATCAGATACCTCCCAAATCAACCAAGTAGTGGTGGCTCTCAAGCCTAAGTGTATAACCACAAACTACATGTATAACTTTACGCTAAAGAAACTGATCACCGCCACAACCATGCTGATTCAACAATTACTAACCGACCTTGCTTCTTCCAATTTATTCTGTACTTGCCTTAGAAATAATAACAATAGCTCCATTCCAACGTAACGAACCAAATCCGCACTCATCCCGAGTGACCCCATTTCACGAGACCACATTATCTTAAAACCCACAAACCATCTCATACCCTCCTTGAGCGCAAATTCACATTTTCAACATAGAACACCCCAAACCCTTTTCATAATCTGTTGCAAAAGCTCGATACTTAACCATACTACAGGCTCGAAATCCTCAGGCACCGCACTTTAATGTTTTGAATCCACTAGGATCATTGTCGAGAGACACCCATTCTTACCTGGTCCTGAATATAATCAACTCCAAGAGAAACTGGTATGGTTGGACTCGTAATTGAATGGGTTATCGAATTTCATAACTTTCGTCGGATTCCGAGATGTGATCCCCACATACGAAGATTTAATAAATTTCGGGATTTTTATTGAAAATGTAGTATTTCTTGTAGAAATGATTCCTATAAATTTTAGTGATTGTATCAAATTATTTATGGTTAGATTCGAGCCAATCAAAGTTGGATAATCGAGGAAAGGGCCTTCTAGTGGATTAAATTGGAGCAAATTAAGGTAAGTCTCTTGTCTAATCTTATGAGAGGGAAATTTACCCCATAGGTAATTAAATTAAATAATTGTTGCTAATTGCGGGGGCTACGTACGCATGAAGTGACGAGAGCCCGTACCTAGCTACTATTAATGCTAAAGTCCGGGTAGTTTAGGACTCAAAGCATGAATTACTTGTGTAAATTGTATTCTTTATTTATTAAAATATTTGATGTATATATTGTGAATTATTATGAAAGGTAGAAAAATATGAAATTTTCATATGCTTAATTTTTGTTTAGATTAATTAATTGTTGAAATAAATTGTTATCCTCTCGAATAAATTTTACAATAAATACTCTTATTCCGGAGGTACATAAGAAAATGTCCTCCTTTCTTGTGGATCGGGCCGAACGCCTCGGCAGGATAGATGCATCTATGGATCGTGCCGCACGTCCCTCGTCAGTGTACACAATATTATAAATCGGGCCGAACGTCCTCTGCAGAAATCGTGCTTAACAATAATAATTACACGATACTTTGATAGTTTATTGTATCTTGTGAAGCTAATTGACAAATTTGGAAATCTTTGGAATTTAAGGATCATTATCCATGTTAGCTAAGGAATTTATTGGAATTGAAAGAATTTAATTTATATATTGAGAATTGTTGCATTTGAAGAAATTTAATTATTTCTGTTGGTTAAATAAATTATTGTTATATTTTGTGAATCATGCTGATTTAGATATTCTAGTTTTATTTCAATTATTATTATTGACCCATAGTGAGTGTCAAAGTCGGTCATCTCGTCTCTACCACTTCGAGATTAGGCTTGATACTTACTGGGTACACGTTGTTTACGTACTCATACTACACTTGCTGCACTTTTTGTGCAGGACCTGAGGCAAGTACTAGTGGGGGACCTATCGTCTTACACCCACGTTATCCAGGGGAATAGTGGTGAGCTACCTTTCTGAGCCGTTCTGCAGCTACCAGTGTCACTCCTTGTATTTTTTTCATTCTATCTATTTTTATTTCAGACAGTATTTGAGGTTTTGTATAATCTACTAGATGCTCATACACTTGTGACACCAGGTCTTGGCACACACATTGGTAGAATTTGGTATTTTATTATTTTCTTGGATTAAAAGTTTAATCAATATACGTTTAATTTATTAGTTGGCTTGCGTAGCTGTAGTGTTGGGTGCTATCATGGCCTATAGGTGAAATTGGGTCGTGACATTCTTAGTTGTTGGTTTTTGACCACAGAGTTATGCATCGCGATCGCGAAGAGCAATTTTTCTGTTTGGGCACTGTGATTCGCGATCGCGTAGAGGAAAATTCGGCTGCACTAACCCGACTTTGGAAGCTTATATCTCGCAATCTATAAGGAATTTGGAGATCATCCAAAAATGAAAGTTGTATCCCTTGATTCCTAGTTTTGAGAAATGTAAACCATTTTTCATTTGGAGTTGTGTCCAAAATTTATGGTGGATACACTATAGGCTGTCTGGGAAGAGTTTTGAAATCTCTGTTGCACAGGGCTGACGTTGGAAGCTTATATTTAGCAATCTATAAGGAATTGGGAAATGATCCACAAATAAAAGTTATAGATCTTGGTGTTTAGTTTTCAGAAAGTTATACCATTTGCAATTTGGAGTTTTGTACCAAACGTTATGACCATTATACTAGAGTCTGTCTGGAAGAGTTGGGGAGTTTGTTCTTCGCGATCGCGAAGAGCAATTTTGGGGCTAAAAATTTTTGTGCTTCATGACCGTGATGCATTTTCTGCGATCGCGAAGAGTAAATGCCTAGACAGATGATATATTTTGAGGTTTCGTCCATTTTAACACATTTGGAGGTATGGAGCCCGGATTGAAGCGAATATTTAGGCGATTTTCACCATATGGATTAGGATTCGAGTCATTCGGGAGTTGATATGCGCATAATGAGATTTCTGGAGAATTGTTTAGCCTGTTAGATATTGGATTCGGCTTGTTCGAGGTAAGTAACTCTTCTAATCTTGGACCTGAGGGTATGAACCCTAAATCTTGTGAAGCTAATTGATAAATTTGGAAATATTTGGAATTTAAGGATCATTATCCCTGTTAGCTAAGGAATTATTGTTATTCCTATAAATGAGATTAATTGATAAACTGGAAATTTATTGGAATTGAAGGAATTTAATTATTTCTGCTTGTTAAATAAATTATTGTTATATTATGTGAATCATGCTGAATTATAGATTCTAGTTTTATTTCAATTATTATTATTGACCCGTAGTGAGCGTCAAAGTCGGCCATCTCGTCTCTATCACTTCGAGATTAGGCTTGATACTTACTGGGTACACGTTGTTTACGTACTCATACTACACTTGCTGCACTTTATGTGCAGGACCCGAGGCAATTACTAGTAGGGGACCTACCATATTACACCCACGTTATCCAGGAGCATAGTGGTGAGCTACCTTTCTGAGCCATTCTGCAGCTACCAGTGTCTCTCCTTGTATTTTTTTTTCATTCTGTCTATTTTTATTTCAGACAGTATTTGAGGTTTTGTATAATCTACTAGATGCTCATACACTTGTGACACCAGGTCTTGGCACACACATTGGTAGAATTTGGTATTTTATTATTTTCTTGGATTAAAAGTTTAATCAATATACGTTTAATTTATTAGTTGGCTTGCCTAGCTGTAGTGTTGGGTGCTATCACGACCTATAGGTGAAATTGGGTCGTGACATTCTTAGTTGTTGGTTTTTGACCACAGAGTTATGCATCGCGATCGCCGACAAATGGTCGCGATCGCGAAGAGCAATTTTGCTATTTGGGCACTGTGATTTGCGATCGCAAAAGCCTTTTCGCGATCGCGTAGAGGAAAATCCTGCTACACTGACCCGATTTTGGAAGCTTATATCTCGCAATCTATAAGGAATTTGGAGATCATCCAAAAATGAAAGTTGTATCCCTTGATGTCTAGTTTTAAGAAATGTAAACCATTTGTCATTTAGAGTTCTGTACAAAATGTTATGGTGGATACACTATAGGCTATCTGGGAAGAGTTTGTAAATCTCTGTTGCACATGGCTGACTTTGTAAGCTTATATTTAGCAATCTATAAGGAATTGGGAAATGAGACACAAAAAAAAGTTATATCTCTTGGTGTCTAGTTTTCAGAAAGTTAAACCATTTGCAATTTAGAGTTTTGTACAAAACCTTATGATAATTATACTAGAGTCTGTCTGGAAGAGTTAGGGAGTTTGTTCTTCGCGATCGCGAAGAGCAATTTTGGGGCTGAAAAATTTTGTGCTTCATGACCGCGAAGCATTTTCCGCGATCGCGAAGAGTAAAAGCCTAGAGAAGATATATTTTGAGGTTTCATCTATTTTAACACATTTGGAGGTATGGAGCTCGGATTGAAGCGAATTTTAGGCGATTTTCACCATATGGATTAGGATTCGAGTCATTCGGGAGTTGATACGCGCATAATGGGATTTCTGGAGCATTGTTTAGCCTGTTCGATATTGGATTTGGCTTGTTCGAGGTAAGTAACTCTTCTAATCTTGGACCTGAGGGTATGAACCCTAAATATATGTATTTTTTGAAATGTTGAGAGGTGACGCACATGCTAGGTGACAGGCGTGTGGGCATGCACTATAGAAATTGTAACATAATTATTTCTATGGAATTTTGTAGTTAAATAATCTTGGTATTTTCCATGCAGTTTTATGTGTTAAAGAAATTGAGCTGAAAGCATAATAAAAAACATGTTGAGGCTATGTGCCAGTATTATTGGGACTCATATTTCTGTGAATTATTTGTTTCAAATTGAAAATTTATACTCAGTCGCTATAAAGCTTAAATAGAACCGCACCATCTGTGCACATAACCAATAAATTACAACTCCTCGTAGCATAAAGGAGTAACTCACAGATCATTTCAGACCACGAATAAGTTCAACATCAACCGAATGACACATCCCTCAACAATAGTAGTATGGAGCCAACCATTCCGGCTTGGTGTAGAATACACATCTTAATTGGGCCTACCAATGGACCCCCAAATCAATTCGGGTTACCCACAAATAGATAAAAATCCCTCCGAAAATCCATAATGACTGAATCACAACACATTCTTTCATTTGGCTAGCTCCGGCCACAACTTCACAGTCCACAACCATGAAACAATTTGCTCCTGAGGACTCCCAAATCTTCAAATCCATAGAACACACGAATCACCATATTTGATTCCATCTCCACCGCCCGAATGCCTAGAATCTCTCTCATACACGATCATCCCACGAGGAATACTTTAAAAGTTCTTCCATGCCACTGGACAAAATTTGAATATCAGCAGTCTATCCACCATGTGAGTGCCGCAATACTAATTAAACATCCGTAAGTCAAAATACAATGCGCCTTCTGAAATACGCACCCTTCTCATACACCAAGTAGTAATCGTATTCATCTAGTCATTTGGATCTGCCCAAATGGGCGAAAAGACACGTGCCCCATTAGCACAATAACATTCAAAGAAGTAACTCTACTTTAATACCACCTATCGAATTCATACACCATGCGCACTACATCATTCACAAATAACAACTCACTCATCCCACAATTTTTATATACTCATAAGTGCAATATAACCCGTATCCAGGAATTTCCTTATTCGAGTCATCATCGATCTCAACTTTTGCAAGTCATAACTAACCCACAAGTATGCCTCAGCTCAAAACTAAACCTTTACATATAATCATGAAATTGAATTATTAATAGCAGGCTCCCCCACTTGGCTCAAAGCCGTAGATTAAAACATTCCCTAATTCACAATACCAATACTTTATTACTGTCATAATGGCATGGTCAGTTCAGCGAAACTTCTTCTCAAACTCATGAAATGCCAATCATAAAAATACCCCAAATCATCCGCTAAGTTCGCAATCATTCTCTTGTCACTCAAGTCAATTTTCTCAGCCAGATTCAAATTCAAATCTCCACACATATGCCCCACTGGCAGAAAAGAAACTCTCCACTCACATCATAAGGAATACACCTACATAGATTACTCCGTAGGGAATAACCCACATGCTTAACCTCAAATTGGTTTCTTGATATACCCTTTCGCACTCACAATTACTATGCAATCACTTAGTCTATCTGAGTCCAAACTCACTAACCAGACACAAGAATTTAATTTGTCCCAAAATTTAACAATCGTGAAAGATGCTTCAAAACATTCACACTCGAGACTGTACGTCACATCAAAACAAAAATCAAGCACCCAATGGACTTCATTTACATTTCAAGAAAACACTTCTTGTCACATTCAAATCATCTTATCACATCCCGTTGTTATATCATACTTATCACAAAGCTATTCCACCGCTCATCGAGCCACAAATTCCACTGTAGGGTCATTATCGGATATATGAGTCCAATTGTATAGGTTATAACTGAAGCTACCGAGCTCAAGCTACGGTCTAACCATGGCCTCAAGTCTTC
The DNA here is from genome assembly GCF_000715075.1 of Nicotiana tabacum. Lineage (NCBI taxonomy): Eukaryota > Viridiplantae > Streptophyta > Magnoliopsida > Solanales > Solanaceae > Nicotiana > Nicotiana tabacum. The sequence continues at coordinate 80,752,931 of NC_134102.1, forward strand.
CAGACTGGCCCATCACCAAAACACAGAATACTCACCTCGAACCTCGTTCATAGAATCACAAGTCGGCGATGCACAGTTGATACCGAACGCTCATGTGTACATATGAATACGTGAAAGAAATTCAAAGAGTAATGTCCCAAGATGAATCAATCTCGCACGATAAGGAAAGAAATATGGGAAGTATATATACTAAATGCCCTGTAGCCTCTCGAAGATAAGTACGGACGTCATCATACCGATCCGCAAGACTCTACTAGACACTTGATCATGACTTGTAGAACCTATGAACCTAGAGCTCTGATACCACCTTGTCACGACCCAAAATCCAACTAGTCTTGATGGCACCTAACCCAACCCGCTAGATAAGCCAACTTTCAATTATCCAATTTCAATAACAATTATTAAAGCAATTTAAGTAAATAAAGATCTTAATCTTATACATCCCCCAAGAATTGGTAGTATAAATCATGAGCTTCTAAGAATAGAGGGTTCATGAACAACACTAATTCCATCACCATTACTTACATCATTTATAAAGTCTCAAAATACACACACTTTCATAGTTTGAAGTAGAAGATGTAACACACATACAACATTACTATCTTCACTTTCCTAATATCAATACACAACCCACACCATGTCTACGGAACCTCTAATAGATATAAAAGAGTACAATGATAGTGACGGCAACAAGGCTCCGGCTATACCTCAAAACATAATACAAACGAAACAAAAGATGCACAATCCCGGAATGAAGTGGGGCTCACCAAGTCAGCTGGGAAAAGGGTGTACTGCTATCACTGGTCAATGCTTTCCGGTGTGGAACCACCTGCATCCATTAAAGATACAGTGCCCCGGCAAAAAGGACGTTAATACATGTCAAATAATACAAGTATGAAAACCAAAACATCTATTCAAGGAATTGGAAATACAACATGAATATGATGAATCATGGTAACGATCATAGGACTTATATAGCTATAAAAGTCAAAACAGATTTATTAAGAACTTCCAACATACAAAGCAGAAATGAAATAAATACATAGTCTGTTTGACTAATACATAAATAGAGCGTTAATAAATCTAAGGCTACCTTGAACAAGAGGCAGCTACAACAGGAACGCAGGTACATCTTCAAATCCGGCAACCATCAAACACAGCAACAACGACATCCAATATCTACACGCAATGTGCAGAAGTGTAGTATCAGTACAACCAATCCCATGTACTGAGTAAGTAACAAACCTAGCCTTGGCTTGAAAGTAGTGACGAGCTTGTACCAAGGTCAGAGTCCAACTTCCATAACCAATAATAGTTCATAACAATATTAAACACGTAATACCAGAAGTAACTCAAAGAATAAATGCTCAGCTAAATCATGACTTCTGAAAATAGTTCTGCCTTTCAAGTACATCAATGAAAACCCAAATTGTTTACCGAAGTTACCAAAAATATGAATAAGTTTGAAAACAGTTATTTTTCCAAATTCCTTTCAATAATAAATAAAATATCTCATTTTCTTTCCATATAATTAGTGTAAAACAAATGCATCACTACGCCCATCTGTCAACATGTATCAGAAACCATGAATAATGTGATACCGTACAACATGAAAAAAACACATATCTATGCATATATGTCATTTGTGCATGTCAGTGCAATGTATCTCAGAGATTTTTCTCATGTACTCACACTCTCAGAGTACTCAATCTCACTGTCTCGCATTCTCTCTCAATGTGCTAAGCACAGTCAATCACTCAACGCTATACAATACTTGTTGCAGCATGCAGCCCAATCCCTGTTTATAGTCAACTGCGCTCACTAGGGGTGTGTACAAGCTCATGAGGGGCTCCTACAGACCAAGCCCTATAAGCACGGACAACTCACGTGCAATAATATCATATCTGTATCTGCACGAACAACTCACGTGCTACACGGACAACTCACGTGCTATAATAATATCTGGATCCACATGGACAACTCACGTGTTCTACGACCAACTCACGTGCAATAATGATATAAGGATCCCCACGGCCAACTCACATGCAATAATAAGCCAATAAGGCCTGCTACAGGTGGGCAGCCCCGATCCATATAATAATCCTCACAATCAGGCCCTCAGCCTCACTCAGCCATCAATCTCTCCAGTCTCTCTCTCTGTAAGTTATGAGTTTTACCCTTCGTGTTCACGAATATAGGCACGTGGTTCACGAATATAGGCACGTGATCGCGGAAGGTAAACTCCCAGTGCACTGCGAACGCGAGGGATAAGCTGCGATCACGTGGAAGGAAGGAAGGCAGAAGCTAGGCACGTCAATTATGCTACGCGATCGCACAAGTAGGTACACGATCGCGTAAGGCTGAGAAAAGGTACTCCACGACCGCTTGACCATTTACGCGATCGCTTCGAGTTAAAAATCTAGGAAGCCAAAATCTGCTTCGCGATCGCGAAGACATTCCCGCGACCGTGAAGAGTAAAATGAACATGGGCAAAAGTGTTCTACGCGATTGTGAATGAATTTCCGCGATCGCGATGAATAAAAAATCTAAAACACAGAACTTATGTTCTGGAAATGGGGTTTCGACCCATTTTCAACAATTTCTAATTTTTGAGCTCGGGTAAGGCGATTCTTGGACGATTTTTACGAGAGAACATTGGGTCAAGTCTTCCTTATCCTATATTGATTATATTTCATGATTCAATACTCATTTACATCATGAATCCATGAATTTATGGAAGAAAAATCAGATTTTTATAAAATCTTTCAAAAATGAAAATTTAAGATTTGAAGGTTCATTTGACATCGGAATTGCATAATTTTTGTATGGTTGAACTTGTAGCGGAACGGGTGTTCGGATTTCGCGCGTTTTTCAGGGATTTGAGACATGGGTCCCACTGTCAAATATTTAAATGAATTTCGGATTTTTATCCTGAAAATTAGTAAATTCATATGGAATTAATTACTATAATTCGCATTGAGTATATAAAATTGTTTGTGAATAGATTTGATGCTTTTGGAGACAAATTCAAAAGGAAAAGGTGTGGTCGAATAATTTATTGGAATTTGCAAAGCGAGGTAAGTGTCGTGGTTAACCTTGACTTGAGGGAATAGAACCCTTAAATTATTTATTATGTGAAAAGCATGTGAACGACGGATAGGTGAGGTGACAGGTGTCTATACGTCGTCAAATTAATTATTTGCATAATTATTTGAAAATCCTAAATTATTTTAATACACGAATTAATTGTTATAAAAACAATTGTTTCTCTCCTATTCTTTGTCAAATATTAGTTGTTGAATTCCTGTAATAATTGCTACATGCTTATTTGATTTATGTGCATTAATTTCTACTTGACATTTAACATATTAAATATTAAACTGCCTATTTTCTTCCTGATTTCCATAATAAATTATTATTTATCATTGTTTGTTTGATAATTAAATCATAATTATTGTTGCTTGTTGTCTTATAGTTTTATATTAATTGTTGCATTTATTGGGGAAATTTCTTCTATAAGAATTGTTAAATGAATATATTGGAGGAGCGGATTGCATGCCGCAACAGAATTGATTGAAATGAATATATTGGGGGATTGGATTGCACGCCGCAACAGACTTATTAAATGTCCACATTGGGGGATCGGGTTGCACGCCGCAACAGACTTGATTAAAAGTATGGATCGGGTTGCACGCCCCAACAGACTTGCTTAAAAATATATATATATATATATATATATATATATATATATATATATATATATATATATATATATATATATATATATATATATATATATATATATATATATATATATATATATATATATATATATATATATATATATAGACTTGATTAAAATAAATATATTGGAGGAGCGGGTTGCACGCCGCAACAGAATTAAATTTGAATATATTGTGAGAGCGGGTTGCACGCTGCAACTGAAATTGATTGGAATAATAATTGGATATGACTGCTAAGTTGGCTTCAACTATTAAAAATAAGTTATCTGATTTAATTCTATTATTGTGGTTATTATAGGTGATTTTGACGTGATTAATTTTTGGCATCATTGCCGGGGAGTTACTCGCGATGCAATATAGGCTCTTGGTGATGGACGTTGGTATTATGTTAAAGAGGAGGAAAAGGTCTACTCGAGGAAGTCCGAGAATCAGGTGGGAACACTTAACTAAGGATAAAGCCCAAGAGTTGGAGGGGCGGTTGTCGGCTATAGGAGCTTGGAGGAGCAGTGGTGACGCGAGCACTATGTGGTCAGCGACATCATACTGTATTAGGGAGGTTGCGAGAGAGGTGTTAGGAGTCTCGACGGGCGTCTCTTGTGGGCACAAAGGAGACTGGTGGTGGATTGAAGTGGTTCAAGGTAAAGTGGAAGCTAAGAAGGTGGCGTACCTGAAGTTAGTGGGGAGCATAGATGAGGAGGAGAGGCGAGCATGCATGGAGAGGTATAAGACAACTAGGAAGGAGGCTAAGTTGGCGGTCACAGAGGCTAAGACTGCGGCATATGGTCTATGTACGAGGAACTGGGGAAAAAAGGTGAGGAGAAGAAGTTATTCTAGCTGGCCAAGTTGAGAGAGAGGAAGGCTCGAGATTTGGACCAAGTGAGATGCATCAAGGATGAAGATGGTAGAGTATTAATGGAAGATGCCCAGATTAAGAGGAGATGGCGGACTTACTTTCATAAACTTCTGAATGAAGAAGGGGATCAGGATATTGTGCTAGGCGAAGTGAAGCATTCCGAGAGTCACCGTGACTTTGGGTACTGCAGGCGTATCGAGGTTGATGAGGTCGTGAGAGCTATGCATAAGATGAGTAGGGGTAGAACGACCGGGCCAGACGAGATTCCGGTGAAATTTTGGAAGTGTGTGGGGAGAGCAGGTTTGGAGTGGTTGACTAGGTTGTTTAATGTTATTTTTAACGCGATAACAATTATAGGGGTATCAAATTACTGAGTCATACCATGAAAGTGTGGGAGAGGGTGGTTGAAGTGAGGGGAAGGATGACAGTGCCTATATCCGACAACCAGTTCGAGTTCATGCCGGGTCGTTCGACTACAGAAGCTATACACCTTGTTAGGAGGTTGGTGGAACTGTACAGAGAGAGGAAGAAGGATATGCACATGGTCTTTATTGACCTATAGAAAGCGTACGACAAGGTTCCTAGAGAAGTTCTCTGGAGAAGCCTGGAGGCAAAAGGTGCGTCGGTTCCCTACATTATGGCGATTAAGGACATTTATGATGGGGCTAAGACTCGGGTTAGGACAGTAGGAGGCGACTCTGAGCATTTTACGGTTGTAATGGGGTTACACCAAGGTTCTGCGCTCAGTCCATTCTTATTCGCCCTGGTGATCGACGCGTTAACACACCATATTCAAGGGGAGGTGCCATAGTGCATGCTATTCGCCGATGACATTGTTCTGATTAATGAGTCGCGAGCCGATGTTAATGAGAGGCTAGAGTTTTGGAGATAGGCTCTTGAGTCTAAGGGTTTCAAGTTGAGCAGGACGAAGACGGAATACCTGGAGTGTAAATTCAGCGCTGAGCTAGGGGAAGTGGGCGTGGATGTGAGGCTTGAATCACAGGTTATCCCGAGTAGAGGCAGCTTAAAGTACCTTGGTTCGGTTATCCAGTGGGGAGGGGAGATTGACGAGGATATCGCACACCATATTGGGGTAGGATGGATGAAGTGGAGGTTAGCATCTGGAGTCCTGTGTGACAAGAGAGTGCCACCAATACTCAAAAGTAAGTTCTATAAAGCGGTGGTTAGACCGGCCATGTTGTATGGGGCTGAGTGTTGGCCCGTTAAGAACTCACATATCCAGAAGTTGAAAGTAGCAGAAATGAGGATGTTGAGGTGGATGTGCGGGCACACTAGGATAGATAAGATTAGGAATGATGTTATTCAGGAGAAGGTGCACGCGACTCCCATTGATGACAAGATGCGGGAAGCGAGGCTTAGATGGTTCGGACATGTTCAAAGGAGAAGCCCAGATGCTCCGGTACGGAGGTGTGAGCGGCTAGTTGTGGAGGGCACGAGAAGAGGTAGAGGGAGGCCTAATAAGTATTGGGGAGAGGTGATCAGACAGGATATGGCGAGGCTCCAGATTTTCGAGGACATGACACTTGATAGGAAGATGTGAAGGTCGAGTATTAGAGTTGTAGGTTAGGATGTAGTTGAGTCTTGACTTACTTCGTACCATTGTAGGACTAGCCACGTAGGGTTTTCGTCTAGGATAGCTAGTGACAATGTTGTGTTTTACTACTTCACTTTTCAGTGCATGTCCTATTTACTAGCTATTGTTTTTGCTTTGCATCTTTTTTTTGCATTTCATGGTGTTCCTATTTTTCCTATGATTGCTGTGGTGATACTAATATTGTCTCCTCTTGTCGTTTTGTCGTTTGTTTTCTTGAGCCGAGGGTCTTTCGGAAACAACCTCTCTACTCTTGTGGGGTAGGGGTAAGATCTGCGTACACACTACCCTCCCCAGATCCCATTAGTGGGATTTTACTGGGTTGTTGTTGTTGTTGTTGTTGTTGTTAATGTAAGTGGCCTTCCTTAGCCTCATCACTACTTCGTCGAGGTTAGGCTCGGCACTTGCCCGTACATGGGGTCGGTTGTACTGATACTACACTCTGCACTTCTTGTGCAGATTTTGGAGTTGGTCCCAGCGGCGTACCTTAGACTTGCTCGGATTTTAGCTACCCAGAGGAGACTTGAGGTATAACTGCACGGCGTCTGCAGTTCTGAAGTCCCCGTCTACTTTACTTTAGCTGTGTGTTTGTTTTTAGACAACTTTATTTTATTCAAACCCTTTATTCGTATTATTATTGAAACTCGTGTACTTGTGACACCAATTCTGGGATGGTATTTAGACACCGTTATTTTATGGATTTTTCACAACATTTCAGACTTTACTTCCGCATTTAATTCTTTGTTATTAATAAATTTAAAAATTATTTTAAAATGGATAATATTATTCTAACGTTGGCTTACCTAACAAGTGAAATGTTAGGCGCCATCACAGTCCAAAGGTGGGAATTTAGGGTCGTGACAGTTGATATTAGAGCAATAGGTTATATAGGTCTCATGAGTATCGGTACGGAGACGTCTGTACTTATCTCTCAGAGGCTATGAAGTTTAGGAATAATATCACTTCTTTCGCATTCTGTCATGCGATTTTATTCTATCATCGATGATTGAACCATTCTACTCTTATTCTCTCGCAGATGGTGAGAACACGTAATACCTCTACTGATGGACAGGGACCAGATCCCCCAGTGGCAACTATGGCCAGGGGTAGAGGTCGAGGTCGAGGTCGTGCTAGAGGCCGAGGCAGAGGCAGAGGCGAAGCTTAGTATTGAGCTCGAGCAGCAACACCTATTGTAGAACCTAAGGTGGACCTTCAGGAGGAGGTTCCAGCTCAAAATGTACCAATTGGACCAGTTCAGGTCCCGGAAGGATTCATAGCCACTCCAGTGCTTCAGGATGCTCTAGTCCGTTTGGTGAGTCTTATGGAGAGCGTGGACCAGAATGATACATTTGCAGTGGCACCAGCTATCTCACAAGCTGGGGGAGGAGCACAAACTCCCACTACTCCCACTCTGGAGCAGATGGCTCCCCAGAATCAGGCTCCAACAGCCCCGCCAGTTGGGGTAGTTTAGCTAGTTGTTGCGGCACAGACCGGTGATAGGCCCGCCATGTCTTTTGAGGCCTTATTAAGACTGGATAAGTTTACTAAGCTCTTTCCAGTTCACTTCAGTGGTACACCTCTTGAGGACCCACAATATTATCTTGACCGTTGCCTCGAGGTGCTGCGGAACATGGGTATAGTTGAGACCAATGTGGTTGACTTTGCTGTATTTCAGATGACGGGTTCCGCCAGGAGGTGGTGGAGATATTATACATTGAATAGACCAGTTGGATCACCTGCACTTACCTGGGAGCAGTTCTCTCAGCTATTTCTAGATAAGTTCCTTCCTATCACATTGATGGAGGATTACCGCAGGCAATTTTGGCGTCTACAGCAGGGCAGTATGACTGTTACTCAGTATGTATCCCATTTTGTGGATTTAGCCCGTCATGATCTCCTTTTACTACCTACTGAGGGAGAGAGTGTGAGGAGGTTTATTAAGGGATTCACTCACCCTATTAGGCTTCAGATGGACAAGGAGGCTGGAAGTGAGATTTCCTTTCAGGCGGCTGCTAATTTTTCGAGGAGGATCGAGATGTTTCTTGCACAGGAGAGAGGGCAGAGGTCTGATAAGAGGCCTCGTCAGTTCGGTGGGTTCAGTGGTGCCTCGTCTGGAGGCAGGGGTAATTTTGGCAGGGGTCATTCTCCAAGACCATTTCATTCAGCGCTTCAGGCATCTCACGGTGCTTCAGGTAGTCATGGTCCTATTATGCCTTACTATGGGCAGCCAATAATTAGTGCACATTCAGCTCCTATCAATTCACCACCACTCCAGAGTTACTATAACGGTTATCCGGCTCATTCGGGCAGCTTCAGCTTTAGCAGCCACGACATCAGGATGGGTGTTATGAGTGTGGGAACATTGGTCACATCAGGAGGTATTGCCCTAGGTCGGCGAATAATAGATCTCGACAGGATTCCCGTGCCAACATACCGGCACCGGTTGCTTCACCGCCTGCTCATCCAGCTAGAGGTAAGGGTCATCCAGCTAGAGGTAGAGGTACGACTATTAGAGGTGGAGGCCAGCCAATTAGAGGCCATCCCGGAGACGCAGTTCAGAGTGGTGGGGCCCAACCCCAATTTTATGCTTTTCCAGCTAGGCCTGTGGCTGAGTCATCTGATGCTGTGATCACAAGTATTATTCTAGTTTGCCATAGAGATGCTTCAGTTCTATTTGATCCAGGATCTACCTATTCCTATATGTCCTCTTATTTTGCTTCATAATTAGTTGTGCCTTATGATTCTCTGAGTGCTCATGTGTATGTATCTACACCAGTGGGAGACTCTGTTGCAGTAGATCATGTCTATCGTTCGTGTGTGGTTACTATTGATAGTCTTGGGACTAGTGTGGATCTTCTACTTCTTGATATGGTAGATTTTGATATCATCTTGGGTATGGATTGGCTGTCACCTTATCATGCTATATTGGATTGTTATGCCAAGACGGTGACCCTAGCCATGCCGGGGTTACCTCGATTAGAGTGGAAATGAACTCTTTTTCATTCTACCGGCATGGTTATTTCTTATATGAAGGCTCGGTGTATGGTCAAGAAAGGGTGTCTAGCCTATTTGGCTTATATTCGCAATTCCAGTGCGGATGTTCCTTCTATGGAATTAGTACCAGTTGTTTGTAAATTTCCAGAAGTATTTCCTTCAGATTTGCCGAGGATTCCACCCGACAAAGATATTGACTTCTGTATTGATTTGGTTCTGGGCACTCAACCCATTTCTATCCCACCATACCGTATGGCCCCGCCGAGTTGTAAGAATTGAATTAGCAGTTACAAGACTTGCTTGATTAGGGATTCATTAGACTTAATGTCTCACCATGGGGTGCACCAGTATTATTTGTAAAGAAGAAAGATGGCTCTATATGGATGTGTATAATTTATCGGCAGTTGAACAAGGCCACTATCAAAAACAAATATTTGTTGCCAAGAATTGATGACTTATTTGATCAGCTTCAGGATGCCAAGGTATTTTCGAATATCGATTTGAGGTTTGGTTATCATCAGTTCAATATAAGGGCATCTGATGTCCCTAAGTCAGATTTTCGGACTCGGTATAGGCATTACGAATTCCTAGTGATGTCATTTGGGTTGACAAATGCCCCAGCAGCATTTATGGATTTGATGAATCGGGTGTTCAAGCCCTATTTGGATTCTTTTATGGTTGTATTCATTGATGATATCTTGATTTACTCCAGCAGTTGAGAGGTGCATGAGCAACATCTTTGGAGTGTGCTTCATACTTTGAAGAATAATCAATTATATGCCAAATTTTCAAAATGTGAGTTTTGGTTAGACTCAGTTGCCTTTTTGGGGCATGTTGTATCGACAGAAGGCATAAAGGTGGATCCTAAGAAGATTGAGGCTATTATTATGATTCATTGATAAGAATATACACTTACGCTGCTTTACTTACTGTTCATCACTGTTCATCGCTGCTTGTTCCATCCTCTACTGTTCTTATTAATTAACCTCGAGATTATCTCGAATCGAGGTTGTAATGACTCGACCGGTCATTTTGAGCATTTGCGCTCCTTTAAACTATTTGAAGTCTTGAATAACTTCCTATGAGGTATTATGACTTGTGTGAATTGTCAGTTTTGGTTTAAAGGTATTTTGAAGTTAGCTTAGAAGAATGAATTTCATGTTGGAAGCTTAAGTTGAAATAGTTGACCGGATGTTGACTTATGTGTAAACGACACCAGAATAGAGTTTTGATGATTCTAATAGCTCCGTATGGTGATTTAGGACTTAGGAGCGTGTCCGAAAAATTATTTGAAAGTCCGTAGTAGAATTTGGCTTGAAATGGCTAAAATAGTTGGATGTTTGACCGGGGAGTTGACTTTTTGATATCGGGATCGAAATCTGATTCTGGAAATTTGAATAGCTTCATTATTTCATTTATGACTTGTGTGCAAAATTTAAAGTCATTCCAGATTGATTCAATATGTTTCGGCACAAGATATAGAATTTGAAAGTTCAAAGTTCATAGATTTTGATTTGAGATGTGATTCGTCGTTTTGATGTTGTTTAATATGATTTGAGGCCTCGAGTAGGTTCGTGTTATGTTATGGAACGTGTTGGTATATTTGATTGAGGTCCCTAGGGGCTTGGTTGTATTTTTGGATCATTGGTTGAGAGATTAATAAAGTTAAAAAATTTGGGAGTTTGGCCATAGTCAATATCGGGTCAAGACGACCTCTTTTTAGCGTTTTGAGTGCGCGAGCAGGTCCGTAGCGTGTCTTATTGTCACAACCCAAAATCTCACTCGTCGTGATGGCGCCTATCTCAATACTAGGCAAGACAAAAATCTCAATAAAACACCATATCTTTTAATTTGAAAACAAAATAATTAAATTCAGTGGAAGAAATCTCACAATTTCAAATAAAACACTCCCAAAACCCGATGTCACTGAGTACATGAGCATCTAAATGAATACAAAGTCTGACTGATAAACATCACTGTCTGAAGTATAGAACAGTACAATAACTAAACAGGAAGGGAATCAAGTCTACGATCGTCAAGCAGCTACCTTGATACTCTCCAACAGAAATAACTCTGAATTATAGCAGTCGTCGTATCCGGGAGCACCTGAATCTGCACACGAGGTGCAGAGTGTAGTATGAGTACATCTAACTCAATAAGTAACAAGGCTAACCTCTGGGCTGAAAGAAATGATGAGCTCCGCAAGTACAATCCAGTAAAATTAATGGTACAGAAATGTAGGCATACTTTCAAGTTCAACAGTTAAACTCAGTACAAGTGAAATAGATCAATACTGCATGATATGAGGCATATGACATCTCAGTAGAAAGACCTCATGTAAATACTGGTCACAAATTATTCGGTCACTTGGTACTGTTTATGGCCAATCTAGCCTAGGGGTGTTCCAACCCGTATATATATGCTCATCGACTGACAGTCAGTCACCCAGTACCGTATAAGGCCAATCCAGCCCTGGGATAATTTATCCCCAAATATAAATGATACGGACAAGATCCATGTCCAGGTAAACTCATTACAATACAAATAAGTAAGGCAAGTCCATGCCCTGGGAAATCCATCACGAATATATATATATAATCATCGTAAGTAAGGCAAGTCCATGCATCCCAAATATATATATAAGCAGTAAGTAAGGCAAGTCCATGCCCTGGGAAGTCCATCCCGAATATCGATGATCATCTACGCTCACTGGGGGTGTGTACAGACTCCGGAGGGGCTCCTTCAGCCCAAGCGTAATACAAAGCCAATGTGGCCTACTGCAGGCGGGCAGTCCTGATCCGTATAATAATAAAGCCTATAAGGCCTGCTGCAGGCTGGCAACCTTGATCCATAAAATAGTAAAGCCAATAAGGCCTGCTGCAGACGGGCATCCCCGATCCATAAAATAGTAAAGAAAAAGCCATTCTGGCCTACTGCAGCCGGACAGCCCCGGTCCATTTAATAATAACATATATAAAGCCAATGGCCTGCTGTGTTGCGCAGCTCAATCCCATAAATATCCTCACAATGAACAATTATTACTGAGTGTGAAATGTATATTTTAGAACAATTAATTCAACAGCATCATGACCCCATGTGTCCTAAAATATCGGCACATAGCCTAAACATGATCTTTATTACCAGCCTCAGCTAAATTCCTCTAACACGTGCCACATGTTCAGATAATCATATGATTCTTTAATTTTACTACTTCACAGAATTTATTCAAGAAACACTTTCTGTGGTGCTCATCTATATGTTCGTCACCTATCATGCGTGTCACCTCCAAATAATTCATATCATACCAAATTCGGGGATTCATACCCTTAGAACCAAGTTTAGAAGTGTTACTTATCTCAAATCGTGAAATTCTTTACTCCGCTATGCTTTTGCCTCGTGAATTGGCCTCCAAACGCCTCGAATCTAGCCACAAATAATTAGTTTCAGTCAATAAAAATGATATGAATTAACTCCATAAGAAAATATAAATTTTCCATCAAAATCCAAAATTTCACCCAACTATCGCCCGTGGGGCCCACGTCTCGGAACCCGACAAATGTTACAAAATCTAGAAGCCCATTCAACCACGAGTTTAACCATACTAAGTTTACCAAAATCTGACCCCAACTCGACCCTCAAATCTTCAATTTAAACCAAGAAGGTTTTCAAACTTTCCCAACTCAATTCACCAATTAAATGATAAAATCAACCATGGATTCGGGTAATCTAACCTATATTGAGTTAAGAACACTGACCCTTCAAATCTGAGGTCGTATACACATAAGTCAATATCCGGTCAACTATTTCAACTTAAGCTTCCAACATGAAAGTTAATTCTTCCAAGCTAACTCCGAAATACCTTAAAACCAAAACCGATAATTTATACAAGTCATAATACCTCGTAGGAAGTTATTCAATACTTCAAATAGTTAAAAGGAGCGTAAATTCTCAAAACGACCGTTCGGGTCGTTACAACCTCCCCACTTAAACAGACGTTCGTCCTCGAACGTGCCAGGATTTGTTTCCAAGCCACCATAACACTATTCCATCTTACCATGCACGTACCCGGGGGTGATCTCACGTCACCCTATTCTATATAGGCCTTACCACACAACATAACTGAAAATCATTAATTTAACCTTAGCCCAAAAACCATAGAGCCAAATTTCTAACATCTAGAATTCTTTTCAATACCTGAATCTCACTTCTATCCACTGTATAAGTATGAACAAGTTGTATCCAGCCATAACCATAGTCCCAGATAAACTCACTTTCTATGCCGACCTTCAATATTATCCTCCCAATATACCGGAATCCAACCTGATAGTATCCATTCTAGGTCCAATGATCTTATATTATTAAATACAACTATCTTATTGACATGCCACACCAATACAACTTAATCCACAACTGCGCAACTTTTTACCCAAAAATGAAAAATGTCTCAAAGTAGAGAACCGTATTGTAAGTTCAACAAGCACCACCACAACTGTAATGCTATAATCTCATTATATATTGTACAACTGATACATAGAAGTTTAATAACAGTAACCAGCTCTTTTAGAGCTCACATTAGTATCACTCGCACGGACAACTCACGTGCTAAAAAATCAATATATGGATCTGCACAGACAACTCACATGCCAATAACGTAATCCGCCAGGCATGGTCACAGGCCTCCAGTCCAAGCATATCATAGAGGAGCAATCAAATAAGTACACATATACATGATAAACGAAATAGGATTCACATGCTCCTCGACTTGTATAAATAACACGCCATAGCGTAAGCATGTGCAAAGTCTGGCGTCACACTTCAAATTGGCAAGTTAACTCAAAGATAGTAACTACCCCATTATTCAGGGGAACTAATCTCTTTGAAACCTCAAATGTAGCCCAGATAGTTCTCAACAAAGGTACGACCACGAGAAACGTTGTAACTTTACGCTTAACAGACAACTCTAGGCATATCATAGCCTAGCATTCTTTTGAGTATGAGTATTTGCCCTGATACCAGCACATTGGATCAAACCTCACATATATGCATACTTATAGCGCGTAGCTATCACAAATAATTAACGCAACTAGTGCCTCCACTGAGTAAAAACAAAATACTCACCTCAAACAGGCCGCAACCTAAAATAATATACTTCTGAGGACTCCAGTATCCAAATTCATCAAACACACTGCTATGCTCAAATCTAAATTGTACCTCCCGAACAAGCCGAAGGACATGTACTCCTTTAACACAATCAACACTCAAATAAGTAACCCTACCTTAACACAACCAATCAATTTCATACTTCGTGTGCACTACACTCTTCAAAATAACAACTTACTCATTCCATAATTTTCATACTTTACTCGAGTCATCCCCGATCTCAACCTCTGCAAGTCATAACTAATCAACAAGTATGCCTCAGACCAAAACCAATACCACACCTAATCGTGCAATCAAATCGTAGATAACAGACTTTCCCACTTGGCCCAAGGCCATATAATAAAACATCAGATATCTCACCATACCCAGTTAATATCTAAATTGACCATGCTAAGAAATAAAAGGCCAACTCAGGTTTAGTCCCCCAATAATTGCCACACATGACCGATACACCCGGTACACAATTATAGTATCACCCTTCGGCATAGATACATGAACAGGTGAACTAAGGACTCACATGACATATCCAGAAATGAACAAAATATGATGAAACCAGGGTCAAATAATATAGATGCCTCCCTGTGACACACTGAGACAATACCTGTGATCACTGTATTTGAAGCAACAACATCTGGCCTGACAGGAAAAGCGTAGAATCGGCCCTGACTGCCACCTGATCGGCCTCCTCCTCTTGGGTGACCCCTATCTGTCTGAGCTCCACCCTGAGCTGGTGGAACGGGTGGTGGAGCAACTGGTACAAAAGTAGTAGCTTGACTCTTCTGCTGAACTGTACCTTGCGTACTGCGGGGACAATATTTCCTCACATGGCCCAGCTCCCCACACTCATAGCACTCCATCTCAAAGAATGGTGGTGAGTCTTGAGGCGGACCTCGGGAACCAGAATAATTACCAGAAGGACCTGGTACATATAATGCTTGAACTGATGGTGTACGAAGCGTACTCGGGGCTGGAAGTGCACTGCGAGATGACTGACTCTGAGGAGAACTGTATGAACCATGGTTAGATGATGCACCACTGTGAACTAAATGACTCGTTTGAGCGTGTCTGTAAGAACGACCCCTACCGCGGTAAAAATGACACCCTGAAGGAACACCGCTGTAATCACTTGGACCACGAGGCCTCTTAGCCTCTCTCTCTCTCTCTCTCCAAGTTCCTGGCTACGAACCATCTTTATCTACCGAGCAATGTCCACAACCTAATCAAAAGTAGCACCAGATACTCTTTCCCTAGTCATAAGTAACTACAGCTGATATGTGAGGCCATCAATGAACCTCCTAATACTTTCCCTATTAGTGGAAACCAACCAGACTGTGTGACGAGCCAACTCAAAAAATCTCATCTCGTACTGTCTCACGGACATATCACCTTGGCGAAGCTGCTCAAACTGTCTGTGCAGCTCCTCTATGCGGGACTGAGGCACGAAATTCTCCAAAAAGACCACGGATAACTGCTGCCAAGTAAGGGGTGTTGCGCAAATAGGCCTACGTCTCTCGTAATTCTCCCACCATCTGAGTGCAGTCCTAGAAAACTGAAAAGTAGTGAATGAGATCCCACTGGTCTCCAGAATACCTGCTGTCTAAAGCATCCGTTGACACTTATCCAGAAAATCCTGAGCATCTTCTGACTCAGTACTGCTAAATGGTAGAGGTAGAAGCCTTTCAAATCTCTCAAGTTTCCTCTGCTCATCATCTGTCATAACAGGAACTACCGGGGCCTGAACAACTACAGTCGGCTAGGCTGGTAGTGCCCCCGGTATCTGGAGTCCCTGTACTACCTAGTCTGGAGTACGGGCAACAGGGGTATGAGTACCTCCCCCGGCCTGAGAAGCAGCAGGTGCGGCCTGAGCCGAAACCACCTGAGCAAGACCAGTATAAGCTGCCAATATCTGGGCCAAAGTCTCCTGAAGGCCTGGAATCTCAATAGGTACAACTAGTGCATGAGCTGATCCTGTCGGCTTAGCTATATTCAGAATCTGCTCCTGATCCGGAGCAACTGGTGGTACTACAAGTGTTGATCCAACTGTGGTACGAGCTACACCTCAACCTCTACCTCGGCCCCGGCCTCTCGCGGCCCTAATTAGTGGCACTGGTGGCTGACCGTCTGATCCGGTAGTACGTGTCCTCACCATCTGTGAGAGAATAGAATAGCAAAAAATTAGTTTCCAGAATCAACAAATTCGCACGATAGAATAGAAGAAAGTAAAATTTTCCTAAGGGTTCGGCAGCCTCTCGAAGATAAGTACAGATATCTCCGTACCGATCCGCAAGACTCTACTAAACTTGCTCATGACTCGTGAGACCTATGTCACCTAAAGCTCTGATGCCAACATGTCACGACCCAAAATCTCACCCGTCGTGATGGCGCCTATCTCAATACTAGGCAAGCCGAAAATCTCAATAAAACACTATATCTTTTAATTTGAAAACAAAATAATTAAATTCAGCGGAAGAAATCTCACAATTTCAAATAAAACACTCCCAAAACCCGGTGTCACTGAGTACATGAGCATCTAAATGAATACAAAGTCTGACTGATAAACATCATTGTCTGAAGTATAGAACATTACAATAACTAAACAGGAAGGAAATCAAGTCTGCGATCGTCAAGTAGCTACCTTGATACTCTCAAACAGAAATAACTCTGAATTCTAGCAGTCATCGTACCCGAGAGCACCTGGATCTGCACACGAGGTGCAGAGTGTAGTATGAGTACATCTAACTCAATAAGTAACAAGTCTAACCTCTGGGCTGAAAAAAATGATGAGATCCGCAGGTACAGTCCAGTAAAAATAATGGTACAGAAATGTAGGCATACTTTCAAGTTCAACAGTTTAACTCAGTACAAGTGAAATAGATCAATACTGCATGATATGAGGCATATGACATCTCAGTAGAAAGACCTCATGTAAATACTGGTCAAAAATTATTCGGTCACTTGGTACTGTTTATGGCCAATCCAACCCAGGGGTGTGTGTGTGTGTATATATATATATATATATATATATATATATATATATATATATATATATATATATATATATATATATATATATATGCACATCGACTGACGGTCAGTCACTCAGTACCGTATAAGGCCAACCCAGCCTTGGGATAATTTATCCCCAAATATAAATGATACGAAGAAGATCCATGTCCAAATAAAACTCATTATAATACAAATAAGTAAGGCAAGTCCATACCCTGGGAAAAATCCATCCCAAATATATGTATATAAGCAGTAAGTAAGGCAATGGGAAAATCCATCCTAAATATATATATAAGCAGTAAGTAAGGCAAGTTCATGCCCTCGGAAGTCCATCCTGAATATCGATGATCATCTATGCTCACTGGGGGTGTGTACAGACTCTGTAGGGGCTCCTTCAGCCCAAGTGTAATACAAAACCAATATGGCCTACTGCAGGCGGGCAGTCCCGATCCGTATAGTAACAAAACCTATAAGGCCTGCTGCAGGCGGGCAGCCCCGATCCATAAAATAGTAAAGCCAATAAGGCCTGCTGCAGGCGGGCAGCCCCGATCTAGAACAATAATAATGTATAAAGCCATTCTGGCCTGCTACAAACGGGCAACCCCGATTCATTTAATAATAACATATATAAAGCCAAATGGCCTGCTGTGTTGCGCAACTCAATCCCATAAATATCCTCACAATGGACAATTATTACTGAGTGTGAGATGTATATTTTAGAACAGTTAATTCAACAGCATCATGACCCCATGGGTCCTAAAATATCGACACATAGCCTAAACATGATTTTTATTACTAGCCTCAGCTAAATTCCTCTAACACGTGCCACATGTTCAAATAATCATATTATTCTTTAATTTTACTACTTCACAGGATTTATTCAAGAAACACTTTCTATGGTGCTCGTCTACATGTTCGTCACCTATCGTGTGTGTCACCTCCAAACAATTCATATCATACCAAATTCAGGGATTCATACCCTCAGAACCAAGTTTAGAAGTGTTACTTACCTCAAACCGTGAAATTCTTTACTCCGCTATGCCTTTGCCTCGTGAATTGGCCTCCAAATGCCTCGAATCTAGCCACAAATAATTCGTTTCAGTCAATAAAAATGATAGAAATTAATTCCATAAGAAAATACAAATTTCCCATCAAAATCCGAAATTTTATCCGAATATTGGGGCCCACGTCTCGGAACCCGACAAAAGTTATAAAATCTGGAAGCCCATTCAACCACGAGTCTAAACATACTAAGTTTACCAAAATCCGACCCCAACTCGACCCTCAAATGTTCAATTTAAACCAAGAGGGTTTTCAAACTTTCCCAACTCAATTCAACAATTAAATGATAAAAACAACCATGGATTCGGGTAATCTAACCAATATTGAGTTAAGAACACTTACCCCCGTTGTTTTCCTTGAGAAACTCCCGAAATCGCCTCCTCCCGAGCTCCAATCCGCCAAAAACTGTCCCATTTTCAGAACTTAAGCTCACTGCCCAGGCTTTTCTTCTTCGCGAATGTGGTCAGTGCCTCGCGTTCGCGAAGCACAAAATAGTTCCCGTCCAAATTCCTCCTTCGCGAACGCGACATCACCCTCGCGTTCGCGAAGCACAAAATGCCTCTGCCTTAATGCCTTCTACGCAAATGCGTTCAACCCATCGCGAACGCGATGCTTCGTTTCCCCTCACTACGCGAATGCGACACCCCCTACTCGAACGTGTAGACCAATTGCCTGGGGTCCTCAGCTGCTTCCTCTCTTCTTCGCGAACGCGTAACACCTCTCGTGTTCGTGATGTACACCCAGTCCACCCTTCGCGAACATGTTCTTCTCTTCGCGAATGCGAAGAGAAAATATTGCCAGCCTCTCAGTTCCTCTTCGCGAATGCGAGGCTCCACTCACGAACTTGATGAAGGAAACCAGATGGTGCATCAGAAAAATTCCAGCAGAGTTCCAAGTCCATAACCCAACCCGTTAACCATCCGAAACTCACCCGAGCCCCTCGGGACCTCAACCAATTATACCAACAAGTCCTAAAATATCGTACGAACTTAGTCGAACCCTTAAATCACCTAAAACAACGCTAAAACCATGAATTACACCCCAATTCAAGCCTAATGAACTTTGAAATTTCTAATTTCTACAAACGACTCCGGAACCTATCAAATCACGTCCGATTGACCTCAAATTTTGCACACAAGTCATAAATGACATAACAGAGGTATTCAAAATTTCAGAATCGGATTCCGACCTCGATATCAAAAAGTCAACCCCCCGGTCAAACTTCCCAAAATTCAACTTTCGGCATTTCGAGCCTAATTCCGCTACGGATCTCCAAATAATTTTTCGGGCACGCTCCTAAGTCCAAAATCACCATTCGGAGCTATTGGAATCATAAAAATTCAAATTCGAGGTCGTATAAACATAAGTCAATATCCGGTCAATTATTTCAACTTAAGCTTCCAACATGAAAGTTCATTCTTCCAAGCTAACTCCGAAATACCTTAAAACCAAAATCGATAATTTACACAAGTCATAATACCTCGTAGGAAGTTATTCAATACTTCAAATAGTTGAAAGGAGCGTAAATGCTCAAAATGATCGGTCTGGTCATTACATTTATGATTGAAATTCATATATGGTTTGTGTCCGGGAGATTCCGGGTCTGGGAGGTTCCGGATGAGTTTCGGGGTGAGTTTAGAGCGAGTCCGGGCATTTTGACACTCTAATATTGTTCTGGCACTTTTGGGGGTGCGGACCGCAGCATAATTTCGCAGCCGCGCTTGGAATTTCGCGGACCGCACAATTCTGTCCGCGGCCGCGCTCTAGGGTGTTCTGCAGATTCACTAGTCCGATTTCGGAAGCCTATATATTTTGATCTACAAGGAATTTTGAGATGATTCAAAAACGAAAGTTGTATCCCTTCTTGTCTAGTTTCCAGAAAGGTAAAGAAGTCATCATTTGGACATTTGTAGGGAAAGTTATGGCCAAAATACTAAAGCCTGGCAGTGCAACCACCAAGAATTTCGTGGACCGCAGCAGAATTTCGCGGCCGCGCTCGGAATTTCGCGAATCGCGAAGTGGGAGTTCAGAGGGTGCACTATATAAACGAGGTTTAGAGTATTATTTGACATTTTGGACCTAGGGAGCTCGGTTTGTGGCGATTATTCGTGGGTTTTTCAAAAAATTCATCGGGGTAAGCGATTCTAACTCAGATTTGGTTAATATACATGAATATATCATTATTTTCATCATGTAATTAGTATTTTGAGATGGAAATTTAGGGAAAATTGTAGAAATTTTATAAAATGAATTTTTGGGATTTGAACACCGATTTAGAGTCGGATTTGAGTGAAAATAGTATGGTTGAACTCGTAATCGAATGAGTTGCCGAATTTTGTGAGTTTCGTCGGATTTCGAGTCGCGGGCCCCACGGGTGATTTTTGAGCTAAATTTCGGACTTTTATTTTAAATTAGTATTTTCTTATGGAATTAATTCCAATGAATTTTATTGACTGAAATGAGTTAAATGTGACTAGATTCGAGGCGTTTGGAGGCCAATTCACGAGGCAAAGGCTTAGAGGAATAAGAATTTCACGGTTTGAGATAAGTAATAGTTTTAAATCTGGTCCTGATGGTATGAAGCCTCCGAATTTGGTATCATAGGGTTACTTTGGAGGTGACGCACAAGCTAGATGATGGGCATATGGGCATGCACCGAAGGGATTGTGACTTGGTCCGACTCGTGAAAACTGTAAAACTGAATAACTAGTTGATAGTTATGTGTATGTGTTATGGAAACTTGATTATAAGTCTTGCTAGAAACTATGTTTAGGCTATATGTTGGTATTGTTGGGACTCACATAGGTCGTCTACATGTTGAATTATCTGTTTAAATTGTTGTTTTGTACTCAGTCACCACTTACTTGATCATTTTATCTAAGTCTATTATTCATTATTGATATATCATATCATTGTTGTTTGAGCTGATTTATATGATTTTTGAGAGCCCGAGAGATTGGAGAGCTTTATGACTAAGTGAGGTTGAGGGCCTGATTGTGAGATATTATACTATTGCACGTGAGTTGGCCGTGCAACACGTGAGTTGGACGTGCAGATCATTATATTATACTATAGCACGTGAGTTGGCCGTGCGGATCCAGATATTTATGTTATGGCACGTGAGTTGTCCGTGCAGATTATAGCGCTTGGGCTGTAGGAGCCCCTCCGGAGTTTGTACACCTCCAGTAAGCGCGGGTACCCATTGAGTGTGAGTGTTGGGGGCTGAGAGCCGAGTTGATGAGTTTTTATGGCGAGTGGTGTGATTGTTGGCCTGAGAGGTTGTACTTGCTTTTCATTTGTTGTTGTACTTAGTTGCTATTTGTCATTGTTGTGAAATTCTCTGAAAGATTTCATATCTGGATTACATGAACTTGAACAGTATAAAATTGATTTGACTTAAACTGTCGGATTTGAAAGCATGTCTATTCTTTGCTGGAATTACTAGAAACGAACTGTAACTGTGTAGCTCGTCATTATCTTCAGTTCCTTATTTATTATTGTTACTTGCTGAGTTGGTTGTACTTATACTACACCCTGCACTTCGTGTGCAAATCTAGGTATTCACAGTTATAGCGGGTGTTGATTCTTTCGCACAATTAATTTTTCGGAGATTCAGAGGTAGTTGTTGTGTTTCGCAGACCTTGCCTCTCCTTCCCTATCTCCTTATTTACAGTATTTGGTCTCAGACTGTTTTGGACCATATTTTTCATACTTGTATTCATATTAGATGCTCATGTACTCAGCGACACCGGGTTTTGGGAGTGATATATTTGAAAATTTGAGATTTATTCCGTTGAATATAATTATTTTATTTTTTAAATTTAAAAGAAATAGTGGTTTATTGTGATTTTTGGCTTGCCTAGTATTGAGATAGGCGCCATCACGACAGATGAGATTTTGGGTCGTGACAAAGGTCGAGGCACTATTTGCAGGCCAGTTTGATTTATTTTATTGTCCAATTTATTTATTTAATTCTTTGTTTATCAATTGGTATTGGGTTAAGTCACATATCTTTAAAACCACTATATAAGTTCAATTGTTACTCAATTTTTAGGGTAAACAAAATCTTTCCCACGAAATTTGTCATTAATTATCTACGGAATTTCTTATGGACCCTAAAAATGAAAACTCACAAGATCTTTTAAATCACTAGTGACGCAATCTGGATAAATTACTAATAATTATTTGATATTCATATATCATTGTTATTACTACTAATTTCAATTATATCTAACAGTTCGCGGCCTGCTATACAGCCAACACAGATCTCTATACATTTGCTTTTCCAATTATACCTTATCCTAAGCGAATGTGAATTATCATAATATTATGTCTGGTATAGTCTTTTTTTTTTCCAGAATATTATTTAACAAGATATTTTCCAATATTTAGTCGGTGAAAAATATTATTAAAGAAATATATTAAAAATATTAGTTAATTGAATAGCTTTTTGATGAAATTTCCTATAGTAAGGATTGATAATATTATCTAACTGTTAATTGAGCAAAATAATATGAAACCAAAAGTTAAAGTAGTTGCACGAAAATGACTTCCATTCATATGTAAGGGAAATAGATTAAAAATAACTTTCTCACTTTAAATATTTTCATGAAAAATGATATTAGTCGTACCTAACAAGGAGCATTTTCATATATATATATATATATATATATATATATATATATATATATATATGCACTAGATTTTAAACTTATTTACCCAGTTTATCTAAGTTTTCTATTTACATAAAGTATTTAAATTTTTGTTTTACAAAATATATATAAATCCGATCAAAATTCACAATGTTTTACAACTTAAACACAAAATTTTGTTACAGAATCCGGTCAAAAACTATATTTTACATACAATTTGTATATAATTATGTTAGTTGTATATATAGTTTGTATGACATTTCTACACCCGGCATACAAAATATATAAAATGTGTTTATGTCCTCTTCTTCAAATTTCAATCTGAAATTCCAACCAAAACTACCTCAGAATCTTCACCAAAGTTTCTCAAAATTGAGATATAAACTCCAAATGATATTCCAATCATTTACAACAACACCCAATCTAAACAAATAATAATTTCACAAAATTCGATTTTCGAATTCAAAGCTTCTACGCGTTCTAATGTATATCCATGGAGTTTAAGCTCATATATACGCGGCCTAATTCAATTTAATTTCAATTATACCGTCAATTAATTTCAGTTTAAAGCGCCACTCCTGCGAACAATATCTTGTTTATTCATAAAAAAAAACTTTTGATAACCCATTTTGGTGCTTCATGTATGTATTCTATGGCTTTGAACCAGCTGAATCATTATTCTTCATCATTCTCCAAAGCTCCAAGCATGTTCATCTGCAAAAGTTGAACCGAAGAGGCAATGAGAGAGAAATATCTACACAAAGAAGAATGAAGCCTAAAATGGGTAAGGTTGGAGTCTAATATATATTTTTGTGTATAAATGATAAACTATATATCTAATGTAATTAAGTAATAATCTCTCTATATAAGGGTGTATCTAGGTTAAGGATATGAGTTCACGTGAACCCATACTCCTCTCTCTAAATCATGTATAACAATATTATATATTTTTTTAAAATTACTTAAATATATGTGTGAGCATCCATGTTCAAAGAGTCATATGGTGCAATAATTATTGAGTGCATCTCTACAAGTAAAATTTATGGTTCAAATCCAACTTCAGACGGTCTTGATAGTGTGTGTGTGTATATATATATATATATATATATATATATATATATATATATATATATATATATATATATATATATATATGTGTGTGTGTGTGTGTGTGTGTGTGTAATTTTAAAAAGACAATAATTTTGAACCTATAATTTTAAAGGTGTAACAAATTCATGGTTAGAGACTAAAGTTAAACCATCAAACATAAAATTCTAGATTCACCTCTTCATAATAGTGCACCCATCATTGACGAGTGTCTAGCATATATAAAATTTTAACTTGTACTCTGTCAAATAAAAGTATAGAAAGACGTCGAATCCACAAAGATTGGTTTATCTATTCTACAGACGTTTCTTATTTCAATTACTATTTGAGAAAATCAGAAAGATTTGAGTTGTGAATTAACTAACTAAAAATGCATGAATAGAGCAATAGAAAATGTTTTGTTTTTCACAAATATAACAAAAAGGTGTTGGGATCTTGACTTCATTTAATATTTCTATTATATAGTAGAATTATTATTCTTCAATTTCTATTTCTCAAAAATGTATAAATGCCTCTCACGATTACAAATATATATTATTACTCAAATTGAATAATTAATTGCGCTCCTCTCGGTTATACAAATTAACCTTCAAAATAGTAATACTAAAGAACCATAAATATATGATTGATCTAAAATATGCTCTTGTTAGTAAGTCTCTTTCGGTTACCCTACTTGTTATAACTTATTATTACACTATTCGCCTCTCTCGATTACAAATAAGTGTAAAATTAATTATAACATAGAAGAGATCGATGCTACTGAATAAATATTAACATCTATCAATACTACAATTAACTATATTATTTTTTTTGCCTCTCTCGATTATAGAATTAATAAATAATTAATATGTAGTACAAGATAGATAGATATTAATAAATTAAATAACATCTAACTGTAAACTATATTTACATGTGAATTTGCTCAAGCATGTGAATTTGAGGAATAATATCTACTATTATATAGAAATATTAAGATCTGTCTTTCTCCCAACACAAGAAAAATTACTCCATATTGGAATTAGTACTAACAATAGAAATATTCTTGTCCATTAAATAAGAAAATAGAAAGAAATATTCAAGAAGAATAATTCCTCTTATTTAATTAAAAATAGGAACTAGAGTAATTTTCTACACTGAAATTTATTTAAAAACAACAACTAAACCTCTATTATGATTCTAGAAGAGATAACTCGATACTAGTGAAAGAAATAAAATAGAGAGGCTTATTAATGTAACACCCGACCGATCGCTTTGAGTTTTAGCGCATCGTTCGGCGGTTTGAGGCCTTGGGTTATTTCACTTCATGTATTATGATTTGTACGTGTGGTCGGAATTTAATTTCGGGAAATTCGGAGTTGATTTGGAAAGAAAATTCTAAATTCGGAAGTTTTAAGTTGGAAGAGTTGACCGGTGTTTGACTTTTGAGTAAACGACCTCGAAATCGGGATTTGAAGGTTCCAATAGGTTCGTATGATGATTTTGTACTTGGGCGTATGTTCGGGTTGAGTATCGGGTGATCCGGGGGTATTTCAGCGCTTAATATGGAAACTTGACATTTTGAAGGTTTTAGAATTTCTTAAGTTTGATTTGAAGTAAACTTTGGTATTATCGATGTTCGTTTGAGGTTCCGAGCCTTGTAATAGGTTTGTATCATGATCTGTGGCTTGTGCGTAAAGTTTGGCGTCAAATATTTAAGTATGAATCAAACGCGTTCGTCGAAGTTTGAATACTTGGATTCTCCAGAAGGATCACAGTTCGCGGTACTCCATTCACCCAGGTGCCACGAAGATGTATCAGGACCTAAGGCAGCATTATTGGTGGAGGAGAATGAAGAAGGACATAGTGGAGTATGTAGCTCGGTGCCTAAATTGTCAGCAGGTGAAGTATGAGCATTAGCGGCCAGGTGGACTACTTCAGAAGCTAGAGATTCAGGAGTGGGAATGGGAGCGGATCACTGGGGATTTCGTTGTTGGGCTCCCACGGACTCAAAGGAAGTTTGATGCAGTTTGGGTGATTGTGGATAGATTGACCAAGTCAGCTCATTTCATTCATGTGGTTACTACTTATTCTTCAGAACAACTGGCTTAGGCTTACATTCGCGAGATTGTCAGGCTTTATGGACTGCCGGTATCGATCATCTTTGACCAGGGCACGCAGTTTACATCGCGGTTTTGGAGAGCCGTACAACATGAGTTGGGTACTCGGGTGGAGTTGAGTACAACATTTCACCCTCAAACGGAAGGACAAATCGAGTGCACTATTAAGATATTTGAGGATATGCTTTGTGCGTGTGTGATGGATTTTTGGGATTCTTTGGATCAGTTCTTTCCACTTCCAGAGTTTGCCTACAACAACAGTTATCAGTCGAACATTCAGATGGCCTCGTATGAGGCTTTGTGTGGTAGGCAGTGCCGGTCCTCGGTGGGTTAGTTTGAGCCGGGTGAGGCTAGACTATTGGGTACAAACTTGGTTCAGAATACTTTGGAAAAGGTTAAATTGATTCAGTATTGACTTTGTACAGCCCAGTCCAGATAAAAAAGTTATGCAGATCAGAAGGTTCACGATGCTGCATTCATGGTTGGGGAGCAGACCTTGCTCCGGGTTTTGCCCATGAATGGCTTTATGAGGTTCGGGATGAAGGAAAAGCTGAGCCTTAGGTATATCAGACCTTTTGAGATTCTTGAGAGGGTTGGAGAGGTGACTTACAGACTTGCACTACCACCTAGTCTCTCTGTAGTTCATCCAGTATTCCATGTTTCCATGCTCCAGAAGTATCACGGTGATCCGTCTCATGTGTTAGACTTCAGCTCAGTCTAGTTGGACAAGGATCTATCTTATGTTGAGGAGCCGGTGGCCATTTTGGACAGGCAAGTTCGAAAGTTGAGGTCAAAGAAAATCGCTTCAATGAAGGTTCAGTGGAGGGGTCATCCAGTCGAGGAGGCGACTTGGGAGACCAAGCATGATATGCACAGCCGTTATCCTCATCTTTTTACCACTTCAGGTATGTCTCTATACTCGTTCAAGGACGGATGTTTGTTTTAAGAGGGGGATGATGTAGCGACCCAGCCGGTCGTTTTGAGAGTATTAGCCCTGATCCCCTATTTATTTCTCCCTCTATCTCATTTTATGGCTACTTGACTTGCCGGGGTGCTCGGTGTCGGGTTCGGGAGAATTTCAGAGTAGAAATGGGACACATGGTCCCTAAATTAGAAGTTTAAGTCGTAGGACTCGACCGTAGTTTGATTTGTATGAAGACGACTCTGGAATGGAGTTTTGACGGTTTCAATAGCTCCGTATGGTGATTTTGGTCTTAGGAGTGTGTCCGAATGTTGATTTGGAGGTATGTAGGTCACTTCAGCGTTAATTGGCGAAAGCTGGATGATTTTTGAAAAGTTTGACCGGGAGTGGACTTTTTGATATCGGGCTCAAATTCCGATTCCTGAAGTTGGAGTAGGTCCATAATGTCAGTTGTGACTTGTGTGCAAAATTTGATGTCAATCAAAAATGGGAATTCGACTTCTCGATTTAGTGCTATATTTCCATGACTAATCTAGATTTTGAATTTGCAAAGATGAGAATTCTGTCATTCTAAATTTCGATTTCGTCGATTTCATCATGGCAAATCGAGACTTAGTGCACTCATAGTAGTAATAAATCATATCTCGATCTTACACTTCTTCGTTGTATTTTTTTTGAATATTTATTTTTCTTTTTTCATGTTGCGCATAACAATTCTTCAATAATTATTCCTGCAAAATAAAGTTAAGAATACGGAGGAAACATGATAATTTATATGTTTTTATGAGAGAAATTATGTGATTAATATCTGGTAAAATGCACTTATCAATCATCTTAAAATTCTAAATCCGCTTCTGTCTCTATGAGAGGTAAATAAATTTATAGTATAGGGGTGTGTTTGGTATTAAGAAAAATGAGTGGTTTTATCACTTATTTTCATGGAAAATGAGTGGCCTTATCACTTATCTTCCCTTGTTTGGTTGGAGAGTATAAAATATTTTTAGGAAAATAATTTTTTATGCTACTCTCCTCAACCCACCTTCCCCAAAATACTCATGTTTCCTGTACCCTACCCCCTCCCCCCTATTTTTTTCAAAAATTTAATTATTCTTTTCAAAATTCACACAAAACCAAAGGAACTAATGTGTTAATTTATTTTTTCACACACGAACAACGTTGAAATTTGAGCTCGATAACTAAAAAGAAAATATTTTTTTGTTGTTGAAAAAGAAAGTATCTTTTCTACAACATGAAAAGAAATTACTCATCATGTTGAATGAAAAAAATAATTTTTGTACATCATGAAAAGAAAATACTCAGTTTGATGAAATGAAAGAAAATACCTTTCTACATCATGAAAAGAAAGTATACGTTTTGTTGAAATGAAAGACAATACTTTTTCTACATCATGAAAAGAAAATACTCAGTTTGATGAAATGTAAGAAAATACTTTTTCTACATCATGAAAAGAAAGTATTTGTTTTGTTAAAATGAAAGAAAATACTTTTTCTACATCATGAAAAGAAAATACTCAGTTTGATGAAATGAAAAAAAATATTTTTTTACATGAGAAAAAGGAAATACTTAGTTTGTTGAAAGTAAAGAAAATATTTTTTCTATATTATGAAAAGAAAGTACTCGTTTTGTTGAAATGAAAGAAAATATTTTTTCTACACCAAGAAAAGAAAATACTTAGTTTGTTGAAATGAAAGAAAAGAATTTTTCTACATCATGAAAAGAAAATACTCATTTTGTTGAAATGAAAAAAAATAATTTTTCGACATCACGAAAAAATATACTCATTTTGTTGAAATGAAAGAAAATATTTTTTCTATATCATGAAAATAATATACTCATTTTGTTAAAGTAAAAAAAGTATTTTATTTACAAATAAAAAGAAATTACTTTTAATAATATTTCGATTTAGGGGTGGATGGTGAGTGACGTTGGGGTGAGTTGGGTATGGTGGGGGAAGGGGTTAGGGTGGTTAGGGGTGGTTTGGGGGTGGGATGGATGGGATGGGTGGGGAGGGGATGGGATGGCCGGCACCAACGGCCACATCCAGACCAACAAGTTCTTCGTCAAGCCAAAGACGAACAAAGTCCTCGTAGACGGCGGTAAAGGTTTTGAGTCCGGCCAAGGAACTGCTGGAGTGACGAGGAAAGCGAACAAGGACATTCTCGAACACGACCGGAAACGGCAGATTCAGCTCAAACTTCTAGTCCTTGAGGATAAGCTTACCGATCAGGGATACACCGATGCTGAGATTGCGGAAAAGCTCGATGAAGCTCGACGTAATCTGGAGGCAACATCTGAAGATTCTGGTGGATCCACTGCTATTGGCTATGAAAGGTAACTTATTTTTTGATTTATAGTTATGCTTTTTGCATAATATACGCATTGGATCAATTATTGTTGAAGAATTAGTTACAGATTTATAGTTTTGACTGAGTTGATGTTGTTACTAGTCGTTTCTTAGAGAACTTTCCATGCATTATCTTTGGAACTAGCAGAATTGTTGGGAAATGGAAATATGAGATATTTTATTGTTCTTTCCATTAGAAGTGAAAGAAACGAAAGAAATTGGAAAGGGGAAAGAAGTGTGGTTATTACAACTTTGTAATGCTTCTTTCTGAGTTCATATTGTTGTTTATTTTTAAAATGACGATGGTGGTGTCCAGGTCATCTTATGTGCACCTTGACTATTCCACCAGGTACTTGCTACCTCAACCCACCAACAGTTAGGCATATGGGAAAAAATCACCTAGGATTTTTCGACTCCTGAGATTTGAACTAACCTCATGGTTTTACTCCCACCTCATCGACCAATGGGCCTACCTTGGGGTGTTGAGTTTACATTGTTTTGTTTTGTTTTTGACCTTTAAGAATACGTTATGGAATATGGTACAATTTTGAGAAGTTAATGATCTATATGAATTAGTAGACTTTTTAAGGAGATAAAAATTGAAAATGATTTTTGTTTTCCTTTTGTCTGTATGAGAGGTCTAGATGAGGAGGTTTTAGATACATATTATCATGATTAGGTTGTGGTTTGATTCTTGCGTCCTTTGACATTCTCATTTCTTGAGCAGCTTCAAAAATCTTAAAGTAAATTTAGCTTGAGGTTCATTGGTGAATTTGTTTTGTGGTTCTACACTTCTATCTTTCTGGTTGAAAAGGTAGAAAAGGGAAATCATGTATAAGTTGTTCTGATGGGCAGTTTTATCACAACTATAGTTACTACAGTTTTTAACTTGTATGACTGTTGTCAGTCCGATTGTTATAACCTGGTCAGCAATTTGCAGTTTCAGCAGTTCAGAAGTTAAAGAATTGGTTTTGTGGGATATAACTCTTATTTAGCCGAAACCCTTTAGTGATGTGTTTATGTCATAATGTCTTAACCAATATTTTTTGACCTCCAAAAATTGATAGGTAATTTGGCTTGTTAGATAGAACAAAGCAAGGTTTTTGAGCTTACAAAGCAGGTTTCAGTATCCCAAAAGCTACTGGGATTTGGGCTATTAGAGGTCCAAGTTTTGTTGACTTCTCCTTTCCTGCTTTCGTATAAATGTTTAGCTAACGGGCCAATATATAGTTTGCAAGATTCTTTTTCAAATAAATAAATAATACACACACACACACACAGCATGGCTGATATGCAATAGCTAGTTTGTTCATTTTCAGGGTTTCGGAAACACAGACACACCAGATTGCTGCTTTGAAGGAAAGGCAGATGGAAACCTTAAAAGCTGCTCTCAAGATAGGGGCTGAACACGAGACCCAGAAGAAGCGGCATGAGGCTTTAGATTTAGATTCTGAAGAGAATGAAGATGGTGATAATAATGAGCTTGTTGATAGGAAGTGGCAGGGGAAGGACTTGAGAAAAGAGAAGACGAGGGTAAGCGTCATAAGAAAACAGAGAAGAAGAAAAAACGTGCGGATTCTTCTGACACTGACAGCGGTGACAGCCATGCCAAAAAGCCTAAGAAGAAGAACCCCATGAAAAAGCCCACTATTCTAGTTCTGATTCTGATACTGCTGTTGATAATAAGTCAAAAAAGTTGTCTGCCAGGGAAAAAAAGGGTAGAAGGCGGCATCACAGTGATTCACTCTCTGATTCTTCCTCAGATACTGATTCTTATCCAGAGTCTGATCAGGAGAAGAAACATGCAAAATCCCGTAGGAGACATTCTGAGGGTGAGTATAATGATGGCCGTGATGCAAAAGCCAGTAAGTTTCAACAAGGTAGAAGACACGATTCTGATGAGGATGACTACAAAAATGATCGTGATGTCGATAACAAGATGATTCAGAAAGAGAGAAGGCAGGTTACTGAGAGTAAGTATGATGATGGTCGTGATGCTAAAAACAAGAAGTCACAAAGAGGTAGAAGACAAGATTCTGATGATGACGATGATGGTAGTGATCGTGATGTAAAAAGAAAGAAGATTCAGGAAGGGAGGAGACATGTTACTGCAGGTGAGTATGATGGTGGTCATGATTCTACAAACAAGAAGTCTCAAAGAGGTAGAAGATACGATTCTGGTGATGATGATAGTAATGATCGTGATGTAAAAAGCAAGAAGATTCAGGAAGGAAGAGACATGTTACTGAGGGTGAGCATGATGATGGTCGTGATGCTAAAAACAAGAAGTCTCAAAGAGGTAGAAGACATGATTCTGATGATGATGATGATAGTAATGATCATGATGTAAAAAGCAAGAAGATTCAGAAAGGGAGAAGGTACGAGTCTGATGACAGCGAGTATGATGAAGGCTATGTTGCAAAGAAAAATAAGACTCAAAAAAGTAAACGATGCAATTCTGACAAGGACGAAGGTGAAATCAGCAGTAGTGACTATTCTCGCAGCACCAGTGGTTCAGATAGCGAGAGGAGTTATCGTGGACATAAGAGTGTAGATAGGACCAAGTCTGAGAAGTTCAATAGAAGTGGTCGTGGAGATGATTCTGGTGGTAGGTGGGAGAGTTCGGTTATGAAAGATAGGGAATTTCAGGAGGATGATTTGAAAAAGAGGGAAGGTGCACAAGCTTCTGAAAAAGGATTGGACACGTTCAAGAAATTGGAGAAGTTATATCAATCGAGGGAAGATGTGATTGCTGGATCAAGTGCTAGTCAAGAGTTGAGGGGTAAGAGAAAACTAGATAACGAAAACTTGGATGAACCCGACGGGAAGTCAAGGAAGATAGATTCTAGAAAAGACGAAGAGCATGGAAGGCCTAATAGTGAAACTGAGAATCAAAGTAGGTCATACAGGAGTATTAAGGGCAGAAGTAAAGATCAACAAGCAAGAACTGGGGGAGAATATGAAGGTGATGGTGGAGAACGTGACACTAAAATTCAGAGTCGGAACGAACTGCACCGTGAAAGTCTACGCGAGAATCGAGATTATGAAGTGCCTGGACGGGAGAGAAGAGAAAGTAGGGATGATGATCGCTGGGAAATGAAGCAAAGAAGAGATGAAGAGGAAGATCGGTACAGGAAGCATGAGAAAGAACGGGATTCTCAGCGTGGAAGGCATGAACAAGAAGAGGAGGAACATAGAAGCAGAACACGTGATAGTTATAGAGGTCATGATTCTCTCAAGAGGGCTAGACATGATGATTTACATTCTGGTGGAAAGAGAAGATATGCTGATGACAAGTATGCAGACAAGTGGACTAGGCGGTGAAAGCTGCTTTAGATTGTGTCATGCTAGGATATCAAGAGGTGGGTTCAAACTGAGATACACTTGCCTTTTTCTTTACTATTATATGCCAATCACAGGGAGATATCCCTTTTTAAAAATGAATTTAATAGAGAAACTGTTAGAGTATGGTTTCTTTTATGATTAAGGTACTGCTTAATTTCCTTTCAAGTCTTTCTATTGACAAATATATACCCCATTAAACTTTGTACTATTTGGATATGGATAATATAATGTTGGAAGTGAAGACACAAGTGTTGATAAAAAAGGTGGAGATGATAACAGTAGAACTTTACAGATTTAATTCCACAAACGGGTTCAGTATAATGGGATAAATCGCTTTCTGTTTACATCTGGGCTCTGGGTTTATTATATCTTATGGTTTACATCCCTCTTTGGTTTTTCCTCCAATAAATTTTAATTTAGGTGTACATGCTTTTCATGGAAAGTGGAGCTTTGACCGCACTAAGCTGCCATTGGCATTTGACTGTACAATTCTTCTGTTTCAAAATTACAATGTGAACCCAGGAAAGAAAGCTGCATAAAATGTGCATGATTGATTGAGAAGGAAGGTTCCTCTTAATTTGATGAGTGTTTTGCTGCTATTTAGTGGTGTTCCTTATCGAGAGTTAGCTCTCTATAGGGGAATTTAACTGCTGGTCAAGGGAAAATTCACAAGGCATTGCGATGTAGAGAACCTGGTTTTAAAGCTGGCATGTATACATAAGTTTGATCAATGGACTCCTTTGTTGTTATTTAACATAAAAAAGGGTAAAGAGGCTCTTGTTCTTTTGGGCCCAAATTCCCTACATTGACATAACAGTTGCTCGATGCCCCTCTCATACTGCTGTACACCGTTGGACTCCAATTCTCTTGTTTGACATAATACATATGGAAATTAAAAATTTGTCGTTACCGCTTTGAAACATGCTCTTTCCAAACGCTATGCTTCAGAGAAAAGTTGTAAAAGTGTGCCGTGGTGATACCCTTTAGAAGAATTACATAATGTGATTAGCTAACATTCTCACAATCTGTATTTTTGTCAGTTTTCTTTAGAAGAATTACATAATGTGATTAGCTAACATTCTCACAATCTGTATTTTTGTCAGTTTCAGCAGTCAGTGGAGGAAAGATTGCGGATGCCAAGCATAAAGAGGAAAAGCTTGGTTAGCTGTTTGGTATCAGAGCTTTCTGCTATATGTGGGGGGTTGGTCCTCGAAACACTTTTCAGTGTACCTAAACAGGATTGATGAATCGCTATCTTTATTATTGACCGTCAAAATTGGTGTGCAAGAGTTAGCTGTAATAAGTAATGATTCTTCTTCTGTTACCATTCTTTCAAATCTTTTGAGATTTCCTATTTGGGAGTGTGCTACAGTGGCTTACTTGTGAAGTAAGGTTCGTAGGCTCATGTATAATATGTTGCATCTTCTGGTGAATTTTGAACGTGCCTTCCCAAACATGTCGCTTCGAATGCCGTGTTGACACCTTAAAGCTCCGGCTTTTTCCGGGCTGAAAATAGCCAATATATTCTGCTAAAGACGTCGAGGTATGGAAGATGTGGATACAAGCAGGTTTAGCAGTAGCTCTTCCATTTTTCCCGACTGAGTAATAGGGACAGACGAGACGAAAACGGGATAAACAGGACGGGATAAACAGGACGAAATGGGCATCCCATCCCATCCCATGTACCGTTTAACATTGGTCCATCCCGTTTATATTTAAGTGGACCGGGACGGGATGACCCGTCCCGTTGGACAATCTTAGTCCAGCATAATATACTGGAAATTAGTGCACCTCTGTATGAACTTCCAGCATAATTGCTGGAATTCCAACACGCGGAAAGTTCCATCATAATATACTGGAGATTGGAGCACCTGTTTATGAACTTCCAGCATATTATGCTGGATCGGTATAGTATATTAGAACTCCAATATAATATGCTGGAGTTCCAGTATATTATGCTGGAATATTTTTCGTATTTTGAACAGTATTTTCGTTCAGATTTATCTTTACATGAAAAGTGACTAAATTTCGATTAATTTTGAAACTGTGTCTATTTTTCAATTACCACTTGTAACTTGTAAATCTTGATATTTTTGAATTTCTCCCGAAAAAAAGAGAGATATTTTGCATGACAGAAAAACTATATTGCCAACATAAAGTCAGCAGAAGCCTTTGAAAAACAGCCTTAGTTCGAGGACCTTTAGACTTTAGTACTCTAATCTACGCTGAATCAGCAACCTTAGTGTCGAACATGTGTTACCTTTGTTCCTTGATCCTAGGGGTGACAACTAATCCAAACTCATTTGATCCGTTTAACCCGTCTAAGTTTTAATGGTTTTGGGCTAGAATGCTTTTGAAATAGAATATTTTGGGCTAGCTCAAGTTAACCCATAAAAAAACATTTTTTTTGCATAATTACTAGTGAAATAAAAATATATTTCACAATCTACAACTATTAATCAAATAACATATTCTATAACATAACTATAGTAAATGTATAAAAGTTAACCCTCACGGTAGATTTCCTATTAATTAGGAAACTGATTCTAAAAGTATGAAATTAAAAAAAAAACCTAAAAATAAGGGAGTATCCTTATTTAGGGTGACATAAAGAAAATCAATATCAAACTCAATCAATTATTTCCAAAACAATCTCCTTCTCCTTTGGTGCCTTTTCAAGATAGTTCTACGTATCTGCATTTCAACTCCAATATCTCCTTCTCCTTAAAATGATAGGGTATATTTATATTATATACGTATATGTCATCAATATATGTTTTACATTTGAAGTAATATATCACATAATCTATTTATATACATGCAATATATATATATATATATATATATATATATATATATATATATATATATATATATATATATAAAATTTATATTAGCACCAATATATAACATTTATTCATTATATTTGTATACCAAATATATATAAGTTGATAGAAGTAATATCATTCAATGAAAGACAATTCAATATTCTAGAATAAAGGAGATGGAGAGTTGAAGAACAAATTTATATTCATTCTCCCACCAGTGAACTTAAACGAAGCCTAAGGAAGTTAAGTCCTAAATTTTTTTATTCCATGGCTGGGAAAGATCATGAAAATAGTTGAAATCATCACCATTTGAAGTAATTGAAAAATCAAATTTAAATCTACAAGTTTGGACTGGGGTTGATAGTGCTCACAAGAATAAAGCCCCCATCGGCAAGCTCTAAAAAAAACCATGAAATCCCAACTGAAGGGATTGTTGGCAGCAGCACCACATCGGTATTAATTGGATTCAAGTATGAAGTAGATATTGAATGAGATAGAAAATTTGATAATTTGAAGTAAAAGCAATCCTTAATTTTATGTTAAGTGGAGGTACTTTTAGGAGAATCTTAGATAATTATGCATTTAAGATTCTCATAATTGTAATCATAATCCCTATTTTCACGTTTTAAAATGAGATATCTAAGGAATTGAAAAGTGGTATATAATCTAATTAAGTTAAAAAATGTATTAAATTGTATATACTGTAATTATTTTAAGATAGTTGTAACTCTTATAAATAACTCTTCAAAATATTGTATTCCGGGTAAATTTCTCTAAAATATCATCGGCCCAAATGGACCCATGATGATGCCCAACCTTGGCCCATGGAAATGTTCAATTTTAGAGTTCTGTGAAAAATTGTCATGACCCAAACTAACCCTGTCATGATGGCGCCTATCGTGGAACAAGGAAAGCAGACTCATTTCTAAAACAAACTGATATTTTCATTTCAAAGATAATTTTAAGGCTATTTAATATAAAAACCTTCGTAAATGAGTTCAAATCAAAACATAAGTGCGGAAAAGAAAAGCCCGACATCAGGGTGTCACTAGTCATGAGCATCTACTACAATCTGTCTGACAATATCGAGACTAACATATTCTGGAAAATAGCTAAATACAACTAAAGGAAGATAAGAGGGAGAAGAGCAGGGCTGCAATCGCCAGGCAGCTAACTTGCTATCCCCGAGAAAATCTACAACTGGAATAGTCAACAGCCGCTACCGTGTCCAAATATGCCTGGATTTGCACACAAGGTGCAGGGAGTAACGTGAGTACGCCAACTAAGTAACAACAGTAAATAAAGACTGAGAAGTAGTGACGAGCAATAATGCAAGTAAAGTTCATATCACAAAAATTCAGTAAAATACATCATGCTTTTAAAACCAGAGTTTGAATCATATCAGCTTTTTTTAAATCCAGTTCCGGTAAAATCATTTAAAGACATCTTTCAACAGTTTTCAAATAAAGGCTCCATGCAAAGGTGAGGAAAAAAAAATCATAATCAGCCCCTCGGGCAACCTCACTCATACACAGTCCCTCGGGCAAATCTCACAATCACTCATATACAACCCCTCGGGCATACCTCACTAATACTCATGCCTCCCAGTCACTCAGCACTCGGCACTCGCACTCAGTAGGTACCTGCGCTCACTAGGGGTATGTACAGACTCCGGAGGGGCTCCTTCAGCCTAAGCGTTATATCAAGCCAATCATGGCATAAATCAATGAGTCCCTCGGCCTATATCAAACATGCTGCGGCGTGCAACCCGATCCCATAAATATCCTCAAAAATCAGGACCTCGGCCTCACTCAGTCATAAACCTCTCCAGCCTCTCAGGCTCTCAGAAAATAAAGTATTCAGCCCAAACAACATTTATATGATGCATCAAAATAGAGTAATAGAGATTGAGTTATGCTGTAAATATATATAAACATGACTGAGTATAGATTTTCAATAAAAAATAATAGGATGCCAAAAACAGACCTCTAAGGGTCCAAACAACACTGGCATAAGGCCTAAACATGACATTCAGCCTGATTTATAGAAATTATTTCTCAAACACCTAAGAATCATATGATTTCAACAAAATATTCAACTTTATAGTTGATACGGGACGGACCAAGTCACAATCCCTAACGGTGCACTCCCATACGCCCGTCACCTAGCATGTGCGCCACCTCCAAATAGTAAAATGATACAAAATTCCGGGGTTTCATACCCTCAAGACCAGATTTACAATCGTTACTTACCTCAATCCGAGCAAATCTCTACTCTACAATGCCCTTGCCTCTCGAATTTTCCTCTGAACGTCCCGAATCTAGCCACAAGTAGCACAATACCATTAGTATATGCTAAAGGAATTAATTCCATAAGAAAACTACTAAATTAGACTCAAAACTCGAAATTGGCTCAAACCCGGCCCCCAGGCCCAAGTCTCGGAATCTGACAAAAGTCAAAAAACCCGAAAGCCCATTCACTCACGAGTCCAACCATACAAAATTCATCAAAATCCGACATCATTTGGTCCTTCAAATCCTCAAATTATACTCTCCAAACTCCCAAGCCCTAACCCCTTAAGTCACTTCAAAAATCCCAATAATTAAATGATGAACAAAGCCATAGATTCACGAAATATATACCATTATGGGTTGGAATCACTTACCCCAATGTTGCTCCTTGAAAACCCTCGAAAAATTGCCTCTTTCCCGAGTTTCTCAAGTCCAAAATTGAAAATGAAAGACAAAACCTCGAGGTGGAGCTTTTTTGCCCAGCAATATCGCACCTGCGACCCCTTTATCCCCTTCTGCGATACCGCACCTGCGAAATTTCCATTGCAGGTGCGGAACTGACTTAGGATCCTAGGTTCCGCATCCTCGGCCAACATTTCGTACCTGCACTCGCGCACCTACGCATAACTCTCCGCATCTGTGATGCCAGTCATTTTCCTCCCTTTCGCATCTATGCTCCAGGTCTCGCACCTGCGAGCTCGCAGATGCGATAGCCTTCTCGCACCTAAGGTTCTAGTTCAATTCAACACTGCCCGCATCTGCGACCTCACATACACACCAGCGACCTCGCACCTGTGGCTCCCCCTCTGCAGGTGCGGAAATATGAGTAGCAGCAGCTTCACCTGCATTTTTCCAACTTCAAACAATCCGTTAACCACCCGGAATCACATTGAGGCCCTCGGGATCTCAACCAACCATACCAACAAGTCATATATTAACATCTGAACTTAGTCGAACCTTCAAAACACCCAAAACAACATCAAAACACCAATTTACCCTCAGATTCAAGCCTAAGGACTTCTAAACATCTGAATTCCACCAAACGATTTTGAAACCTACCAAACCACGTCCGAATGACCTCAAATTTTACACACACGTCACAAATGATACCACGAACCTACTCCAACTTCCGGAATTCTATTCCAACCCCGATATCAAATTTTTCACTGCCGACTAAAATCGCCAAATTTCCAACTTTCGCCAATTCAAGCCTAATTCTACTGTGGACCTCCAAATCACATTCCGTACATGCTCCTAACTCTAAATTCACCTAACGGAGCTAATAAAACCATCAAAATTCAAATCCGAGGTCGTTTACACATAAGTCAACGTTCAGTTGAGCTTTCCAACTTCCGCTTCGACTTTAGAGACTAACTGTCTCAATCTACTCCGAAACCACTCCGGATCTGAACCAACTAACCCAATATAATACAATATAGATGAATTACATAAAAAGAAGCAGAAATAGGGAAAACGGGGCTATAACTCTCGAAACGACCGTCCAGGTCATTACATCCTCCCCCTCTTAAACAATCGTTCATCCTCGAACGGTTCTAAAAACATACATGGAATCTCAAATAGGTGTAGATATATGCTCCGCATCTCCCGCTCGGTCTCCCAGGTGGACTCCTCCACAGGCTGACCTCTCCATTGCACTTTCACTGACGCTATATCCTTTGACCTCAACTTCTGAATCTGCCGATCCAAAATGGCCACCAGCTCCACATCATAAGTCATATCACCCTCCAACTGAACCGTGCTGAAGTCCAAAACATGGGACGGATCGCCAACATACTTCCTGATCCTGGAAACATGAAACACTGGATGCACACTCGACAAGCTAGGCAGCAAGGCAAGCTTATAAGCCACCTCCCCTATCCTGTGAAGCACCTCAAAAGGCCCAATAAATCGGGGGCTCAACTTGCCCCTCTTCCCAAACCTCATAACACCCTTCATGGGTGATACCCTCAGCAAAACCTTCTCCCCAACCATAAAAGACACATCACGAACCTTCCTATCCGTATATCTCTTCTGCCTAGACTGTGCCATGCGAAGCCGCTCCTGAATCAATTTCACCTTATATAATGCATCCTGGACCAAGTCTGTACCCAAGAGCCTAGCCTCACCTCACCCGGCTCAAACCATCCTACTGGAGACCTACACCTCCTCCCATATAAAGCCTCGTATGGAGCCATCTGAATGCTCGACTGATAATTGTTTTTATATGCAAACTCCGCGAGCGACAGAAACTGATTCCATGAACCCCAAAGTCAATGACACAAGCACGCAACATGTCCTCTAATATTTGAATAGTGCGCTCGGACTGCCCGTCCATCTGAGGGTGAAAAGTTGTGCTCAACTCAACTTGAGTACCCAACTCTCGCTGCACGCCCCTCCAAACCTGCGATGTAAACTGAGTGCCCCTATCTGAAATGATGAAAACTGGGACACCATGCTGGCAAACAATCTCTCGAATGTAAATCTCCGCCAACCGCTCTAAAGAGTAAGTAGTACCAACTGGAATGAAGTGCGCAGACTTGATAAGCCAATCCAGGACAACCCAAATAGAATCGAACTTCCTCGAAGTCCGTGGGAGCCCAACTGTGAAGTCCATGGTGATCCGCTCCCACTTCCACTCTGGGATCTACGACCTCTGAAACAAGCCACCCGGTCTCTGATGCTCGTACTTAACTTACTGACAGTTGATACACCGAGCCACAAACCCAACTATATCCTTCTTCGTCCACCTCCAACAATAGTGATGCTTTAATTCCTAGTACATCTTCACGGCACCTGGATGGATGGAATACCGCGAGCTGTGGGCCTCCTCAAGAATCAACTCCCTGAGCCCATCTACATTAGGCACACATATTTGGCCCTGTATCCTCAACACGTCGTCATCACCAATGGTCATATCCATAGCATCACCTCACTGAACCCTATCCTGAAGAACGAGCATGTGGGGGTCATCATACTGACGCTCTCTGATACAGTCATAAAGAGAACACCTGGAAACCACAGAAGCCAATACCCGACTCGGCTCCGAAATATCCAATCTGACAAGATGGTCCGCTAAGGCCTAAACATACAATGCCAAGGGTCTCTCTGCTGCTGGAAGATATGCTAGACTCCCCAAACTCTCTGCCCGATGACTCAAAGCATCGGCCACCACATTGGCCTTCCCCGGATGGTACAAAATATCGTAGTCCTTAAGAAGCTCTAACCATCACCGCTGACATAAGTTAAGATCCTTCTGCTTTAATAGATACTGCAAACTTCGGTGATCAGTATATATCTCACAATGAATCCCATACAAATAATGATGCCAAATCTTCAAGGTGTGAACAATGGCCGCTAACTCAAGATCATGGACATGATAGTTCTTCTCGTGGGTCTTCCACTGGCGCGAGGCATAGGCAATCACCCTACCTTCCTGCATCAAAACACATCCAATGCCTATCCTCGAGGCATCACAATACATGGTATAAGAACCTGAAGCTGATGGTAGAACTAACATTGGAGCTGTGGTCAATGCAGTCTTGAGCTTCTGAAAGCTCTCCTCACACTCATCCGACCACCTGAATGGAGCACCCTTTTGGGTCAACTTGGTCAAGGGCGATGTAATAGATGAAAATCCCTTCACAAAGCGATGGTAATAACCCGCAAAACCAAGGAAGCTCCTAATCTCCTTGACTGAGGACGGTCAAGGCCAACTCTGAACCGCCTCTATCTTCTTCAGATCCACCTGAATACCCTCAATGGACACCACGTGCCCCAAGAATGCTACTGAACCGAGCCAAAACTAACACTTGGAGAACTATGCATAAATCTTCTCCTCCCTCAATCTCTATAATACAACCCTCAGATGCTGAGCATGCTCCTTCTAGCTAGGAGAGTACACCAGGATGTCATCAATGAATACAATAACGAATGAGTCCAAATAGGGTTGGAATACACTATTCATCAAATGCATGAACGTTGCTGGGGTATTGGTCCGCCCAAAAGACATCACTAAGAACTCATAATGGCCATATCAGGTCCTGAAAGCTGTCTTAAGAATATCCGAATCCCGAATCTTCAGCTGGTGATACCTGTACCTCAAATCAATCTTGGAGAACACCCTCGCTCCCTGAAGATGGTCAAATAAATTATCAATATGAGGCAAGGGATACTTGTTCTTGACTGTGACCTTGTTCAACTTCCTGTAATCAATGCATATCCTCATGGAACCATCCTTCTTCTTCACAAATAGAACCAATGCACCCCAAGGTGACACACTAGGCCGAATAAACCCCTTATCAAGGAGTTCCTGAAGTTGCTCTTTCAATTCCTTCAACTCCGATGGTGCCATACGATATGGTGAAATAGAAATGGGCTGAGTGTCCGGCACCAAATCAATACCAAAGTCAATATCCCTATCAGGCGGCATGCCCGGTAGGTCTGCAGGAAACACATCCCGAAAATCACGTACCACCGGAACAGAATCAATAGTAGGAGTCTCTACACTAACATCCCTCACCAAAGCCAAATAAGACAGGCAACCCTTCTCAACTATACACTGAGCCTTCAAGTATGAAATCACCCTACTAGGTTCATAGTCTATAGTACCGCTCCACTCAACCCTCGGAAAGCCCGGCATCACCAACGTCACGGTCTTAGCGTGTCAATCTAGAACAGCATGACATGGAGATAACCAATCCATACTCAATATCACATCAAAGTCAACTATACTGAGCAACAAAAGGTCCACTTGGGTCTCCAGACCCCCAATAGTCACCACACATGACCGATATACGCAGTCTACAATAATAGTATCGCCTACATGAGTATATACATGAACAAATAAAACTAAAGACTCACGGGGCATATCCAGAAAATGGATAAAGTACGAGGAAACATATGAATATGTGGAACCGGGGTCAAATAATACAGAGGCCTCTCTGTGACAAACTTAGACAATACCTATAATCACAACATCTGAAGAAATAACATATGGTATGGCAGGGAGGGCATATAAACGGGCCTGGCCACCCCCTGATATGCCTCCCCCTCTAGGGCGACCCCTAACTGACTGACCTCTACCCCGAGCTGACTGCGCGAGTGTTGCAGTAACTGGTGCAGAAGTCGAAGGCTGACTCCTCTGTTGAGATAGACCTCCATGGAGATGAGGACACTACCTCCACATATGCCCAAACTCCCCACACTCAAAACAACTCCTTGGTGCTGGTGGCAGGGACTGAAGGGAGCCCCGAGAACTGGGATAGCTGGTAGAAGAACCTGGCATAGAGGAGCCCTGAACTGATGGAGCACGGGACAAACTCTGGGCTGGAAGGGCACTGAGTGATGAATGGCCCTGATGAGAACTGTGAGAATAATGACCCGATGACGCCCTACAATAACCTGGGCGAGCTGACTAAGCATGCCTGAATGGACGACCTCTGCCATGATGGAACTGATCCCCATAAGGAGCACCATTAAATACTCCCTGTCCTCAAGGCCTCTTGGCCTCCCTCTCATTCCTCTCCTGACCGTGAACCATCTCAATCTGCTGAGCAATGTCGACAACCTTATCAAAAGTAGCACCGGACACCCTCTCTCTAGTCATAAACAACCGTAGCTGAAAAGTGAGACCATCTATAAACCTCATGATCCTCTCCCTGTCTATGGGAACCAACCATAGAGCATGACGGGCCAACTCTGAGAATCGCATATCATACTGTATCACAGACATATCACCCTGGCGAAGCTGCTCAAACTGTCTGCGCAGTTCATCTCTGTGGGACTGAGGCACAAATTTCTCCAAAAAGACCACAGAGAACTGCTGCCAAGTAAGGGGTGCTGCGCCAGCAGGCCTACGCCTCTCGTAAGTCTCCCACCATCTGAGTGCAGCCCCAGAAAACTGAAAGGTAGTGAATGAGACCCCACAAGTCTCTAGAATACTAGCTGTATGAAGTATCCTCTGATACCTATCCAAGAAGTCCTGAGCATCCTCTCTCTCTATGCCACTGAAAGGTGGAGGCTGGAATCTCCCGAACCTCTCCAACCTACGCTGATCATCCTCAGGCATAGCAGGAACCACATAGTCCTGAGCAGCTGCAACTGGCTGGGCTAGTGGTGCCTCCGATGTCTGGAATCCCTGTACCACCTGCTCTGGTGTGTGGGCAGCGTTAGTCTGAGCACCTCCCCCGGCCTGAGAAGTGGCTGATGCGGTCGGAACAGAGACCACATGAGCAAGACTGGTACACGCTGACAGAATCTGAGCTAGGGCCTACTGAAGGCCTAGAATCACAATAGGCACAGGTGGTGACTGAGCTGGTGCATCAACAACTGGAACATGATCCTGATCTGGGGCAACTGGTGGGTCAGCAGGTACTACCCCAGCTATTGTGCGGGTTGCACCTCTGCCCCTACCGCGACCTCTACCGCGACCTCGTCCTCTTGCGGCCCTGGCTAATAGTACTGGTGGCTGTCCATCCTATCTAGTAGTCCGTGTCCTCACCATTTGTGAGAGAATAGAATAACATAAGTTTAGTTACCAGTATAAACAGATTCGCACGATAAGCATTCAAGAATGTGAAGTTTCCAAGGGTTCTACAGCCTCTCGAAAATTAGTACAGACGTCTCAGTACCTATCTGTAAGACTCTACTAAACCTGCTCATGACTCGTGAGACAAATGTAACCTAGGCTCTGATACCTACTTGTCATGACCCAAACTAACCCTGTCGTGATGGCACCTATCGTGGAACTAGGCAAGCCGA
Organism: Nicotiana tabacum; assembly: GCF_000715075.1. Classification (NCBI taxonomy): domain Eukaryota; kingdom Viridiplantae; phylum Streptophyta; class Magnoliopsida; order Solanales; family Solanaceae; genus Nicotiana; species Nicotiana tabacum. The sequence continues at coordinate 80,797,726 of NC_134102.1, forward strand.
CTCATTTCTAAAAAAAACTGATATTTTCATTTCAAAGATAATTTCAAGGCTATTTAACATAAAAACCTTCGTAAAGGAGTTCAAATCAAAAGAAAAGTGCGGAAAAGAAAAGCCCGACATCGGGGTGTCACTAGTCATGAGCATCTACTACAATATGTCTGACAATATCGAGACTAACATAGTCTGAAAATAGCTAAATACAACTAAAGAAAGATAAGAGGGAGAAGAGCAGGGCTGTGATCGCGAGGCAGCTACCTTGTTATCCCCGAGAAAATCTGCAAGCAGAATAGTCAACAGCCGCTACCATGTCCAAATATGCCTGGATCTTCACACAAGGTGCAGGGAGTAACGTGAGTACGCCAACTCAGTAAGTAACAACAGTAAATAAAGACCGAGAAGTAGTGACGAGCAATAATGCAAGTAAAGTTCATATCATAAAATTCAGTAAAATACAACATGCTTTTAAAACAAGAGTTTGAATCACATCAGCTCTTTTTAAATCCAGTTCCGGTAAAATCATTTAAAGATATCTTTCAACAGTTTTCAAACAAAGGCTCCATGCAAAGGTGAGCAAAAACAATGAAATCATAATCAGCCCCTCGGGAAACCTCACTCATATACAGCCCCTCAGGTAAACCTCACAATCACTCGTATACAGCCCCTTGGGCATACCTCACCATCACTCATGCCTCCCGGTAACTCAACACTCGGCACTCACACTTAGTAGGTACCTGCGCTCACTGCGGGGAGTGTACAGACTCCGGAGGGGCTCTTTCAGCCCAAGCGCTATATCAAGCCAATCACGGTATATATCAATGAGGCCCTCGGCCTATATTAAACATGCTATAACATGCAGCCCGATCCTATAAATATCCTTACAAATCAGGCCCTCGGCCTCACTCAATCATAAACCTCTCCAGCCTCTCGGGCTCTTAGAAAACAAAGTATTCAGCCCAAACAACATTTATATGATGCATCAAAATAGAGTAATAGAGACTGAGTTATGCTGTAAATATGTATAAACATGACTAAGTATAGATTTTCAATAAAAAACAATGAGAGGATGGCAAGGAAAGACCTCTAAGGGTCATAACAACACTGGCATAAGGCCTAAACATGGCATCCAGCTTGATTTACAGAAATTCTTTCTAAAACACCTATGAATCATATAGTTTCAACAAAATATTCAACTTTACAGTTGATACGTGTAACACCCTGAAAACTTTCAAAGTACTTAAGTGTAAGGCTTGGTAAAATTTGCAAAGAAAATAATATTTTATGGTTCCAGATTAGGCTTACGTGTTTGAGTGAGGCAGTTAATTGGGTCAGTTGGAAGCAACTATATGGTCGACTATGCGACCGCATAATAGTTATGCGGACCGCATAGTGACCACATACACATGCACTTCTTCTGGCTATTTTGTAACCAATTATGCGACCGATATGCGGTCCGCATAATCATTATGCGGTCGTATATGCGACCGTAGAACCTGTTCCAGATTCATTTTTGGATTTTTAAAACCCGACCCTACTTCGTTAAATACACGTTTTGGGCCATTTTTGAGAGATAATCTGACATTTTAGATTGAGAGAGAGTGCCCTAGAGTGAGAAGGTGTTCTTCAATTCTTGCTCAAGTTTTGGAAGATTAAGAAGGCAAACTCACTAGGTCTTCATCCTAGAGGTAAGATTCTACACCCTAAACCTTAATTTCGAAATCATCTAAAAATGGGTAATTAGCAAGATAATTTTTGGGCATGAGAGTTGATTATTTTACGTGCATGTGATATCAAGGGGTGTAGGAAGATTGTTGAACTAAGCATGGTAAATATTGGGTTGTGGGATGATGGAATCCTCCATAAAAAGACCTTGTAACTTTGTGCACACCTTGTGTTTGATAAAATGTTCAAATGAGCTAGAACCATGATCATCTTCCTAATTTTGGTTTAATTTGTTACATTTCTAAAAAAGATTGAAGTTGCTAAGAATTACGGAACATGTAGAGTGTAAGGAAGCTCAAGTGAGGTATGTTGGCTAAACATTTCTTTAAGAATTGGAATTCCCAATATCCTTATAAGTTCCGAGATGTGGATTATAAATGGAGTATTCCGATAAGTTTTGTGATGAAGATATATGTTCAATTCGTGTTTCAAATGCTCTTATCATATTTCATTATAAATTAAGGATATGTCCCAAACAATGGATTATGTATCCACATGTTATAATTTCTAGTCGTGATTTATGTGAAAGTTATTATGCCAAGTTGTGTAGAGATTATGATTGTGATACACCTCCACCCGCATATATTGGGGTGAGGCGGGATGACCGCTTTGTGTGGGGATTAGGGTATAGATATTATGATTGTGATACACCTCCACCCGTATATATATTAGGGTGAGGCGGCATGACCTCTTTGTGTAGTGATTGTGGTATTGTGGGACATCACCTCCACCCGCTTACATTGGGGTGAGGCGGTATGACCGCTTTGTGTAGAGATTGTGATTGTGATACACCTCCACCCGCATACATTGGGGTGAGGCGGCATAGCCGCTTTGTGTAAGTTCTTAGTGCTGTGGTTATATATCCACCCCCATACATTAGGGTGAGGCGGCAGGGCCGCTTGATTAGAGTTATGGTATTATACGTACACTTCCACCTGCATACATCGGGTGAGGCGGCAGGGCCGCTTTATGTGAAGATGGTTACAGAGGATCTCATATTAAATCCTATAAATGTTATTGATAGCTCTTAATAAGCTTGCTCTGGTTTAAACGATTATCTATATTATACTATTGCCGCACTGGTTCATCATATTCATCTTGTATTTCTGAATTTTTAAATTGGTGTTTAGTTTTGATACTTGTACTATTCGACGGTACTAACGTCCCTTTTGCCGGAGGCGCTGCATCTTTAAATGGATGCAGGTGGTTCCAACACACGGAGATATTGATCAGTGATAGCAGTACACCTTCTTCCCAGCTGACTTGGTGATCCCCACTTCATCCCTGGGTCATGTATCTTTTGTTCTCTGTGTATATTGTTTGAGGTATAGCCGGGGCCTTGTTACCGACATTATCATTGTACTCATCTTTATCTATAGAGGCTCTGTAGACATAGTGTGGGTAGTGGCGAAGCCAGGAAATTTAGCAATGGTGTTCAAATCTTTGCCAGTGGGCTATGTAAGGGTGTTCAAAGTCTATTTTTAATCAATAACAAGTAATATTTTACTTTATACGGAGTATAATTTTTCGGCGAAGGGTGGTCAGTTGACCACCCTTGGTTGCACGTAGCTTCGCCCCTGAGTGTGGGTTGTGTATTGGTGCTGGGAAGGACAAACAATGCTATGTTGTGGTTGTATTACTTGTCCATTTGAGACTTTAAAAATGGTGAAGCTTATGGTAAGAAATTGATAATTGCAGACATGGCCACATTATTGTTTAATTAAGGAAAACATATATTCTCTTTATTCATGAATGAGTTTGGGTAGAAGGAATCTAACAGACTTGCTCGGTCGGGTTCACTCGATTGAGCGCCGGTCGCGCTCCTCAATTTTGGGGCATGACAATACGGGACGAACCAAGTCACAATCCCCAATGGCGCACGCCCATACGCCGGTCACCTAACATGTGCGCCACATCAAAATAGTAAAATGATATAAAATTCTAGGGTTTCATACCCTTAGAACCAGATTTACAATCGTTACTTACCTCAATCTGAGCAAATCTCTACTCTGCTATGCTCTTACCTCTTGAAACGGCCTCTGAACATCCCGAATCTAGCCAAAAGCAGTACAATACCATTAGTATATGCTAAAGGAATAAATTCCACAAGAAAAACTACTTAATTAGACTCAAAACCCGAAATTGTCTCAAACCTGGCCCCCAGGCCCACGTCTCGAAATACGACAAAAGTCAAAAAATCCGAAAGCCCGTTCACTCACGAGTCTAACCATATAAAATTCATCAAAATCCAACATGATTTGGTCCTTCAAATTCTCAAATTATACTCTCCAAAACCCCCAAGCCCTAACCCCTTAAGTCACTTCAAAAATCCTACTAATTAATTGATGAACAAAATCATAGATTCACGAAATTTATACCATTATGGGTTAGAATCACTTACTCCAACGTTGCTCCTTGAAAACCCTCAAAACATTGCCTCTCTCCCGAGTTTCTCAAGTCCAAAATTGAAAATGAAAGACAAAACTTCGAGGTGGAGCTTTTCTGCCCAGCAATATCGTACTTGCAGACCCTTTTTCCACTTCTTCGACGCCGCATCTGCGGAATTTCCATCGCAGGTGCGGAACTCACTTAGGATCCCAGGTTCCGTATCTGCGGCCAACCTTTTGCACTTGCGCTCGTGCACCTGTGCATAACTCTCCGCATCTGTGTAGCCAGCCATTTTCCTCCGTTCCGCATCTGTGCTCAAGGTCTCGCAGATGCGATAGCCTTCTCGCACCTGCGGTTCCAGTACAATTCAACACTATCCACATCTGCGACCTCACATGCGCACCAGCGACCTCGCACCTGCGGCTCCCCCTCCGCAGGTGCGGAAATACCAGTAGCAGCAACTTTAGCTCCATTTTCCAACTTCAAACAATCCGTTAACCACCCGGAATCACCCCGGGACCCTCGGGACCTCAACCAACCATACCAACAAGTCATATATCAACATACGAACTTAGTCGAACCTTCGAAATACCCAAAACAACATCAAAACACCAATTTACCCTCGGATTCAAGCCTAAGGACTTCTAAACTTCCGAATTCCACTAACGATTCCGAAACCTACCAAACCACGTCCGAATGACCTCAAATTTTGCACACACGTCACAAATGATACCACAAACCTACTTCAACTTCTAGAATTCTATTCCAACACCGAAATTAAATTTTTCACTACCGACCAAAGTCGCCAAATTTCCAACTTTCGCCAATTCAAACCTAATTCTACTACGGACCTCCAAATCACATTCCGGAAGCGTTCCTAACTCCAAAATAACCTATCGGAGCTAAAGGAACCATGAAAATTCAAATTCGAGGTCGTTTACACATAAGTCAACGTCCGGTTGACTTTTCCAACTTCCGCTTCTACTTTTGAGACTAAGTGTCTCAATCCACTCCGAAATCTCTCCGGACCCGAACCAACTAACCCGATATAATAAAATATAGCTGAATTACATTAAAAGAAGCATAAATGGGGGAAACATGACTATGACTCTCGAAACAACCGGCAGGGTCGTTACAAAAATAATTTCTTATTTTTTCATGTTTGGTTGGTTTAAATATTTGAAAAATATTTTCTTTTATTTTTCTCCAATTGAAGGAAAATATTTTTCAAAAAATAATTTCTCTATCAAGAGAAGAGAACATTTTCCAAAACTCTTTTTCAACCTTGTTGACAAAAATAATCATCAAACATGAAAAACAATCTGTAAATAAAGAAGAAACAAGTATCACAACAGAAAAAATAACAAATAAAATTTATATCAATAAAACAAAGGACGAGTACTGAGCTATTTTTTAAGTATCACAATAAAATAAAATAAAGTACTCATTTTATTGAAATGAAATAATTTTTTTTTTCTACAACAAGAAAAGAAAATATTCTTTTTGTTGAAATAAAAGAAAATAATTTTTTTACAATAGGAAAAGAAAGTACTCATTTTTGTGAAAAAGAAAATACTTTTTCTACATTATGAAAAGAAAATACTCTTTTTGTTGAAAAAAATAGAAATTACTTTTTCTACAGTTGAAAAAAAAGTACTCATTTTGTGGATAAAAAATACTTTTTCTACGTCATGAAAAGAAATACTACTGCACAACTACTCTGCACTCTAACAAAAATGGAAACTTCCAGAAATACTACTTTAAAGTTGTCAAAGAGATTTAGAGCCCGTTTAGACATAAGAAAATTTTTTCTTTTTTACAAAAAATATTCCCTTTTTTCTGAAATCAACGTTTGTTCATAAAATTTTTAATTTTCACTTGAAGATACATTTTGGAAATTTTCGAAAATACAAAAAGTTGTTTTTTCAAAATTTTCACTCAAATCATTCACAAAACATAAAAAACAACTCAAAATTATATTCATGTCCAAACACAACTCTAATTAAATCCCGTTTGGACATAAGAAAATTTTTTCTTTTTTCCAAAAAAAAAAATCATTTTTTAAATTTTTTTTTATGTCCAAACGCCCACTTAAACAATTGAAAAAATAAGGTTTTGGCATAACATTACAGGAATCTTGTAAGCAACGAAATAGTTGAGAGTAAGAAGTTGAGAGAAAGAGAAATTGAGAGCATTATCTGGTAGTTTGCTGGAGAAAACTTTGCCCCGAGCCCGGAGGAAGAAGAATGGAAGAAGAGTTTGAGGGTTCTTGGGAGGAAGAGCGTTTTAGCGTTTGATGGTTTGTCACTGTCACATTGCGAATTAGGGAAAAGAAAAGTACGCGGGTCAAATCTTTTTCCAAATCCCTGTTTGGCCTGACTGAGATAATAGAGACTAGGTTGAAAGTGAATAGAGTTAAGAGTTTCTTGAAACAAAAGACAAAATCAATTAAAATGCAAAAGAATGGAAGCCGATGTACAAATTAACATTTTGTTTGGATAATTATTACCTATTGTATTGTATCGTATTGTTACTTTAAATATAATATTTATTTTTATTGTTATTTAAATTTTATTATTTCATATCGTTAAATTCGTCGTTACGAAACGATAAAAAATGTCACTTTACGGAACAACCGATTTGGTTTGGTCACGTCATTACCTTATTGTTTTCCTCATCTTGCCCTTATTATTAAATAATCCTATTTTATCATTTACCCTATTTTTTTATATAATAAATCTACCTCGTACCTTGTCTTTTTTAATTTTATTTTATATTGTTGCAAGTTTATTTTCATATTATTGGTGCATTACATCATGAAGCGACGACAAACAATACAATTTATCCAGACATTATATATATTGAAACAATACAGTATAATACAGTACGATATATTATGAAACGACATATAACATCCATCCAAACAAACTTTTTGGAATAAGTTTTGGGATAATAATGATAAATGAAATAAAAGAAAACTACTGAGAAGTTTTTAAATAGAAATTTTTTGTTTTAGCGCTACATAGGAGATCTTCAGTAACTGCAAATTTCTGAAAAAACACCACAATCTCATCCCCATAACCTCAAACTCTATATATGCACGATCACATAAAACTGTTTTAGCGATCGTCTCTAGGGTTCACTAGCAATTCAAATAATATTACTATTACCATTATTTTCACATTGAGGCACGCGCAAATCCGGTGCATTTTTAAACATGATTAATATAAAATTTTAAAAGTATAGTTAAACCCTATAGTTATTTCGAAAATTCATTTACATAGTCAAAATTTACGGTGACTTATAAGACCCTATTATTATTTGAAGTAAAGTTAATACCCTTGTTAAACCCTATAGTTATTCCGAAAAGTCTTTTGCCTATTCTCGTGTAACGACCCTTTCGGTCGTTTTGAGTGTTGTAGCCCCGTTCCTCCATTTACTGCTAGTTTTATGTTTATTAGTTGCTATGTGACTTGCCGGGTAGTTGATTCGATTTCGGAGGTATTTCGGAATGAGTTGAGACACTTAGTCTCAAGGTTGGAAGCTTAAGTTGAAAAGGTTGATCGGATGTTGATTTATATGTAAATGGCTATGGAATGAAATTTTGATGGTTCCGATAGCTCCGTTGGGTAATTTTGGACTTAAGAGTGTGTCCGGATAGTGATTTAGAGGTTCGTAGCTGATTTAGGCTTGAATGACGGAAGTTGAAAAATGAGAAGCTTTGGAAATTAAAAGTTTGACCGAGAGTTGACTTTGTGGTTACCAGGATTAGATTATGGTTCCGAGAGTTGGAGTAGGTCCGTTATGTCATTTATGACTTGTGTGAAAAATTTGAGGTCAATCAGACTTGATTTGATAGGTTTTAACATCGATTGTAAAAGTTGGAATTTCCTTAGTTTTTATTAGGCTTGAATTGTGGTGAATTCATATTTTTGATGTCGTTTGATGTGATTTGAGGGCTAGACTAAGTTCGTATCGTGTTTTAGGACTTATTGGTGTATTTGGTTGAGGTCCCGGGGGCCTCGGGTGGAGTTCAGATGGTTAACAGATCAAAATTGGAAATTAAAGAATGTTGGAGTGCACCAGGTCTGGTGCGATCGCACATGCGGAGTTTTGATCGCAGGTGCGAGCTCGCAGTAAAGATCAGGGGATCGCAAAAGCAGCCTGGAGGGAAGTGGACAGTGGTCGCAGGTGCGAGATTATTTTCCGCACCTGCGTGGTCGCAGATGCGGCGCACTGGGCGCATAAGCAAAGATTGGCTAGCTGGGGGAGTTGCACGGGTGCAAAGGGATTTTCAGCACCTGCGAGTTCGCAGATGTGGAGGAAGCATCGCAGAAGCGAAAGGGGGCATGGTGAGGTAGGTCCGCAGAAGCGGAAGAATTACCGCAAAAGCGGAACCGCAGGTTCGGTTAAATGATCCGCAGAAGCAAAAGCACTGGGTAGAATATTAAATTCGATGGTTTCGTGATTTTTCTCATTTTGGACTTTGGAAACTCGGTCTAAGGAGATTTTTGAGAGAATTTTAGAGGTAAGTCACTTGTGATCATTTTTATTCAATAATATTGCTTCCCCATTGAATTTTCCACCCAGTTTGTTTGTTTTTGAAGTGGAAATTGGGAGTTTGAGGTTAGTGATTTGGAGAGTTTAATTGGGGATTTGAGTGGTGATTTGGTATCAGAATTTGGTAAATTTGGTATGGTTAGACTCGTGGTTGAATGAACTTTAAGATTGTTTGACTTTTATTAGATTCCGAGATGTGGGCCCGAGGGTCGGCTTTTGAGTTGACTTTTTGATTTTTGATTAAGAATTTAGTATTTCCTTATGGAATTGATTTCTTTAACTCGTGTTGATTGTATCGAATTGTTTATGGCTAGATGCGAAGTATTCGGAGGATGATTCACGAGGCAAGGGCTTATTGGAGTAGGGATTTGCACAGTTTGAGGTAAGTAACACTTCTAAAGTTAGTTCTGGGGCTATGAAACTCCGAACTACGTGTTATGTAATTAGTGTTTAGGTGACACACATGCTAGGTGATGGGCGTGTTGGCGTGCACCGTAGGAATTGTGACTTGATCAATTCCATGGAAATGTATAGTTGAACAATCTTCTCATTACCCGTATTTTCACCATGTGTTAGAGAAGTTGAGCTGCCAATCATGTTAGAAATCATACATAGGCTATATATTGGTACTGTTGGGACCCACAGAGGTCGTGTTACATGTTAGATTATTTGTTTAATTTTCCATTTTGTACTCAGTCACAACTATTATTTGCATATTATATCTCAGTCTATGTTGTTCTTTATTGATACATTATATCATCATTGTTTGGGCTGGTTATCATGATTCTTGTGAGCCCATGAGACTGGAGAGATTGATGATTGAGTAAGGCCGATGGTCTGACTGTGAGGATATTTATGGGATCAGGCTGCATGCCGCAACATGTTTATTTGATTTATGCCATGATTTTCTTATTATAGCGCTTGGACTGGAATTGCCCCTCCGGAGTCTGCACATCTACAGTGAGCGCAGGTATCTACTGAGTGCGAGTGCAAGTGTCGAGCGATTAGGAGGATTGAGTGGCTGTAAGGATAGACTGGAATTGCCCCTTCGGAGTCTGCACATCCATAGTGAGTGCAGGTATCTATTGAGTGCGAGTGAGAGTGGCGGGCGACGTGAAGGATTGAGTGGCTGTGAGGATGGAGTGAATGGGAGGACTAAGTGAGTGATACTTAGAGAGTATGCATATGATTTCATTACTGTTTTTATACTTCAGTTGGCATATATGATTGTCATGTAAATACCGAGATGTACCATATCTTGTTTCAATTGAACTCGACATGATTTACCTATTTGGGCTTTAACTGTTAAACTTGAAAGCATGCCTACAGTTCTGTACTGTAATCTTGTAATTGAACTGTACCTATGAAGCTCGTCACTACTTTTAGCCAAATAGTTAGACTTGTTATTTACTAAGTTGGTTGTACTCAGGATATACCCTACACTTCGTGTGCAGATCCAAGTGTATCCGAACACGGTGGTTGCTGATTCTCAAAGTTTACTGTCGTTCAGAGATATTCGAGGTAGCTGCCCTGGCGTCCGCAGACCTTGACTCTCCTCCCTTATCCCTCAAGTCTTATTTATTCAGTTTCAGTTTTCTTAGACATTATTTCAGACTTATATTGTATAGATGCTCATGTATTCACTGACACCCTAGGTTTGGGAACTTCTGTATTGAGTTGCGACAGTTTTATCAGTTTTTTATTTATTTAAACCTGTTTTAGCATATCTTAAATTTGAAAGTGTTAGAATTGTCTGAGTAGTCGGCTTGCCTAGTACCATGATATGCGCCATCACGATAGGTTGAGTTTTGGGTCGTGACATCTCGGTTCCACATGTCATTCTATCATTCGAGTAATTAATGTGAACTGATTTTACCCTATACAATTATCTACGTCCTCTACTATCCTTAGCGCCACATATTCTCAGTCTACTCACTAAAAATGTCCAGCTTCAGCCTCAGTACCACCCCCAATAACACCACCCAAGTCTCTGTAACACTCAACCTCATACTCCCTACCGTGAACCCAAACAAGAAGCTCACATATGACTACGACACTCTCTCTATAACTACATTGGCAAATGAAGTTATTTTAGTAGTGGATCATTTTCTGGGTTCGGTAGCCGTCCATATAACATTACCATTATTGTTAGACCATCTTAATCTTATCTTGTATATTCAAATATTATGATAATGACGTAGAATTGTAGTCTAGCCTCTTAGGACTCTTTATGACTTATCTCTTGTACATTGTACTATATAAACTACATGAAATAAAGAATCCAAGTGTGGGCTTCCAACTATTGAATTCTTCTGTGTATTACATTTAACATGGTATCAGACTAAGCCGTGATCCTTCTTTTTTTTTTCTTCTTTCTCTAGCACCATATCTCTCGTCTCTTTCCACAACACAATGGTAACTTCTTCTTCTCTGACAGTTCTAACCTCTTCACCTTCAAACAACTTCTTGCCATCTACTAATTCCAACACTCTAAACCATGCTCACCACTTTATCTCAATTAAACTAACACCAACCAATTATCTCTTCTGGAAAACTCAACTACTGCCATATCTTAGAGGATAGAATCTTCAAGGATTCATAGATGGAACAAATCCTTGTCCTTCACCCTTATATCTTGTTGAAGGATCGACTAATTTCAACCAAATCCACAACATGTTTGTAAGATTAAAAAATCCTTGTACGGACTCAAGCAAGCTCCGAGGGCATGGTACACGAGCTCCAGTAGTTTCTTATCTCTATAGATTTCTCACCCTCTAAAACTGATGTTTCCTTCTTCATCTTCAACTCTCACGATATTGTTGCATATTTATTAGTCTATGTGAAGTCCTATAGGGATAAGCATGGGTAGAAATAGTTGTTTTTGAATCAAGATGGAGAGTGAGGTGCATAAGATTCGATAAAATCAACGAAGTTTATGAAAGGTCTGTATTACAGCCTTATTTCGTGAAAGTCTATTAGGAATTTGAGAAAATGTAAAACATGAAAATTTTAGCCCTTTGAAATACCTTTCCAGTGATATATTACATAGCCAGAATAGTTCTTCGTGTAAACAGTTATGTACATTTTACTGGATAATGCACTGTCTGCGCGTTCAGCTATCACGTGCGCAGAAGCGCACTCGTGGCAGTGCCACTGCCCTTACTGTGCGTTCAGGTGTGCTGTTAACAATCTTCTTGATAGAGCTAGCATGCATAATTGTAAATCGTTACTCACTCCAATGGCCACAACAATAAAACTTTTCAAAGGTGACAGTCCAGAGTTTCGAGATCCTACCCTCTACAGATATGTCGTTGGAGCTCTTCAGTATCTTACTCTTACACGGCCCGACATTGCATTTGCTGTGGACAAGATGTGCCAATTTATGCACTGTCCTTCTTTGAATCAATGGACAGCCGTGAAAAGGGTGCTAAGGTATGTCCAACACACAAATAAGCAACAATTCTTCTTCTCCAGATTTTCACATCTTCACTTGCAAGCTTTCACGAATGTCGATTGGGCTGGTTGCATTGATGATCGCAAATCCATCGGTGGTTATGTTATTTTTCTAGGCAAAAATCTTATCTCTTGGTGATCCAAAATGCAACTCATCCACTGAATCTGCATACAAAGTGTTGGCCGATGCCGCAACTGAACTTACTTGGATCCAATCCCTCCTTTTTGAACTTGGTATTCAGCTTCCTAATGCTCCCTCTTTATGGTGTGATAACATTGGTGCAGCCTATCTATCTATCAATCCAGTTTTTCATTCAAGAACAAATCATGTGGAGATTGATTTTCATTTTGTGAGGGATAAAGTTTCTAGAAAAGATCTTCAAGTTCAAATGAAAAGCATCGGCCACAAAGGTGGATGATTTTCATGTGGAGATTTATCATAATATTAGAATATACAAGATAAGATTAAGATGATCTAACAGTAATGGTAATGTTATTTGGACGGCTACCTAACCCAGAAAATGATCCACTGGCTAAAATAACTTCATTTGCCAATGTAGTTATAGAGAGAGTGTTGTAGTCATATGTGAGCTTCTTGTTTGGGTTCACGGTATGAAGTATGAGGTTGAGTGTTACAGAGAGTTGGGTGGTGTTATCGGGGGTGGTACTGAGGTTGAAGATGGACATTTTTAGTGAGTAGACTAAGAATATGTGGCGCTGAGGATGGTAGAGGACGTAGAAAATTGTATATGGTAAAATCAGTTCACATTAATACTCGAATGATAGAATGACTTGTGGAACCGGGATGTTACGACCCAAAACTCAACCTGTCATGATGGCGCATATCATGGTACTAGGCCGACTACTCAGACAATTCCAACACTTTCAAATTTAAGATATGCTAAAACAGGTTGAAATAAATAAAAATCTCATAAAAATGATTAAACTATCGCAACGCAATACAGAGGTTCCCAAAACTAGGGTGTCAATGAATACATGAGCATCTATACAATACAAGTCAGAAATACTATCTAAGAAAACTGAAATTGTATAAATAAGACTGAGGGATAGGGGAGGAGAGTCGAGGTCTGCGGACGCTAGGGCAGCTACCTCGAATATCTCTGAACGACAGTAAACTCTTCATGTGGAGATCTATCATAATATTTGAATATACAAGATAAGGTTAATATGGTCTAACACTCCTCTTGCAAACTAAAGGTGGATCTTTCACCTTGAGTTTATCTTTGAGAAATTGTAACCTGGCCGATGATAAAGGTTTTGTAAGAATGTCTGCTAGTTCATCCTTTGGAGAAATGGATTGATTATAAATGTGGATCCTTTGTAATTCAGTGTATGGATTAATTTAAATGAATAGTTTGTAATTTTTTATTATACACTATATTTTCTGATTTAATAGAATAAACAATCTACGCAATTGCTTAACACATACAAAAACTTTAAAATTAAACCGACTGAATATTCAGAAAAATAATCATATTTGGCTTAAAGTATGCATATTTTGATGTATATTGCCTCATATTGTGCTCATGTCTCGTAGATTTCGGATTGTATTTCTATGTGTAGGAATCATTCGGACGCGATTTGGGATGAAAATGCACAAATTGGAGCGAAAATGAGAAGAAAAAGCAAAAGTGCGCATTTGAGGGCCACAAGTAGCGTGGGGCGCACAAAACAGAAACTTGGGAAGCTAAACGCCAGGTCCAGCGCACCATGCTGCTCTGGACGCTCAAAACGGGACATATTTCGGCTAGGACTCGGTTATTTCGACCCCAAGACGCCCCAACTCATATAAAAGCTAACCTAAACCTATTTTGAGGGGGAGGACGTGACTTTGAGAGAAAAACTTTGTGAGAAGAACAAAAGTACAAAACACTCGGGAGCATAAATTTGATCAATTCTTCCATTCTTCTTCTAGTATTCATTGATTTTATGTTTGAAAACATTATTTTTGATGATTGTATGAACATGAGTGGCTAAGAACCCTATTGTTCTGGGGTCATGGGTGCTACATGAATGTTGACGTTTGAAGTTTAAATTGACGAGTTTGATTTTATCATATTGTGTTGTTTAGTTAATTCCATTTTTAATTATTTTGCTGAGTAGCCAACAGTGAAATACTATCTACGAATCTAGAGTTGAACTCGAAAATGGAAATTCTAGATTGCATATAGAAATAAATAGAGCAAGTTCTTGAATCCGAGCATCGGGGAATGAATTCGCAAATAGGATAGAAATATACCTGATTGCCTTGCTTGGTTGAAATACAGGAAGTGTAAATTCATTCTTGTTAAACTTAATTCCATAGACATATAGGCATTAAGTTAGCTTGAATAGGCTAGTAAGAACTCGACAGATTCTTATGAGCATTATCAACCCTACCAATCAACGATCCAGATAAATCAATTAGTCATTTTAAGCCAAGAGCGAATTATGATTCACTACTAAAAAACTGCCAAAAATCATCCACAATAACTGACCGAAATCGGTCGGAATCTAACAAAAATCGACCGATTTCCGACCGTTTTCAATTAGTCGATAAAACAATGGTCGTAAACGAGGAGTGATCGCACACAGTCGATATTTTCTGGCCGACTTCGGCCGGTAAATGTCAACGAACTTTGACCAAGCTACCAACTAAATTTGGTCGGTAGTGGTGAAAATAATTTTAAATAATTTTTAAAATTCAGACCGAATTCGGTCGGAGTTTTAATTATTCATTTTTAAAACTATTCAATTCCGACCGAAATTAGTCGGCATCGTTAAAATATATAATTTTTCATTTTATTTAAAATTGTTAATTCGACCGAAATCGGTCGGTATTATGTAAATAATTAAAATTTAAAATAAAATTCCGACTGACGTCGGTCGGTAAATTTGATTTTCTGGGAAATCTGATGAACATTTCCGACCATAGTCGGTCGGTTTTCTGGGAATTGTTTGGCAGAATACAGCTGTTTTATGGCTGCACCACTTGCTAACAACCAATCATCTATAATGACAGGATTATATTGCTATCATTCAACCAATAACAACAATAACAACAACAATAACAACTATCAAAACTATATTAGCAAAACATTATCACCATCTCCATCTCCACTAAACTAGATTAACAAACTTCATACCTAACAACAAAACGTTTCACAAGTTAAAAGTTCAAACATCATTCAATGAGTGTTTTATACCACATCATCTTCATCTCCACTACTATAGCATTCATCGTCGGCATGGTTAAAAGGATTAACATTTGGGGAAGGCTCACGAGACCAGGGAATGGGGAAAACACCACTAGCAAGAAGATTGGCTAGTTGACCTTGAAGGATATTAAATTGTTGGTCGCTCTTTTCTAGCAAAACTTTAAGGGTATCAAATTGTTTATCTCTCTTTTGTTCTCTAGCCTTTATCTCTTCAAGCTCTACTTTCAACTTTGCGATCTTCTTCTCCATAGATGAGAGAGTCGACCTATCAATTGCCTCGCCCTGGGAGGAAGTCCCTATACCTTGCAATCCGACCCTGTAGCGCCGAAATGATCTCTATGGAAAGCCGTATGCTATCCCCTTTTTAGGACCACCGACCACATCCAACCATATCTTCTGTGCTTCTTCGTCTGAAATGGGTGGTCGATCGCCTTGCTTATTCGGTGGCAAGCTCTGAGTGTACTCCTCCACATTAATCTTGTAGCGACCCTTTATTTAGAAGATAGAAAATTATTAACTATATAATATTATAAACATTAATTTCATGTTATGAAACTTACATATGTAGTCTCCAGCCGATCCTCGACGCATCTACTTGGATCTGTCGGTGCCTTCTTCTTCTGGACATGAGTCTCCATGAAGAACTCATCATGAATCATCTTCATCCCATATTATTTTTCCTACAAATATAATAAAACATGTTCACTAAATTAAAATAGATAAATATGGTTCGATAAAAATAGAATTAAATATTTGAAGGAATTACCAGTAGTCTCCTTGTAGTCCCCATGCTCCTTGCGCCCATTTAGTGTAAGGAGCTACTTGTAACGACTCGGTCGGTCATTTTGAGAATTTAAGTCCCGTTCGGTGGCATAAGGCCTAATCAGCTTCGTATTATATGTGTATTGACTTGCGTGCATGGTTGAATTCAGTTACTGGATGATTCAGAGTGATTTGTGATACTTAGTCCCTAAAATATAAGCTTAAGTCTTAGGATTTTGGCCGTAGTTGGAACTGTGTGAAGCTGACTTCGGAATGGAGTTCTGTTATTTCCGTTAGCTACGTTGGGTAATTTTGGACTTATGAGCATGTCCAAAATGTGAATTTGAGTTCTGTAGCTGATTTAGGCTTGAAATGGCGAAAGTCAAATATTTGGAGATTTTGACCGGAAGTAGACTTTTTTTATATTGGAGTTGGATTCTAATTCCGAAAGTTGGAGTAAGTCCATAACATTGAATATGACTTGCCTGCAAAATTTGACATCATTCAGGGTTGATTTGATAGGTTTTGGCCTGGGTTTTAGAAGTTGGAAGAATTGAAAGTTCATAAGTTTGATTCATGGTGCGATTCTTAGTTTTGATGTTATTTGATGTGATTTGACACCTCGAGCGAGTCCGTGTTAGGTTATGGAACTTGTTGGTATACTTGGACGGGGTCCCGGGGGACTCATGTGTTACGGGCGAGTTTAAGATGTTTTTCATGGTTTTGAACAGGTCTGGTTCTGGTGTTTTCGCACCTGCGATGCTTTGGAGCACATATGCGGCTCTGCTTCTACATGAGCCTAGTCGCTTCTGCGATCCTTGAGGCCTGGGAGCTCATCTGTGGAAGCTTGCATGCAGATGCGAAGGCCACTTCTGCGGTTCCTCGATCGCTTCTGCGTCTCCTCTTGCGCTTTTGTGGTGTCGCTGGTGCGACTGTAACTCTGCAGATGCGGATCCAGGCCTGGATAGCTGAGTTCGCAGATGCAAACGATTTCTTGCAAATGCGAGAGCGCAAATGCGCTTCCTTGCCCGCAAATGCGGATGTCCCGGGCAGAATCATATAAGTCGAGGATTTGGCCATTTTCTCCATATTTTGAGTTTTAGACCTTGGTTATGGAAGCTTCTTCGTGGATTTTTCAAAAAAATTGATTGGGTAAGTGTTCATCACCTAGAATTTATTATATTCCATGATTTTATCCTTATTCTTATCATTTAATTTATATTTTTAGTTGAGGAAAATGGAGATTTTTGAAGAAAAACTTAAAAATGAAAAATCATGATTTGAAGGACGAAATAGTATCAGAATTTGATAATTTTAGTATGGTAGAACTCGTATCGGAATGGGTGTTCGGGTCTTGTGAAATTTGTCAGGTTCCGAGGTGCGGGATCGGCGGTCGACTTTTGGGTCGATTTTTAGATTTTTGATAAAGATTGAGGCTTTATGATCCAAAATAGTTTCTTATGAGTTTTATTTGTGCTTTGAAGTTATTTTGGTTAGATTTGAGCCGTCTAGAGGTCATTTCACCCGAGAAGTTAATTTTAGAGTATCAATCTGTCTTCTTTGAGGTAAGTATCTTGCCTAACTTCGTGTGAGGGAACTACCCCTTAGGATTTGAGTCTTCTATTCTGATTGTAGTTCGTGTACGCAAGGTGACGAGTACGTGTGCGAACTTATTTGTGGAAAATTGGCCTTTAAGGGTTCTCAGGTCCTTGTATTCACTGAATATGCAGTTGTTCTCGTTATGATTACATTTCTTAGTTACTAGTTTTACTTCTACCTACTTTTATTAGAATCAATTGCTTCATGATATACTCTTGTTGTTCATTTGATTCATATGTGCCTTAACTGGAATTATTATCTCTTCTATTGCCATGTTGTCTTTTTCCTAACTGCTTATCTTTATTTGAAGTTATATTATGTCTTTTGTAATTGTTCATCCTAAATTGAGGTTATGATTATCTTCCCGCTACCTATACTTAATTAAATTTGTAGTATTTCTTTCGTAATTTCTCAACCTTAAAAGAAGTTTAGGTATCCTATATCTTAGTTGACTTATCCTTGTTGGAATTATTGACTCGTCATATCTCCCTTGTTGTTGAACTGTACTTTGTCGGACCGTTGATACATATTATTTTCTCCCTTGTTGAGCGGTTCTTATTATGACTAGCATTCTCTATTTTGGCTACTCCTTGTGAATTAGTTTCTACATTACTTTGAGTTATGGAATTTCTGAGTTGACTTATTTGTCGTACCTTTGTATTATTGTCATTGTTGCTGTTGTACTTATTTTGGTGATGCACGAGGTTTCTACAGTGCGGTTGTTGTTATTGTGATGCACAAGGTTTCTGCCGTGCGGTTGTTGTTATTGTTATGCACGAGGTTTCTGCTGTACGATTGTTGTTATGGGGTTGCACGAGGTTTCTGTCGTGCTATTGTTACTATTGATATTTTCACATGCGGCGTAACAAGGCGGGATATATATATGTGGGTTGTGCATATGGCGAGACAAGGTGAGAACATTATTATGCACGTGTGGCGAGACAAGGCGGGCATTTGTTTTACTATTACACACGTGGTGAGACAAGGTGGGCTATGTTAGGGATTGATTTGTGATGACTTCTGATGGCCTGGGGGAGTTCTTGTTGTTGATGTTTTTGTAGTGGTACACTTACTTGTGTGAGCTATATCTTGTGGAAAATTATGTGAAAAACATTCTACGTGCTGCCAATTTCTTTTCCTGTACTTGCTAGCAGTTATGAACTATGTGAGGACACTTGCACAAGCATACACGTTGTTGAGCACTCTTATCGGTTAAGAAGTTGCCTTGTTATTGGTGAGTATAGATGAATACTCTCGTTTACTTGCCTTCTATGTGAGAATGGATCTATTTGGCACATGAGTCGTCAGTGCGGTTATGAAGTGTAATGAGGGCACAAGATGCCAAGTGTTAGGGTTCAGGGATTGGAACCCATGAGTTATGAATAATATGAAGTTCGGTACATCGTGGAGATTATTGACAAAAAATAAAATCCGATGTGAAAGTTGTCGTTTTGTTGAGTTTTTACTTGTCCTTTCTTTATCTGTGATTATCAGATTTAGGCCATGTTTCCTTTCAGTCTTCTATGTCATTATTATGGTGTTCCGCTGATAGTTGTTGTTTTCCTTCTTTATTGCAATTACCATATTATTTGCCACTTCGCGTAGTCTTTATGTAGATATCATACATTGTTGTTCCTATACTTATACTTGTTCAGGTTATTTAGTCCAGTAGGTGTCTTGACTGTTCCTCGTCACTACTCCACTGAGGTTAGTCTTGATACTTGCTGGGTACCGCTGTGGTGTACTCATACTACACTTCTGCACATTGTTTTGTGCAGATCGAGGTATTTCAAATTCAGTTGATCATTAGCTAGCTGTGCTGATTGTTACTGTGGAGACTCAAGTTAAACCTGTTGCTGCATTCGCAGGCTTCAAAGTCACCTTCCTATTTTGTATTCACATTGTTTTACCTATTTCCAAACAGGTTTATTTAGAAATTTATAGCAAACTCTGTAGAGCTTATGACTTGTACTACCGGTTTTGGGAATTATAAATTTTATAGAGATTCCCATTTCAAAAATTGTTAGATGTTATTTAATTATTGTTGTTATTCAGAAGACATTAAGCTTACCTAGTCCTTAAGACTAGGTGCGCCCAACGGAGGTGAAATTGGATCGTGACAAGTTGGTATCAGAGCTCTAGGTTCATAGGTGCTACGAGTCATAAGCGAGTTTAGTAGAGTCTTGCGGATCGGTACAGAGACATCTTCAAGAGGCTACAAAACTATTAGGACAGTTTCACTTCCTTCATTCCTATTGTGCGAGTTCATTGATCTCGAAGTTCGAACTTTTATCATTCCATTCTCTCACAGATGGCGAGGACGCGAGCTGCAGTTACTGATGACGTTGGCCCAAGAGCAGATGTAACTAGGGGCAGAGGCAAAGGCCGAAGAGCAGCACGCGTCGCAGCTAGAGCATCTACCCGAGATGTTGAGGAGCCGCCAGTAGCTCCGGTTGGGGGCAGGTACCAGAGGCACCTGCTGTTACCCCCGGACTTCAGGAGACCTTAGCATAGTTCCTGAGCATGTTTGGTACATTGGCTCAGGCGGGGTTGATTCCGGTTGCACCAACTACTTCACAGACCATGGGAGTATCCTAGACTCCCGCCGCCCACACTTCAGAGCATCGAGTTCATATTGGTCAGGTTCTAGGTGTCATGGCAACACAGATTGTGGTTTCAGTTCAGGCCGTGGTTAGGGCAGCAACATCTGATGAAGGACAACTTAGACTTGAGAGGTACAAGAAGTACCACCTTCCTACCTTCAGTGGGTTGGCGACAGACGATGCTCAGGGTTTTCTGGAAGAGTGTCACCTCATTCTCCATACTATGGGTATTGTGGAGATGAGCGTGGTTTCTTTTGCTACGTTCCAGCTCAGGGGAGCGGCTTATCAGTGGTGGCGGGCGTATGAGTTGGCTAGCCCGGCCAAGTCAGCTTCACTTATATGGGGTCAGTTTTCAGAGATGTTCTTGAGAGAGTTCGTACCTCAGTCCCTTCGAGATGCATGGCACGCAGACTTTGAGCAGCTGCGCCAGGGCACTATGTTAGTGTCAGAGTATGCCGTTAGATTTAGTGATTTGGCCAGACATGCACTTTCTTTGGTCGTTATAGTTAGAGAGCTTGTCCGTAGATTCATTAAGGGGATCAGGCATGATATTCGGTTCAGCATGGCTCGGGAGTTAGAGTCAGATGTTTTGTTTCAGCAGGTGGTAGGGATTGCTCGCCGAGTAGAGGGCATGTGGGACCAGGAGAGAGAGGACAGGCGAGGCCATGAGAGCTAGGACATGAGAGGTCAGGAGAGAGAGGACAGGGAGGCGTGGAGGCCTTGTAGACCTGAGAGATCTAATGTTCCTTATTTTGGAGGCGGGTTGTGACATGGTAGAGGTTTTGTGGGTCAGCTAGTTCAGTTTGCACTTCAGGCTTCACACAGTGTTTCAGGTACTCATGGGTCTCAGAGTGCCCGTACCTCACAATTTCCATAGCCACGTCAGCAGATAGGTTGCTTCGAGTGTGGAGATACTAGCCACAGGGTGAGAGATTGTTCTAGACTCCAGACAGATGTGTCATAGTGGGGTATTCAGGCAGGTAGAGGGTGCCCAAGAGGGGAAGGCCCGACCCGTTGATGTGTTTCATATAGTTGGCTTGAGGTCGCTACGACAGATGATGTCTTACAGGTATGCTTTTGATTTTTTATAGAGGGGCACCATTCATATTTTGATTTGGTTTTGCTTATCGGGGTGAGTCCCCTTATTTGGTTTCTCCACCTATGGGTGAGTTCATGACTTAGTATTATGTTTATGTATTTCCCCCTGTTGGGAGATTCTATGAGGGATAGCCCGTGTGTATCATTTGTTTTTATCCATTATTGAGAGTTGCGAGACTAGAAGCGAATGCATGTTGTCAATTATTGCAGGTTTGACGTGATTCCTCAATAATTGGTTACGATTTGTGATTTAATACTCTACTAGGGTGAGAGTTCAGTAAGTGTTGTGATTTTATTGACATAACTGAGTTAGTGGTAGATTTCAATTCTTTGAAGTTCTTTTGGTTATATTTGAGCCGTCTAGAGGTTATTTCACACGAGAAGTTCATTTTAGAGTATCAGTCTGTCTTCTTTGAGGTAAGTATCTTGCCTAACTTCGTGTGAGGGAACTACCCCTTAGGATTTGAGTCTTCTATGCTAATTATAGTCCGTGTACGCGAAGTGACGAGTACGTTCCCGAACTTATTTGTGGAAAATTGACCTTTTAGGGTTCTCAGGTCCTTATATTCACTGAATATGCAGTTGTTCTCGTTATGATTACGTTTCTTAATTACTAGTTTCACTTCTACATGCTTTTATTAGAATTAATTGCTTCATGATTCACTCCTGTTGTTCATTTGATTCATATGTGCCTTAACTGAAAATATTATCTCTTCTATTGCCATGTCGTCTTTTCCCTATCTGCTTATCTTTATTTGAAGTTATATTATGTCTTTTGTAATTGTTCATCCTAAATTGAGGTTATGATTATCTTTCCGCTGCCTATCCTTAATTAAATTTGTAGTATTTCTTTTGTGATTGCTCAACCTTAAAAGAAGTTTATGTATCCTATATCTTAGTTGACTTATCCTTATTGAAATTATTGACTCGTGATATCTCCCTTGTTGTTGAACTGTATTTTGTGAGACCGTTGTTACATATTAGTTTCTCCCTTGTTGAGCTGTTCTTATTATGACTAGCATTCTCTATTTTGGCTACTCCTTGTGAATTAGTTCCTCAGTTTCTTTGTGTTCGGGAATTTCTGAGTTGACTTATTTGTCGTACCCTTGTATTATTATCATTGTTGCTTTTGTACTTATTATGGTGATGCATGAGGTTTCTGCCATGCGGTTGTTGTTATTGTAATGCACAAGGTTTCTACCGTGCGGTTGTTATTATTATGATGCACAAGTTTCTGCCTTGCAATTTTTGTTATGGGGTTGCACGAGGTTTCTTCTGTGCTATTGTTACTATTGATATTTGCACATGCGGCGTTACAAGGCTGGATATATATATTTGGGTTGCGCATATGGCGAGACAAGGTGGGAACATTATTTTACATGTGTAGCGAGACAAGTTTGGCATTTATTTTACTATTGCACATGTTGCGAGACAATGTGGGCTATGTCAGGGATTGATTTGTGATGACTTGAGATTGCCTGGGGGCATTCTTGTTGTTGATATTTGTGTAGTGGTACACTTACCCGTGTGAGCTTTATCTTGTGGAAAGTTATGTGAAAAATATTCTACGTGCTATCTGTTTCTTTTCCTATAATTACTAGCGGGTATGAACTATGTTAGGACACTTGCACAAGCATACACGTAGTTGAGCACTCTTATCGGTTAAGACGTTTCCTTGTTGTTGTTGAGTATAGATAAACACCCTTGTTTACTTGCCTTTTATGTGAGAATGGCTCTATTTGGCACGTTAGTTGTCAGTGCGGTTATGAATTGTAATGAGGGCACAAAATGCCAAGTGTTAGGGTTCAGGTATTGGAACGCGTGAGTTGTGAATAGTATGAGGTTCGGTACCTCGTGGAGATTATTGACAAAAACAAAACCTGATGTGAAAGTTGTCGTTTTGTTGAGTTGTTACTTGTCCTTTCTTTATCCGTGATTATCGGATTTAGGCCATGTTTTCATTTATTCTTCTATGTCATTATTACGGTGTTCCGCTGATAGTTGTTGTTTTCCTTCCTAATTGCAATTACCATATTATTTTCTGCTTCGCGTAGTCTTTATGTAGATTTCATACTCTGTTGTTGCTATACTTATACTTGTTCAGGTTATTTAGTCCAGTAGGTGTCTTGATTGTTCCTCATCACTACTCCACTGATATTAGTCTTGATACTTGTTGGGTACCTCCGTGGTGTACTCATTCCACACTTCTACACATTTCTTTGTACAGATCCATGTATTTCGAAGTCAGTTGATCATTAGCTAGCTGTACAAATTGTTGGTTTGGAAACTCAAGGTAAACCTGCTGATGCGTTCGTAGGCTTCGAAATCACCTTCCTATTTTGTATTCACACTATTTTACCTATTTCCAAACAATTGTATTTAGAAATTTGTAGCAAACTCTATAGAGCTTATGACTTGTACTACCGATTTTAGGAATTATAAATTTTATAGAGATTTTCATTTCAAAAATTGTTAGATGTTATTTAACTATTGTTGTTATTCAAAAGATATTAGGCTTACCTAGTCCTTAAGACTAGGTGCCATCACGACGCCCAACAGAGGGGAAATTGTGTCGTGATACCACCCTTCTTAGATGCTCGGGCCTTCTTTCCCTGTTCACTCTTCTTTTCGAACTTCTCAGTGGCCCACTGCCTCAGTAGACCCTCCCATATGTGCGGTAGAACCTATGAATACTTCTTGGTCTTCTTACGAGCATAATAGAAGGAATTAGATAGTCTCTTACGACATTTGAACTCAAAATTTGCAAGAATGGCACTATTATGCCGATCCTCCCAGGCACACTTAGTATGCAAATGAATTGTGTAATATTAGATGAAAATATTGTTAATATAATGCTTAAATAGATAATAATTGGATTAAAACCTTAAATTGGTTGAAAGTTTGCTGCACGAGCTCCGGTGGAAAGTCACTCCAACCGGCCAAGAGCTTTAGTGATTATCTTTGTAGTCCGATGATTAGGTATGAACCTGCAACATTGGAGTTACATTAAATAAACAAGACTTGCTATAATAATTCAGCAAAAACAAAGAAGTAATAAATAAATCTTACCCATTGCCCTAAGGGCTGATGATCATCCTATGATAATGATTATACTGCACTTCCTCTGGATCATCGTCCTCTAATGAATCTGAAGCGTGCGCAGAAGCGGAGGCATCTGGCTTAGCGCTACTATCCCGAAGGCGAAGTCTAGAAATTCTAGGAGACGAACTCCGTGGAGAGGATGGCTGAAATCTAGATGGATGCGATTCAGCTGTTGGTGAAGAAAATGGAGCAGATGGCGGGTGTATCACCACATGGCCCTGTGACTGCTGACTCGATTTACCCATGTAACGATATGCAGGATCATGTGGAGGAAGCGGGGTATAGCCCTGTGGCGGAGAATGGTAAGAATATTGCTGGGAGGGCGAATGGTAGGTAGTCTGATGAGTAGATGGACGTGGTGAAGTAGATGTGTGCCTAGATGATTGTTGCCGACCATCAGCAGCGGAGGGATGCTAGTGTGGAGTGGAAGGAAGCGGTGGTGTATCACTATCATCATGATCAATAGGCCTCTTATCCTTCTTAGACCTACCTCGACCCCTACCAGTCATCTACATAAATTAAAGAAAATGTTAGAATTGAGAATATAAATCTATATAAGTTGAGAGCGCTTGAAAAAACTAATATGCTAGTCGTCTTTGAAGTATCCTTCCTCGTACGAAAATTCTTCCTTTTCACTTATTTAATTTTCATTAGGTGATTCTTTATCCTCATTTTCTATGATTGTTATTTCCTCCATATCAACTTCTTCTACTATGAATTGAGGATGCTCCAAGTCATTTTCTAACTGATCATCCACCATTTGGTTAACACTTGAGGTATCATTTTGGTAAGCAACATCTAGCACATTCTCAACTTCCACCCAACCAACATGCTTAGTTTTGATTACAACCAACCAATCAACCTTAACCCTCCACAATGGATATGGAGCATAATATATTTGCCTAACGTTTTCTTCAATTATAAAAGGATAATAGCAATCATACTCCCTCTTTTTATTAACCTCAATTATGTTATATTGCGAGTGTACATTTGTACCTCTTATTGGTGTTAGGTGAAACCACTTGCATCAGAAAAGTATGATCTTCTTATTTGGCCAACCTGAATATGATAATTCTAGAATCTCTTTGATCACACCATAATAATCATTTTCCCCATCCTGGTTGCCTTCACCACCTTTGACACATACCCCACTGTTATTTCTTTTTTTTTTATACTTGGAGCATTCCTCGGTGTGAAATTTGTAACCATTCACAAAATACATAGACATAGTTGTAACCGTAGGTGCAGGTCCCCAAGATATGTCTTTCAAAAATTGATTAAAACTGTTGTTTGGATTATTGACCTACATGTAGTGCTAAATAAATCACAAGTGAGCAAGTATATTCACAAGTGAGCAGGTATGTATATTCACATGCGAGAAAGTATGTAAGATGAACTTACACACTCTTTAAACCATACCTCAAATGTAGAATATACAACATCATATCCAAATTGACTCACGAAGTCACTAAGCGACACATTGAAAATTTTGTTAGTTGCATCAACCAAATAAAATAGTAGTCCATATAAATTAATCTTACATCAACACTTACTTAAGAGAGGTTTGTACTTCCGGACAATTAAGCAACACATGATTTGAAGCTGATTTGTACTCCATACTACTTAGGACCCTTTTAGTTCGATCTTTAGAACCTCGGCCTGGTTGATTGAATATGGACATTGGTGGATATAATGGATCAATCTCAATCATGACATTATGCCGATTGGGCCTATTTCTAGCACATAGCACATGACCGTCGAAGTAGTAAGAACAAAAATGAGCAATTTTCTTTGCAAGATAGGCTTCGCATATGGATCTTTCAATCTTATTCCTCTGTATAAAAAATCGCTTACACTTGCCGATAGTCCTGCACATTATCATATTAGACGATAACGTTAAATAAAATTACAAGAATAAGTCAAGGTTTGATCATTACCTCTCAAATAGATACATCCACCTGCATTGAACAGGCCCTCCAAGCCGCGCCTCGTGTACAAGGTGAATTGGAAGGTATTCCATAACATCAAAGAAACCACATGGAAAAATCCTTTCCAGCTTATTACTGATTACAGGAATATTCCTATTCATTTGAAATAGGTTTTCTTCCCTTAATATGGTAGAACATAAGTCTTTTAAGAACAAACTTATCTCTGTGATGGGTTTCCAGATTTTTTCACGCAAACAACAAAATGCAATATGGATTAAGGTTTCCATGAAGATATGACAGTCATGACTTTTCATATGAGTCAGCTTTCCTTAAGCCATATCGGTACATTTTTTCAGGTTCGAAGCATAGCCTTCGGGCATATTTAGGTTTGCAACCCACTCACAAATCTGTCATCTTTGTTCCAAAGTGAATGTGTAGCTGGCCTTAGGCTTGAACACCTTACCATTATTCGCACACTGCAAATATAATTCAGGCCGCTTGCAATATTCTTGTAAGTCTAGTCTAGCCTTTGGGTTATCTTTTTTTCTTATTCTTATCATCCATCACTGTGTTGAACAAATTGTCAAAATAGTTTTTCTCAATATGCATGACATCAAGATTGTGTCGGAGAAGATTATCCTTCCAATATGGCCCCAAAATATGCTCTGTTTTGTCCAGTTATGAGTAACACCATATCCAGAAAAGCTAGAAGGTGGGGTCTCGGTAGCTTTAGTGAAGATCTGAACCCTCTCACAAATTTCCTCACTGGACAAAATTGGAGGTGGAAAATCACGTTCCACTGTATTCTTTTTGAATGCGTTCTTCATCCTTCTGAACTCATGATCAACTGGCAAGAACTGACGATGACAATCAAACCATGATTGCTTTCGTCCATGTCTTAAAGTGAACACTTTACCATTTTCCATGCAGTAAGGACATTCTAACTTTCCAGCAGTCATCCACCCAGACAACATTCCATACATAGGAAAATCATTAATGGTCCACATTAAGTTAGCACGCAAGTTGAAATTTTGTTTAGTTGATATGTCATATGTCTCAACTCCATCATACCACAACTAGTTTAGCTCAGTAATCAGAGGTTGCAAATATACATCAATCAAACTCTTTGGATTGTGGGGACCAAGAATAACACAATTGAAGAAAATATATGGACTATTCATACACATTTCAGCCGGAAGATTATATGACGTAATAAAGACCGACCATCTTGGATATGATGTTGTAGAAATAGAAAATGGCGTGAAACCATTATCACACAAACCCAACCGAACATTCCTCGGTTCACTAGCATAGTCCAGATACGTCCTATCAAAATGCTTCCAGGCTTCCCCATCTAGAGGATGACACTTAACACCCGACGACCTTTGATTTTCTTAGTGCCATCTCATATGAGGAGCGGAACTCATCGATGCGTACAACCTCTTTAATCTAGGAATAAGAGGTAAGTAATGCATCAACTTCACATTAACCTTCTTCACTCTGGAAACCCGCTTAAAACAAGGTTTTTCACAAAATTTACAACTTTCTAAATCTGTATCACCCTTATAATACAACATGCAACCATCTTCACAACAATCGATTCTCATAAACGAGAGCCCTAGCATATAAACCAATCTTTTAGCCTTATAGAAATCTTCAGGTATGTTGAAAGTTGGGTCAACTGGTTTACTCATAAGGTAAATGAAAGAATTCATTGGTATCTGATTTGATACTTAATAATCTAACCACAACAGACCATTGAGGGTGCATACTCCCTTTACTTAGTGGACGACTAGCGGCCTCTAACTGTTCAAAAAAATATTTTACCTCTTCATTAGGAGTTTGTTCAACACTTTCATGGGTTTCAAAATCGAAGTGCATCCCAAAAGTATCCACAACCATTTCATGGTATCTAGGATGTTGAACGTTATTCTCCACCGACCTACTACTTTTACCAACAACTACGTTATGAAATACACCATCAATACTATCAACCTCTCCAAGACTAGTCCACAAAAAATTATTATCCATAAACCCCTTTCTATATATATAAGTCGTAACATCCTCTGAACCCAAAATATTCAATCACTTGCACTTCGTACAAGGACAACTAATCATCCCTCCAATCCGAAAGGGTTTAAATGACATTGTGTAATGACCCAGTCGTTCGTTCTGAGAGTTATAGTCCCGTTTCCCCCATCTATCCTTATTTATGTGTTGTTCAGCTGTGTTGAGTTGTATCGGGTTAGTTGGTTCGGGTCCAAAAGGAACTTGGGGTGAAATAAGACGCTTAGTCTCATAATTGAAAAATTTAAGTTAGAAAAGTGGACCGGATATGGATCTATGTGTAAACGACCTCGGAATTTAATTTTTGATGATTCTAATAGTCTGTATGATATTTTAGGACTTGTTGGTATATTTGGTTAAGGTCTCGAGGGGCTCGGGATGATTTCGGATCGTTAATGAGAAGTTTGGAAGTTGGAAATTTCATAAGATTAAAGTTTCAAGTGAGTTCGCATAAGACCTAAATTCCATTGAGCATAGCTATAATTATACGAAGTGTTATATGGTTTATTACCTATCAAATGAAATATCTTTGAGTCTAGTTTCTAACGCTTCAAACCGTTCGTCATTTGGACATTCCTACAAGAAGTTATGACCAAATTACCAAAGGCTGGCGGAGGAGCCTGCGGATGCGAAGCATCCAAGGTCGCGTCCGAAAGAGAGGCTGGCAGTGAAGTGCTGCCATAGCGTCCAGGTCCGCATCCGACCTTCAAAGAGGAGTGAAGTGGGGATGCGAAGCATCCAGGGCCGCATCCGAAACCCAGAAATCTGGGCCTATAAATACAAGGTCGGGGAAGGGGGATATTTTGAGTATTTGGGGGTTAGGGTTCTTGAGGTGAAGGGACGATTTTGAGCTCAAATCAAGTCCAATCAACCAAGGTAAGCTGTTAATGATGTTTTGGGTTGATTATTACTCAATATACATGATTTCTAACATCATTCTTACATCCAAATACAAGATTTCATTATCAAATCCTCAAGAACACAAAAATCACCAAAGTTGTGATTTTTTAAGATTGATCTACTAGAGGTAATTCCAATGCTTCAAACTCATTTATTATGAGTAGTTAGAAGTATTTGAAGCATTTGTTACATGTTTTAATGGTTGAATGATTGGATTATAAAACTCTAGTTCATGACATGAATAGTACTTTTGAGAATGGTTGGTCACACATGTGATGTTAGGATTATAAGTTGTTAAAGAATGATGGTGGGATGAATTGTTGATAAATGATGGGAGTTGCAAGAACTAATTCTATGGTTAAGAAATGTATAAATGTATGCCCACTAGGTGTTTGGTAGATTGTCTAAATGGCTTAAACTATGGAATGGGTTGCTAATGTTGGTCCCAATGGATGTTGATATTGTAGATTGAAGTTGCTTAGTATAGTAGATCGTTGTATTATCATTAAGGGGTGAATTTCAGTTTCGGATCGTTGGCATTGAATTGAGGAGACAAGAGGGCTTTCAGAGGTGGATACGCACGGAGTGGAAATTTCCTGAGAATTGATTAGCTTGCTCGACGCTGGGTTCATCTTGTTGAGGTAAGTAACGATTGTAAATCTAGTCCTGAGGGTATGAAACCCCAGATTTTGTATCATTCTACTATTTTTAATGATGCACATGCTAGGTGACGGGAGTGTGGGCGTGCACTATTGGGGATTTATGACTTGGTCCGCCCCGTAGCAACTGTAAAGTTGCATACTTTGTTGAAACCGTTGATACTTATATGATTTAGAAAGAATTTCTATAAATTGGGTTGAATGCCATGTTTGGGCCATGCGCCAATGCTGTTTGGACCCTTAGGGGCTGTTTTGTATCATCCTCTCACTGTTTTCGATTGAAAATCTATACTCAGTCATGGTTATACTTGATTACTGCATAACTCAGTCTTATGACTCTATTTTGATGCATATAAATGTTTTGGGCCGAATGCCCTATTTTACTGAAATGCTCGAGTGGATTGATTTGTGAGGAAGATTGTGGATCGGGGCTGCCCGCCTGCAGCATATTTGTGAATGAGTGAGGCCGAGGGCCTGATTGGTGAGGATGAGTGTGGATCGGGGCTGCCCGCCTGCAGCATACTTGTGACTGAGTAAGGCCGAGGGCCTGATTTGTGAGGATGAGTGTGGATCGGGGCTGCCCGCCTGCAGCATACTTTATTATTATCGCACGTGAGTTTTCCGTGCAGATTATAGCGCTTGAGATGAAGGATCCCCTCCGGAGTCTGTACACACCCCTAGTGAGCGCAGGTACCTACTGAGTGCGAGTGCCGAGTGCTGAGTGATTGTGAGGTATGCCCGAGTGGCAAGAGTGATTGTGAGGTATGCCCGAGTGGCAAGAGTGATTGTGAGGTATGCCCGAGTGGCAAGAGTGACTGTGAGGTTTGCCCGAGGGGCTGTTTATGATTTCATCATTTTTACTCATATTTGCTGAGCCTTTGTTTGAAAAACTGTTGGAAAAATATCTTTAAATAATTTTTACTGGAACCCGATTTAAACGAGATGATTTGATTCAAACACTGATTTTTAAGCATGTTGTATTTACTGAGATTTCATGATATGAACGTTATATGCTTTATTGCTCGTCACTACTGCTCAGTCTTTATTTATTGTTGTTACTTACTGAGTTGGCATACTCACGTTACTCCCTGCACCTTGTGTGCAGATTCAGGTGTAGCTGGACACGGTAGCGGTTATTGAGTGTTCTGGTTACAGGTTTTCTTGGAGATAGTAAGGTAGTTGTTTGGCGATCGCAAAAGAATAAGAATGATTCCAAAATATTCATTATTTAATTCTATTTTCACGTTGATTTCCTTTCACTTTATTAGATTGATTCTTCTTAACAAATATTTAATTTTTATTCTAATATTTTGGAAAAATTAGATCTTTCATACTATATCTATTTTAGATATTTGGGTTCTTAATTATTATCCTTCTTTTATAGGAGTTAAAATCTTATTTACAAAAAACAAATAGAATAATTAGCTACGAACATCGTCGCTAAATCGTTCGTAGCTAACAAAATTTCTTGATAATCTGCCGCTAAATGAGATTTGCGACGGATTATTCAGTTTAGCTATAGAATTGTCCATCGCTAAAAACCAAATTTTTTAGTAGTTGGTGTATGCTATTATCACTTAATAAAATATTAGAGATCTCAAACGTAACCTTCTCATTCAGAAAACATGGCAATTTAGAAACGCTGATAAAGAAAAGAGAACAAAAATCATATCAGCATTTATAAATACTTATATCAAGTATTATCTCCTTATGCTTTGAGATATCACGCACCCATCTTAGTTTAGTTTTTCTTCTTATGTCAAATATCATAACCTACTCATCAACCAATCAATAAATCGGCAATCATATCAACTTGTTTTTTTCTTTTTCTTTTTTCTTTCTTCCTTAGATCTATTTAACTTTTTGTGATGACCCAAAAGGTCTTCTTATGTTTTAGAACTCGAATCTGCCCTCTTAAGCCTTAAAAATCTTATTTTTACCCTCATCGATTTGCGTGCGCAGTCCGGGCAGGTATCCAGAAAGCTTTTATGTTGAAAACTAATTAAAATAAAATTTTTTGCCTTAAAAGTTGATTTTAGTTGATTTCGGTCAATATTTTTGGTAAACGGGTCCAGATCCATACTTTGATGGTCTTGGTAGGTCCGTATCAAATTATGGGACCTCGGAGTATGCCCAGAATCGAATTCAGAGGTCCCTAGCTCAAGTTATGAATTTTTGATGAAAATTAAAAGTGTGAAAATTATTTATTTTTAAGAATTGATTGATGTTTGGCATTGTTAGTACCGGGTTCATATTTTGATTTCGGAGCCCGGTACAGGTTCATTATGATATTTAAGACTTGTCTGTGAAATTTGGTGAGAAACGGAGTTGATTTGACGTGATTCGGACGTCCAGTTGAGAAAATAGTAACTTTAAAGTGTTCTTGAGAATTTTATTTGATTTGGTGCTAAATTTAGAGTTCTAGGTGTTATTTTGGCAATTTGATCGCATGAGCAGGTTCGTATGATGTTTTTAGACTTGTGTGCATGTTTGGTTTGGAGCCCTGAGGGCTTGGGTGAGTTTCGGATAGGCCACAGGATGTTTTGGACTTTGGAAATCTGGTTTTTTTTGTAGAGTTTGGGGTCTGGCATGTCCTTCTTCGCGTTCGCGAAGGTCCTCTCGCGAACGTGAAGAGTAAACTGATGAGGTAGGGATTTATTCTTCACAAACGCGATGGCTTGGTCGCGAACGCGAAGCGATGGGGGCATTACACTTCGCGAACGCGTAGTGTTAGGCACTGGTGAGGGGGAGTCAACCTTTTCTTCATCGCGAACGCGAACACTGTCTCGCGAACGTGAAGACCAAGGAAGGGTAGTCGACGCGAACACGAGTACTGTCTGGCGAACGCGAAGGCTTGGCAGCTTATACTCTTCGCGAACGCGATAGTGCTCTCGCGAACGCGATGAACACTGTCGCCCGGCATTTAGCAAAATCCAAAAACGGGATTTAGGTCAAAAAATTATTTTTCTCAAAAATCAAACGGTAATAGGCGATTTTTCAAGAGCCATTTCTTTCTCAAATTGTTGGTAAGTGATTCTAAACCATTTTTCTTCAATTACCCATTACATTTCTTGAATTATCAACCTAAAATCTAGAGTTTCATAGTAGAATTAGGGGTTAGGGTAGAAACTAGGAATTTTGGGCCCGGGGGTCGATTTTTCGACTTTTTGGAGGAAAATTTAGAAAATTTAATTTATGCAATATAATTAATTTCTTTAGCAGTATTTGATATTATTGAGTCATTTTTGAATAGATACGAGTGGTTTGGAGGTGAATCCCAAAGAAAAAGTTGTGATTGAGAATTAAGTGGCCTTCGGAGCGAGGTAAGTGTTGTGTTTAACCCTGACTTGAGGGAATTAGGAACCTTAGATTACTTGCTAAGTGAAATCCATGTGAGTGGCGTATATGTGAGGTGACGAGTACTTATGCGCCGCCAATTTACCTGTTTTCCATATTTCTCTGTTTTTCTTATATTGTCTCTTTCCTATGCCAAATTGCTACCTGTTATACTAGTGTTGTTCAATTTATCGTTCTTAT
Source organism: Nicotiana tabacum (assembly GCF_000715075.1). Classification (NCBI taxonomy): domain Eukaryota; kingdom Viridiplantae; phylum Streptophyta; class Magnoliopsida; order Solanales; family Solanaceae; genus Nicotiana; species Nicotiana tabacum. Next base: position 80,831,319 of record NC_134102.1, read on the forward strand.
CATGTTTACGCATTTTCTGGTGATAATTGAGTTTTATTTTAAAGTTGAGATTGATATTATGGAACCAAATGTTGAAGTAAGGTTTGTACTCGTTATTCTATCTCCCTGTTGTTATTTATGCATTGCATGATTGTAAGGGAGAGTGTTAATGCACGAAGGGTGATGCCGTGCCATATTGTGAGTGTTAATGCACGAAGGGTGATGCCATTCCATATTGTGAGTGTTAATGCACGAAGGGTGATGTCTTGCCATATTGTTAGTGTTAATGCACGAAGGGTGATGTCGTGTCATATTGTGAGTGTTAATGCACAAAGGGTGATGCCGTGCCATGATATGAGAGTTAATGCACGAAGGGTGATGCCGTGCCGTTTCTATTAATTTTATGGTGAGATTGAGAGTAAAAGCACGAAGGGTGATGTCGTGCATTTTTTCTTACTGTATTCACTATTCCTGTTGATTCATGGTATATTGACTGCTCCGGTGATCATTATGTTGTAGTTCTTTATCTTGTATTCCCTTCAGTATGTTTCCCTCCCAACAATTCCTGTTTAGTTCTTCATTTTTGTTATTTGCATATACACTGTTAAATTGTACAAGTTGATTTGTAGGTGCCTTGCTTTAGCCTCGTCACTACTTCGTCGAGGTTAGGCTCGACACTTACCAGTACATGAGGTCGGTTGTACTGATGCTTCACTCTGCACTTTCTGTGCAGATTTTGATATCGGCTCAGGTTGATCGAGATTTTATTATTGATCCGTTGTCCGGAGACTCAAGCTAGATCTGTCGGCATTCACAGACCTTGAAGTTCCCGTCTATCTTTTATGCCCTACTTTTTTAGTGTTGCTTCCAAAGGCACACGCAAGAATACGTGGTCAACAAGTAATTGAGTGATGAGAAAGTATCGTCCCACTACAATTTACGATTAACTCTCGTCTAATCTAAACTGCTTATAAGTTTATTGCTCAAGTGGTTGTGAAGAAGATACTTGTAAATATTTTTACTACTAAAAATTACTAAACAAGCAAACAATTCAAAGGTGCAAAGCAAACAAGAAAACACTTAGGAAGAATACAATGAGACGAGAATATTTCGGAGTTTTGGGATTTATGTCTCTCCTATGGCGTTCTTCCAGTTGATTTAATTACTTGATTTATCTAATTGATGATTAACATGGTTTATTATGCTCACGAAGTTCTTCCAACGCTTGTCTCGCCTATTCAAGCCAACCTAATACTGTATATCTATAGAAATAAAATTAACAAGAATGGATGTATATTTCCTGTGAAAATAACCAAGTAAGAAAACTAGAATATGTCTATCCTAATCGCGAATCTATTCTCCGATGCCCGGATTCAAGAACTTACTCTATTCAATCTTATGTGAAATCTATAGTTCCCATTTTTTAGTTCAACTATAAATTCGTAGATAGTATTCTACTGTTAGTTATGCAATAGAATAATTAACTACAAGATTGAATAAATAAATTAATATGATAATTCAAGCAAACCAATCAACCGTCAAACACAATAGTCAAGTACAACCCATAACTCCTGAATAATGAGGTTTTTAGCCACTCATGTTCATAACAATAACGTCACGACCCAAAATTTTAACCCATCGTGATGGAGCCTAACACACACTTGCTAGGCAAGCCGACAACCACATAATAGTTAACATTTGAATAAACATTGTTTAACAAAACTTAACATCGGAAATATCATGATTCTCTGCTGAAAGCAATAACAAACTGCTACAACAACCCCCAAAATCTGGGGTCAAGAGTACATCAGCATTATTGAGTATCAAAACACAAGTACAACTGTCTGAGCAATAGAGCAACACTAAAGAAATAATAGGAAAGAGAGTCAAGGTCTGCAGATGTCATATCAGCTGCCTTGAAGTCTCTAAGCACTGTTACTTACCCTGATCTAGCAATTACCACGTCCGGATGCACCTGGATCTGCACACGAAGTGCAGAGTGTAGTATGAGTACAACCGACCCCATGTACTCAATAAGTAACATGACTAGCCTTAGGTTTAAAATAGTGACAAGCTCAGAAGAAGATAGTCAGAGTCCAATATAATGACAATGCAGGTATAATAATGACAATAATAATAATTAACTCAGAAGTATTTTCATAATCAACTCGTTCATGATACATAAATTTAGACATACTTTCACGTTCAATAATTAAAGTCCAACACCAGTAATGGCATGTCAAATACATCTAACATGAGGAATGATACATATCTATTCCTACATATCAAATATGCATGTCAAATGTATGATTCCACTGTGATATGTTCCAAGTACTCACACTCTCAGAATACTCAACATGTCTAACTCAGATGCCTACTCATCACACACAATCACTCAGCACTGTACGAGTAGTTGGCATCTATTCCGCTCACCAAAGCACATGTATCTATCATTGTGCCTGTGCTCACTGCTGGTATACCAGACTCAGGAGGGACGGATTCTTCCCAAGCGCTAACATAAAGCCTATGAGACCTGTTGCGTGTATATATAGTATTGCAGTATTTTCACCACCATCGAGCTATAATCGATGGGTAGGCCCCTATTGGGCAACCTCTGATCAGATGGTAAGTTATATACCGAGACTACTATGGCCGAACACCTATGAACGAGCCCAGAATGGCCAAGATACCGAGCCTAGTATGGTCGAGCACCTATGAGCGAGTGTAACGACCAGACCGATCTTTTTGAGTATTACAACTCCGTTCCCCCATTTACTTCTCTATTTGTGCTTTATAGCTGTATTATGACCTATCAGATTAGATAGTTCGGGTTCGGAGAGATTTCGAAATGAATTGAGATACTTAGTCTCATAATGGAAAGCTTAAGTTGGAAAAGTCGACCGGATGTTGATTTATGTGTAAACGACCTCGGATTTGAATTTTGATGATTCCAAAACCTCCGTAATATTGGACTTAAGAGCTTGTCCGGAAAGTTATTTGGAGGTCCGTAATGGAATAAGGCTTGAAATGGCAAAAATTAAATTTTTTGGGAAGTTTGACCGAGGGGTTGACTTTTTGATAGCGGGGTCAGAATTCAATTCTGGATATTGGAATAGCTTCGTTATGTCATTTATGACTTGTGTGCAAAATTTGAACACATTCCGGATTGATTTGATGTGTTTTGGCTTAAGATATTGAATTTGGAAGTTCAAAGTTCATAGATTTTGATTTGAGGTGCGATTCATTGTTTTGATGTTGTTAGGTGTGATTTGAGGCCTCTAGTACGTCCGTATTATGTTATGGGACTTGTTGGTATGTTTGAACGGGGTCCCGAGGGGGCTTATGTGAGTTACCGATGAGGTTTAGAGCATTTTTGAAGTTTTGGCTAAGGCTGGAATTTTTATGGTTCTGGTGTGACTGCACCTACGGGGTGTTTGGGCGCAGGTGCAAAGCCGCAAAAGTGGCAGTGCCATCGCAGAAGCATGAAGGGAGCTAGGCATGAGGACTGCAGATGCGGGTGCTTGGACGCACCTACGCAACCGCAGATGCAGTTCACGTGTGTAGAAGTGGCTTGGCTCGCAAATGAGTGCATTTTTCCGCAGAAGGAAGGGTCGTAGATGCGACCTCATGTCCGCAGATGCGGAAGTCGCTGGGCAAAAGCCTTAAATTCGGGGTTTAGTTATTTTAAGCCATTTTAGGATTTTGGAGCTCAGTTTGGGAGATTTGCGAGAGGAATATTTTCACACAACTTGGGGTAAGTGTTCTTGACTCCCTTAAGATTATATTCCATGAATTAATCTTCGTTTTTGGCGTTAGATTATTGATTTTTCGAGTGAAATCAGACGAATTTTCTATAATTTCATAAAATGAATTTTTGAGATTAGAACACCGATTCAGAGTCGAATTTGAGTAAAATTAGTATGGATGAACTTGTAATTGGAGAGGTTGTCGAATTTTGTGAGTTTCGTCGGATTCCGAGACTTGGGCACCACAGGCGATTTTTAGAGTGTAATTTCAGATTTTGTGGGAAAACATTATTTTGTTGACATGGAATTAATTACTATAATTTGTGTGGACTGAATCAAATTAATTGTGACTAGATTCGAGCCGTTTAGAAGTTGATTCACGCAGAATGGGATATCTGGAGCATTGTTTAGATTGCTCGACATTGGATTTGTCTTGTTCGAGGTAAGTAACTCTTCTTATATTGGAGCTGAGGGTATGAACCCTAAATATACATGTTATGTATTTGGTGTTGAGGTGACGCACATGCTAGGTGATGGGCGTGTGAGCGTGCACCGTGTGAACTGTGACTACGTTATTTCTGTGGTACTGTGTAGTTACATGAACCTATCTGAAATCATGAAATCTCTACATACTAGAGTTATCGATCTGTGATTCATGTTAGAAGCCATGTCTAGGCTACATGCTTATTCTGTTGGGACCCATTTAGGTCATTACTGCTGTTGAGTTATTTGTTTACATTGCAATGTCATACTCAGTCATATTCATTTCATTGCATATCATATCTCAGTCTCTGTTGTTATTTATTGATACATCATATCATCATTTTTGGGCTAGTTCATGTTAGTGTGAGCCCGAGAGACTGGAGAGGTTGATGACTGAGTGAGGCCGAGGGCCTGATTTTGAAATATTGATACTATGGCACGTGAGTTGCCCATGCGGTTTATAGCGCTTGGGCTGAAGGAGCCCATCCGGAGTTTGGACACACCCCTAGTGAGCGCAGTTGATTTATATTGAGGGATGGATCTTCCCCGGACATTGATCTTGTTCGAAGCATTTATACCTTGGGATGGATCTTCCTCACGGGTTGGATTGGCCCTACTCGATACTGAGTGACTGATGATCAGTTGGTGTGTATATTTCGGGATGTATCTTCCCTTGGCTGGATTGGCCATATACAGTACCGAGTGATTGAGCATGATGAGTGGAATGTGTGAGATAATGAGACTGAGTACTCTGAGAGTGTGAGTACATGAGTTCATCTCTAAGATACATTGCATTGACATGCACACATGACATACATGCATAAAGATGTATTTTACTCATGCTATATTGTGACTTTTCACACATATTGGCATATGGTCATAGTGATGCATTTTCCACTGGCTATATGGAAAGGTCTTTCCTCTATGGCTAGAAGTCCCTCCAGCTTGTCTGGTTAACGCATAATAAGCCATTTTCCCCCTGTTTCCATGGAAAGGTGACGAAGGAATAGGCACATTTAGAGTTGTGGGACTTGAAGGAATAGAATTCCTCGTTAGAATGGGCAGGGACAGCCGATCATTGGCTTAATTTCCTGAGATGAAGTGGAAAGGCTTCCCTCGGTACAATGAGGGAGGAACCAAGCCTTCGCTCAATCACCGAACCGCCAGTCTTAACTCCTTGAATCAGTCACATCTTATTTATTGTAAAAAGGATTTTTGGGAAAATTATGTTTTTCAAACTTACTCATATTTTTGACAACTTCGGTAAACGAATTGGGTTTTTCACTGATATACTTGAAAGGCAGAACTATTTTCAGAAATCATGATTTAAGCTGAGCATTTTATCTCTGAATTATTTCTTGTATTACTTGCTTTATGTTGTTATGAACTGTTGTTGGTTATGTGACTTGAACTCTGATCTTGGTACAAGTTCGTCACTACTTTGAACCTAAGGTTAGGTTTGTTATTTATTGAGTACATAGGGTCGGTTGTACTCATACTACACTTCTGCACCTTGCGTGCAGATGTTGACTGTTGGTGTTGTTGTGTTCGTTAGGAGCTGGATCTGAAGGTGTACTTGTGTTCCGGTTGTGGCTTTCTCTTGTTCAATGTAGCCTTAGATTCATAAAACTCTGCTTATGTACTTTTCAAACAGATGATGTATTTATTTCATACCAACTTGTAAACTCTATTCTTAGAATCTCATGATTTGTACTACCAGTCCTTAGGGAATGTATAATATACAGATATTTCTTTACTTAATTGCTTTATTAATTGTTATTGGAATTGATTAGTGGTTAATTGGCTTACCTAGCGGGTTGGGTTAGGTGCCATCACGACTAGTAGGATTTTGGCTCGTGACATCGAACCTACTACAACAGAGCAGTTATATGTACCGAGCCTTATGAGGTCAGACAACTATTTTATTTACTATATTGAGAGAGTTGAGTTAGTATCAACAGATAAGCATATCTTCAGATCATCTTTGACTCCTAGTTACTTTCAGTAATTATATTATAAGTTCAGTTTCAGCTTTTAGTTATTTTGTTGCCTTACATACTCAGTACATTATTACGTACTGACCTCCCTTTTGTCGGGGATGCTTCATTTCATGCCTGAATGACCCGATAGACAGCTGGATAGACCTTTTCAGTAGACAGAGTCTAACATCAGCTTGGTTGGTAAGCTACACTCCCTCAGATTTACCAGGTCTAGACCTTGTAGTCCATTTTATATATACTGGTTTGAAGGGTAGCTCGAGGACCTGTCCCGACCGTGGTATAGTTCAGTTATCTCTAGAGGCTTGAAGATGTGTCCTGTATAGTTTCTATATCAGTATATATATATATATATATATATATATATATATATATATATATATATATATATATATATATATATATATATATATATATATATATATATATATATATATATATATATATATATATATATATATATATATATATATATATATATATATATATATATATATATATATATATATATATATATATATATATATATATATATATATATATATATATATATATATATATATTTCAGATGATTCAGAATATGGCCTCATCGGCCTAATTTGAGGGTTATCCCTCCAGAGTTCACAGTTACAGAGTGGTACGCTCGGGCCAAATATAGCACCGGGAGTTGGCCACGCCTCCCTAGGTTTGGGGCGTGACAAACATGGTATTAGAGCAGTTCTATCCTAGGGAGTCTATAAGCCGTGTCTGGTAGAGCCATGTTTATAGGTGTGTTTTGCACTACATTATATAAACAGTAAGCTACAAGGCATTTAGGAGTCTGCTACCTTTCTTTCAAATCCAAATCGTGCTATAGAGTTGAGTCATAAGAGTTTGAGCCAAGACTTATGTGTGCTAATGATATAGAGATGTTTTCAATTAGAAACAATTACAGCTAGCCAAAGGTCTAATATAGCAACAAATAAGGGCACTAATAGATAGAGAGTTCTTGACGACGTGGCCCTGTTTGAGGCCCTATCAGATCATACATACCAAATGTGCAAATTTCCAGCTTAAGATCCTAAGATGGGAATATGAAATACACCCCCTGAATAGCATGGGAGCATCATAAGGTAAACGTTTAAGTTTCAACATGTAATTGAAGCAAGGTGAAAGAGGGTACGAGGTGCCCTGTTACTGAACATTATCAATATGTAAAATTTAGGCAGAGAAATACAAGTACTATGAGTTTACTTTCAACAGTAATAGAGGTATGTACAATTGGCCACACCTATCTTAGTTATGCCCAATGGAAACTAACAAATATAGTTTAAGAGAGTGATGGCATATCAAGATCCAGCTGGGGTTAGAGTAACCCAAAATGGTAGAGTGAGCCAGGGGAGCTAAAGTGAAACAAGGTTTTGTTGAAATTTTTAGAATAATGTGATAGATAGAAATATTAGCAGGAGAATAAGAAGAGAGTAAATGAAGCATTATGAGTAAGGTATGATAAATGGGTGATAAAGATAAATCAAAATATGACAAGATGACAGAGTCTATAGTCACGAGAAGGAAAATACAAGAGGTGCCAGGCATTGAGACAATAAAAGAGTATAAGCTGGTGACTCCCACATGATTACCAACAAGCTAAGTTAGACCTCGAGAGTAATAAAAAATAGTATGGGCTAGTAAACAAGATAAAATCAAACATGATTTAGGGACTGAAGGATTTGATAATAATCATCATCGTGAGAATTTCAGAGATCGCGTTTCGGTAATGATAGAATGGACAACGAAAGAATAACCTTTAAAGGTCATTCAGGAAGACACTTACCTAAAGCAAGCACTGTGAGCAGAGTTAAGCTTAAGGAACTAACTGTGCTAGTTACACTAGGTGTCACCCTCGCACGTAAGAAATTCAGTTATCCCTAGTAGAGAAGGGTTACCTCAAGGTGAGTAAGAGTCAGTGAAGCCATGAAAAGACGCCAAAGATGAAGAGGTAAAACATATATAGGTAAATATTAATAGCATTAAATGCTAGTACTCCCCTAAAGGGGGGAAGACGGTGTGATATGGTATTAAGTCGGAGTTATATAGTTCAAGTAGCTATGGAATAGTAGATAAAGAATGCGGTAAAAAAGCGAAAGGAATGAGATTGTATTTATTAAGATACTACAGATATGTTACGACTCCAGAACATTATTCAAGCACGATGCCGGGGAGAGGTAGTAAGGGTTCCCGACCAGGATGTTATTGATAAATAAGTGTGAATTGACACTTTATACATTAGGATGTAGTGTGAAAGGTAAGTTAAGACCAAATACATAACCCAAGAGAGGTTACACAGAATATAGATATGAGCATGGACTGACAAGTAGTTAGTAGTTGATCCAGGAAGAGACTAGTTATGGCTAAACAAAAGGTCTCATATAAATCAGCAGATCATGCAAGATAAACGTACTGAAATACAGCACAGGAAATTCAGCCTCACAGATATAACCGTAATCTTTAAGAAATATTCAGATAGGAGTTGTGGTAGTTAAAGGTATCATATAAGTATTACGTAAATAAAAGAAAGTTCCACTAGGGAGATAGTCAAAATTTTAGTTCAGAAGTAACTCTACGAGCACAAGGGCGAAGAGGTAAGTAACCATGGATAATTATAGGCGAGTAAGTACATCAAAAAATTTGCTGGGTATATGATGTAAAAAGCTCCCAGCTTTACATGAGTCAGAGGGTCTTCCCTAAGTGCTACAACGAAAGACTGGTTGAGGAAATAAGGAAGAAGGGTTCAACATAAACGTTGTGACCTAAAGAAGAAATGATCTTGTAACAATAGTCTCTCCACAACATTGTATGCACTCTATAACAAAGTGGCACATGTCGTGACTAAGGAATGAGAACTAAAATCAAAAGTAATATTTGAGATCATATAAGTTGCACGAAATTCAAATAGGTGTGGGCACTAAGATAAGATAAGTATTCATGCAACAAGTTGCAGAACGATTAGGAAAGGTAATTTCTTACTTTAAAATAAAGTTGAGAAGGCATAAAAGGAATTATTCGATTAATGATCCAGTGTTAGTTACATTATGAACCCACTTAAGATTTTGTACTATTATCCGCGTAGCATATATGTTGACATTCCTACAACTATAGGAGACTCCGGTATAAGTTAAAAGAAATGAATTGAGTCCACCTCACAGACAATGGCTTGAATTGTCAAAAGATTATATTATGGATGTTCCATAGCGCCCATGAAAGGTGAAAGCAATAACTAATACCCTGATCCGCAGATCGGAAAATAACTTAAGCCTACTTAAAGGTTGAGAGAGAAGAGGAAACTAAAGAGTTACATCAGCTAAGTAAATCAAGAGTCTAATTATTAGATCTAGATAATTATAGAAATCCAAATTCAGAACATTGTTGAATCACTCTTAATGGCAGAGGTAGGATAGAGCTAGTACAGTGGTCATATTCTATAACGACTCTACAATAAAGCCAGTTGAAAAAGTACCAGCCTCATAAGGAGTAAGTATGAAGCTCACGCTGGATTGTGTATGCATTAGAGGTGCAAGTATTACAGTAGAGCTTCAAGTTGTGGACGTGAATTCCACCTATATGGAAGGAAGGTTATGAATGCAATAGAAGATACAATACAAGATTTAAAGATAAGAAAGGTAAAGGTAAATAAGGTAGAGATACTAAAGTGCAGAAGGTTGTGAATAGTCCATACTTTAGATAGAGGGCTAGAAGCACCATGATTATGTATCCACAAATGATAGTAGTGTTGTCAGTGACATATATTCTAGCCTATGGTTTCCAAGTACCGAGATGCCTACTTAAGAGAGTAAAGAAGAGCTAGAGACGATGTGATTTTTCGCTTGAAGTTTCACAATAACATAAGGAAATCTATGGTCCTAGAAAGTTAAAGGAAGGTTATGAGTAGTATAAATAGATATGTGTAGGTCGCAAGCTAAAGTATGGTAGAGCGACAAGGTTTTAGGTAGATAGGAGTAAGGATAAGAAAGGATGAGTGAGAAGGTGACGAGAATAAGTAAGTCCTCGGGATTAAACCTATCAAAATAAAAAAGCTGATGGTGTATGTAAGTTATAAAAAGCTAAGTTTAGCTTGAATGAACTTAGAGGAGTTTAAGACTAGGGGAAATTAGAAAAAATGGAATACTGCCCTGGTAGTAAAATGAGAGTGTAATTTTGATAATTAATAAGAGGATGACAATTAGGCCTTCGATTGAGTAATATTTCAAAGAGAAGTCATTTCATGAATTGCATGGGATTGGAATACCCCTATAAGATGAATAACGTTGGGATGCTATAACATATGGTTATTGAAGTTTAGTATCATTCCTAGATGGATCAAGCAAATAACTGCAAATGTTCCCGATGAGACATGAGCCCTAGTGAAAATGTATTACGCAAGAGGTTTCAAGTTATCAGTGGTAGATTATAAATTAGCATTAAGGTGAATCAACAATAGATGAATAAAGGTTACAAAGTATGAGATGAGATTAGGTTGTCATTCTTAAGATGAACAGTAATGAGGAAGCATTACAGGACTTAAATTTATACATATAAGATAAGCAGCGAGAGAGTAACTTGGAGTTGGGTAGCAGACCTTGGTAGTAATAAATCAAAGTGCTGTGGTATAATATACACTACCTAGATATAGTTAATCCATAAGCATAGCTAACAGAGGCTATGAAACAAGATATAGCAATAGTCGTAAGTTCGATAAGTACCGAGCAAAGAACTTTAGTACACCTATAGATGCCGAGAGGAATAGCTTGTCATAGTTCTGTATATGTTCACAAAGTGAGGCTTAGAGATTGGCTAAAAGTTATAGAACAAAGGAGAGAAGAGTCATATAGGCGCACATATAAGGACATAGTCTTACATGCTACATAACGTAAAGTAGCAATAGTTACGAGATTGGAAGAATTCCGACCACAAGTCGTGGTGTGAGAAAGAGGCCTAAAAAGGGGAATACCCTGGCCTATGGATTTATTCAAAGAACAATTGCCTAGATGGAAAGGATAGCAATAAAGTATTTGTAAAAGCTATAGGTTATGAGACTGATAAGTACATCAGTCCACATTCGAGGACGAATGTGCCAAATGGGAGAATTATGTTACACCCCATGTTTTCGAACGTAGGAGTACGCCGTAAGTCAATTAATGTAAGATCATAAATGAAATAATCTTTGATAAGCTTACAAAGTTATTTAATCATGTTAACATGGAGGTTACAGATATTTAAGATCATGAATACCAAGTACCAAGAGGGTTTGAAGGCTTAGAAGCTAAACAAATTGAAGAAAATACGTTTCGTCAAAAGTCGATAAGTTGGGAATATTATAACATGTACTTTTGGGGTGAGGCTCAAGTACTTAACATTATAAGTAGATTATGTTATGAGTTATTTTAGTCATTTGATAGTCGTGTATTATGTTTTGAAGTTAAGCGAGTTGTGGAACAAAAGTTGGAGAAAGTTATCACAAGGCATTCATAAATGTGTTGAAACTTAGGTCAAATGTAGCTGAGCTTTTCTCCCAATATACATAGAATTATGGATTATCTACCTACAAAATTGAATATCTACGAGTCTAGATTCTAACGCATTAAACCGTTCATCGATACAATATCGAAGTAGAGAGATATTCGTGTTTTTGCGAGACCACGCAAGCAGCTCTCAATGGGACCCACTTAGGCGGTGGACGACCCTTGAACAATTTAAAGGGCTTGAACGGCTCATTTTTGTCATTTTCGACCAAGGGCAGGTCCCAAACTATATCAACAACTCTGTAATATTTATCAAGGTTTCCAAGCCGAATCCAATGGTGTTTAACCTAAACCTAACCTCAAAAGTTAGCCTAAGTGAAGAAGAGGGTCTCTATGGTGTTGTGATGTGATTAAGGGTGCTTATAAGCTAAGGGAAGTTTTTGATAGGGTTTTTCCGGATTATTTAAGATTGATTGGTGATGTTAGGCTGTTGGTATATAGTATTGGAGAAGGCCCTTGTTATAGGGGAGATGCTGCTCAAATTTTCATAAATGATCTACTAGCTTAAGTTATAGACTTAGCCTTTACTTAGCACCGATTTTGAATCGCCTTATGCTATGGTAGACTGAGTTGAGTTTTTTGCAGAGTGGATTGGTAGCTATTAAGGACTCAACAAGGCTAAGGTATGTTAAGGCTAAACCTTTCTTTCATTTTGGCATGATCTCGTAACTACATGTGTTTGATAACGAGGGATAAAGAGAAGTTCATATTCCTGAATTTATTCACATTATCCTAGTCTCAGAAGTTACAGTATTCTACCTTATCAGAACTTTATATTTAGTTAAGTATTGTTTTCTTCCAGTATATATATATATATATATATATATATATATATATATATATATATATATATATATATATATATATATATATATAGTACTATAGTAATTTCACCACCATCGAGCTATAATTGATGGGAAGACCCCTATTGGGAAACCTATGATCAGATGGTAAGTTATATACCGCGTCTCCTGTGGCCAAGTGCCTATGAGAGAGCCCATAATGGCCAAGATACCGAACCTATTATGTCCGAGCACCTACGAGCTAGCCTACTACGGCATAGCAGTTATATGTACCGAGCCTTATTGGCCGGATAACTATTTTATTTACTATATTGAGAGAGTTGAGTCAGTATCAACACGTAAGCATATCTTCAGATCATCTTTGACTCCTAGTTAGTTTTAGTTATTATATTATCAGTTCAGTTTTAGTTTCAGTTATTTTATTTCCTTACATACTAGGTACATTATTACGTATTGACGTCCCTATTGCCGGGGATGCTGCATTTCATGCCTGCAAGACCTGATAGACAGCTGGATAGAACTTTCAAGCAGACAGAGTCAAACATCAGCTTGGTTGGTAATCTCCACTCCCTCGGAGTTACCAGATCTAGACTTAGTCTATTATATATATATATATATATATATATATATATATATATATATATATATATATAGGTTTGATGGGTAGGTCGAGGCCATGTCCCGACCATGGTACAGTTCAGTTATCTTTAGAGGCTTGCAGATGAGTCCTGTATATTTTCTATATAAGTAGATGTTCATAGCGGCCTCATCAGCCTGCACAGTTTTATATATATATATATATATATATATATATATATATATATATATATATAGAGCTTTTGGGTATGTTTACCTCTCAGATGAGAGGGACGATATATTCAGATGATTCATAATATGGGTTCATCGGCCTAAGTTAAGGGTTACCCCTCCAGAGTTCACAGTTACAACGTGGTACGCTCGGGCCAAATATGGCACCGGGTGCTGGCCACGCCTCCCTAGGTTTGGGGCATGACAAACCCAATATGTTAACCCCGTGCCCGCACCTCGAAACCCATCAAAATTCACAAATTCCGAACACCCATTCAATAACGAGTCCAATTCACAAATCGACCCTCAAATTTCCAAATCTCACTCTCCAATACATAGTCCAAAAATCGTCAAATTTCACCTCAAACACACATAATCTAGGTATAACAGTCAATAGGTAAATAATAATTATCAATAAAAGTGATGAATCGTCACCTACATCTACATTTGTAGCCAAAACCCTCTCAAAAACTGCCCCTAGCAGAGTTCCACAAGTCCAAAATGAGAGAAATAACTCAAATCCCCATTTCAATCCTTCTGTGAGGCTTTTGGCATTTGCGCTCTCATCCACCGCACCTGCGGCACCGTACCTGCGGACAAACCATCGCAGGTGCAGAATTTAATTAACTCTCGGACCATTTGCTTCTGAAAAAGAATACTTTGCACCCGCGGAAGCGCACATGCGCTAATGCCTCCTCTTGTGCGGTTCCAGACATTTTGGCTGAACTTTGCTTCTGTGGTTCAATATGCGCTTCTACCCATGCCTACCTTCCTCTTTTCTGCATCTACGGAAACCCATACGTCCTCTCCTCTTCGCTTCTGCACACGGCTTCCCGCACCTACGAGCTCGCTAGTGAGGAAAATATCTCACACCTGCGCATCTTCCCAACTCCAACCCGAAACCGCTTCTGCGAATTCGTGGCTGCTTCTGCTGTCTTGCACCTACGGCCAAAATCACGCAGGTGCGATTGCACCAAACCTAAAGCTATCAGTATTTCCTTAAGTCTACATCTCAATCCAATTTCAATCTGAATCAGACCCAGGCCACCGGGACTCCATCCAAACATACCAACACATCCTAAAACACTATACGAACTTAGTCAAATCCTTAAACCACATCAAATTCACAAATCACACCCCAATTCAAGCATACTGAAACTAAGGAACTTTCAACTTTCGCCAATTCAAACCAAAATGACCTATGAACCTCCAAATCAATATCCTGACATACGCCTAAGTCCAAAATCATCTTACAAAACTATCAGAACCATCTAAACTTCATTCCGCAGTCATCTACAATAAAAGTCAAACTCCGGTAAACTCTTTCAACATAAGCTTCCAATCTTGGGACTAAGTGTACCAATTTACTATAAAACATCACGAAACCAATCCAACCAGTGAGCAAGTTACATAACCACAAATGAGTATATAAAAAGCAATAAATTGGGAACATGGCTAAATACACAAAATAACCGGCCGAGTCATTACAAATAATCAAAGTATTGTTTTAAGAATAGAAGCTATGAATAGTAGATGAGAGATGGAAGAATCAATAAATTTCGTGATCCGTTTATCTTTCTATGCCTTTGTCGTCTTCAAACTTGACCAACCATTCGCTAATCATGTTTAGGGGATATTTACAGTGTAAGCACATAATTTTTGACTAGTCGTGTTTTCAAGCTACTACGGTATTTTATACATATCTATTTGAGTTTATATTAATATTTCTAGGATTTTAATATATATATTATTTTATTTTATTGTTTTAGTATTTAAAAATCAAAAACATAAAAAAGTAAATTCACTTTTTATCTTATTTGTTAGTATTTTTGTAGTAATATTATATTAATATTAATATGTTTTTAGCCTTATTTAAGTTTAATCCTGAAAAATACCAAAACAATAGTTACTACATTTTATAGTATAGTTTACTTTAATTTAGTACTTTGTTTTATTTGACTAAGATTAATTAGTACTTTTGTAGTAGTTTAATTTTAATACATTTTAAAGAAAAGAATTGATTTGGACTAAGTTTATCCTAATATCTTGCTTGGATCAAAAGTTCAACATAGCAAAAGGCCCAATAATATTATTCTAGACATTTATTCCTCCCTAATCGTATTATTCTTCCAATCGAATTTTATTTTACTAACCTCCCCCCCCCCCAATTTCAATTTTAATCCTAGACATTTATTCCTCCCTAATCTAATGGCTATTATTCATCCCTACAATAATATAAAAATCCAATAAAAAGACGTAGCCCGAATTCTCACTAGCCAGTCGCACCACCCCCCTCTTACCACCCTACTATCACTGCCAAACATCCCAAACCCTCCGAGAATTCTAGAATCCAACCAGTCTATGTAAGCCCTAGTCTATACGCCCCCCCCCCCATTCTCATCTCTCTTTCTCCCACATACGCCCCCCCCAGTCTATCTACTCCATCTATCTGTCCTATTTCGCCAACAGAAGAGATTTTTGGATTTATTTTTATGATTTACGAGTGATTTATTGAAGTAGAGGAGAAGCAATTTCTAGAAGACCTATATATTTGGGCTTCTTTCAGATTCTCAGAGGTTTTTACATTAGAGAAAAAAAAGAGGCAGAGAAGATTCTTATAACAACCCGGCCAGTCATTTTGAGTATTTTAGACCACCCCTATTTATTTCCTCCACTATGTTCAATTGTGGTTATGTGACTTGCTAGGGTGGTTGGATTGATTTCGGGTGAGTTTCCTATTGAATTGGAATACTTAGTCCCAAAGTTGGAAGTTTAAGTTGAAAGAGTTGAACGGAGTTTGAATTTAATGTAGATGACTCCGAAATGGAGTTTTGATAGTCCTAATAGCTTTGTATGATTATTTTAGACTTAGGCGTATGTACGGATATTGATTTGGAGGTTAGTAGGTTGATTTAATGCATTTTGGCGAAAGTTGGAAGATAGAAGGTTTGAAAGGTTATTAGTTTAACCGAGGGTTGACTTTATTGATATAAGGTTCAGATTGTTATTCCGGGAGTTGCTATAGGTCCGTTGTGTCATTTGGGACGTGCATGCAAAATTTGAGCTCATTTGGAGTTAAAGGTTACTTGGCTTGAATTGGGGTGTGATTCTTACATTTGATATTGTTTGATGTGATTTAAAGCCTCAAGTGGGTTCGTGTTGTGTTTTGGGACTTGATTTTATGTTAGGACGGGGTCTCGGGGCCCGGAGTGTTGTTTAGGTTGAATTCGGACTCATTTGGAGACTTGAATTATTTTTTGCATGCTGAAGTCTGGTGCATTCGCACTGAACAATTTGGGTCGCAGGTGCCTCACCGCAAAAGTGGATCATTGGTAGGAGATTCAAGAGCATGCTGTGAAGCTTGGTCCGCAGGTGTGCATCTACTGATGCGGATATCTTCTTGTAACGACCAGACCAGTCGTTTTGAGAGTTGAAGCGCCATTCCCCCATTTACTGCTCATTTTGTAATTTATAGTTGTTATGTCACTTGTTGGGGTAGTTGGTTTGGGTCCAGAGGGATTTCAGAATGAATTTAGACACTTAGTCTCAAAGTTGGAAGCTTAAGTTGAAAACGTTGACCGGATGTCGACTTATGTGTAAACGACTCCGGAATGGAGTTTAGATGGATCTGTTAGCTCCGGTGGGTGATTTAGGATTTAGGAGCATGTATGGATTGTGATTTAGAGATCCTCAATGGAATTAGGCTTGAAATGGCGAATGTTAGATTTTTGAAAAGTTTGACCGGGAGTGGACTTTTTGATATCGGGGTCGAATTCCAATTCCAGAAGTTGTAGTAGGTCCATAATGTCATTTGTTACTTGTGTGCAAAATTTGGGGCAAATTGGACGTGATTTGATAGGTTTGAGCGTCATTTGTTGAAGTTGGAATTCCTTAATTGCAATAGGCTTGAATTAGGGTGTGATTCATGTGTCCGCATAGGCAGAAGTCCTTGACAGAAAGTTAAATACAAGGGTTCGCGATTTTGGCTTGATTTCAAACATTGTGAGCTTGGGTTTGGCGAGTTTTGAGAGGATTTATGAGGGGATTCTTTAGTTAAGTCCCTTATTCTCGTTTTTGATCAATAATCTTGTTTCCCCATTGATTTTCCCACCTAGTTAGTGTGTATTTAAGGTGTAAATTGGGAGTTTGAGACTAGGAATTTGGAGGGTTTGATTTGGGGATTTGAATGATGATTTGGTGTCGGATTTTGACAAAATTTATATGGTTGGATTCGTGGTTAGATGGAATTTCGTGTTTTGTAACTTTTGTCAGATTTCAAGACGTGGGCCCGGGGGCGGCTTTGAGTCACTTTTTGACTTTTGATTTATAACTTAGCATTTTCTTATGGAATTATTTCCTTTAGCCCGTGTTGATTGTATCGTCTGTTTGTGGCTAGATTCGTGACATTTGGAGGCTGATTTGAGAGGAAAAGGTGTGTTGGAGTGGAGATTTACTCAGATTGAGGTAAGTAACAGTTCTAAATCTGGTTGTGAGGGTATGAAACCCCGTATTATATGTCTTGTGACTGGTTTGGAGGTGACGCACATGCTAGGTGACGGGCGTGTGGGTGTACACCGTATGAATTATGACTTGGTCAAATTCATGGAAATGTATAGTTGAAATACCATTGTTATCCGTATATTCTCCACGTGTTATAACAAATGAACTGCAAACTATGTTAGAAATCATGTTTAGGCTATGTGTTGGTATTGTAGGGACCCACAAAGGCCGTTTACATGTTAAATTGTTTGCCAAATTACTATTGTACTCAGATTTTACTTGCATATCATATCTCAGTTTCTTTTGTTCCTTGTTGATACATTACATCATTTCTGTTTGGCCTGAGTTTCATCATTTCTGAGAGCCTGAGAGACTGGAGAGGTTGTTGATTGAGTAAGGCCGAATGCCTGATTGTAAGGATATTTATGGGATAGGGCTGCACGCCGCAACATGTTTCTTTGATTTATGCCATGATTGGCTTGATATAGAACTTGGGCTGAAGGAGCCCCTCCGGATTCTGTACACACCCTCTAGTGAGGAAAAGTACCTACTGAGTGCGAGTGTCGAGTGCAGAGTGCCGAGTGCTGAGCGACTAAGAGGAATAAGTGATTGTGAGGAATGACTGATCGTGAGGTTGGAGTGACTGGGAGGACTGAGTGACTGTTGCTATAAGAGGATGCATTTTATTTCATTATTGTTACACTTTTCTATCATATGTCACTGTCTTGAAATTTTTGAGAGATATTATATTCTGCTTCACTTGGACTTGCCATGAGTTAACTGATTTGACTTCAATTATCGAACTTGAAAGCATCCCTACTATCATATGTTGCAACTACTGAAATTGAACTATAATTGTAAATCTCGCCACTACTTTCAGTTCTTTATTTAGTATTGTTATTTACTGAGTTGGTTGTACTCACGCTACACCCTGCACTTCGTGTACAAATCCATGTATTTTCGGACACAGTGAGTGTTGATGCACTGCGCAGTTGACCCTTCGGAGATTTCGAGGTAAATGCTCGGCATTTTCACATACCTTGTTTCTCCTTCCATATCCTTTCACTAATTTTATTTAGCTTCAGACTATTATAGATCATATATTACATATTTATGATACTTAGATTCTCATGTACTCAGTGACACCCCGATGTTGGGAATTTCCGCATTGTGTTTTGGATTCTTTTTCTTATCTTGTTTATGAGAAGTTTAATTATTAAAATTTCTTTAAATCCATTTTCTGTTAAAAGTGTTGGAGTTATTCGTAAATGTCGGCTTGCCTAGTACCACGTTAGGTGCCATCACGACAGGTTAGGATTTGGTTCGTGACAATATGGTATCAGAGCCTAGGTTACATAGGTCTCACGAGTCATGAGCATGTTTAGTAGAGTCTTGCGGATCGATACAAAGACGTCTGTACTTATCTTCTAGAGGCTACCGAACCCTTAGGACACTTCATATTCTTGTATTCTTGCCATGCGGATTTGTTGACTCTGGTAACTAAATTTTTGTATTCTATTCTCACACAGATGGTGAGAACACATGCTACAGGGCTGGATGAACAGCCACCAGTACCACCAGCTAAGGCCACGAGAGGCCGAGGTCATGGTAAAGGCAGAGGTGCAGCTCGTGCAACAGCTAGAGCAGCACTTGCAGAACCACCGGTTGCTCCAACTCAGGAGCATGTTCCAGGTGAGATTGAGCCAATAGGGCCAACACAGGCACCAGCTATGCCCATTGTGATTTTAGGCCTTCAGGAGGCTTTGGCCAAGATATTGACTATTTGCACGTGCCTTCCTCAGGTGGTTTCGGCTCAGGCCGCACCAACCACTTCTCAGGTCGGGGGAGGTACTCGTACCTCCACTACTCGTACTCTAGAGCAGGTGATGCAGGGACTCCAGACACCGGGGGTACTACCAGCTAAGCTGGTTGCAACTGCTTAAGCTCAGGTGGTCCATGTTATGACTGATGATGAGCATAGGAGACTTGAGAGATTTGGGAGGCTTCAGCCTCCATCATTTAGCGGTGATAGGTCAGAGGATGCTCAGGGCTTCCTGGATAAGTGCCAGTGGATAATTCGCACGGCTGGTGTTGTGGAGAACAGTGGGCTGCCTTCAGATGTTGGGAGGCTTACGAGAGGCACAGGTCGGTCGATGCAGCACCACTTACACTGTAGGAGTTCTTCGTTCTGTTCTTGTAGAAGTTCATGCCACAATCTCGTAGAGAAGAGTTGCGTATATAGTTTGAGCAGTTGCATCAGGAGGGAATGTTTGTGACGCAGTATGAGATGAGGTTTTCTGAGTTGGCTCGTCACATAGTTTGATTGGTTCCCACTGATAGGGAGAGGGTCATGAGGTTCATTGATGGCCTCACATATCAGTTATTGTTTCTTATGACTTGGGGGAGGGTATCTTGTGCTACTTTTGATGAAGTGGTCCACATTGCTCGACAGATAGTTATGGTCTGCAGTTAAGAGCAAGGTGAGAGGGAGGCCAAAAGGCCTCGTCGATCGGGTGGTTTCAAAGGTGTTCCTTCTAGGTGTCAGTTCTACCACGAAAGGGGTCGTCCTTATAGGCATGCTCAGATGACTCGTCCAGTGCATCGTGGTGCATCATCCAACCATGGTTCATACAATTCTCATCAGGGTAAGTCATTCCCCAGTGCCCTTCCAGCTCAGAGTTCATCCCTTGCTCCATCTATTCAGGGTTCATCAATGTCGGGTCCTTCCAACAGTTATTCCAGTGCTCGGGGCTCCCTTCCGTACCCACCACCAACATAAGGGAGTTACTTTAAGTTCAGGGAGTTTGAGCATATTTGTAGGCAATGAACTTGATGCCCGGGAGTTCCATTGCAGTAGAGGAGTCAGACTACGACTTCAGCACCAGTTACTTCACCACCCGCCCAGCTAGTTCGGGGTGGGGCTAAGTCAACTAGGGGTCGCCCAAGAGGCGGAAGCCGATCAGGGGGAGGCCATGCCCTATTCTATGTTATTCCTGCCAGGCCATATGTTTTTGCTTCCGATGCAGTGATCATAGGTATTGTCTCAGTATGCCACAAGGATGCCTATGTATTATTTGACCCTGGTTCTATTTATTCGTATGTGTCATCGTATTTTCCTCATTATCTGTATATGCCACATGAATCCTTAGTTTTATCTATTCATGTATCTATGCCAGTGGGCAATACTATTGTTGTGGATCGTGTATATAGATCGTGTGTAGTGACTATTGGGGGATTGGAGACTAAAATGGATCTCTTGTTGCTTAGTATGGTGGACTTCGATGTGGTTTTGGGTATTGATTGGTTATCTCCATGTCATGATGTTCTGGATTGTCACGCTAAGACCGTGATGTTGGCGATGCCAGGGTTGCCAAGGATTGAGTGGAGAGATTATCTAGACTCTATTCCCAATAGAGTGATTTCATATTTGAAGGCCCATCGGATGATTGGGAAGGGTTGCTTATCTTATTTGGCCTTTGTGAGGGATGTTGGTGTTGATACTCCTATTGATTCTATTCCGGTGGTGCAAGATTTTCCGGATGTGTTTCCTGTAGACTTGTCAGGCATGCTGCCTGACAGGGACATTGACTTTGGTATTGACTTGGTGTCGGGCACTCATCCTATTTCTATTCCACCGTATCGTATGGAACCGACTGAGTTGAAGGAATTGAAGGAGCAACTTCAGGAACTTCTTGATAAGGGATTTATTAGGCCTACTATGTAGCCTTGGGGGTGCACCGGTCCTGTTTGTGAAGAAGAAAGATGGTACTATGTGGATGTGCATTGATTACAGGCAGTTGAACAAAGTCATAATAAAGAACAAGTATCCATTACCGCGCATTGATGATCTATTTGATCCGCTTCAGGAGCAAGAGTGTTATCTAATATTGACTTGAGATCTGGGTATCACCAGTTGAAGATTCGGGACTCAGATATTCTAAAGATAGCATTCATGACCCGTTATGGTCATTATAAGTTCCTTGTGATGTCGTTTGGGCTGACCAACTCCCAACAACATATATGCATCTGACGAACAATGTATTTCAGCCCTATATTGACTCATTTTTCATAATTTTCATTGATGACATCTTGGTATACTCTCGTAGTAAGGAGGAGCATGCTCAACGTTTGAGGATTGTATTGCAACGGTTAAGGGAGGAGAATCCTTATGCCAAGTTCTCTAAATGTGAGTTTTGCCTTAGTTCAGCGGCGTTCTTGGGGAACGTGGTGTCCAGTGAGGGGATTCAGGTGGATCTAAAAAAGATAGAGGCGGTTTAAAGTTGGCCCGAACCGTCCTCGGCTACAGAGATTTGGAGCTTTCTCGGCTTGGCCGGTTATTATCATCGCTTCGTGGAGGGTTTTTCGTCTTTTGCATTGCCTTTGACCAAATTGACCCAAAAGGGTGCTGCTTTTAGGTGGTCGGATGAGTGTGAGGAGAGCTTTCAAAAGCTCAAGACTGCCTTGACCACAACTCCAGTTCTAGTTTTGCCTTCAAGTTTAGGCTCTTATACAATGTATTGTGATGCTTCTCAGATCGATATTGGGTGTGTCTTGATACAGGAGGGTAGAGTGATTGCTTGCGCTTCGCACCAGTTGAAACCCCATGAGAAGAACTACACTGTCCATTATTTAGAGTTAGTTTCTATCTCTCATGCATTGAAGATTTGGAGGCATTATCTCTACGGTGTATCTTGTGAGGTGTTTACAGATCATCCGAGCCTCCAGCACTTGTTCAAATAGAAGGATCTAAATTTGAGGCAGCGGAGATGGTTGGAGCTGCTAAAGGACTATGATATCACCATTATGTATCATCCCGGGAAGGCCAATATGGTAGCCGATGCGTTGAGCATGAAGGAAGTTAGTATGGGTAGCCTTGCATTCATTCTTGTTGGTGACAGACCTCTTACAGTGGATGTTCAGGACTTGGCCAACCAGTTCGTGATATTAGATATTTCGGAGCCCAGTCGGGTTCTAGCTTGTGTGGTTTCTCGGTCTTCCTTATATGATCGCATCAGAGAGCGCCAGTATGATGATCCCCATTTGCTTGTCTTTAAGGACACGGTTCAACACGGTAATTCTAGAGATATGACTATTGGGGATGATGGGGTATTGAGGATGTAGGGTCGTATTTGTGTGCCTAATATGGATGGGCTACGAGAGTTGATTCTTGAGGAGACCTACAGTTCACGGTATTTCATTCGTCCAGGTTCTGCGAAGATGTACCAAAACATGAGGCAGCATTATTGGTGGAGGAGAATAAAGAAGGATATAGTGAGGTTTGTTGCTCGGTGCCTCAACTGTCAGCAGGTAAAGTATGAGCATCAAAGACCAGGTGGATTACTTTAGAGGATAGAGATTACAGAGTGAAAATGGGAGCGGATCACCATGGATTTTGTAGTTGGGCTCCCACGGACAACGAGGAAGTTTGATGCTATTTGGGTGATTGTGAATCGACTGACTAAGTCAGCGCACTTCATTCCAGTTGGGACTAATTATTCTTCGGAGCGATTGGCTGATATTTACATCCGAGAGATTGTTCGCCTTCACGGTGTGCTAGTTTCCATCATTTCAGATCGAGACACGCAGTTTATATTGCAGTTTTGGAGAGTCGTGCAGTGAAAGTTGGGTACCCAGGTTGAGTTGAGTACAACATTTTACCCTCTAACAGACGGACAGTCCGGGCGCACTATTCAGATATTAGAGGATATGTTATGCGCTTGTGTTATTGATTTGGGTGATTCTTGGGATCATTATCTTCCGCTCGCGGAGTTTGCTTACAATAATAGTTACCAGTCGAGCATTCAGATAGATATGTTTGGGGCTTTGTATGGGAGATGGTGTAGATCTCTAGTAAGTTGGTTTGATCCCGGTGAGGCTAAGCTATTGGGTAATGACTTGGTTTAGGATACTTTGTAAAATGTTAAATTGGTTTAGGAGCAGCATCGCATGGCACAGTGTAGATAGAAAAGTTATGCCGACAGGAAGGTTCGTGATGTTGTTTGCATGGTAAGAGAGAAGGTGTTGCTTAAGGTTTCATCCATGAAGGGTGTTATGAGGTTCGAGAACAAGGGCAAGTTGAGCGCTCGGTATATTGGGTCGTTTGAGGTACTCTAGAGGATTGGGGAGGTTGCTTACAAGCTTTCCTTGCCACCTAGTTTGTGGAGTGTGCATCCAGTGTTTCATGTTTCTATTCTCCGGAAGTATGCCGATGATCCATCTCATGTTTTGGATTTTAGCACAATTCAGTTAGATGGTGATTTGACTTATGATGTGGAGTCAGTGGCCATTTTGGATCGATAGGTTTGAAACTTGAGGACAAAGGACATAGGTTTAGTGAAGGTGCAGTGGAGATGTCAACTAGTTAAGGAGGCTACTTGGGAGAATGAGCAGGAGATGCGGAGCAGATATCCACACCTATTTAAGATTCCACGTACATTTCTAGACCAGTTCGAGGATGAACTTTTGTTTAAGAGGGGAAGGATGTGACGAACTGACAGGTCATTTTGAGAGTTGTAGCCCCATTCCCCAATTTATAGCTCATTTAGTACTTTATAGTTGTTTTGTGACTTGTCGAGGTAGTCGGTTCGGGTTCAGAGGTATTTCTGATTGAATTGAGACACTTAGTCTCAATGTTAGAAGCTTAAGTTAAAAAGGTTGACCGGATATTGACTTATATGTAAACGACTATGTTGGGTGATTTCGGACTTAGGAGCGTGTCCGAATTTTGATTTGGAGGTCCGTAGTAGAATTAGGCTTGAAATGGTGAATGTTGAATTTTTGGAAAGTTTGACTAGGAGTGAACTTTTTGATATCGGGGTCGGATTCCGATTATGGAAGTTGGAGTAGGTCCGTAATGTTACTTTTTACTTGTGTGCAGAATTTGGGGCCAATCGGACGTGATTTAATAGGTTTCAGTGTCGTTTGTAAAAGTTGGAATTCCTTAGTTGTAATAGGCTTGAATTGGGGTGCGATTGGTGTTTTTGATATTGTTTGATGTGACTTGAGGGGTCCACTAAATTCGTATGAGGTTTTAAGACTTGTTGGTATGTTTGGTTGAGGTCCCGGGGGCCTCGGGATGATTTCAGATTGTTTTCGGATTAAAGTTTAAGTTGGAGGACTGCTGTAGCTGAAGTTTGCTGGTGTAATCGCACCTGCGGAGCTTTGATCGCAGGTGCGAGCTAAGGAGGGCAGATGTGGCCAGACTTGGGAAGGAGTAGGGTCGCAGGTGCGAAGCTTTTTCCGCACTTGAATGGTTGCATGAGCAGAGTGATGGGCACACAAGCGGATATTTGCACAGATATGATGGGCAATTCTGCACCTGTGATTGTGGAGATGCGGGGGAAGGGATGGAGAAGCATAGGCCCAGCTCCAGTGGTTCACTGCAAGAGCGTAATTTCAGTCGCCTCTGCGACATCGCAGATGCGGTTAAGTGTTCGCAGAAGCGGAAGTGCTGGACAGAAAGTTAAATACAAGGGTTCACAATTTTGGCTTCATTTCAAACATTTTGAGCTCGGGTTTGGTAATTGTTGAGAGGACTTTTGAGGGTATTCTTGAGGTAAATTCCTTGTGCTAGTTTTTGATAAATAATCTTGTTTCCCCAATGATTTTCCCACCTAGTTAGTGTGTATTTAATGTGTAAATAGGGGGTTTGAGGCTAGGGATTTGGAGGGTTTGATTTGGGAATTTGGGTGACGATTTGGTGTCGGATTTTGACAAAATTTATATAGTTGGACTCGTGGTTAGATGGAATTTCGTGTTTTGTGACTTTTGTCAGATTTCAAGATGTGGGCCCGGGGGCAGCTTTGAGTCACTTTTTGACTTTTGATTTATAACTTAGCATTTTCTTATGGAATTATTTCCTTTAGCCCGTACTGTTTGTGGCTAGATTCGTGACATCTGGAGGCTGATTTGAGAGGAAAATTTGTGTTGGAGTAGAGATTTACTCGGATTGAGGTAAGTAACAGTTCTAAATCTGGTTGTGAGGGTATGAAACCCCGTATTATATGTCTTGTGACTGGTTTGGAGGTGATACACATGCTAGGTGACGGGCGTGTGGGCGTGCACCGTAGGAATTGTGACTTGGTCAAACTCCATGGAACTATATAGTTGAAATACTGTTGTTATCCACATATTCTCCACGTGTTATAACAAATGAACTACAATCAATGTTAGAAATTATGTTTAGGTTATGTCTTGGTACTGTAGGGACACACAGAGGTCGTGTTACATGTTAAATTGTCTCCTAAATTGTTGTTGTACTTAGTATCCATTTTAGTTGCATATCACATCTAAGTCTCTTTTGTTATTTGTTGATACATTACATCATTTCTGTTTGGGCTGATTTTTATGATTTCTCAGAGCCCGAGAGACTGAAGAGGTTGATGATTAAGTGAGGCCGAGGGCCTAATTGTAAGGATATTTATGGGATCGGGCTGCACGCCACAGCATGTTTCATTGATTTATGCCATGATTGGATTGATATAGCGCTTGGGCTGAAGGAGCCCCTTCGGAGTCTGTACACCCCCCTAGTGAGCGCATATACCTACTGAGTGCGAGTTCCTAGTGCTGAGTGTTGAGCGACTGAGTGGAATGAGTGATTGTGAGGAATGAGTGATCGTGAGGTTAGAGTGAATGAGAGGACTGAGTGACTGTTGCTCTTAGAGTATGCATTTGATTTCATTATTGTTACACTTATCTGTAACGTCTCACTGTCTTGAAATTTCTGAGATATATTATATTCTTCTTCACTTGGACTTGCCATAAGTTAACTAATTTGACTTAAATTGTCGAACTTGAAAGCATGCCTACTCTCCTATGTTGAAATTACTGAAATTGAACTATAACTGTATAGCTCGTTACTACTTTTAGTTCTTTATTTAGACTTGTTAATTACTGAGTTGGTTATACTTATGCTCACCTTGCACCTCGTGTGTAGATGCAAGTGTTTCCGGACATGGTTGGTGTTGATTCACTGCGTAGTTGACCCTTTGGAGATCTCCTTCCCTATCCTTCCACTATTTGTATTTAGTTTCAGACTATTATAGACCGTAATTTCCAGATTTATGATACTTAGATGCTCATGTACTCTGTGACACCCCGATGTTGGGAATTTCCGCGTTATGTTTTGGATTTTTATTCTTATCCTGTTTATGAGAAGTTTTGTTATTTAAATTTCTTTAAATCAATTTTCTGTTAAAAGTGTTAGAGTTATTCGTAAATGTCAACTTGCCTAGTACCACGTTATGCACCATTACGGCAGGTTAGGATTTGGGTCGTGAAACTTCTGCAGAAGCGGATTTTGGTCAGTTGCCTCAGGACCGTAGGTGCGGTCAGGTTCCGCAGAAGTGTTAGGGTTCCACCGAAGCCGAAGCACAGATGCGCCTTTGTCGCGTTCTGTTTTATAGTCAAAGTGGTTTTCGACGTGTGACAACTCTTTTAAATGGGTATTAAAAGAGAAGAGTCGCCACCCTAACAATTTTAAGGTGCATTACGGCACATATGTTCAAATAACTATGTTTTAACTAGTCTGTTTTGCCAAAGATCAGGTAAGGGCTCAAATTATCTCGAAGAGAAGGTGTTAAGCACTCTCTGAGGTCCACAACTGTGAGTCCCGACCAAAATTAATGCTATGTGGTATTATCGGATTATAATTGTCCTATGTGATCATGTAATTGAATGAAGAAAGAGAATTAAGGTTCAACTACGATGTGAAACAAGGGTAAAGAAAAAGCACACATGTTAAGGGACTAAACTATATATAAATGATTAGTACAAGTCTTTAGAGGTTACAAGATACAACCTAATTGTTCTAAGTTCAAAGAAATAAGACGCGAATAATAAACATATAAAAAGGGGGGTCTTATGCATTTTAACCTAAAGGATCATCCCGTGCAACATAAATAATACTCCGTAACTCCCTTAGGGTAGGGTTGCTCATATTATTCAGCGGGTACAAACTATCATCTCCTGCTACCCATAAGTTATTTTATTTTAAGCGCTCTAGTTCAATTCTAAATTGTGTCCTATGCGTGCACTACCCGTCCCATGCCTATGGTCCAGGAGGCTTTGGACCTATTATTTGGGTGGTTCTAGACATTACTTAGGGTGCTTAAAGGATAAAACCAGGCACACATCAAAAAACGGTAGGACTACACATAAAGACAACGAATGGCTCGAGTTAGTCTCCACACAAAAGCAACAGTGGCACGCTGACAGATTATGCATTGGGCAGATTCAGAATCAAGGCATACTAGCATCGTTTAGGACCTATAGACATGGCTTCTATGTGATCGTAGTTTTAAAAAGCATCTCACATGCAGTGCTACAATCGACTTTACAGATTACAGGTATTATAAAACCTATAGACACGATCTCCAAGTTATTTATGCCACGGGGCAGTAAAAGCCATTAGAAAACTCGGAATTATTCGTGTTTGATCCTATAGGCATGCTTTCTAAGTGAGTAGCAGTATCCTATTGGCAGGTTCTCTAATAGTTGGTATTTGAAAGTAATTGTATAATGTTTATTCCTATAGGCATGTTATCTAGGAGCATAGTGTAATAAGAACAACAAAAGTAGTCGATTAGTTAATCAATTAAAGCCTTATAGACATGGTATCTAGATGAATATTAGAAAAGGCATGTATTAGTACGATCCTATAGGAATGCTATATAATAATCATATTGCACTTACTCAACTAAGAAAATAGTTATTGATATTTGATTCCTATAGGCATGATGTCTAATAGCGCATAGAAGTAGACATGGGAGCATGTAAAGCATTTACTCAAGCATATTCTGATACTATACGGGCATTAGGCAAGCTGAGTAAGTGAAGTGTTTGATTTCCTATGGGCGTGATTTCTATTAATGTGTAGCACGTCAAACAAATAGCAAACAAGGAAATTAAATCCTATGGATAGGTTTTCTACCCGTTCATGCGAGAATTAGAATACCCCAGCCCCTCTTTTCACTAATTCTCCATCATTCGTTATTACAGGCCCAAACAGAGGAACAATTACGTACATAATATGGTGACTGCAGGCGCAAATACAACAATTACAAGATACCCAGGGATGCTTCTGGGCCTTAACATGTGGAATGTCCAGGCAAATACCTATCACAATGCAAAGGTTCTAAATCCAACATGTAAGAATTCATGAAAGATGAGAATGAGCTAACTTCCAGATTAATAAGGCAAACATGCATCATATGAAGAGGGCTAGGACTTATTCTAGTTGACATAGGAGTAATATGCTAAACATATATTTGAATTCACTCCAGGGATCTTAAGCAATCAGTGAGCACACAACATCAAAGCAAAGAAATAAGTCTGCCTGGGAATGTAACAATATTGGCACATGGATTTCATATAATCACAAGTTAATATCAACAAAGTAGCAGGTTATACATGAAGGACTTAGCAAAGAAAAAGCACATTCAAACAAATTATGGGCATGCATTAGTTCCCTAGGAGAATCAAAGTCATGGATTCAGTATAAGCAACAGACCTAAGTAACTAGTTATACTTAAACATGAAGATGGACAATCAATCAGGTTGGACACCTATAATGGGCATGCATTAATACTAGTAATGTCAAGAAAGCATATTATGTTAAGTAGTTAGACAATATTGTCACATGATTTGAAGAGAAACAATAAGCTATGCATAAAGGATTCAATAGGGAAGATATTAAAGAAATTTTGAGCAGGAGCCTAGTTTCGTATAGATTTCAGTGCAAGAAATCAAGACAAGGTGCAATCACCGTCAATCAAGTTTAATAACAAGTCAGGCAAGCATCATGAATAGCTAGCCATACATGAGTTAAAATGAGGACTTGAATAGAATTGAAGCTAGTGAAACTGTAGAGTAGTACTAAGACAAGCAGAATTGTATACAAAGTGGCATAATATCAAAATCACATTAACTCAAAGAAATTCAAGTAGCACAAGTTTTCATTGCATAAACACAAACAAAGGAAGTTCAATTGTGAGGGTTTGAATATTTAACAAACAAATATAGGAGGAAACCAAGTGTCAACAACAACTTGAGTATTAGTAGCAAAGAGAGAACAAATGAGACCCCAAACCCTAATGCGTCAGAGTTCGCAAGAGCCTCAAACAGGCCCCGAGCAGTGCTCGCTCCAGGGTTGTCGATAAGGAGGATTCTGGTGGCCTTGGCTTTCAGCCGACCAGAACGAAGAGTGCAGAAAGTATAGAAGAGTGAGAGTTAATAGAATAACAGTAGTGGTAACAGTAATTAAGTCTTCGAGGGAAAACGGGGAAGGGGGTTTATATAGTAGTAAAATTTAATACAAAAATAAAGAAATACAGTCAATCAAACATATACTAGGAAATAAGAACATACAAAAATTAATTTAGAATCAGATTAGGAGAAGAAACCAGGTAAACCAGGTAAACCCTTGTTTAACAATCAGATTAATTTCTATAAACATATACAGACAAAATATCGTCCAGATCTTGAAGAGTGAAGCCGATTTCTCTTGATTCAGAGACTGGTACTTGCCAAAATCGGGCAAGTACTAAGCAATACCATATTTGCACAAGTAATGGCGGTATAATCCGTCCAAGGTAAGTAAATCATGGTAAGAATCCAAGGATAGGTTGGATTCAAGAAAGAATTGAGGCGGCGGCTAGGGCTTGTGAGAAGAGGGGAAGGTTTGAGAGAGTATAGAGGTGGCTGGCCGGGTAAAATGAGGCTAGGGTTTGGGGTGAGGTTAACTAGAAGAGGGGAGATAGGTTGTGGGCCAATGATCTCTAAGATCAACGGCCGAGATAAAAAGAAAGAGTGGGGCAGGTCAACAAGAGCAGGTCGTGACCGGGTTTAATAAAGAGGTGTTTGGTTTGGGCTGCTGAGAGGTGGGATGATGTGGGCTTAATGGTTTGGGCCAACTTTGGTGTGAATTTGTTCCAAATTGGGTTATAATTTAAACACATGAAATTCATTAAAAATGATTTGTAAAAAATGATTTATTAAATAATAAAAATATTATTTATGCAGTAAAATGGTTGAAAATAATATCTTAATATTATAAAAAAATATAATAAATACTATTTTAACATTAATAATGTAATAAAATGATAAAATATGTCAAATGCATAAGGGTATAGAATGATAAATTAGATGATTAAATCACCTTAAAATAATTTAAAGACAAAATTAAAAAA
This sequence comes from Nicotiana tabacum, assembly GCF_000715075.1. Lineage (NCBI taxonomy): Eukaryota > Viridiplantae > Streptophyta > Magnoliopsida > Solanales > Solanaceae > Nicotiana > Nicotiana tabacum. The sequence continues at coordinate 80,862,379 of NC_134102.1, forward strand.
TATTTAAGCAGATTAATATGCGAGAAAATCAAATTTAAAGCTTTAAAATTATAGAAAATACTTATATGAACCATGTAAGTTGGGAAAAAATGCAAAATGATATTTTGAAAATATATGGAATACTTTATAAAACATGAGGGCAAAATTGTGTATCAACAACCTCTTTGTCCACAGAAGAAAGAATACCTGATCTTTAGTGTAGTTGCATCTGCGATGGTATTTCCGCAGATGTGGAGCCGCAGAAGTGACTATTTGTCCGCAGGTGCGGAAATCACTAGTAAGAAAGGGGTGGAATCAAGGGTTTTATTTTATATTCCACATTTTATGTTAGAGAGCTCGATGTTGGGAGATTTTGGAGGGGATTTACAAGGATTGGATCGGGATAAGTGTTTATGACACAGTTTTTGTTACATCCCGCATTTTTGTATGTTAAAGTTTCGCCGTAAGTTAATCGACGTAAAGTTCGGGAATGAGATTATTTTGAGATTATAAGCATTATGCTATTTCAATAAGTGATCAGTAAATTCGTGAAGGTGAGAGGTAAAAAAATCGAAGAAAAGGGATTTCGTCAAAGTTTGATATTTTGGGATAAAATACGGCCCGAGCTAAAATACCCGATATTTATGGACTAGCACCATACAAGGTACCACATGACCATGATAGTAAGGTGTATCAAGTGTGTTAAAAGTGAATAGTATTTTAACTAATTGGAGATAATTCTTAATTATGCGAGTAATTGATTAATTATCGGGTAACAAGACATTACCTAATTACTTAATAAGTGGATAAAGGTTAACATTACCCACCCCACCCCACGTGGAGGCAATCCCCTTATTATGAAAATGACTCTTAGTCATTTATTATTAGGTGGCATCCTAATACATTAATTACAAGACACCTCAAACTTTAAGGCTTTCAAAACAAACAATACTACAATTCAGACATGAGCTTTGCACATTAGTAACGTGAATCCTTATAAATCCCTACAAAAGAATAATACAATCAGATTCTAACCTCATTCCTAATATTTTCAATACCATGACATTACAATCAGAAGAGAGAAACGTTAGCAATTCGTCTTGCAACCAAACGATTCCAACAAGATTAAGCAACTTAAAATTTTGCGGTTCTAAAGGAGTACAGTGAAACCTTTTCCAAGAACATCATACGGATTTTGTCCTACTCCAGGTATGTTAAGGCTAAGCCCTTTCTTCATTTTGACATGATCTCGTAATTACATGTATTTGATAGCGAGGCATAAAGAGAAGTTCATACTCCCGAATTTATATACATTATCCTAATCTCATAAATTACAGTATTTTCCTTATCATATTTAATTGAGTATTGTCTTCCTCTAATCAAGAGAGCAGAGAGCCCATACATATAATATTACATTATATTCATTACCATCAAGCTATAATCGATGGGCAGGCCCCTATTGGGCAACCTCTGATAAGATGGTAAGTTATATACCGAGCCTACGTTGGTCGAGCGCCTATGAGCGATCCCAATTGGCCATGATACATAGCCTAGTATGGTCGAGCGCCTATGAGTGAGGCTACTACGGCAGAGCAGTTATATATATACCGAGCCTTATAGGGACGGACAACTATTTTACTTACTATATTGAGATAATTGAGTCAGTATCAGCAAGTAAGTATATCTTCAGATTATCTTTGACTCCTAGTTACTTTCAGTTATTATATTATCAGTTCAGTTTCAGCTTTCAGCATATTGCCTTATATACTCGGTACATTATTTATACTGACGTCTCTTTTTCCTGGGGACACTGTGTTTCATGCCTGTAGGTCTCGATAGACAGGTCGAGAGTCCTCTAAGTAGGCAATCAACTCAGCGAAAGATGTTGGTGCACTCCATTTGTTACGCAATTGCTTGGTTGGTCAGTATGATTTAGATGTGTATTGTTTGGTTTGGCGGGTCTCTGTCCCTACCTTTATGACAATTATGTATTCTTAGAGGCTTGTAGACAGATGTCATATACATAAAAGATTGTATGGCCTTGTCGGCCTATGTTCATTATACGAGTGGTTATTTTGGTCTTATAGGACCATATGTCTTATGTATAAGTTGGTGTCACATGTTGTATTCTACCTAGATCATGGCAGTCTCTCCGGCTCAGTTATCTATGATAGTATGATACGGAAAGATACGTTATGTTGGTACTCGATTGAGTAAGGTACAGGGTGCCCATTGCGGCCCATCGGTTTGGGTCATGACAAAATTGGTATCATAACAGTTTTGTCCTAGGGAGTCTACAAGCTGTGTCTAATAGAGTCTCGTTTATGGGTGTGTCGTGCACCACACTTATAAGCAGGAGGCTACAGGGCATTTAGGACTATCACTCTTTCTTCTTACTCTAGATCATGTGGTAGAGCTCATTTAAAATAATTCAAACTCCTAGATTTTATTTTATCTATAATATGACGATACCTCTAGTTGGTAAGAGATTGAATGCGGATATGAAAGAGTTGAGTCAGAGGAACTCGATTTTTCATGATGCTTATGATGAGGAAATGTAAGGTCTTCAGTAAATCATGTGTGTACTAAGACGTGTAAGCCTCTTGACAAGGAGCCTTAATGCAAGGATATCTATCCCCTATGGTGAAAGGAAATTAGAGATTCAGAAGATAGTACAAGTCTCAACAGGTGAAGAAGGGTACGGGGCGCCCAGTTAATGAAGACTATCATTATTCACCATTCAGGACGGGAGATATAAGCATTTTGAGTTACCTTTAATGGTAGCAGGGGTATGTACAAATGGCCACACCCATCTCATTTATGTCCTATGGAAGTTAACAAAAGTAGTATAGCAGAAGGACGGATATCAGGATTTGGCCGGGGTTAGAGTGACCCAAAATGGGGGATGGAATATTTGCGTGAGTTAACATTTCCGAAGGATAGTGAAGATATGCTAATAGATCTCCTTGTGAGGCACCTAGATGGTGCACTCTAAAATAGTACGGTTAGATATGAGTATTACAAAGATAGGCACTGGAAGCCTTGAAAAGGATAAATATTGTCTTAGTATGGCTCCCGTCCATAGAAGAGAGAGAATGTTACATTTTATATAGTTTATAATCGACGGAAGGAAAAGATGAGAGGTGCCAGGCCTAGAGACAACAAAAGAGTATAGGCCATAAGGTTGTATCCTCATTTTGAGAAATAAGTTCGTGACTCCAATGCGGTTGTCAAGAGGAAAAGTTAGACCCCAAAGTAATAGAAATCTGTGTGGGCTGGCGAACAAGATAAACTAAACATGGATTAGGGACTGAGTGATTTGATAATGGTCGATATCATGAGAATTTCAGATTTTGTTCCAGCAATAATAGAATAGACAACAGAAGAAGATTCATGAAAGATTTAGAGAATGGTCATTCAGGAAGACACTTCCCTAAAGCAAGCAATGTGAGCAAAGTTAAGCTTAAGGGACTGTATGTGCCATGTATACTAAGTTTCACCCTCACGAGTAAGGGAAGTTGCTATCCTTGGTATAAAAGGATCACCGCAAAGTGAGTAAGGGTCATTAATGATGTGAGAAGATGCCAAAGATAAATAGGTAAGACATCTATAAGTAGATCGTTACAGCGCTAAATATTAGTACTCCTCTAAAGGGGGGAATATGGAGTGTTGTGGCATTAAGTCAGAATTACGTGGTTATAGTAATTATGGAATGGTAAAGAAAGAATGCGATAAAATGAAAAAGGGATGAGATTGCACTTATTTAAAGCCTACAAATATGCTACGATTCCAGAACATTATGCAAACACGACGTTAAGGAGAGGAAGTGGGGGTTCCTGCCCGAGATGTTATTGATGAATAAGGAGCCGGTGCGAGAGGTAAGTTAAGACAAAGGAAATAACCCAAGAAAGATTATGCGGAATATTGATATGAGAATGGGCCAATGAATAGTTAGCAGTTGATTCAGGAATAGCCTAGTTATGGCTAGACAAGAGGTTACAGACAAATCAACAGCTCATGCAAGATAAACGTAGTGAACCCGAACATGAGAAATTCAGTGTCGCAAAAATGACATCGTGATCCTTGAGAAATATTCAGATAAGAGTTGGGGTAGTTAATGGAACCGTATGAGTGTTACGGAAATAAAAGAGAGTCTCACTTGGAAGACAGTCAAAACTTCAGTTCAGAAGTAACCGTACGAGCACATAAGTGTGAAGGTAAGTAACCACGGATAATTATAGGCAAGGAAGGAAATCAAAAAATATTTTGCCGAGTATACGATATAATAAGCTCGCAGCTTTACAAGATTCAGAGGGTCCTCCCTAAGTACGACAACGCTTTACAAGATTTAGAGGAAATAAGGAAGAAGGCTTCAACCTAAGCATAGTAACTTGAAGAAGAAATGGTCTTGTAATAGCAGTCTCACTACAATATTGTATGCACTCCATACGAAAGTGGCACCTATCAGAGCTAATGAATGGGAAATGAAACCAAAAGTAATATTCGAGACCATGTGAGTTGCACAAAATTCTGGCATATGTGGGAACTAAGATAAGCTAAGTATACATGCAGCAGAGGGGCAGAACGACCAAGAAAAGTAATGTTTACGTTTAAAGGAAGCTCAGAAGGAACAAAAGGAATTATGCACTTAAGACTTCAGAGTGATATCCATGCAGCATATATGTTGACATTCATACAGCCGTAGAAGACTCTGGTATAAGTTAAAAGAAAGAATTGAGCCTAGGGCATATGCAAAGGATTGAATTGTCAGAATATTGTATGATGGATATTCCATAGCGCCCATGAAAGGCTAAAGTAATAACTAATACCAGGAGCCGTAAATCGGAAGATACCATAAGCCTGCATAAAGGCTGATCAGAAGGAAGAGGAAACTAAAGAGTTACATCAACCAAGTAAATCAGGAGTTTGATTATTGGACCCAAAAAATTATGGACATCGTGATTGAGAACATTGCAGAATCGCTCTTACTATCAGAGGGGCAAGAGAGATAGTCCAACAACCATATTCTATAACGGACTTACAATAAAGCCAATTAGAAAAGTACCAGCCTCATAAGAAGTCAGTATGAAACTCCAACTGGATTGTGTAAGCACCAGAGGTACAAGTATTATAATATAGTTCAAGTTATGGACGTGAGTTATACCTATATGGAAGGGAGGTCATTAAAGAGATAGAAGATACGATGCGAGGTTTTAAGGTAAGTAAGGTAAATGTGAACAACGTACGAGATACTCAGAGGCAGAAGATCGTGAATAGTCCATACTTCGGATAGAAGGTTAGAAGTGTTGGGATTTAGTATCCATGAATGATAGCAGCGGCATCAGTGACGTACCTTCCAGCGTATGGTTTCTAAGTACCGAGAGATTTAGCCAAGAGAGTGAAGAGTAGTTATAGACGGTGTGATGTCTCACTTGATGTTCCAGAATAACATAACGAAATCTATGGTGCAAGCAAGTTGAAAGAAGGTTGCGAATAGTATAAGAAGGTATAGGTCGCAAGCTAAAGTATGGTAGAGCTACAAGGTTTTAGGAAGACAGGGGTAAAGACAAGAAAAAGCGAGTGAGAAGGTGACGAGAATGGACAAGTCCTCGGGATTAAGCTCATGAAAACAATAAGAACTGATGGTTTCTCTAAGTTATATAAAACTCAGTATAGCCTGAATAAAATCAAATGAGTCTAAGAATAATGGCATTTAGAAGAAATGGAATGTTGCCCTGGTAATAGAATGAGGGTGTAATTATGATGGATAAAGGATGACGTTTGGGCCCGATTGAGTAATGAATTGAAGAGGATTTCACGAATTGTACGGGATTAAATTAACCACGTAAGGTGAATCACATTGGGATGCTATGAAATATGATTATTGAAGTATACTATCGCCCCTAGGTGGATCAGTCTAATCACTTCAGATGCTTCCCCAATGATAATATATTACGTAAGAAATTTCAAGTTATCAGTGGTAAATTGTAGATCAATATTTAGGTGAATCAACAATGGATGGACAAAAGTCATAAATTATGAGATGAGATTAGGCCAACATTCTTAAAATGAATAGTGATGACGAAGCATTAAAGGACTTAGATTTATACATATAGGATAAGCACGAGAGTAACCTGGAGTTTGGTAGCAAACCTCAGTAACGATAAATCAAAGTAAGAGTTATGGTAGTAAATTAATATAGATGGATAAATGGACCTATGAAATAAGGTATAATGATATTCGTAAGTTCAACAAAGTACCGAAAAAAGAACTTCAGTATACTCATAGATGCCCAGAGGGACATCTTATCAAGCTCTGTATATGTTTACAAAGTGAAGCCTAGAGATTGGCTAAAAGATGAATGAAAACAAAAGAGAGAAGAGTCTCATAGGCACATTTACAAGGTCAGAGTCGTATAGAGTGCATGACAGAAGGTAGTGACAGTTACAAGAGTGGAAGGATTCCGACCACAAGTCATGGTGTAAGTAAGAGGCCTAAATGGGTGAATGCCCAGGCCTTTGGGTTTATTCACAAAATAGTTGCCTAGATGGCAAGGAGAGTACGAAAGTATTCTGAAGACAAAGGTTATGAAATGATCAATGCATCAGTCGAAATTCGAGGATGAATGTTCCAAAGGGGGGAATGATGTTACATCCCGCATTTTCGTATGTTAAAGTTTCGTCGTAAGTTAATCGACGTAAAGTTCAGGAATGAGATTATTTTGAGATTATAAACATTATGCTATTTCAACAAGTGATTAGTAAATTCTTGAAGGTGAGAGGTAAGAAAATCGAAGAACAGGGATTTCGTCAAAATTTGATATTTTGGGTTAAAATACGGCCTGAGCTAAAATACCCGGTATTTATGGACTAGTACCATACAAGGTACCACATGACCATGATAGTAAGGTGTATAAAGTGAGATTAAAAGTGAGTAGTATTTTAAGTAATTTGAGATTATTTTTAATTATGCGGGTAATTGGTTAATTACCGGATAACGGGACATTACCTAATACCTTAATAAGTGGATAAAGGTTAACATTTTCCACCCCACCCCACGTGACAGCAAGATCCTTATTAAGCAAATGACTCTTAGTCATTTCTTATTAGGTGGCATCCTAATACATTAATTACAAGACACCTCAAACTTTAAGACTTTCAAAACAAACAATACTACAATTCAGACATGAGCTTTGCACATTGGTAACGTGAATCCTTACAAATTCCTACAAGAGAATACTACAATCATATTCTAACCTCATTCCTAATATTTTCAATACCAAGACATTGCAATCAGTAGAGAGAAACGTTACAAATTCTTCTTGCAACCAAACGATTCCAACAAGATTTAGCAACATAAACTTTTGCGATTTTAAAGGAGCACGGTGCAACCTTTTCCAAGAACATCATACACATTTTTTCCTTACTCCAGGTATATTAAGGCTAAGCCCTTTCTTCATTTTGGCATGATCTCATAATTATATATATTTGATAACGAGGCATAAAGAGAAGTTCATACTCCCGAATATATATATACATTATCTTAGTCTCATAAATTACAGTATTTTCCTTATCGGGACTTCATATTTAATTGAGTATTGTCTTCCTCTAGTAAAGAGAGCAGAGAACCTATATATACAGTATTGCATTATTTTCATTACCATCGAGCTATAATCGATGGGCAGGCTCCTATTGGGCAACCTCTGATCAGATGGTAAGTTATTTACCGAGCCTATTATGGCCAAGCGCCTATGAGCGAGCCCAGTTGGCCGAGATACAGAGCCTAGTATGGCCGAGCACCTATGAGAGAGCCTACTACGGCAGAGCAGTTATATATATACCGAGCCTTATAGGGTCGGACAACTATTTTACTTACTATATTGAGAGAATTGAGTAAGTATCGGCACGTAAGCTTATCTTCAGATTATCCTTGACTCCCAGTTTCTTTCAGTTATTATATTATCAGTTCAGTTTCAGCTTTCAGTATATTGCCTTACATGCTCGGTACATTATTTGTACTGGCGTCCCTTTTGCCCGGGGACGCTGCGTTTCATGCCCGCAGGTCTCAATAGATAGGTCGAGAGTCCTCCAATTAAGTGATAAACTCAGCGGAAGATCTTGGTGCACTCCATTTACTATGGAGTTCCTTGTTTGGTCAGTATGATTTAGATATGTATTGTTCGGTATGGCGGGGCTCTGTCCCTACCTTTATGAAAATTATGTATTTTTAGAGTCTTATAGATAGATGTCATGTACGTAAAAGATTGTATGACCTTATCGACCTATGTTCAGTATACGAGTGGTTATTTTGGTCTTATAGGCCCATATGTCTTACATATAAGTTGGTGTCACATGTTGTATTCTACCTAGCACACGGTAGCCTCTCCGGCTCAATTATCTATGATAGTATGATACGAAAAGATACATTATATTGGTACTCGGTTGAGTAAGGTACCGGGTACCCGTCGCGGCCCATCGGTTTGGGTCGTGACAGTTTGTTCATTAATCATGATCCCATCATTATTTTTATCGTTTATTAAATGATTTGAGTTGGACAAATTGGAGATTTTTTTGCAAACTTTCCTAAACAATAAATTTAGTATTTCAAGGTCGATTTGAGGTCAAAATTGGATAATTTTACTATGGTAAGACTCGTATCAGAATGGGTATTCGGGTTTTATAAGTTTGATCGGGTTCCGTGGTGCGAGCCCCGATTTGACTTTTGGAGTTAACTTTTTTATTTTCATTAAATATTGAAACTTTATTATCCGAAATTGCTTCCTATGGTTTGTATTTATGGTAATAAGTTATTTTGACTAGATTCGAGCAGTCCGGAGTAGGATTTTTGCAGGAAAGTCTTATTAGGGGATTGATTTGACTTGTTTGATGTAGGTATCTTGCCTAACTTTCTGTGGGAGAACTACACTTTAGGACTTGGGTTGATTAGGGTTATTTGAGTTATGTGAAAAATGTGTACACGAGGTAACGAGTGTGTACACGGACTTATGTATCGTATTTTTACCGGACTAGACTATTAGATTCTTTCATTCATTTAATTGGAAATAGTACTATCATGTTATATCTTCCATTGTTAAATTGCTTTTACACGATTTACTTGATATTGTTATCACATGCTCTATCCTTTATTGTCAACTATGCTCTTATATGCCTTAATTACCTTTGTTATCGCTCTTCTTGTCATTGTTACGAGACGAAATTCCCACTTTCGGACCGTGATGGCGCCTAAAATTTCACTTGCTAGGCAAGCCAATGTCAGAATAATATTAACCAATTTTTAAATAATTTTAAATTTATTACTAACAAGGAAACAAATGCGGAAGCAAGTTTGAAATATAGTGAATAATCCATAAAAACAACGGTATCTAAATACCATCCCAGAATTAGTGTCACGAGTGTACGAGCTTCTAGAATAAATACAAATAAAGGTCTAAATAAACTAAAGCTCTCTGGAAATAAATACACAACCGAAGTAAAATGAACGGAGACTTCAGGACTGCGGACGCTATGCAGTTATATTTCAAGTCTCCTCTAGTCGCTGAAATCCGAGAAAGTCTATGGTACGCCGCTGGGACTAACTCCAAAATCTGCACAAGAAGTGCAGAGTGTAGTATCAGTACAACCGACTCCATATACTGGTAAGTGCTGAACCTAACCTCGATGAAATAGTTACGAGGCTAAGGCGGTTCACTTACATTAACCTGTACGCAATATTAATAAAAACAAAAAATAATAGAAATAAATCAGTTAACTCATTTATAATAATTGAAACCAACTCAGCAGTCATAATCCATTATCATTTCCATCAGTTATGTTGCAGCGTGCAACCCGCTCTCACAATATATTCACATTCGGTTCTGTTGCGGCGTGCAACCCGCTCCTCCAATATATTCATTTAAATCAAGTCTGTTGCGGCGTGCAACCCGATCCTCCAATATGGACTTTTAATAAGTGTGTTGCGGCGTGAAACCCGATCCCCCAGTATTAAATTTTTATTAAGTTTGTTGCGGCATGCAACCCGATCCACAATATTGACTTTTAATAAGTCTGTTGCGGCGTGTAACACGATCCTCCAATATTGACTTTTTATTAAGTTTGTTGCGGCGTGCAACCCGATCCATAATATTGACTTTTTAATAAATCTGTTGCGGCATGCAATCCGATCCTCCAATATATTCATTATAATCAATCCTGTTGCGGCATGCAACCCGCTCCTCCAACATATTTATTTACCAATTCTTATAGAAGAAACTTTTCCAATAAATGTAACAATTAATATAAAATTATAAGACAACAATACAATAATTATGGTTTAATTATGAAGAAAACAATGACAAATAGCGAATTATTATGGAAATCAGGGAGCAAATAGACAGTTTAATATTTAATATGCTAAATGTCAAATAACAATTAAGGCACATAATTCAAATAGCATGTAACAATTAATGCAGGAATTCAAGAATTAACATTTGACAAAGAATAAGAGAGAAACGATTATTATAATAATTAATTTATGATTAAAAATAATTTATGAATTTTCAAGTAAGCAGGCAAACAATTAATTTGACGACGTATAGAAACTCGTCACCTCGCCTATACGTCGTTCACATGCAATTTACATAACAAATAATTTAAGGGTTCTATTCCCTCAAGTCAATATTAACCACGACACTTACCTTGCTTTCTAAAAGTGATTATATTTTACAAATCCATGTCTATATTCATCATTTATTTCGGATTTAGATGGAAGAAATTAGAATTTTTGTTAAACTTTCCAAAAATAAAAATTTAAGATTTGATAGTCCATTTCAGAATTGGACAAATTTGGTATGGTTGAACTCGTATCGGAACGGGTGTCGAATATAATAATGAATTTCGGATTTTTATTCGAAAAATATGTAAATTCATCTGGAATTAATTCCTATGATTCGTATTGAATATATCGAGCTGTTTGTGAATAGATTTGAAGCTTTTGGAGGCAAATTTAAAAGGAAAAGCTATGGTTGAATAATTGATTGGAATTTACAATTATAGAACACTTACCCAATTTAAAGTCATGAAAATCCCCCTTGAAATCGCCCAAATCCGAGACTCAAAACTCAAAAATGAGTAAAAATGGTTGAGACCCGATTTTATGTATTTTGCCCAGCATTTTCGCATATGCGGGCTATATTTTCGCACCTGCGGTCTCGCATTTGCGAGACAAAGCTCGCATTTGCGAAGTGGGCTGCCAGGCAATGTTCCGCATCTGTGGACAAAAATGTCCCACCTGCGATGTCCGCTTCTACACAAAAGGGCCGCACCTGCAAAGACCGCATCTGCGATGGAAGTCTCGCTTCTGCGAGCTCGCACCTGCGGTCAAATTTCCGCAGGTGCGATTATAACCGAAGGCAAAAATACAGATTTTGCTTAAGTTCAATTCTTGATCCGATTTCGATTTGAATCACACTCGGGGTACTCGGAACTCCGTCTGAAAATACCAGCAAGTCCCGTAACATAATATGGGCTTGCTATAGATGAAAACCCTTCCACGAAACGACGATAATAACCTGCTAAACCCAGGAAACTCCGGATCTCTGTAACTGAAGTAGGTCTAGGCCAATTCTAAACAGCCTCAATCTTCTTAGGATCCAACTTTATGCCTTCTGCCGATACAATATGCCCCAAAAAGGAAACTGAGTCTAACCAAAAATCGCATTTTGAAAATTTGGCATATAACTAATTATTCTTTAAGGTGTGAAGCACACTTCAAAGATGCTGCTCATGCTCCTCTCGACTTCTGGAGTAAATCAAGATATCATCAATAAATACAACCACAAAAGAATCCAAATAAGGCTTGAACACTCGATTCATCAAATCCATAAATGCTGTTGGAGGATTAGTAAACCCAAATGACATCACTAGGAACTCGTAATGCCCATACCGAGTCTGAAAAGCTGTCTTAGGCACATCAGATGCCCTAATCTTTAACTGATGGTAACCATATCTCAAATAAATCTTCGAAAATACCTTGGCACCATGAAGATGATCAAATAAGTCATCAATTCTTGGCAGCGGATATTTATTTTTTATAGTGGCCTTATTCAACTGCCGATAGTCTATACACATCCGCATTGAGCCATCTTTCTTCTTTACAAATAATACTGGTGCACCCCAGGGCGAGACAATGAGTCTAATGAATCCCTGATAAAGCAAGTCTTGTAACTGCTCTTTCAATTCTTTCAACTCTGGAGGGGCCATATGGTATGGTGGAATAGAAATGGGCTGAGTGCCCGGAGCCAAATCAATACAGAAGTCAATATCTCTGTCGGGTGGCATCCCCGACAGATCTGCAGGAAATACTTCTGAAAATTCACGAACAACTGGTACTGAGTCCATAAAAGGGACATCCGCACTGGGATCGCTAATATAAGCCAAATAGGCTAAACAACCTTTCTCTACCATACGCCGAGCTTTCATATAAGAAATAACCTTGCTGGCAGAATGGCCAGGAGTTCCTTTCCACTCTAACCGAGGTAACCCCGGCATAGCTAGGGTCACTGTCTTGGCATCACAATCCAATATAGCATGGTAAGGAGACAGCCAATACTTACCCAATATGACATCAAAATCTACCATATCAAGAAGTAGAAGATCCACACTAGACTCAAGATTACCAATAGTAACCACACACGAACGATAGACATGATCTACTACGACAGAGTCTCCCACCGGTGTAGATACATACACAGAAGCACTCAAAGAATCACAAGGCACAACCAAATATAAAGCAAAATAGGAGGACACATAGGAATAAGTAGATCCTGGATCAAATAGAACTGAATCATCTTTATGGCAAACTGGAATAATACTTGTGATCACAGCATCAGATGACTCGGCCTCAGGCTTAGCTGGAAAAGCATAAAATTGGGGTTGGGCCACCCCACTCTGAACTGCATCTCTGGGACGGCCTCTAACTGGCTGGCCTCCAACTCTAACGGTATGACCTCCACCTCTAATGACCTGACCTCCACCTCTAATGACCTGACCTCCACCTCTAGCTACCTGACCCCTGCCTCTAGCTGGCTGAGCAGGCGGTGAAGCAACCGGTGCCGGTATAATGGAACGAGAATCCTGCTGAGATCTGTTACTCGCCAATGTAGGGCAATACCTCTTGACGTGACCAATGTTCCCACACTCATAACACCCATCCTGATGCCGTGGCTGTTGAAGCTGAAGCTGACCCAAGTGGGCCGGATAACCACTGTAGTAACTCTGGAGTGGTGGTGCACTAATAGGAGGTGGATGTGTACTGAATATTGGCTGCCCAGAGTAAGGCATAATAGGACTATGACTCCCTGAAGCACCGGGAGATGCATGAAGTGCTGAATGAAACGATCTGGGAGGATGACCCCTGCCAAAATTACCCCTGCCTCCAGACGAGGCACCACTGAAACCACCGAACTGACGAGGCCTCTTATCGGACCTCTGCCCTCTCTCCTGTGCAAGAACCATCTCGATCCTCCTTGTGACATTAGCAACCGCCTGAAAAGAAATTTCACTTCCGGTCTCCTTGGCCATCTGAAGTTTGATAGGGTGAGTGAGTCCCTCAATAAAACTCCTCACTCTCTCTCCCTCCGTAGGTAGTAAAAGGAGAGCATGACGTGCCAAATCCACAAAACGGGACTCATGCTGGGTAACGGTCATACTGCCCTGCTGTAGATGCTCAAATTGCTTGCGAAATTCCTCTCTCAATGTGATAGGGAGGAACTTCTCCAGAAATAGCTGAGAGAACTGCTCCCAGGTAAGTGCATGTGATCCGACTGGTCGGGTCAATGTATAATCTCTCCACCACCTCTTGGCAGAACCCGTCATCTGAAATATAGCAAAATCAACCCCATTAGTCTCAACTATACCCATGTTCTGCAGCACCTCGTGGCAGCGTTCAAGATAATCCTGTGGGTCCTCAGAAGTTGTACCACTTAAGTGAACTGGAAAGATCTTAGTGAACTTATCCAGTCTCAATAAGGCCTCAAAAGACATGGCGATCCTATCACCGATCTGTACTGCAACAACTGGCTGAACTACCCCAACTGGCGGGGCTGCTGGAGCCTGATTCTGGGGAGGCATATGCTCCGGAGCGGAAGTAGTGGGAGTTTGTGCCCCTCCCCCAGCCTGGGAGATGGCTGGTGCCACTGGAAATGTACCATTCTGGGCCACGCCGACCATAAGACTTACCAAACGGACTAGAGCGTCCTGAAGCACTAGAGTGGCTATGAATCCTTTTGGGACCTGAACTGGTCTAACTGGTACATTTTGAACTGGGACCTCCTCCTGAAGGTCTACCTGAGGTTCTACAGCAGGTTCAGCTGCTCGAGCTCTGGACTGAGACCTACCTCGGCCTCTGCCTCGGCCTCTAGTACGACCTCTGCCTCGACCTCTACCCCTGGCCATAGTTGCCACTGGGGGTTCTGGTCCCTGTCCATAGGTAGAGGTATTACGTGTTCTCACCATCTGCGAGAGAATAAGAGTAGAATGGTTCAATCATCGATAATAGAATAAAATCGCACGACATAATAAGAAGAAGTGATATTGTTCCTAAACTTCATAGCCTCTGAGAGATAAGTATAGACGTCTCCGTACCGATCCTTCAGACTCTACTAAGCTTGCTCGTGACTCGTGATACCTATGTAACCTAGTGCGCTGATACCAACTGTCACGACCCGAAATTCCCACCTTCAGACCGTGATGGCGCATAATATTTCACTTGCTAGGCAAGCCAACGTTAGAATAATATTAACCAATGTTTAAACAATTTTAAATTTATTACTAACAAGGAAACAAATGCGGAAGCAAGTTTGAAATATAGTGAATAATCCATAAAAATAACGGTGTCTAAATACCATCCCAGAATTGCTGGCACGAGTGCACGAGCTTCTAGAATAAATACAAATAAAGGTCTAAATAAAATAAAGTTGTCTGGAAATAAATACACATCCGAAGTAAAATGAACGGGGACTTCAGGAGTACGGACGCCATGCAGTTATACCTCAAGTCTCCTCTGGTCGCTGAAATCCGAGCAAGTCTATGGTATGCCGCTGGGACCAACTCCAAAATTTTCACAAGAAGTGCAGAGTGTAGTATCAGTACAACCAATCCCATGTACTAGTAAGTGCTTAACCTAACCTCGACGAAGTAGTGACGAGGCTAAGGCGGTTCACTTACATTAACCTGTACGCAATATTGATAACAACAACAAATAATAGAAATAAATCATGTAACTCATTTCTAATAATTGAAACCAACTCAGCAGTCATAATCCATTATCATTTCCATCAATTATGTTGCAGCGTGCAACCCACTCTCACAATATATTCACATTCGGTTCTGTTACGGCGTGTAACATGCTCCTCCAATATATTCATTTTAATCAAGTCTGTTGCGGCGTGCAACCCGATCCTCCAATATGGACTATTAATAAGTCTGTTGCGGCGTGCAACCCGATCCCCCAATATTAACTTTTTATTAAGCGTGTTGCAGCGTGCAACCCGATCCACAATATTGACTTTTAATAAGTTTGTTGCGGCGTGCAACTCGATCCACAATATTGACTTTTTAATAAGTCTGTTGCGGCGTGCAACCCGATCCTCCAATATATTCATTATAATCAATCCTGTTGCGGCGTGCAACCCGCTCCTCCAACATATTTATTTACCAATTCTTATAGAAGAAACTTTTCCAATAGATGTAACAATTAATATAAAATTATAAGACAACAAGCATACAATAATTATGGTTTAATTATGAAGCAAACAATGACAAATAGCGAATTATTATGGAAATCAGGGAGCAAATAGGCAGTTTAATATTTAATATGCTAAATGTCAAATAACAATTAAGGCACGTAATTCAAATAGCATGTAACAATTATTGCCGAAATTCAAGAATTAACATTTGACAAAGAATAAGAGAGAAACGATTATTATAATAATTAATTTATGATTAAAAATAATTTATGAATTTTCAAGTAAGCCGCCAAACAATTAATTTGACGACGCATAGATACTCGTCACCTCGCCTATACGTTGTTCACATACAATTCACATAATAAATAATTTAAGGGTTCTATTCCCTCAAGTCAAGGGTAACCACGACACTTACCTTGCTTTGCAAATTCCAATCAATTCTTCAACCACAGCTTTTCCTTTTAAATTTGCCTCCAAAAGCTTCAAATCTATTCACAAACAATTCGATATATTCAATACGAATCATAGGAATTAATTCCATATGAATTTACAAATTTTTCGGATAAAAATCTAAAATTTATTATTATATTCGACTGTGGGACCCACGTCTCAAATCCTTGAAAAACTTGTGAAATCCGGACACCCGTTCCGATACGAGTTCAACCATACCAAATTTGTCCAATTCCAATATCAAATGGACCTTCAAATCTTAAATTTTCGTTTTTGGAAAGTTTTACAAAAATTTCAATTTCTTCCATCTAAATTTGAAATAAATGATGAACATAGACATGGATTTGTGAAATATAATCACTTTTGATTATAGAACACTTACCCAATCCAAAGTCATGAAAATTCCCCTTGAAATCGCCCAAATCTGAGATTCAAAACTCAAAAATGAGTAAAAGTGGCTAAGATCCGATTTTATGTATTCTGCCCAACATTTTCGCATATGTGGGCTATATTTTTGCACCTGCGGTCTCGCATTTGCGAGACAAAGCTCGCATTTGCAAAGTGGGCTGCCAGGCAAGGTTCTGCATCTGCAGACAAAAATGTCGCACATGCGACGTCCTCTTCTGCGCAAAAGGGCCGCACCTGCGAAAACCGCATCTATGATGGAAGTCTCGCTTCTGCGAGCTCGCACCTGCAGTCAAATTTTCGCATGTGCGATTATAACAAAAGGCAAAAATACAGATTTTGCTTAAGTCCAATTCTTGATCCGATTTCGATTCGAATCACACTCGGGGTACTCGGGACCCCGTCCGAATATACCAACAAGTCCCGTAACATAATATGGACTGACTCAGGGTCTAAAATCACGTCAAACAATACTGAAATTACAATTCATACCCCGATTCGAACTTTAAGTTTTAAACTTTCAATTTGCAAATCTCGTGCCAAAACATATTAAATGAATCCGGAATGACTTCAAATTTGGCACACAAGTCATAAATGACATAACAAAGTTGTTCAAATTTCTAGAATCGGATTCCGGCTACGATATTAAAAAGTTAACCCCGTGGTCAAACTTGGAATATTTAGCCTTTAAATTGCTAGTTCCGTTAAATGATCATAATTTGAGCTAGGGACCTCCAAATTAAATTTCGAAAATACGACCAAGTCCCAAATCACGATACGGAGCTACCAGAATCGTCAAAAAACTGATCCAAGTCCATTTGCAAAAAATATTGACCAAAGTTAACTCACTTGAATTTTAAAGCTCTATTTCACATTTTAATTTATTTTTCGCATGAAAACTTTACGAAAAATTATACGGACTGTGCACGCATATCGATGAATGATAAATGGTACTTTTCGAGGTCTTAGAATACAGAGTTACTTATTAAATTTGAAGATGACATTTTGGGTCATCACAGTCATGTTACCTCTGTTATCCTCAGGTTCTTCTTATTTGGATTTGTTATTAAATGATGTCTTTTCGTGTTGAATTATTTCATGCATTTAGATGCAGATACTATTTCATACCATATCGTTCATTGTTAATATTATGTTGTACATTTAAATTTGAAATTGTTATTTCTTGAAAATACCTTCATTTTGAGTTATTGAAGTTGAAGTTATGAAAGCTATTATCACATTGAGGTTGATGTTATTGATTATTGAGATATCTCTCCTTGTTGAGTAATCTCATTCATTTTGTTATTATTGAGATTTTTGTTCATATTGTGGTTGAGCTCTGGGCTATATGTTGCGATAACTTTGGTATTGTTGATTTTGGCAAGTTGTGGCATAGGGATATTTGTGGTGCGAGTTGTTATTGTATTGTGATATTGATGCGCATACGGAGGTATAAGTCTAGAGGCTAATGTGCATGCGGCAGCATAAGGTATAATTTATGTGCGTGTTGCTAGTAAGGAAATTACTTGAAGCCACATGGCATTATACGGAGGCTAACTTTTGTGTAGCTATTTTGAGAAAAATATTTTCAAATATATATAAATGTAAGGCTCACACGACGGTATAAGGAAAGTTTTTGGTTGTGACTGTGAAATGAGGTTATGAGGTGTGTTACCTCGGTTGTGATTTTCGTTGTACATTCTATGTTAAAAAGGGCTTGTTGATTGAACAGTTCTTGATGTTTCCTTCTTTGTCTTACTTGTAATGGTGAGTATTTGATTACTTGTTGTTCTCATCATGTGTTCACTCCTTGTTTCCTTTATTTCTTTAAACTCCGTTGTTAGATTACCTTTTTGTATTGCTTTATTGTCATTATTTCCTCGTTCTCGTTATTATACTATACTATACTTTGTTCAGTTTTTTTTATCCTAGTAGGTGTTTTGACCTGATCTCGTCACTACTCTACTGATGTTAGGCTTGATACTTACTGGAAACCGTTGTGGTGTACTCATACTATATTTCTGCTCATTTTTGTGTAGATCCATGAACATCTGCTGGTGCCAGACGCCAGTGATCGTTCAGTTATCTTTTCGGAGACTTCAAGGTATACCTGTTCGACGTCAGCAGGCATCAGAGTCACCTTCAGTCATTACTTTTACTATTGTTTATCTTTTACTTAGACAGTGTTGTATTAGAGATTCATAGATTATTTCTGTAAAGCTTATGACTCTTTTCCATCGGATTTGGGATCTTATTTTTCTAATATTTCTTCTTTGGAGTTATTATTTGCTTTATTGGTTATTTTATTATCTTAGATCGTTATTTTCGTTAAGTTATTCATGAATGTTAAGCTTACCTAATCTTAGATACTAGGTGCCATCGCGACAACCGCATGTGGGATTTTGGAGTCGTGACAATTCTAGGGTCTCTTCTTAATTCTCTTCTAGTTTTCTACTTCGTTTTGAATTCAAAAAATACATAAAAAAAGAGGTGTCTCTGTTGTTGAGGGAGTTTGTGACTGAATTTCAGAAAACAAAAAAATATATCAAAAAATACTGTTAGTTTCTTCCTTTTAATTTTAGTTTCAAATATGGAGTTTGATTGAGTTGTGGTCGTATTCGGGTTCAAGTTCTCGTCCGCCGTTGGATTTTCCCGTCGCGGTTCGCTGCCTTTTTCTGAAGGTTCCAGTAGAATATTCTATTCGGGACTCATTCACTGCTCAATTTTGTTCGACTCAGTTGCTATAGCTGCTGAAACCCTATTAATCGGAAAGCAATTTAAGGTCCATCTCTTTACTTGTTCTTATTTCTTTTGTTGGGTGTGATTGGAAGCATGATGTTATACCATTCATGACTGTTGGTTTTCATTTCCTTTCTTGGTAGTGAAGCGTGGTCTAATTCTGAGTTTAGTCATAAATATTTTCAAAGCATTTAACTGTTAATGAAGTTCATTAAGGTCTGGTGAAGTGCAAGTCATGTTTTTTTTACTGTTCATGATTCCTTACGTTAAACCCTTTTTATGCTACTCCATTGTTAGGATCCCATATTCTCCCCTTACGATGTAGTGATGACACCTAGTCTCTAACACTAGGTAACCCTAATATACATTGAGAATTGGCAGAAATAACAACTTAGATATCAAATTAAACTATTAAACTATCATCATAAAGCCCGAACGGTACAACTACCAAATATCTCTTAGAACCGGTGGAACTGAGTCATCTCCTGTCATTGCTATCTCGTGCGCGAAGGGTTGCTCATGCTTCCCAAACGTCACGCATTTTTTAGGTCATTAGTCAACAGCTCCCTGGACAACGAAATAGGGGTGACAAGCTCTATAGAGAATGCACTAATAATATCTAAATACAATTCTATTTGAAATAAAGATAAACAGTAGTAAAGCAATAGAAGAAGGTGACTCTGAGGCATGAGAGCGTCAAGCAGATATACTTTGAAATCTCCAAAATAACTGGTCGATTACTGGCGTTCAGCACCAGCATAGGTACCTGGATCTGCGCAAAAATGTGCAAAAACGTAGCATGAGTACACCACAACGGTACCTTATAAGTATCAAGCCTATACTCGGTAAAGTAGTGACGAGATCCGGTCAAGACACCTACTAGACATAGTAACTTAAACATAATATAATATAATCTACAACGGAAAATTAAGGTAATTAAAGAACAATAAAGCAATTTATCAATATAGGGCTAACAACGGAAATAAAGCGCAAATGACATCAAGAGAGTACATGTGATAAAGAAAACAAGTAACCAATTACAATCAAAATGCGAAAAGAAGGAAATAAGGAAACAAGAACACCAATCGTTCAAATCATCAAGCCTTCCCAACATGGAATGTACAACAAGATTTATACCGAGGTACCATACCTCATATTCACATTTCACAAGTCAGAATCACAATGTTCCTTATATCGCCGCGTGAGCCTTGCATTTATATTTTAAAAATATTTTTTTTAAAATAGCTACACGCGCTTTAGCCCTCCTTATATTACCGCGTGGCTTCAAATAATTCCCTTACTAGCAATACACGTATAAATCTCACCTTATCTCATCGCATGCACATCAACCTCTATCCTTATAGCGCCGCATACATCAATATCACAACAAAATAATCAACTCGCATCACACGTGCCCATATGCCACAACATTGCAAAAATCAACAATACTGATGTTACCATAACATATAGCCCAAGGCTCAACCACAATGTTTACAAGAATCTCAATAGCAACAAAAGGGATGAGAAACAACTTAACATGGAAAGGTATCTCAATAATTAACAACGTCAACCATAATGTGTTAATAGCTTTTACATCTACAACTTCGATAACTCAAGAATGAATGTGTTTCATGAAATGGTAACTTCCAATTCATGTACATGTCATAAGCTTAGGAATGAAAGAGATAGTATGAAATAACGACTAAGTCTAAATACATTAGAATAACGCAACAATAGAAGAAATGACATGTAACAAGTACTACAAGTAAATGCACATAAGAGTAACTTGATGATGGAAATTAGAACACGTAATGACAATTTCAATTAAAGCGCATGAGAATAAAATTAGCAACGAAAGAGAGAACAAATAATAATAACTTCAACCGGTCAAATACCATATATATGCATGTATACATACTCGTCACCTTATGTACACGTCTTTCATATTATTTAAATAGTACAAACAACCCAAATCCTAAGGGGTAGTTTCCCCCATACAAAGTTAGACAAGATACTTACCTCAACTAGACCAAATCAACATTCAAAAATAGATTTTCTATTATATATTTCCTCTGCACTACTCAAATAAAACAAAAAATGACTTAATATTATCAAGCAATGCAAGAGAAACCAATTTCAATCAATAAAGCTATGATCTTTACACAATTCCCTAAAAGTTAACAAACGTCAACCCGGGTCCTCCCAGTCAAAACCCAAGTCCAAGAGTAGATATTGACTACCCATAACTCCACGAGTCTATATATGTGTTTTGTTTTCAAATCCAAGTCCAATTCAACTCTCAAATCCCAATTTTTTATTTTTCAAAACTCAGACAAAAATCCAAAATTTGCTCTTTGATTCTCATAAATTTGATGTTAAATCTCATATATAATCATTAAATATAGTTATAAATTGATTATAACTACTTACCCTTTGATTGTAGGTGAAAATTCCTTGTCTAAATTGCCTCCTATCGAGTCTAGGGTTCTAAAATGAGAGCCCATCTTTCTTGCCCTTTTGTTTAGTTGCAGATGTTGCAATTGTGACACTGTGTTCACAATTGTGAACCCTCGCAATTGCGAAAAAGCCTCACAATTGCGGCGCCTGACAACCTAAGGGGAAGTTGCAAATGTGACAGTGGCTTCGCAGTTGCAGAGCCTTCTCCCATCGCAAATGCGACAAAAATGTCGCAAATACGAACCTACCATGTCTAGCCTATTCTTCAGTAATTTGATCAAGACATCGCAAATACGATACATGTGGCACCTCTTTTATGATCGCAATTGCGATGCTTGTGTTTGCAATTGTGACACCTGAGACACGAACACACTAGCAATCCGGAAGTCCAAACCATTTCGAAACACGTCGGAAACTCATCCGAGCACTCGGGGCTCCAAACCAAACATTCATAGAAGTCTAAAAATATCATACGAATTCGCTTGCATGATTAAAACACCAAAAAAACATCTAGAACTATGAATTAGATATCAAAATACATGAATTTCAAAAGAATACTCAAGAACCTCTATAATTGCAACCAAGCAACTGAATCTTTTCAAACCAACTCTAAATGACATCAAATTTGCAGATAAGTTCCAAATATCAAAACAAACATATTCCAAAACCCAACACCAAATTCTGAACCTGATAGCTATAAAATCAACGTATGATCAAACTTAGGAAAACTTCTAAATTCCAAATTGCCAACTTTCAGAAAAACAAGTCAAATTAACCTAGAGATCTTCGAATTCAATTTCGAACATACGCCCAAGTACAAAATTATGATACGCACCTATTGCAACCATCAAAACACCGTTCCTGGGTCGTTTTCACAAAAGTTAAACTTCGGTCAACACTTCTAACTTATGCTTCTAAACCAAGAATCAAAGGATCTAAATCAACCCGAACTTACCAACCCCGCAAATTATCAAACCACAAGTACACATGTGTGAAACATCAAAGTGGAAAACGGGGCTCAAATACATAAAACAACCAATTGGGTTGTTACATTCCCCCCTCTTAAAACAGTTGTTCGTCCTCGAACGTGTATAGAGGCATATCTGAAGTAACGAAAAGTTGAGGATAACGACTATGCATGTCGTCCTCGGTCTCACAGGTTGCCTCCTAGACAGGATGACCCTTCCAGTGAACCTTCATTAAAGCAATGTTCTTTGACCTTAACTTCCGGACATGCCTGCCCAAGATAACTAATAGCTCCTCATCAAAAGTCAATTCCTTTTCCAATGGACTAAGGTGAAATATAATACATGTGATGAAATATAACTTCCGGATCATGAAAACATGAAACACCTGGTGATCTCCGAATTTAATTCAGCGCATATGTTCAAGCCCAAAATCACGATACGAAATGGTCCAAATCAACCTAAAACCTTTCCGGAACTAACCTAACCATCCCCGCAAGTCATAAAACCACAGATACACATGTGTGTAGCAGCAAAAGGAGAAACGAGACTCAAATACACAAAACAATCGGTCGGGTTATTACATCCGTGATCTTATAGTGATATTCAATTTATTTTGAGAGCCTTCAAGGTTTACTATTGTTGGTCTTCTTATGTGATGTCGTCGGTTCGTGTTTATTTTGTCTTGTCTTCTTTTGAGTCTATGGAATCCCAATTCAAGCATCTTTCTCGTTGTTTTCCTTAGCACCAAAGGCTTTTTAAGCTCTTCATTGGTGTTTGTTTAAGTCTGGTTAATATGTATCAAGTAATAACTTTTGAAAGGAACAAGATAGGTATTATCTATTTTATTTTGGAGTCATAACTTTACTCATTGTTCCCTGTAAATAATATCTCTTAATTACATAGCGTCTAGTTATTCTTCATGAAATAATTCTCAATCAAATGACGCTTAGGTTTGATAAATTAGAATAGTTTCACAGGAATGTGATTTGAACACACTTTTGTTTGGAAAACTTACTAATCATAGTAGAATTCCCTGAATCAATATGGTCCTGGTTCGATCCTTTAATTAGCACTTTGCTTCATGTGTCATGAATTTCCTTTTGATATTGGTTTTCCCTTTGGGCGTCCTTGTGTCACAATGGTCTAATGTTGTTCTCAAGTTATTTCGTTCTTTTATTTGAGCTATTTACTAGTGTTCCCTGAGCATTTGTTCTGGATAAATATTTGTTTGGATGAATGCTTGTTGGGCCGGGAAAATTGGGAGGCCAAAGCCCATTAGTTTTTAAATTGTTGACTTGCATGTTTAAGAATTGGGCCTGGTCAAATATATGAACAAAACATGAACATAAAATAAGTTTTCTTTTATTTACTTTATATTATTTTTATTACATTATTGGCTAGTAGCATGTTTCGGCCGACCACACTTGGGTAGGCAAATTTTAGAACTTTTCATTTACTTCAAGGTTAAAGGTTGTCCCTTAGTTTATTATTTTATCCGGGTAATGCCCCTAGAATCATGTAAAGGAAGGCTAAAGGCGGACATTGTTTAGAGGAGGCGATAGGACTCTTAGTTCTCTTTTCATTACTATTTTATTTCCTTTTATTTCCTTTTATTTTTCTCTTCTTTTATTTATGTGGGACAACCTTGAACCTATTGTGTTTATTTTTCTTGTGTGTTTTACCTCAACTCGAGTATTTTGAAAAGACAACTTGATCATGTATGCAACAATAATCATTGCGGAACTCGGGGAATGTCTAATACCTTCTCCCCGAGTCATATAAATTCCCTTACTTAGAATTTCTAGTGAAAACTAGTTCTGGAGTCTAAATGTGTTTTAAAAGGAAAAATTATTTTAAACATAATGGTGACTTGGCACACTGAAACCATATGTCAAGTGGTAACTCCGAGAAATCCTTTGAAACACAATTTTTGGTCATTTTCAGTTGAAAACCATTTCAACCCTTAGAAATCACTTTTATCTTTTTAGAGGGTTGGTAAAAAAAGGGTGTGGTATATAGGCTAGGGTCGGAGTCCCCAAGTCCAAAACCAAATAAAAAATGTTTAATGCATGAACTAGGAAAGGAACCAGGCCTCAAAGCTCGCGAGGCCTATCTTGTAGTGCTTCGCAAAGCTCGTGACGCGAGCTTTCACGCTAGGTGTACCTCATTGGAGCTTAAAGTAATTTAAGAGGTAAAAGGATAAAAATAATAACAATTAAGAACAAAAGAGAATAGACTAAACTATAAGCCCAAAAGGGTTAACAAGGGATAATTTTATTTATGATAATAGTTTAAGCTCAAAAAGATCAAAGAAAGCCTAAACTCATTTTTCATGCCAAGAATCACATAGAATCTCTTTTCAACACACATACCAGGCAAGTTTTAGACATAATTACAACAACATGGACTATAAAAATATGCTCACCACACACGACACATGACTCACTACAGACGGTTCCATTCTGGCTGTCAAATACTGTAACGACACGGCGGGTCATTTTCTGTATTGTAGTCTTGTTCCCTTATTTAGTGCTTCTTCTATGCTCATTTGTGGTTATGTGACTTGCCGTGTGGTTGGATTTATTTCGGGAAAGTATCGGAATGAATTGGAACACTTAGTCCCAAGATTGAAAGATTAAGTTGAAAGAGTTGACCAAAATTTGATTTTTTGTGTAGACGACTCTGAAATGGAGTTTTGATGATTCCAATAGGTTCATATGGTGATTTTGGACTTAGGCATGTGTCAAAATGTTGATTTGAAGGTCTGTAGGTTGGTTTGAGGCTCTTTAGTGAAAGTTGGAGAGTTGAAGGTTTGAAAGGTTGAGAGGTTTGATCGAGAGCTGAGCTTGTTGATATCAGGTTTGGACTTTTGTTCTGGTAGTAGGGATAGGTCTGTTGTTTCATTTGGGACTAATGTGCAAAATTTGAGGTCATTCAGAATTGATTTGATATGCTTCGACATTAGGTTTAGACGTTGGAAGTTCATTAGTTTAATTAGGCTTGATTTGGGGTACGATTCATGATTTTAATGTTGTTTGATGATATTTGAAGCCTTGAGTAAGTTCATATCGTGTTTCAGGACTTGTTGATAATGTTTGGATGGGGGCCTGGGGTCTTGGGGGTGTTTTAGATGGTTTATGGATCATGTTTTGACTTAGAGGAATAGCTGATGGTTTCAAGTTTGGTGAAATCACACTTGTGAGGATTTGGTCATAGGTGCGAGGCCGCAGAAGCGGCCTGGTGAGCGTAGATGCGGTCTAGGATGGAGCTGGGGAGGGGCGCAAGTGTGAGGAGTTTCTGCATCCGCGAGCCTGTAGATGTGGACGTGTGCGCGCACGAAGTGGCGTTTAGTCATAGGCTGGGTTTCTGTAGATGCGGAGGAAGGAGCGCATAAGTGGTCCCGTAGGGGGGCAAGATTTGGGCATAAGTGATTTCTGCATAAGCGTACTTTTGATTGCATAAGCTGCATCACGGGTGCGACCATTTTAATGCAGATGCGAGAATCGCTGGGCAGAACATAAAAAGTTAGGGTTTTGTCATTTTTCTCATTTTGGAGCTCGGTTGGAGGTGATTTTGAGATGTGTTTTTCTACAATTGAAGATGTGAGTAAATATTATTCAATTTTGTTATTAGATATAGATTACCCATTTATTATTACACCTAGTTTATGTGAATTTGAAGTGAAATTTGGGGATTTTAGATTGTGTTATTGGAGAGTGAGATTTAGTGATTTGAGGGTCGATTTTGTAAGGCCCTGTAAAATTTTACCTTAAACCCGAGGTTTCGTGGTGCCAAAGTGGACTTATGTGTTAACGATTGTAAGGTCCTATTCAGATGTTCGACGTAGGGATTTGGAGTTCAAAGAAGAGGGTTGGGTATTCTTGAAGGTTTTACCTATGAATGGCATAATGCGGTTCGGTAAGAAAGGGAAATTGATTTCGAGATATGTCAAACCATACCTAATCATTCAGAGGATTGGTCAGGTGGCTGATAAGATAGAACTACCTCCAGATATGTCTTTAGTGCACCGGTGTTCCATGTGTCCATGTTGAATAAGGTGGTTGGAGATCCCTCGCTTATTTTTCTGGTTGAGACCATTGAGGTTAATGAAGAATTGACTTATATAGAATTCTTGTTGTCATCCTTTGTAGGAAAGTCTGAAAGTTGAGGAACAAAGAGATTGCCTCTATGAAAGTACTATGGCAAAACCAACAGGTTGAAGAGGCCACCTGGGAGGGCTCGGAAAAAATGAAGACAAACTACCCTCATTTGTTTGGATGTCCATGTATTTATAAAGTTATGTTCTATGAAAATGCTAAGATTTACCTTCTATGAATTATGTATCATTTGTACAGTTGACGCTAAAAGAGTTAGTTTTTGGTAGTATACTTCTCGTGAGGCAACGGTTGGCGTTGTTTTAATGTTATGTTATATCATTGGTTCATGTACATGTTGTTAGGACTAGATTTGGGATTATCCAGTAGGTGGATAGGCCGAATTACAAGGTAGACTCCAGCAAAATTGTTTGAAATTTAGGGATTTAGTCAATAATTGGAACTACTGGTGTGTGTTGTAGAAACTGAGTCACATTGGGCGCTAATAGTGAATTTTGACCCTCATTCAAGGACGAATGATCTTAAGAGGGGCAGAATTACCCAGTTCTGAAGGGCCATTTTGTGGCCCATTTTGCGGACCGCAAAAGCATCATGCAGTCGCATATGCGATCGTAGATCTGTGATGGGGCATTATTTTTTCTAACTTTTTAACCCGACCCTACCTTGATAATTAGATGTAAGGGATAATTTCTGAAGGGAGTATCTGGTATTCTTAGAGAGAAGGAGTGCCCTAGAGTGACAAGTGAAGTCCCTAAGCAAATTGTTCCTCCAAAAGCTTGTAGAAACTTTGAAATTAAACTAGAAAGCTCACAAGGCCTTCAACCAAGAGGTAAGATTCTAGCCCTAACCCTCAATTACGAAATTTATTTGGGAATATGTAATGGGGAGGAAAGTTTTGAGGACGAGGTTTGTTGTTTTTAGATGCATGTATATTCACGAGTTGTGGGAAGGTAGTTGAACTCAAATGGGTAGATTTTGGGTAGTGGGATGAAATACTCCACCATAGGAGGACCTTGAACATTAATGAACACCTAGTGTTTGATAAAATGCTCAAGTGAGTTGGAACCATGAACTCGTTCCTAATTTATGTTCAATTTCAATATCTCGAAATAGATGAAAGTTGCTAGGATTCCGGGACTATGTAGTGAATTAAGGAAAGCTCGAGGAAAGGTATGTTGGCTAAACTCTTCTCTTAGAATTGAAACCCACGATGTCCTTGTAAGTCCTATGATGCTCATTATAAATTGAGTTTTCCAAATAAGAATAGTGTAAAAAAATTATGTGTTCAATATGTATTCCAAAGATTCTTGTTATGTTGAGTTCATGTTTGAGAATATGGTTTAAGTATGGGCTGTGTGTTATTATGTTATGATTTGAAAGCGTGATTCTAATGAAAGCTATCATGTCAAATTGTGTAATAAATCACATGTGCCTAAGACCCTAAATTGCTCAAGTATGTGTTTAAAGTCTCAATTTGAAAGGCCTTGTTGTTTATTATTCATGATGATGTGGAAAGTGAAATAGTGGACATGAATTATGAAGTACGACCAACCTGCAAAGAATGATATTGCGCTATGGCCAATGGTGCCAATAAAGCGAACGACATGTAATAGAATATGAACTAAGTGGTAAATACTTTTAATAGTAAATGTCTTAGGAGTAGCGATTAGCCATCAAGGAAGGGTAGGTAGAAATAACCTAACCCCGAAACTATACATGCCAGTGTAGGAGTGATTGAGGGGTAAATCCCCATGACAATGTGATAAGGTTGTTTCCGTTGTATGGGATGAGATTGATGTGTTGATCTGTTTCCCCTTAAATGGGATGAGATTATTCTAGCGAGATGTGATGTGATGTCGACCCACACATCATTGTGGTGAGACGGCTTAGCCGGTCGGGCTGAGATTGGACGCCATGCCGCGCACATGGTGGTATTGCGAGTTCATGTCTCGGGGTGAGACAGCTTAGCTGGTCGGGCTGAGATCAGACTCTGTGATAAAACCCGGTGGTATATTGGTGCTAAAGATCTCCCAACTTAAAATACCGAAATTTACTTGTCTATAACTTGACACCTTGTTACCATTTGATCCTCTTATTGATCTTATGTTTCCCTCTCTATTTACTGTTATTCGTTTTATTAAGAGGCTACTTAGTTTTACATACTAGTACTATTCATATTTACTAACGTCCTTTTTTGCTGGGGGCATTGCATCTTTAATGGATGCAGGTGGTCCCATAGTAGGTGGTAATGATCCATGATAGCAGCACACCCTCTCCTCAACTGACGTGGTGAAACCCACTTGATTACGGGGGCTTGTATCACTTATCCTTTGTTTATAGCATTTTGAGGTATAGCCGGGGCTATTTTGTTGGCACTATCATAGAATTCTTTTGTTCCCATTAGATTCTCCGTATACAAAGTGTGGGTTGTATCTATTTTTTTGGGAAGGTTAAACTAAAAATGTTGTGATCGTGTCATTTGTTCCACTTTAACTATGATTGTATAATGTACTGTTTTTTAGACTTGTTAATGACGTAACTAATTGAAATGAATTGGTGTTATTCACATGACCTATTACTGTCAAATTAATCGAATGTATTATTCTCTTTATTCATGGGTGAGTTAGGTAGAAGGTATTGTAAAGGCTTGCTTGGCCGGGGTATCTCAGTTGAGCGCCAGTCGCGCTCCCCGAGGTCGGGATGTGACAAACTTGGTATCAGAGCCTAAGGTTTTAAAGTATCCTAGGGTATCTTGGAGCCGTATCTAGTAGAGTCCTTCTTATCGGTATGTTGTCGACCACATCTATAATTAGGAGGCTACTTGGGCATTTAGGAATAATACCCTTATTTGATGATCTAGATCGTGCGATAAAGTTGATTGTAATATTGTCCCTCCTTTAACTCGTGCGTTTCTCTAAATTTCAGTATATGTCGCCTAGGAATAAAGCAAGAACTGGCCCAGGAGTGGCCGTTGATCCTTTACTCGATAATACGGGTGAGCACCCGAGGGGTGAGAATATTCTCCCGACTACTACACAGTCTGATTCCACTACACCTGATCAGACCTCACTTAGATAGTGGTGTATCTGATGGGGATCTCAGGGGAGCCATACAGATGTTGGCTTAGATAGTGGCTTCCTGGGCCTAGAGATCAGATGTTGCACCCACTTCTTCTAGTCAGCCAGGAGATTCCACTAGTTCCAGGGTGAACAGATTTCTCTAGTTGGACCCTTTAGCGTTCACAGGTACTGATCATGCAGAGGACTCCCAAGATTTTATTGACGAGATGCACAAGACCCTCTGAGTTATGCGTGCTGCTGAGACGGGGGAGTAGAGTTGGCCTCCTACCGCCTGAAAGGGGTAGCCTATTCTTCGTTTGATATGTGGGAGGACTCCCGTGAGGAGGGGAGCCATCCGTCGAGGTGGAGTGAGTTTGATGATGCATTCATTGATCATTTCATGCCTGCCAAGACTAAGGCAGGCAGCGCGTGCCGCCGAGTTTGAGAACCTGAAACAACATAGCATATGTGTGTGGGAGTATCGTATGAGATTCACGTGCTTGTCCAGATATGCCATCTACATGTTGCCTACTATGGAGGCTAGAGTGTGCCAATTTGTGCAGGGTCTTATTCCATTGGTTATTAATAAGGCCGCAACAGCTACCTTGAATTCTGATATGAACTATGGTAATATGGTGGCATTTCCTCAAGCCACAGAGACCCGCAAACTGAAGAATAGAATGGAGCGAGAGAGTAGCAATAATGCCCGGTCAGTGGGCAACTTCAGTTGTACTTCTAGTGGTGGTGGTGGTGGTAGGAAATTTTTTAGGAGAGGGTCATCAGGGCCATCCCAGTTTTTTACTCAGTCTTCAGCTAGTGCACCGCCAACAGGGCCCTGTCAATAGTAGGGGAACCGTTTTATGCCCAACCAGGGAAACAAGGGATCCTACCAGCAGGGTCGGTCTGGTGGGAGATTTCAACAGCAGCGAAGTCCCCCATGTCGGTGAGGGAAGATGTACTTTGGGTTATGCTACATAGACCAGCCCATATGCTACGGGTGTGGAATAAGGGGTCACATTCAAGGGGATTGCCGTTTGCCTCACTAGAGCTTGAGCAGTGGTACAACACAACCAACCAGTTTTGCAGCTACTACATCCGCAGCACCACTTCCAGCACAAGGAACCCCAGTACCCGCAGGGCGTGGTGCGGTTAGGGGTTACGCACAACGTTCAGGAAGACCGCGCCGTTTCTATGCTATGATGGGTCACCAGAGTTTAGATGCTTCTCCAGATGTTGTCATAGGTATATTGACTATCCAATCTCATGATGTGTATGCTTTTATTGATCTCGGTTCCACTTTGTCCTATGTCACTCCATATGTTGCTATGGAATTCGGGATAGAACCGAAACAACTCCATGAGCCTTTCTCAGTATCTACTCTAGTTGGTGAGTTTATTGTGGCCGCGCGGATTTATAGTGATTGTGTTGTCACTGTGCATTGAATAATATGGATGAATTGGCTTGATTCTTGTTTCTCTAAGCTTGACTGTCGAACTAGAACCGTTAGGTTTGAATTTCCAACTAAGTCAGTGATTGAATGTAAGGGGGATAATGTGATGCCGAAGAATAGGTTTATTACTTACCTTAAGGCTATGAAGATGATTAACAAGGGGTGTATCTACCATTTTGTCAGGGTTACGGACACCAATATTGAGGAACTTACACTAGAGTCTATGCCTATTGTGAATGAATTTCCAGAGGTCTTTCCGGATGAGCTCCTTGGGATCCCGCTAGACAAGGAGATTGATTTTGGGATTGATGTGATACCATTAACACAACCTATATCTATTCCACCCTACAGAATGAAACCGGCAGAATTGAATGAGCTAAAATAACAATTGAAATAATTGTTAGAGAAGGGTTTCATCCGGACGAGTGTGTCGCCTTTTGGCGCACCAGTTCTATTTATAAGAAAGAAGGATGGGTCACTAAGAATATGTATTGACTATCGACAGCTCAACAAGGTTACAATAAAAAATAAGTACCCACTACCGAGGATATATAATTTCTTTAACCAATTGCAAGGTGCTATGTACTTCTCCAAGATCGATTTAAGATCCGGATATCACCAATTGAAGACCACAGAGCAGGATATTCTAAAAATAACTTTCAGGACCCGGTATGGGGACTTTGAATTTCTGGTAATGTCTTTTGGGCTAACAAATGCCCCCGCAACTTTCATGGATCTTATGAACCGTATTTTCAAGACTTTTCTTGACTAATTTGTGATAGTGTCTATTGATGATATCCTTGTATATTCGTGAAGTCAAAAGGACCATGTCGATAATCTCAGGGCAGTTCTACAGACCCTATATCAGCAAAAGTTGTGTGCAAAGTTTTCGAAATGTTAATTTTAGCTAGAATCTGTCAAGTTCTTGGGTCATGTGATCTCCAGAGAAGGAATTGGTGTTGACCCCCAGAAAATTTCAGTTGTGAAGAATTGTCCTAGACCTACTACCCCAACAGAGATTCGCAGTTTCTTGGGCTTAGCTGGATATTACAGGAAGTTTGTAGAGGGGTTCTCTACACTTGTCTCCCCATTGACTAAATTGATGTAGAAGGCGGTTAAGTTCCAATGGTCAGATGCTTGTGAAAGGAGCTTCCAAAAGTTGAAATCGAGATTAATTACGGCACAAGTGTTGAATCTACAAGAGGGTACATATGGGTTTGTGATATATTGCTATGCTTTGAGGATCGAACTCGAGTGTGTATTAATGTAACATGGAAAGGTGATAGATTATGCTTCTAGGCAACTCAAGAATCATGAAAATAACTATCTATCACATGACTTAGATCTTGCGGCGGTGGTATTGGCATTGAAGATTTGGCATTATTATCTGTATGGGGTTCATGTAGATATATTCACGGACCATAAGAGTTTTCAACACATTTTCAAACAGAAGGAATTGAACATGAGGCAGAGAAGATGGCTTGAGTTACTCAATGATTACGACAGCAATATCTTATATCATCTGGGGAAGGCTAATGTTGTAGCGGATGCTCTTCGCTAGAAATATATGGACAGTTTGGCTCACTTGAAGGCATACCAAAGGCAGTTAGCCAATGAGGTTCATCGGTTGGCTAGTTTGGGAGTTCGTCTTGCGGATTCTAGTGAAGGAGGAGTAATTGTGCAAAATAGGGTTGAATCATCACTTGTGGTGGAAGTCAAGGAGAAGAGATACAACGATCCATTATTGGTACAATTGAAGGAGGGATTCAAAAGCATAAGACCATGGCCTTTTATCTTGGCATGGAGGATGGTACGCTAAGGTACCAAAGGCGACTATGTGTTCCAAATGTGGATAGTCACCGGGAATGAATCATGATCGAGGCTCACACTTCTAGGTATTTCGTGCACCGGGGCTCCACAAATATTTTTCATGATATTAGGGAAGTCTATTGGTTGAACGATATGAAGAGGAATGTAGCGAACTTTGTGGCAAGATGTCCAAATTGTCAGCAAGTGAAGGCCGAACACCAAAGACCCGATGGGTTGGCATAGGACATAGAGATGCTGATGTGGAAATGTGAAATGATAAATATGGAAATTGTGGTAGGGCTACCTCGTACTCCTTGCAAGTTCGACTCGATTTGGGTGATTGTGTATCGACTCACGAAATCAGCAAACTTCTTACCTATTAAGGCTACTGACATGACAGAACAATATGCTGAGTTGTACATCAAAGAAATAGTCAGGTTGCATGGCTCTCCAATTTCTATTTTCTTAGATCGAGGGCACAGTTCAAGGCTTATTTTTGGAATAAATTTCAGCAAGGTTTGGATTTTTAGGTGAATCTTAGTACAACCTTTCACCCGCAGACTGACGGGCAGGAAGAGCGGACTATTCTAACGCTTGAGGATATGTTGTGTGCTTGTGTTCTTTCTTTCAAAGGTAGCTGGGATGATGATTTGCTGCTAGTAGAGTTTGCCTACTACAACAATTATCATGCTAGAATTCAAATGGCACCGTTCTAGGTATTATATGGTACGAGATGTAGATCTCCCATTGGGTTTTTCGAGATTGGTGAAGAGGAATTGATAGGGCCAGGCCTTACACATCAGGCTTTGGAAATGGTTAAGATCATTAAGGAGCAGTTGAAAACTACCCAGAGTCGTCAGAAGTCCTATTCAGATATTCGTCGTAGAGATTTGGAGTTCAAAGAAGATGATTGGGTATTCTTGAAGGTTTCCCCTATGAAGGGCATAATGCGGTTCGGTAAGAAAGGGAAATTGAGTCAGAGGTATGTCGTACCGTACAGAATTATTCAGAGGATTGATCAAGTATCTTACATGCTAGATCTACCTCCAGAGATGTCTTTAATGTAGCCAATGTTCCACGTGTCCATGTTGAAGACGGTGGTTGGATATGCGTCACTTATTGTTCCGGTTGAGACTACTGAGGTTAATGAAGAATTGACTTATGGAGAAATTCCAGTTCCCATCCTTGATAGGCAAGTTCGAAAGTTGAGGAACAAAGAGATTGCCTCTGTGAAAGTACTATGGCGGAACCATTAGGTTAAAGAGGCCACCTGGGAGGCCGAGGAAGAAATGAAGAAGAAGTACCCTCATTTGTTTGGATAGACATGTATTTATAAAGTTGTGTTCTATGAAAATTCTAAGAGTTACCTTCTATGAATTATGTATCATTTGTACAGTTGATGTTAAAAGTGTTCCTTTTTGGTAGTATACTGCTCGTGAGGCCACGGTTGGCATTGTTTTAATGTTATATTGCATCATTGGTTCATGTACATGTTGTTAGGAATGGTTTTGGGATTCTCTGGAAGGTAGAAAGGCCCAGTTACAGGGGGGACTCTAGCGATTGTTATGGAAATGTAGGGAGTTAGTCAAAAATTGGGACTACTACTGTGTGTTGTGGCAACTGAGTCACATTGGGCGCTAATGGTGAATTTTGATCCTCATTCGGGGACGAATGATTTTAAGAGGAAAAGGATGTAAGTCTCTGTAAAACGTTACCTAAAACCTGGGTTTTCGTGGTGCCGAAGTGGACTTATGTGTTTGCGATTATAAAGATGCTTCGCAGCAAACATACTAGCGCGGTTTGGACTTTTTGGGTTGAACAATGCATTGGGGAGTTGAAGAAAATATTTAAAAGTGTAGGTCATTTATGCGGTCCATTCTGCGGACTACATATCGGCCGCATATTGAAGCATAAAGTTAGGCAAAATTTCATACCATTATGCGGTCAATTATGCGGCCGCATAATCGTTTTGCGTACCGCATAACCTATCACGGACTACAGAAAAAAGTCTGCTGACCGTAGACTGGTCGCAGAGTGAGGCAAAATTTCTCAATTCTGGAGCGCCATTTTGCGGATCGAAGAAGCATTATGGATCATTTATATTTTCTATTTTGGCGGGCCTTCATTTTTTCTATTTTCTTAACACAACCCTACCTCGATAGTTAGACGTAAAGTTTCATTTCTAAAGGGGGGTATCTGGTATTTTTAGAGAGAAGGAGTTCCCTAGAGTGACAGGTGAAGGCCCTAAGCAAATTGTTCCTCCAAAATCTTGTCGAAACATTGAAATTCAACTAGAAAGCTCACAAGGCCTTCAATCAAGATGTATGATTCTAGCCCTAACCCTCAATTACGAAATTTGTTTGGGAGTAGGTAATGTGGAGAAATGTTTTGAGGATAAGGGTTGTTGTTTATGCATGCATGTACATTCATGAGTTGTGGGAAGGTAGTTGAACTCAAATTGGTAGATTTTGGGTAGTGGGATGAAAGACTCAACCATAGGAGAACGTTGAAACATTAATGAACACCTAGTGTTTGATAAAGTTCTAAAGTGAGCCGTAACCATGAACTCGTTCCTAATTTATGTTCAATTTTGCTATATCTCAAAATAGATCAAAGTTGCTAGGATGCAGGTACTATGTAGTAAATTAAGGAAAGATCGAGGTAAGGTATGTTGGCTAAACTCTTTTCTTAGAATTAAAACCCATGATGTCCTTTTAAGTCCCGTGATGCTCATTATAAATTGAGGTTTCCAAATAAGAATTGTGTCAAAATAATTATGCGTTCAATAAGTATTCCAAAGATTCTTGTTATGCTGAGTTAATGTTTGAGAATATGGTTTAAGTATGGGTTGTGTTATTATGTTATGATTTGAAAGCGTGATTCTAATGAAAGCTATCATGTCAAATTGTGTAATAAATCACATGTGCCTAAGACCCTAAATTGCTCAAGTATGTGTTTAAAGTCTTAATTTGAAAGGCCTTGTTGTTTATTATTCATGATGATGTGGAAAGTGAAATAGTGGACATGAATTATGAAGTACGGCCAATGTGGCAATGATGATATTGCACTATGGCCAATGGTGCCAATAAAGCGAACGACATGTAAAATAATATGTAATAAGTGGTAAATCCTTTTGAAAGTAAATGTCTTGGGAGTATCGATTAGCCATCGAGGAAGGGTAGGTCGAAATAACCTAACCCCAAAACTACATGTGCTGGTGTAGGAGTGATTGAGGGGTAAATCCCCGTGACAATGTGATAAGGTTGTTTTCCTTTTATGGGATGATATTGATGTGTAGAGTTGTTTCCACTCAAATGGGATGAGATTATTACTAGCTAGATGTGATATGATATCGACCCCCACAGTATTGTGGTGAGGCCGGTCGGGCTGAGATAGGATGCCATGCCACGCACATGGTGGTATTGTGAGTACATGTCTCGGGTTGAGATGACTTAGTTAGTCAAGATGAGATCGGACTCCGTGCTAAAACACGGTGGTATATCAATGCAAAAGATCTCCCAATTTAGAATACTGAAATTTACTTTTCCATAACTTGCCACGTTGTTACCATTTGATCCTCTTATTGATCTCCTGTTTCCTTCTCTGTTTACTATTATTCGTTCTATTGAGAAGGGTGCTTAGTTTTACATACTGGTACTACTTCATATGTACTAATGTCCCTTTTTGCCGGAGACGCTGCATTTTTTATGGATGCAGGTGATCCCATAGTAAGTGGTATTGATCCGTGATAGCAGCCCACCCTCTCCTCAGCTGACTTGGTAAGCCTCACTTCATTTCAGGGTCATGTATTTCTTATCCTTTGTACATAGCATTTTCAT
This sequence comes from Nicotiana tabacum, assembly GCF_000715075.1. Lineage (NCBI taxonomy): Eukaryota > Viridiplantae > Streptophyta > Magnoliopsida > Solanales > Solanaceae > Nicotiana > Nicotiana tabacum. The sequence continues at coordinate 80,899,391 of NC_134102.1, forward strand.
GTATAGCTGGGGCCTTATTGCCGACACTATCATAGAACTCTTTTATTCCTGTTAGAGGCTCCGTAGACATAGTGTGGGTTGTATCTATTCTTTGGGGAAGGTTAAACTAAAAATGTTGTAATCGTGTCATTTGTTCCATTTTAACTATGATTGTATAGTGTACTATATTTGAGACTTGTTAATGATGTAACGAATTGAAATGAACTGGTATTATTCACATGACTCTTACTGTCAAATTAATGGAATGTATTCTTTTTTTTTCATGGGTGAGTTGGGTAGACAGTGGTTGAATATGCGTCACTTATTGTTCCAGTTTAGACTACTGAGGTTAATGAAGAATTGACTTATGGAGAAATTCCAGTTTCCATCCTTGATAGGCAAGTTCGAAAGTTGAGGAACAAAGAGATTGCCTCTGTGAAAGTACTATGGCGGAACCATTAGGTTAAAGAGGCCACCTGGGAGGCCGAGGAAGAAATGAAGAAGAAGTACCCTCATTTGTTTGGATAGACATGTATTTATAAAGTTGTGTTCTATGAAAATTCTAAGAGTTAACTTCTATGAATTATGTATCATTTGTACAGTTGATGTTAAAAGTGTTCCTTTTTGGTAGTATACTGCTCGTGAGGCCACGGTTGGCATTGATTTAATGTTATATTGCATCATTGGTTCATGTACGTGTTGTTAGGAATGGTTTTGGGATTCTCTGGTAGGTAGAAAGGCCCAGTTACAGGGGAGACTCTAGCGATTGTTATGGAAATGTAGGGAGTTAGTCAAAAATTGGGACTACTACTATGTGTTGTGGCAACTGAGTCACATTGGGCGCTAATGGTGAATTTTGATCCTCATTCGGGGACGAATGATTTTAAGAGGAGAAGGATGTAAGTCTCTGTAAAACGTTACCTAAAACCTGGGTTTTCGTGGTGCCGAAGTGGACTTATGTGTTTGCGATTATAAAGATGCTTCGCAGCAAACATACTTGCGCGGTTCGGACTTTTTGGGTTGAACAATGCATTGGGGAGTTGAGGAAAATATTTAAAAGTGTAGGTCATTTATGCGGTCCATTCTGCGGACTTCATATCGGCCGCATATTGAAGCATAAAGTTAGGCAAAATTTCATATCATTATGCGGTCAATTATGCGGCCGCATAATCGTTTTGCGTACCGCATAACCTATCACGGACTGCAAAAAAAAGTCTGCTGACCGTAGACTGGTCGCAGAGTGAGGCAAAATTTCTCAGTTCTGGAGCGCCATTTTGCGGATCGAAGAAGCATTATGGATCATTTCTATTTTCTATTTTGGCGGGGCTTCATTTTTTCTATTTTCTTAACACAACTTACCTCGATAGTTAGACGAAAAGTTTCATTTCTAAAGGGGGTATCTGGTATTTTTAGAGAGAAGGAGTTCCCTAGAGTGACAGGTGAAGTCCCTAAGCAAATTGTTCCTCAAAATCTTGTCGAAACATTGAAATTCAACTAGAAAGCTCACAAGGCCTTCAATCAAGATGTACGATTCTAGCCTTAACCCTCAATTACGAAATTTGTTTGGGAGTAGGTAATGTGGAGAAATGTTTTGAGGATAAGGGTTGTTGTTTATGCATGCATGTACATTCATGAGTTGTGGGAAGGTAATTGAACTCAAATTGGTAGATTTTGGGTAGTGGGGTGAAAGACTCAACCATAGGAGAACGTTGAAACATTAATGACACCTAGTGTTTGATAAAATTCTAAAGTGAGCCGTAACCATGAACTCGTTCCTAATTTATGTTCAATTTTGCTATATCTCAAAATAGATCAAAGTTGCTAGGATGCTGGTACTATGTAGTAAATTAAGGAAAGATCGAGGTAAGGTATGTTGGCTAAACTCTTTTCTTAGAATTAAAACCCACGATGTCTTTTTATGTCCCGTGATGCTCATTATAAATTGAGGTTTCCAAATAAGAATTGTGTCAAAATAATTATGCGTTCAATAAGTATTCCAAAGATTCTTGTTATGCTGAGTTAATGTTTGAGAATATGGTTTAAGTATGGGTTGTGTTATTATGTTATGATTTGAAAGCGTAATTCTAATGAAAGCTAACATGTCAAATTGTGTAATAAATCACATGTGCCTAAGACCCTAAATTGCTCAAGTATGTCTTTAAAGTCTTAATTTGAAAGGCCTTGTTGTTTATTATTCATGATGATGTGGAAAGTGAAATAGTGGACATGAATTATGAAGTACGGCCAATGTGGCAATGATGATATTGCACTATGGCCAATGGTGCCAATAAAGCGAACGACATGTAAAATAATATGAAATAAGTGGTAAATCCTTTTGAAAGTAAATGTCCTGGGAGTATCGATTAGCCACCGAGGAAGGGTAGGTCGAAATAACCTAACCCCGAAACTACATGTGCCGGTGTAGGAGTGATTGAGGGGTAAATCCCCGTGACAATGTGATAATGTTGTTTCCCTTTTATGGGATGATATTGATGTGTAGAGTTGTTTCCACTCAAATGGGATGAGATTATTACTAGCTAGATGTGATATGATATCGACCCCCACGGTATTGTGGTGAGGCCGGTCGGGCTGAGATAGGATGCCATGCCACGCACATGGTGGTATTGTGAGTACATGTCTCGGGTTGAGACGACTTAGTTAGTCGAGCTGAGATCGGACTCCGTGCTAAAACACGGTGGTATATCAATGCAAAAGATCTCCCAATTTAGAATACTGAAATTTACTTTTCCATAACTTGCCACGTTGTTACCATTTGATCCTCTTATTGATGTCCTGTTTCCTTCTCTGTTTGCTATTATTCGTTCTATTGAGAAGGGTGCTTAGTTTTACATACTGGTACTACTTCATATGTACTAATGTCCCTTTTTGCCGGAGACGCTGCATTTTTTATGGATGCAGGTGATCCCATAGTAAGTGGTATTGATTCGTGATAGCAGCCCACCCTCTCCTCAGCTGACTTGGTAAGCCTCACTTTATTTCAGGGTCATGTATTTCTTATCCTTTGTACATAGCATTTTCATGTATAGCTGGGGACTTATTGCCGGCACTATCATAGAACTCTTTTATTCCTGTTAGAGGCTCCGTAGACATAGTGTGGGTTGTATCTATTCTTTGGGGAAGGTTAAACTAAAAATGTTGTAATCGTGTCATTTGTTCCATTTTAACTATGATTTTATAGTGTACTATATTTGAGACTTGTTAATGATGTAACGAATTGAAATGAACTAGTATTATTCACATGACTCTTACTGTTAAATTAATGGAATGTATTCTTTTTTTTTCATGGGTGAGTTGGGTAGACGGTGGTTGGATATGCGTCACTTATTGTTCCGGTTGAGACTACTGAGGTTAATGAAGAATTGACTTATGGAGAAATTCCAGTTCCCATCCTTGATAGGCAAGTTCGAAAGTTGAGGAACAAAGAGATTGCCTCTGTGAAAGTACTATGGCGGAACCATTAGGTTAAAGAGGCCACCTGGGAGGCCGAGGAAGAAATGAAGAAGAAGTACCCTCATTTGTTTGGATAGACATGTATTTATAAAGTTGTGTTCTATGAAAATTCTAAGAGTTACCTTCTATGAATTATGTATCATTTGTACAGTTGATGTTAAAAGTGTTCCTTTTTGGTAGTATACTGCTCGTGAGGCCACGGTTGGCATTGTTTTAATGTTATATTGCATCATTGGTTCATGTACATGTTGTTAGGAATGGTTTTGGGATTCTCTGGAAGGTAGAAAGGCCCAGTTACAGGGGGGACTCTAGCGATTGTTATGGAAATGTAGGGAGTTAGTCAAAAATTGGGACTACTACTGTGTGTTGTGGCAACTGAGTCACATTGGGCGCTAATGGTGAATTTTGATCCTCATTCGGGGACGAATGATTTTAAGAGGAAAAGGATGTAAGTCTCTGTAAAACGTTACCTAAAACCTGGGTTTTCGTGGTGCCGAAGTGGACTTATGTGTTTGCGATTATAAAGATGCTTCGCAGCAAACATACTAGCGCGGTTCGAACTTTTTGGGTTGAACAATGCATTGGGGAGTTGAAGAAAATATTTAAAAGTGTAGGTCATTTATGCGGTCCATTCTGTGGACTTCATATCGGCCGCATATTGAAGCATAAAGTTAGGCAAAATTTCATACCATTATGCGGTCAATTATGCGGCCGCATAATCGTTTTGCGTACCGCATAACCTATCACAGACTACAGAAAAAAGTCTGCTGACCGTAGACTGGTCGCAGAGTGAGGCAAAATTTCTCAGTTCTGGAGCGCCATTTTGCGGATCGAAGAAGCATTATGGATCATTTATATTTTCTATTTTGGCGGGGCTTCATTTTATCTATTTTCTTAACACAACCCTACCTCGATAGTTAGACGTAAAGTTTCATTTCTAAAGGGGGGTATCTGGTATTTTTAGAGAGAAGGAGTTCCCTAGAGTGACACGTGAAGTCCCTAAGAAAATTGTTCCTCCAAAATCTTGTCGAAACATTGAAATTCAACTAGAAAGCTCACAAGGCCTTCAATCAAGATGTACGATTCTAGCCCTAACCCTCAATTACGAAATTTGTTTGGGAGTAGGTAATGTGGAGAAATGTTTTGAGGATAAGGGTTGTTGTTTATGCATGCATGTACATTCATGAGTTGTGGGAAGGTAGTTGAACTCAAATTGGTAGATTTTGGGTAGTGGGATGAAAGACTCAACCATAGGAGAACGTTGAAACATTAATGAACACCTAGTGTTTGATAAAATTCTAAAGTGAGCCGTAACCATGAACTCGTTCCTAATTTATGTTCAATTTTGCTATATCTCAAAATAGATCAAAGTTGCTAGGATGCAGGTACTATGTAGTAAATTAAGGAAAGATCGAGGTAAGGTATGTTGGCTAAACTCTTTTCTTAGAATTAAAACCCACGATGTCCTTGTAAGTCCCGTGATGCTCATTATAAATTGAGGTTTCCAAATAAGAATTGTGTCAAAATAATTATGCGTTCAATAAGTATTCCAAAGATTCTTGTTATGCTGAGTTAATGTTTGAGAATATGGTTTAAGTATGGGTTGTATTATTATGTTATGATTTGAAAGCGTGATTCTAATGAAAGCTATCATGTCAAATTGTGTAATAAATCACATGTGCCTAAGACCCTAAATTGCTCAAGTATGTCTTTAAAGTCTTAATTTGAAAGGCCTTGTTGTTTATTATTCATGATGATGCGGAAAGTGAAATAGTGGACATGAATTATGAAGTACGGCCAATGTGGCAATGATGATATTGCACTATGGCCAGTTGTGCCGATAAAGCGAACGACATGTAAAATAATATGAAATATGTGGTAAATCCTTTTGAAAGTAAATGTCTTGGGAGTATCGATTAGCCACCGAGGAAGGGTAGGTCGAAATAACCTAACCCCGAAACTACATGTGCCGGTGTTCATGATTTGAGATGACTTTTAGTCTATTATGGGATTGGTTGGCCATCATGCCTCATTATATCCATGTTTGTAAACCTATTTGTTTATTTGAGTTCTAATTCATGTAAGAAATCATGTCTAGGCCATGTACTATTCGTTTGAGACTCGATAGGGCTATTTTGATGTCTGTCAGCTATTTGCCTTATTTGTATCCATATTATCAGTCATGATGCTAAATTCGTGTATGATATCTCTAACTCAGTACTTTTTATTTGATTCCTCACATGTCGTTAATGCCTCACATGCGTAATACTGTTAAATTGAGTATTGTGAGATGTGTTTATCTAAGACTTGAACAGTAAGTGACTGAGTTTGGTCCATAGCACCGATTTGGTATTGACTTTGAGGTGACACGTACGCCAGGCCCATATTGGGCTAAGTGTTATAGATTTGGGGCGACGTGTGCACCACGTCTCACTTTTGGGCTATATGATTATGATTAGCGCTTGGATAGTATTCGCCCCTACGGAGTCTGACATGCCAGCAGTGGGCGCAGGCACAATGTTTTATATACGTGTTTGATGATGGACAGTTATGCTAGAAACATGTACAGTGCTAAGTGTGATTATTCTTGATGGATCCTCCATGATATCTATTGATTTGACATGTAGGCATAGAGATGTACTTTCTTCATGCTAGTTGATCAATAAAATGTTTTATCTGTATTGGGTTTTGACTAATATAAATGAAAAGCATGTCTAAATTTCAAAATGTGAACAAGCTGAACATAATATCATTGAACTGCCTGTTTCTACGGTTTCCTTCATATTCTGAACTATTACTTGTTATTGATATTTTATCATGCTATTGTTTCCAAGCTCGTCACTACTTTTAGCCCAAGGTTAATTTTGTTACTTATTGAGCACATGTGGTCGGTGTCAGCAGATTCTTCGCATAGCGGGTATTTTGGAGACCAGCAAAGTTGCATTTACCATTTTTCATCTAACAGGGGCAACTTATAGATGGTGGCAGGAATATGGGTTGAGCAAGGTAGTTGGCACATCGCCACTTATGTGGCATAAGTTCTTAGTTCTATTCTTAAAGAAATTTGTTCCACAAACTCGTAGAGATGAGTTGTGTAGAGATTTTGAGCACGTATTTTAGGGGGATATGACTATGAATCCATAAAAGATGAGATTCGCGGATCTGGCCCGTCATGCTATATGGTTGGTTTCCACTAAGAGAGTGAGAGAGAGGATCAGGAGGTTGATTGATGTCCTCAACGATGGTCTACATTACAGTTTGCTCGAGAGGCTAAAACAGATGCTAAGTTTTACTAGGTAGTCAATATTGCTAGGATCTTGGAGCAGGTTCATAATCTTGAGCGCGAGGAGAGAGAGGACAAGATGCCTCGCAGTTCAGGTAGTTTCAGTGGTACCTCACCTTGAGGCCAGTCACATTACAATAGAGATCGTCTTTTCGGACCCGCTCAGACGGCTCGTCTAGATGATCGTGGTGCATCACCTAGTTATGGTTCATATAGTACTTTCCTAGTAAAGTCACCTTTCTGTGCACTTCCAGCTCAAATCTCGTACCATGCTAAATCAGTCTTGTTCGTCCGTACCGGGTTCTTCAAATGGTCATTTGAGCTCTTTGGGTCTGATTTAGGCCCACATATATTTCCAGTTCGAGGTTGCTACGATTGTGGAGAGTTGGGGTACGTTAGGAAGTATTGTCCCTGTCATTATAGAGGTCCAATGCATAAGGGAGGCCAGTCTATGGCCCCTGCATCAGTTGCTACACCACACACTCAGCCAACTCTGGGTGGAGGTCATGCGAGTCGAGGTCGCCCTAGAGGGGAGAGGTTAGTTAGGTGGTTGTCAGGCTCATTTCTTTGCATTTCCCGCAAGATCAGAGGAAGTTCCTTCTGATGTTGTGATCAAAGGTATTGTTTCCGTGTGCCACTGAGATACTTTAGTATTATTTGACCCTCGTTCCACTTATTCATATGTGTCATCATACTTTGCTCGTTATTAGGCTATGCCTCGTTATTCCTTAGCTATGCATGTTTATCTATTTATGTCGGTGGGTGATTTTATTATTGTGGATCATGTATATCGCTCTTGTGTGGTGACTATTTGTTGATTTGAGACAAGAGTCGATCTTTTATTGCTTAGTATGATTGTTTTTGATGTAATTTTGGGCATGAACTCGTTGTCACCATGTAACTCTATTATTGATTGTTACGCTAAGACCGTGATGTTGGCAATTCCGAGGGGTGTCAAGGTTAGAGTGGAGACGTTCCCCAGATTCTGTTCCTAGTAGAGTAATTGCAAATTTGATGGCTCAACGGATAGTTGAGAAGGGATGTTTGGCATATTTGGCCTTCGTGAGAGATGTTAGTGCAGATCTACCATCGAGTTAGTTCTGGTAGTTAGAGACTTTCCAGATGTATTTCTAGTAGACTTGTCGGTCATTCCACCTAACAGAGACATTAATTTTGACATTGATCTGGTACCGGGCACTCAGCCCATATCTATTTCAATGTATCGAATGGAACCTTTTAAGTTGAAGGAGTTGAATGAACAGTTGCAGGAATTACTTGATAAGGGCTTCATCGGGCTTAGTGTGTCACTTTGGGGTGCACCCGTTCTATTTGTGAAGCAGGATGATGGGACTATGAGGATTTGTATAGACGACAAGCAGCTGAAGAAGGTTACTATTAAGAACGAGTACCCACAACTGCGCTTTGACGACTTATTTGATCAACTTCAGGGTTCTAGAGTTTTCTCGAATATTAATTTGAGATATTTGTATCATTAGTTGAAGATATGGGATTTAAATATTTCGAAGGCGGATTTTAGGACCCGCTATGGATACTACAAGTTTCTAGTGATGTGTTTTGGGTTGACCAACGCCCCATTAGCATTTACGCACTTGATGAACAGTGTGTACCAGCCATATCATGATTATTTTCTCATAGTATTCAGTTATGATAGATTGGTGTACTCACGCAACCAGGAGGATCATGAGTAGCATCTGAGGATCGTACTCTAGACTAGAGGGAGAAGAAGATATATGCTAAATTCTCCAAATGTGAGTTTTGTATTGATTCAGTGGCGCTCATGGGCCATATGGTGTCTAGAGATAAGATCAAGGTGGATCTGAAGCCATATGGTATCTAGAGATAAGATCAAGGTGGATCTGAAGAAAACTAAGGCAGTTCAAAAGTGGCCTAGTCCATCTTCAGCTACATAGAATCGGAGCTTCTTGGTTTTGGCAAGTTGTTATCACCATTTTGTGGAGGGTTTCTCGTCCATTGTTGCACCTTTGACTAGATTGACCCAGAAGAGTGATCCTTTCATATGGTTTGAGGAGTGTGAGGAGAGATTTTCGAAGCTGAAGACCATATTAAGTACAGCCCCTAGTATTGGAGTTTTCTATAAGTTCGGGGTTTTACATTGTGTATTGTGATGCATCGCGTATTGGGATTGGCACAGTATTGATGCGGGACAATAGGGTGATTGCCTATGCACCTTAGCAATTGAAGGTTTATGAGAAGAATTACAATGTTCATGACTTAGAGTTGGCAGCCATTGTTTACGTACTGAAGATTTTGACGCATTATCTGTGTGGCATTCCATGTGAGGTCTTTACTAACCATCGGAGTCTCCAGCATCTTATCAAGCTGAAGGACCTTAATTTGAGGCAGCGGAGATGGTTAGAGTTGCTTAAAGACTATGATATAACTATATTATATCATTCGGGGAAGGCCAATATAGTGGCTGATGCATTGAGTAGGAAGGCTGAGAGTATGGGAAGTTTGGCATATTCATAGGTAGCTGAGAGGCCACTAGCCATGTATGTTTAGTCTTTGGCAAATTAGTTTGTGAGATTGGATGTTTTGAAGCCCTATCGGGTTCTTTCTTGCGTTGTGGCTCAGTCATCGTTGTTGGAGCATATCAAGGCAAGCCAGTTTGATGATCCTCACATGATGGTGTTAGGGACACGGTTCAGCGGGGTAGCACTAAGGGGGTTGTGATTGGTGATGATGGAGTTATGCTACTTAAAGGCGATTTGTGTTCCAAATTTTGATGGGTTGAGAGATTTGATCCTTTAGGAGGCTCACAACTCGCGCTGTTCCATTGACCCAAGTGTTATAAAGATGTATCATGACTTGAAACTACACTATTGTTGGTGGAGAATGAAGAGATATATTGTTGCTTATGTCTTTCAGTGTTTGAATTGTCAACGGGTGAAGTATGAGCATTATAAATCGGGAGGGTTGACTAAGATATTAGAGATATCTTAGTGGAAATGGGAGATTCACTATGGATTATGTGGTAGGCTTGTCACCGACCTTGGACAAGTATGACTCAGTCTTGGTTATTATGGACCGGTTGACTAAGTCCTCACACTTCATTATGGTGGCAACTTCCTATTCTTCAGAGCGGTTGGTTTAGATTTACATCTGTTAGATTATCCTTTTGCATGGAGTTCCCATTTCCATCATTGTTTATAGAGGCACATAGTTCACATCGTAGTTTCGGAGAGCGGTGCAACGAAAGTTGGGCACATGGGTTGATTTGAGTATAACATTCCATCCTCAGATTGACAAACAGTCTGAGCGCACCATTCTGATCTTGGAGGACATGTTACGTGTGTCTGTTATGGATTTCGGAGGTTCATGGGATCCATTTCTTTCATTAGCAAATTTCTCCTACAACAACAACTTTTAGTGAAGTGTCCAGAAGGCTCATTATGAGGCCTTGGATGGGAGAAGATGTCGTTCTTCGATTGGTTGGTTTGAGCCTGGGGAGGATAGGCTATTGCACATTGATTTGGTCTATGATGTTATAGAGAAAGTTAAGGTGATTCTGGAGCGGCTCCGTACAGCACAGTCCAGATAGAAGAGTTATGTCGATAGGAATGTTCGTGATGTTGCACATAAGGATGGGTTAGAAGGTTTTGCATAACATTTCACCCATGGGTGTGATGATGTTCGGGAAGAAGGGCAAGTTAAGTCGTCGATATATTGCCCCTTTTGAGGTACTTGAGAGGAGTAGAAAAGTGGCCTATAGACATTCCTTTCCACCTAGTCTATCAGGTGTTCACCTAGTGTTTCATGTTTTTATGCTCCGTCAGTATTATGGTGACCATTAACATGTTTTGGACTTTAAAACACGGTAAGACTAGATAGAGCCGGTAGCCAATTTGGACCGGCAGGTTCGAAAGTCGAGGTCGAAGAATATAGCATCAATAAAAGTTCATTGGAGAGGTCAATCAATCAAGGAGGCAAATTGGGAGACCGGGCATACAATGCAGAGCAGATATCCACACCTATTTGGGTCTCCAGATATGATTCTATACCTGTTCGAGGACGAACGTTTGATTAAGAGGGGGAGAATGTAACGATCTGATCGGTTATTTTATGTATTGGAGCATCGTTCCCCTATTTATTGCTTCTTCTATGTTCAGTTGTGGCTATGTGACTTGCCGGAGTGGTTGAATTGGTTTTGGGGAAGTATTGGGATGAATTGGGACACTTAGTTCCATTGTTGAAAGCTCAAGTTTAAAGAATTGACCGGAGTTTCACTTTTGTGTTGACGACTCTAAAATGGAGTTTTGATGGTTCCAATAGCTTTGTATGGCTATTTTGGACTTAGTCGTATGTCCGGATGTTGATTTGGAGGTCTGTAGTTTGGTTTGAGGCTCTTTGGCAAAAGTTGAAAAGTTGAAGGTTTGAAAGGTTGAGAGGTTTGACCGAGTTGACTTTTTTGATATTGGGTTTGGACTTTGGTTCCGCGAGTTGGAATAGGTATGTTTTGTCATTCGGGACTAGAGTGCCAGATTTGTGGTCATTCCGAGTTGATTTGATATGGTTGGGCATTAGTTTTATAAATTAGAAGTTCATTAGTTTCATTAGGCTTGAATGGGGGTGCGATTCATGATTTTGATGTTGTTTAATGAGATTTGAGGCTTCGCGTAAGTTTGTATCATATTTTAGGACTTGTTGGTATATTTGGATGGGGTCCCATGGGCCTCAGGGATGTTTCGGGTGGTTGACGAAACATGATTTGACTTAGAGTAATAACTGATGGTTTTAGGTCTGGTGAAATCACACCTACGAGAATTTGGCCGTAGGTGCGAGGCCGTAGAAGCAGCCGGGTGAGTGCAGATGCGGGCTAGGCTGGAGCTTGGGAGGAGCGCAGATGCGAGGAGTATTCACATATTCAATCCCACAGATGCAGACAAGTATGCGCTGAAGCGGAGTTTGGTCAGAGGCTGGGTTTTCGTACATGCGGATGAAGGAGCGCACAAGCGGTCCTACATGTGCGCAATGTTGGGGAGTAAGTGATTGTCACAGAAGAGAACTTTGGACTAAAGAAGTGGCATTGCAGGTGTGACCATTTTGACAGCAGATGCGAGAATTGTTGGGAATAACATAAAAAGCGAGGGTTTGGTCATTTTCTCATTTTGGAGCTCGGTTGGAGGCGATGTTTGAGAGACTTTTTGCTATAATTGAATAGGTGAGTAAAGATTATTCAATTTTGTTATTAGACATTGATTATTACTAGTTTATGTGAATTTGAAGTAAAATTTGGAGATTTCAGGCTATGTTATTGGAGTTTGAGATTTGGTGATTTATGTATGGTTGGACTCGTAATTGAATGTGTGTTCGAAATTTGTGAATTTTGTCGGTTTTCAGGGTGCGGGCTAGAGGTTGACTTTATGGGATAACTTTGTATATTTGATATATTACTTTCGCTTTATCATATGGAATTGTTTCATATAACTATTATTGATGGTATTAAGTTGCTTTGGCTATATTCGAGTCGCTCATAGGCTGATTCGCGAGGCAAGGATTTTTTCGATTTGCGTGTTTTGAGGTAAGTAACATATCTAAGCTTGGATTTTAGGGCACTTAACCCTGAGTACTACATTATATGAAAGTTATTGGGGTTATGGGTGTGTGCACGTGCAGCGGTGTGTTCATGATTTGAGATGACGTTTAGTCTATTATGGGACTGGTTCGCCATCATGCCTTGTTATATCAATGTTTCTAAACCTGTATGTTTATTTGAGTTCTTATTCATGTTAGAAATAATGTCTAGGTCGTGTACTTTTCGTTTGAGACTCGATAGGGCTATTCTTGTTGTCTCTAAGCTATCTGCCTTATTTGTATCCAGTTCTCAGTCATGATGATATATCTGTGTATGATATCTCTATCTCATTACTTCGTATTTGATTCCTCACAAATTGTTGATGCCTCTTCTATATAACACGATTAAACTGAGTATTGTGAGATATGTTTATCTGAGACTTGAATGGTAACTGACTGAGTTTGGGCCATAGAGCCAATTTGGTATCGATTTTGAGGTGACACAATACGCTAGACCCATATTGGTCTAAGTGTTATTGATTTGGGGCAACGCGTGCACCACTTGGGCTATATGATTATGATTAGCACTTGGGCAGGATCCGCCCTCAGGAGTCTGACATACCAGCAGTGGGCGCATGCACAATGTTTTATATACGTGCTTGATGATGGATAGTTAGGCTAGGCACCCATACAATCCTAAGTGTGATCATTCTTGATGGATCCACCATGATATCTATAAATGGATAGTTAGGCTAGGAACCCATACATGGAGATGTAGTTTTCTGATGCTAGCTGATAAATAAAATATTTTCTCTGTGTTGGGATTTGACTGCTATAAATGGAAAGCATGTCTAAATTTCTTTAATGTGAACAAGTTGAACATAATATCATTAAGCTACTTGTTTCTACTATTTCCTTCATATTTTGAATTGTTACTCGTTATTTATATTCGTGTTTAACTGTTGTTGCAAGCTCGTCACTACTTTTAGCTCAAGGTTAGCTTCGTTACTCATTGAGTATATGTTGTTGGTTGTACTCATACTACACTCTACACTTCATGTGCAGATCTAGGTACTTCCGGACGAGGTGATCTCTAGAGTTCTGTTGCTACCGATTTTTGGGAGACTACGAGGTAGCTGCTATACCGAGCGCAGATCTTGCAGTTCTCTTTCAATTTTCTATTATTACTGTTTCATTATTCAAATAGTTGTATTTAGAATTTGGCCTTGTATTTTGATATTCGGTAGTGCTTATGTACTCGTTGAAACCAAATCTTTGTGATAGTTGTAGTAGTGTTCTATTTATTTGTCAAAAGTCAACCCCCATCGAAGCCACGGTGATGCCGAAAACTATTTCCAGGAAAGCTAACAGTCACATAGTAACTAAGCATTCAAACAAGCATGGTTTAATAAACTGAACAAGGGAAAATATCATAATTATCTAATGAAGACAATTATAATATTGCTGCAACCATCCCAAAATCTGGTGTCAACGAGTAAGTGATCACTACTGAGTATCAAAAATTCAAACCAAATCCTTAGTACAATTGTCTGGACACTAGAAGAGTAATAAAGAAAATAAGAAAAGAGAGCCAAGGTATGTGGACGACATAACACCTACCTCAAAGTCTGCAAACAATGATACCGATGCGGATCTATCAATCACCATGTCCAGATGTACCTGGATCTGCACACGAAGTGCAGAGTATAGTATGAGTACAACCTACCCCATATACTAAATAAGTAACAAAACTAACATTGGGATGAAATTAGTGATGATCTCAGAAGAAGACAGTTAGAAGCCAATATTAAGAATGACGCAGATATAATGAGGACAATAAAATAAGTAATTCAATGAAATTATCATTATGAGCTCGTTCACATTATAAGAATTTAGACATGCTTTTATGTTTAACAATTAAAGCCTAACACTGATAAGAATATTTCAGTTAATAGCTACCATGAGGAATGATACATCTCTATGCCCACGCGTCAATTGTACAAGTCAAATGAATGATTTCACGGTAGTATCCCTAGGTACTCTCACTCTCAACATACTCAAGCCGTCTGTCTCAAATGCCCATCTTATCACACATAAAATCACTCAACACTGTACGGGTGCTGACATCAATGCCCTCACCAAAGCACGTGTAAGTATATCATTGTGCCTGCGCTCACTACTGGTATGTCAGACTCCGGAGGGGCGAATCCTGCCCAAGAGCTAATATAAAGCCAATATGGCATGCTACAGTGTGCAACCCGATCCAAACAATAATAATAATAAAGTGAATATGACATGTTGCGGCGAGCATCACGATCAAAATAACACCCTCAACATGGCTCTAAGGCCCACCTCAATCATCAACCTCTCAAGTCTCAAGGTCTCACAATCTCATGTCACTCAGCCCAACAATACCACATATGGAAAAACAATGATAACATGCGATGTGACAATGAATGATGAACAGAGACTGAGATATGATATGCAAATGAATAATCATCACTGAGTGAATAATTACAGTTAAGTCAGATAACCCAACACAACATAAATTGCTTTATCAAGTCTCAATAAAATAACCACATAGCCTAAACATGATTTCTAACATGAATTATTGCTCAGTAAATCTATTAAGTAGTGAAAACACAGATAAAACAAGGCATGATAGCAACATAATCCAAAAGTCAACTTGGATCATGATAACCCCGATGTACGTCCACACGCCCATCACCTAACATGTGACTTACCCCAACACATTACAAATAACATGATTCTCATGGATAATTACCCTCAATTCCAAGTTTAGAAATCTTACTTACCATAAAATGTGCAACTCAATACTCCAACAATCCCTTACATCGTGAATCATCCATCGAGCGACTCGAATCTAGTCAAAGCAACTTAATACCATCAATAATATCCATAGGAAACAATCCCAAATGACAAAGCTAAAGTCTTCAATCAAATATGAAAAGTCAACATAAATAGTCAACCCCGGGTTCAGACCCTAGAACCCGACAAAATTCACAAATTCTAAACACCCATTTACTAGATCAACCATACTAATCTCATCCAATTCCGTCCACAAATCGACCATCAAATCACCAAATCTCACTCTCTAACAGCATAGTCTAAACTCCCCAATGTGCACTTCAAATACACATAAACTAGGTGTAATAATCAATGGGTAATCAAAATCTAACATCAAAAGTGACTAAACTTCACTTACCTCTTCAATTGTAGAAAAACGTCTCCCAAAAATCGCCCTTAGCTGATCTCGAAAATCCAAAATGAGAACAAAATGACCAAACCCTCAATTATAAGCGCTACCTAGCGATTACGCACATGCGGCTCACTTAACTGCAACTGTTATTCCACTTATGTGGAAAGGTGGACGCATCGGAAGCTTCCTCCAAAAGTCGGTCTTCCGCTTTTGCGGATGCTAACTTGCATCTGCGAACTTCATCCCCACCTCCAGCATTACCTTCGCACCTGCGACCCAAAGGCCGCACTTGCGGTGCCGCATATGCGGCTCCTCATCCGCATCTACGATCCCATCCTTGTCTAGCTTTCTTCGCTTCTTTGATCCTTCAGCCACACTTGCAGCACCGCATCTACGGCCACGCCCACCGCAGATCCTAGCACACCAGAAATTAGGTTTTCTTCAACTGTCCTTCCTAATCCAAAATGAATCTTAATTCAATACAAATCACACCCGAGGCACCCGGGACCCCATCCAAACATAAAAACATATCATTAGACACAATACGAACTTACTCGAAGCTTCAAATCACACTAAACAATATCAAAACCACGAATCACACCCCAATTCAAGCTTAATGAAACTAATGAACTTCCAACTTCTAAAACTAATGCCGAAACATATCAAATCAACTCTGAATGACCTCAAATTTTGCAAACTAGTTCTAAATGACACAACAGACCTATCCCAACTCCCCGAACAAAAGTCCAAACCTGATATCAACAAAGTCAAATGTCGATCAAATCTCTAAACCTTCCAAACCTCCAATTTTCCGACATTCGCAAAAATAAGCTACAGACCTCCTAATCTAAATTCAGGCATACACCCAAGTACAAAATCACCATATGAAGATATTGGAACTATCAAAACTCCATTCCAAAGTCATCTACACAAATGTCAAACTCCGGTCAATTCTTTTAATTAAAGCTTTCAACCATGGAACTAAGTGTCCCAATTCTCTCTAAAACATCCCCGCTAACCATTCCGGTAAGTCACACAACAACTAATGAATGTATAAGAGGTAATAAATTAGGGGAAGGGGGTACAACACACAAAATGACTTGTCGGGTCGTTATATTATTTTTATCAGATAATTTAAGATATTTTCCGTTGTTGATTTACTATACCATGTTATTCGATTTCATAGCTATTTTATGACTATTGGATTGCTTGGAAATTAGTGTTAGGCATTGTCATGGCTCAGGTGGGAGTAGGTTTGTGGAAACTAATGCAATTATTCATAAAGCCACAAAATATTTAGCATCAAGCACAAAGTACACAAAAGTCAAGAAAATGAGACATAGGCGTAACAAGATATACAATCCAATTAAACAAGGTATCATGGACAATTTCAAAATATAGGGAATATACTACACATGCGAAAGCCTAAATATGCTAATATCAAACAAGTCAAGGGCGCCTAGGAATCTCATCTTTCTTCCTCGATTTGTTTCCTAAGTCCTACTCTAAAAAATAAAAAACTACTACCCGATTCTACTACATCCCATGGAAAAGAACTGAGGTACAAAGAAAAACTATGGGGGGCCTGGTTTTACTACATCCCAGTTGACATTGCATTTTTTGAGAGTCGTGAAGCGTGAATTGGGCACGCGGGTTGAGCTGAGCACAGTGTTTCATCCTCAGACGAATGGACAGTCCGAGTGCACCATTCAGATCTTAGAGAAAATGTTACATGCTTGTGTTATGGATTTTAGAGGTTCATGGGAACAGTTATTTCCTCTTACAGAGTTCACCTACAACACCAGTTACCAGTCGAGTTTTAGATGGCGCCTTATATGGGAGGTGATGTTGTTCGCTGATAGTTTGGTTTGATCCTAGAGAGGCTAGGTTGTTGGGCGCTAATTAGGTTTGTGATGCTATGGACAAGATTAAGGTGATTCAAGATAGACTTTGTATAGATCCATCCATATGGTGGGTGAGAAGGTACTTCTTTGAGTGTCTCTTATGATGGGTATAATGTGGTTTGGGAAGAAGGGCAAGTTGAACCCGAGATTTATTGGGCCATTTCATATCTTGGAGAAAGTTGGGAAGGTTTCCTAAAGGCTTGCATTGCCTCCTAGCCTATCATGAGTACATATGGTATTTCATGTTTCCATTCTTCGGAAATATTATGAGGATATCTCTCATATTCTAGACAACATCACGGTTTAGCTTGATGAGAAATTAGCCTATGAGGAGTAGTAGATGGAGTATTCTAGCTTGATAGGTTCAAAAGTTGAGATCTAAGAGTTTTCCTTCTATGAAAGTGAAATGGAGAGGTTAGATGATCGGGCAGCTATGTGGGAGTCCGAGTCCGATATGCGGAGTAGATACCCACACCTTTTCACCAGTCCATGTACATTTCTATTTCTTTTTGAGGACGAATGTTATGTTTAGAGGTATATAATGTGATGACCCGATATTTTGTTTGAGTACAAGCCTTAATTTTCAAGATCCGAGACATTCCGTATCTTCATTTTTTGTTTCTTGGTTTGTGTGCATGATCTGTGTTTCTTTTAGAAACACTTTGGGTAAATGACCCTGTATCAGTGTTTTGACGATTCCGATAGGTCCATACTATGATTTTGGACTTGGGAGTGTACCCGGAATTAAATTCGATGGTCCCTAGGTTGATTTGACTTGTTTTACCGAAAGTTGACAATTTAGATGTTTGGAAATTTTCTAGGTTTGATCATACTTTAACTTTATGGTTATCGGGTTTGAATTTTGGTTTTGGGACTTGGAATAGTCCATTTTACTATTTGAAACTTGTCTGCAAATTTTGGTGCAACTCGAAGTTGGTTTGAAAGGATTCGGACGCGTGATTCTAATTATAGAGGTTCTTTAGTTTTCTTTTGAGTTTCATGCATTTTGATGTCTAATTCGGGGTACTCGATGTTATTATTGGTGTTTTAATTGCACGAGTGAGGTTATATGATGTTATTATACTTTAGTGCATGTTTGGTTTGGAGACCAAAGGGCTCGGTTGAGTTTCAGATACATTATGGATAAGATTGGTTATTTTGAGTACTACAGGTGCAGTTCTTGTATCTTGTGTCTAATACAGATCTCACAATTACGAGGTCTGGCTCGCATTAGCAAGACTCTCTTTTGTGAACAATAATTCATATATGCGAGCAGGGGCCTACACTGGGTGACATCGCATTTGCGAAGAAATGGTTCACATTTGCGAACAGGCTGGGATCGCTTTTGCGATCATCTTGGTCACATTTGCGACCCCTGGCTACTCAGGACAGTTTAGCATTTGTGAAGCTTTGAGCGCATTTGCAATGGGAGCATAATTCACAATTGTGAAGTCAATGTTGCATTTGTGACTTCCCTTTGGTTGACAGGCGCCACAATTGTGAGTCATTATTCGCAATTGCGAGGGTTCGCACTTGCGAACCTAGTGTGGCAATTGCAATATCTGCGCCTGAACATCAGGTCTGAAAATTGGGATTTGAGTCTCATTTTCTCATTTTTGAATCCTAGACTCAGAATGAGGCAATTTAGAGAGGGGAATTTCACCTACAATCATTGGGTAAGTGATTATTATCTATTTTCAATTATATTACATGATTATACATGAGAATTAACATCAAATTCATGAAAATCTAAAAGAAACTTTGGGGATCTTTGTCTATATTTTGAAAAATAAAATTTTGGGATTTGAGAATCAAACTGGACTTGGATTTTGAAACAAAACACATCAATAGACTCGTGGGGTTATGGGTAGTCGAGATCTACCCTTAGAATTGGGTTTTCACCGGCCGAGCCCGGAATTGACTTTTGTTGATTTGTTCTAAATTCATTAAATATTGAATCTTTTCACTAGTGAGTAGTTTCTAATGCTTATTTTGAATTATTTGAACTATATTTGACTGGTTTAGAGGCTAATTCTAAAGGAAAGGTCGTAATTTAGTATTGATCTGATTACGAAAAGAGGTAAGTGTTGTGTCTAACCTTGACTTGAGGGAATTAGGACTAGTTGAACTATTGTTTACGTGAATTACATGGCAAAACAATGTATATGCGAGGTAACGAGTGTATATGCGCTATCGTGGAGTTTAGCATGCGGGATTCGTCTATTAAATTATATGTCTTTGTTGTTCCATGTTATCTCTTGTTATATGCTTTAATTGTTGCATGTTCCTACTTGGCATCTATGCTCTACTTGTTAAAATGTTACCTAATTGTCACTTGCTTGATTTGTTCATGCCTCACTCAATAATTTGCTTACCTACTACTTGTTCCTACTTGCCTTAATTGTATATTCTCATTGCCACATGTTTTACCTGCTTTCATTATCCTTGTATTACTCGATGCCTATGTGAGCCGTTTAGCTATTCTTGTATTGATGAATCGAGGTTTGGATTTAAAAGTGTTGGATATTCTCTGTTGTATCGGTGGATCTTAAATGTTCCATACATTTCATTTTTTTCATGTTGATATTTTGTAAATATTGGGGTTGAGTCAATTATGTTAATAAATTGAAATTTGTGGGATTCGGTTGGCACCGCAACGATATTGAAATGAATTGTTATGGTGGGATCGGGTTGCACGCCACAACGGTATTGTAATGATATCATATCATATGATATGTAGAGATAAGGACATAACATGATATGAATATATGATGATATCGTGGGATCGGGTTGCGTGTCGCAACAAATTTTATTTGTTGTAATTGTTTGCGACTGCAGAGGGTGTACTCTGTATTGTGATGTGAAATTTGAGGTTTTGTTATTTTGGGGCCCTCTAGTAATTGAGCTACGTGTCCGGTTATCTTAGTTTACTATTTTATTTATTTACTTATTTATTTATATTATTTTGTACAAGTTATTATATGAGTGACTTGCCATAGCCTCATCACTACTTCATGGAGGTTAGGCTCGGCACTTTCATAGTACATGAAATTGTTTGTACTCATGCTACACTTCTGCACTTCTTGTGCAGATACTGGTGTTGGTCTAGCATCGCGTAGTGGAGACTGTTCGGTTTGACAGCTACAGGAGACTTGAGGTAGAGCTGCTGGCATTCGCAATCCCTAAAGTCTCTTTCTACCATGATTTACCGTTATCCTAGTTTCAGACAATATTATTTTTTACTTCATACAATGTTCGTAGTATTCTAGACATTCATGTACTTATGACTCTGGATTTCTGGGACTAGTTTGGTACCGTGTTATTTATAATAGCATTGTGTCCATTGATGATATTAACTGGTTAATTAATCACCTAATGTTGTCTTGTCTAGCAAGTAGATTTTAGGCTCTATCATGGCCCGGATGATGGGATTCCGGGTCGTGACAGTATCTTACATCGTAAAAGACATTAAAAAATAAATCATACAATGCACCTAATTTTGTTTAACATATGACAATTTACATTTATGTATGATGCACTTGGATGCATTATTCTCATATGATCAGTATTTTACTTGAATACTTGATTAGTGGATCAATCGAAAAATCAATTATATTCGATTAATTATTTCAAGATACATTTTTTATCACTTTATTTAACGTTGCATCATTCTTAATTTTAACATACTATTTACTCTGGCATACTGGGTGCCTTAGTAAATCTTGGGTTTTAATGTGTGATCAATCGAGTCTATGTATCCATATCCAACACGCTACAATAATGATGACCCATAATGTCATCTTTAATTTAAACATTCATTTCTCTATTCTAAGACATCGAAAAACACTATTTATCATTCCTCGATTTGCATGCGTAATCCGTATAATTTTTCGAAAACCTTTTATGTGAAAATGGATTAAAATGTGAAATAGAGGTTTAAAACTCATTTGAGTTCACTTTGGTCAACAATTTTAGCAAACAAACTCGGATCAGTGTTTTGACAGTTCCGGTAGGTTTGTATGGTGATTTTGGACTTGGGCGTATGCCCGGAATTGAATTCGGAGGACCCTAGCTCAAATTATCGCCATTTAACAGAAACTGGAAATCTAAAGGCTAAAGATTTCCAAAGTTTGACAGCGGAGTTGACTTTATTGATATCGGGGTCGGAACCCACTTCTAGAAATTGAAATAGTTTTGTTATGTCATTTATTAGTTGTACGCCAAATTTGAAGTCATTTCGGATTCCTTTAATTTCAGCATGAGTTTTGTAAATTGAAAAGTTTGAAACTCAAAAGTCCAAATCGAGGTGTGAATTGTAATTTCCACAGTATTTGACGTTATTTGGCTTGATTTGAAACCCCACGTAAGTTTTTATTATGTTATGGTACTTGTTGGAATATTTGGACGAGGTCCCGTGTGGCTTGGATGAATTTCGGACGAGCCACAGACCATTTGGAACATGTTGTCCAGTGGAGGTTCTGGTGCATCGCACCAGCGCATTTTTGGCCGCATGTGCGTGCCCGCTTCTGGAAAAGAAAAGTCACTTAATGGATGTTGAGTGTTGGAAGGAAGCTTCACTTTTGCGAATCTTTGATCATAGGTGCGACACCGCTTCGGTGGCCAGCCGATCGCAAATGCGCACCTCGTCGCTTTTGCGCCTAGTTCTTCCGCTTATGCGGAGCTGCAAATGCGGCCCATTTTCCACAGATGCGAAACTCCCCTGGCTTCTTGGCTTCACAAATATGGCCCTTGTCTCGCAAATGCGAGGCCACAAACCTTTTGTCTGCAAATGCGAGACTCGGCAGAACATTAAGGGTCAAAAATGGCAATTTTTCTTCATATCGTTTCGGTTTTGAAACCTCAGTGTTTGGGCGATTTGAAGGATGTTTTCACGACTTCGAACTGGGTAAGTGTTCCATATCATATACCGAGGATATTTCATAAATCCATAATTATATTCATCATTTCCTTCAGATTTAGATGGAAGAAATTGAATATTTTGTAAAACTTTCCAAAAACGAAAATTTAGGATTTGAAAGTCAATCTGATATCGGAATTCGATTATATTTATATGGTTGAACTCGTATCGGAATGGGTGTTCGAATTACCTGACTTTTCCGCGATTCGAGACGTGAGTCCCACTATCGATTTTTAAAACGAATTTCAGATTTTAATCTGGAAAATTAGCAATTTTGTATGGAATTAGTTCCCACAATTCGTATTTCGTATATTTAATTGTTTGTGACTAGAATTGAAGCTTCCGTTCACGAATTCGCGAAGCAGAGGTTTATTGAAATCTTTAATTTGGTTGTTAAGCGAGGTAAGTGTCGTGGTTAACCTTGACTTGTGAGAGTAGGACTTATTTGTCTATTTTCTACTTGATTTAATATGCGGGTACAACGTATATGTGAGGTGTCTAGTACATATGCGTTGTGGTTGAGTCAAAGCATGTTTCATTAATTTGTTTATTGTGAATAATCGCCTATTTAATTAAGATATTCTTACTACTACTACTACTATTATTATTATTATTATTATTATTATTATTATTATTATTATTATTATTATTCTTTATTTGATCATTTTTCTAGTTTAATTATTGTTGAATATTTTGGAAGGTGAGGTTGGTATTCTGGCAGTGAATTGATTGATAAGTATATATCCTCACATTTTAATACTCTTCCAAATTTATTATTATTTTCATGGTAAAGAAGAGTGTATAAGAATGAAGGGTGATGCCGTGCCAAATTTACATTATTATTTATTGAATTATGAAGTGAGGAAGAGAGTTAAAGCACGAAGGTGATGTCGTGTTATTTTCAAAGACTGTAAAAGCAAGAAGGGTGATGTCATGCCAAAAGAGAGTTAAAGCACGGAGGGCGATGCCGTTCCATAAGAGAGTTAAATCACGAAGGGTGATGTTGTGTCAATATTATTATTTATATATCAATTTATGAAAAAATGAGAGTAAAATCACGAAGGGTGGTGCCGTGTAATTTTTATATTATCAGCTGCTCATTTTATTGTTGATGAATTAATTGGCTGCTACATGACACTTCTCTTGCTGAAATTACTATATCATTCCCCTTCGCATGTTCCCTCCCAAATTATAAATTATTATTTATTGTGTTATTATTGTTTCGTATTTGTATATACTTGTACATGTTATTTACGTACATATCTTGTCATATCCTCGTCACTACTTCGTTGAGGTTAGGCACAACACTTATGGAGTACATGGGGTCGGTTGTACTCATACTACACTCTGCACTTCTTGTGTAGATTTTGGAGTTGGTCCCAGTGGCGTACCTTAGACTTGCTCGGATTCAACTACCTGGAGGAGATTTGAGGTATAACTGCACAACGTCCGCAGTTCTGAAATCCCCTTATATGATATCTTAGTTGTGTATTATCTTTCAAACAACTTGAATTTTATTCAGACCTTTATTTATATTATCCTAATAGCTCGTGCACTTGTGACACCAGATTCGGGGATGTATTTTGATAATTCGGTTGTTGTGGTCTTCTGCACTTTATTTCAGTATTTGACTTCCGCTTAAATTGATTTATTTTAAAATGGTTAAGATTTTTTGAACGTTGGCTTGCCTAGAAATTGAAATGTTAGGCGCCATCACGGTCCCGAAGGTGAGAATTTCAGGTCGTGACAACAACATATTCGAAAATAAAATGTTTAGTGCTAAAAGATGTAGCATTGTAATATTTGAGAACTTCGGGTCATGACAAGTTGGTATTAGAGCTCTAGGTTTACCTAGGTCTCACAAGTCACGAGCAAACTTAGTAGAGTTTGAAGGATCGATACAGAGACGTCTATACGTATCTGTCAGAGGCGATGAAGTTTAGGAACAATATCACCTCATCTTATTCTGTCGTGTGAATTTTATGACTAGAGGTAGAGGTAGAGGCCGAGGTCGTGCCAGAGGCCAAGATAGAGGCAGAGGTAGAGATCAGTCTAGAGCTCGAGCAGCACCACCTATTGTAGAACCTCAGGTGAATTTGGAAGTAGAGGTTCCAGCTCAGACTATACTTGTTGTACCAGTCCATGTCCCGGAAAGATTCATAGCTACTCTAGTACTTCAGGACGCTCTAGTCCGTTTGGTGAGCCTTATGGAGGGTGTGGCCCAAAATAGTACATTTCCAGTGGCACTAGCCGTCTCACAGGCTGCAGGAGGAGCACAGACTCCCACTACTCCCGCTCTGGAGCAGATGGCTCCCCAGTATCAGGCTCTAAAAGCCTTTCCAGTTGGGGTAGTTCAACCAGTTATTGCGGCATAGGCCGGTGATAGGCATGCCATGTCTTCTGAGTCTTTATTGAGGTTGGACAAGTTTACTAAGCTCTTTCCAGTTCACTTTAGTGGTACACCTTCTAAGGACCCACATGATTATCTTGACCACTGCCATGAGGTGTTGTGGAACATGGGTATAGTTGAGACCAATAAGGTCGATTTTATTGTATTTCAGATGACGGGTTCCGCCAAGAGGTGGTGGAGACATTATATGTTGACCAGACCAGTTGGGTCGCCTTCATTGACTTGGGTGCAGTTCTCATGGCTATTTCTTGAGAAGTTCCTCCCTATCACATTGAGAGAGGATTATCACAGGCAATTTGAGCATCTCCGGCAGGGCAGTATGACTGTTACTCAGCACGAGACCCGTTTTGTGGATCTAGCCAGTCATGCTCTCCTTTTACTTCTTACTGAGGGATAGAGAGTGAGAAGGTTTATTGATGGACTCAGTCGCCCTATCATGCTTCATATGGCCGAGGTGATAGGTACATAGATTCCCTTTCAGGCGGCTGCTAATGTTACTAGGAGGATCGAGATGGTAATTGCACAGGAGGGAGGGTAGTGGTCTGATAAAAGGCCTCTTTAGTTCGGTGGGTTCAGTGGTGCCTTGTCTGGAGGCTGGTAGGGGTAATCCTCCCAGGACGTTTTATTCAGCGCTCCAGGCATCATATAGTGCACCACTAACTCCTATTAGTGCACTTCCGATCCAGAGTTTTCAAGGAGGTTACTCAGGCCGATAGGGACAGTTTCAGGGTCAGCAGTCACAATAGCCATGGTCCTGTTATGCTTGTGGTGATTCGAAGCATATTGCTAGATTGTGCCCCAGGTCTTAGGGCAGCATGCAGTAGCAGGGTTTTCGTGTGATCATTCCAGTAGCGATTGCTTCACCGCCCGCCCAGCCAGCTAGAGATAGGGGTCAGACAGGTAGAGGTGGAGGTCAGGCCATTAGAGGTGGAGGTCAGGTCATTAAAGGTGGAGGCCATCCAGTTAGGGGCCATCCCAGACACGCAGTTCTGAGTGGTAGGGCCCAACCCCGATTTTATGCTTTTCCAGCTAGGCTTGAGGCTAAGTCATCCGATGTCGTGATCATAGGTATTGTTCCAATTTGCCATAGATATTCTTCAGTTCTATTTGATCCAGGATCTACTTATTCCTATGTGTCCTCCTATTTTGCTTCATATCTGGTTGTGCCTTGTGATTTCTTGAGTGCTTCTATGTGTGTGTCCACACTGATGGGATATTTTGTTGTGGTATATCACGCCTATCATTCGTGTGTGTTTACTGTTGGGATTCTTGAGACTAGCGTGGATCTTCTACTTCTTCATATAGTAGATTTTTATGTCATCTTGGGTATGGATGGGTTGTCACCTTATCATGCTATATTGGATTGTCACGCCAAAATAGTGATGTTTGCCATGCCGGGGATGCCTCAATTAGAGTGGATAGGGGTTCCTGGCCATTCTATCAGTAGGGTTATCTCTTGCCTGAAAGCTCGGCGTATGGTCGAGAAGGGGTGTCTGGCCTATTTGGATTATATTCGTGATCCCAACGCGGAAGCTCCTTATATGGATTCAGTTCTAGTTGTCCATGAGTTTCCATATGTATTTCCTACATATTTGTCGGGGATGCCACCTGACAGAGAGATTGAATTATGTATTGATTTGGCACCGAGCATCCAGCCCATTTCTATTCCACCATACCGTATGGATCCCGCCAGAGCTAAAAGGAATTGAAGGAGCAGTTACAAGACGTGATTGATCAGGGATTCATTAGACCTAGCATCTCGCCCTAGGGTACACCAGTGTTATTTGTAAAGAAGAAAGATGGTTCAATGCGGATGTGTATAGAATATCGACTGTTGAACATGGTCACTATCAAGAACAAGTATCCCTTACCAAGAATTGATGACTCATTCGATCAGCTTCAAGGTGCCAAGGTGTTTTCAAAGATTAATTTGAGGTATGGTTACCATCAGTTGAATATTAGGGCATCCGATGTCTCTAATATAGCTTTTCAGACTCGGTATGGGCATTACAAATTTCTACTAATGTCATTTGGGATGACAAATGCCCTAGTAGCATTTATGGATTTAATAAATCGGGTGTTCAACCCCTATTTGGATTCTTTTGTGGTTGTATTCATTAATGATATCTTGATTACTCCAGCAATCGAGAGGAGCATGAGCAACATCTTCAAATTGTGCTTCAGACTTTGAAGAATAATCAGTTATATGCCAAATTTTCAAAATGCAAATTTTGGTTAGACTCGGTTGCCTTTTTGGGTCATGTTGTATCGGTAGAAGGCATAAAAGTGGAAATTAAGAAGATTGAGGAAGTTCAGAATTAGCCTAGACCTACTTCAGCTACAGAGATCCGTATTTTCCTTGGTTTGGCAGGTTATTATCACTAGTTTGTGGAGGGGTTTTCATCCATAGCATCCCCACTGACCAAATTGACCCGGAAGAGTGCCCCATTCAGATGGTCAGACGAGTGTGAGTAAAGCTTTCAGAAGCTCAAGACTTCCTTGACCACGACGCCAGTGTTGGTATTGCCCACATGTTCAGGATCTTATACGGAATATTATGATGCATCTCGCATTGGGCTTGGTGCCGTATTGATGCAAGATGGTAGGGTGATTCCATATGCGTCACGACAGTTGAAAGTTCACGAGAAAAATTATTATGTTCATGATTTAGAATTGACAGCCATTTTTCATACTCTGATGATTTGGAGGCATTACCTTTACGATGTCTCGTGTGAGGTATTCACTAATCATCATAGACTACAGTATCTGTTCAGGCAAAAAGATCTCAATTTGAGGCAGAGAAGAGGGTTGGAGTTGTTGAAAGACTATGATATCACCATTTTGTATCACCCCGGAAAGGCCAATGTGGTGGCCGATGCTTTGAGTTGAAAGGTTGTGAGTATGGAAAATTTTGCGTATGTTCCGGTTGGGGAGAGACCGTTAGCTGCAGATGTTCAGACTTTGGATAATCAGTTCGTGAGGTTAGATGTTTCAGAACCCAGTTAGGTTCTAGCTTGCACAGTCGCTCAGTCTTATCTATATGAGCGTATCAGAGAGCGACAGTATGGTGATCCTCATTTGCTTGTCCTTAAGGAAATAGTATGGCACACTGGTTCCAAATAGGTTATTGTGGGGGAAGATGGAGTTCTACTAATGTAGGGTCATATTTGTGTGCGTAATGTGGATGAGCTTCGTGAATTAATTCTAGAAAAGGCCCACAGTTCTAGGTATTCTATTCATCCAGGTGCCGCCAATATGTATCAAGATTTGCGTCAACATTATTGGTGAAGGAGAATGAAGTAGGATATAGTTGCATATGTATCTTGGTGCCTAAATTATCAACAAGTCAAGTACGAGCATCAAAGACCTGGTGGTTTGCTTCAGAAGTAAGAAATTCCTGAGTGGAAGTGGGAGCATATCACTATGGATTTTGTTGTTGGACTCCCACAGACTCAGATAAAACTCGACGCAGTATGGGTCAGTGTGGACAGGTTGACCAAGTCAGCACATTTCTTTCCAGTAGCAATTACCTATTCTTCAGAGTGGTTAGCGAAGATTTACATCTGCAAAATTGTCCGCCTTCACGGTGTGCTCGTGTCATTCATTTCTGATCGAGGTACAAGTTCACTTTGCACTTCTGGAGGTCTGTACAGTGTGAGTTAGGCACGTGGATTGAGTTGAGTACATTATTTCATCCTCAGAGGAATAGACGGTCCGAGCGCACTATTCAGATATTGGAAGATATGCTTCACGCTTGTGTTATAGACTTTGGAGGTTCTTGGTAACATGTCTTGCCACCTGCAGAGTTTTCGTATAATAACAACTACCAGTTGAGCATTCATGTATCTCCATATGAAGCATTATACGGGATACAATGTAGTTCGTCAGTTGGCTAGTATGAACTAGAGGAGGCTCGGTTTTTGGGTACCGATTTGGTACAGGATGCCTGGGATGAGGTCAAGATTATTCAGGATCGACTTCGCACAACTTACTCTAGGCAAAAATTTTATGCCGACCATAAAGTTCGTGATGTTGCATTCATGGTTGGAGAAAGATTATTGCTCTGGGTTTCACTTATTAAAGTTGTGATGATATTCAGAAAGAAGGGCAAGTTGAGCCCTATGTATATTGGACCCTTTGAAATTCTCAAAAGGGTCGGTGAAGTAGCCTACATGATTGCCTTACCGCCTAGTTTATCAGCAATTCATCCGGTGTTCCATGTGTCTATGCTCCAGAAATATTAGGGTGATCCTTCCCATGTTATGTATTTTAGCTCAGTCCAATTGGACAAAGATTTAACTTATGAAGAGGAGCCTATAGCTATTCTAGACCGGCAGGTCCGACAATTGAGGTTTAGGAGTTATCCTTCATATCAGGTGCAATAGAGAGGTCAGCCGATTGAGGCAGCTACCTGGGTGACCGAGTCGTATATGCAGAGTAAATATCCACATCTTTTCACCAGCTCAGGTAGTTTTCTAATTCCGTTCGAGGACTAACGTTTATTTTAGAGGTGGAGAATGTGATGACCCAAAATGTCATCTTTAATTTAAACATTCATATTTATGTTAGAGAATGTGATGACCTCGAAAAGAACTATTTATTATTTCTCGACTTGCGTGCAAATTCCGAATAATTTTTCAGAATGTTTTTATGTGAAAAATAGATTAAAATGTGAAATAGAGCTTTAAAACTCAATAGAGTTGACTTTGGTCAACATTTATAGCAAACGGGGTCGGATCAGTATTTTGACAGTGCCGGTAGGTCCGTATCGTAATTTGGGACTTGGGCGTATGCCCGTAATTGAATTCAGAGGTCCCTAGCTCATATTATCGCCATTTAACGGAAACTAGAAATCTAAAGGCTAAAGATTTCTAAAGTTTGACCGTAGAGTTGACTTTATTGATATCGGGGTTGAAACCCAATTCTGGAACTTGGAATAGTTCTGTTATGTCATTTATGACTTGTGCGCCAAATTTAAAGTCATTTCGGATTTGTTTAATACTTTTCGGCATGAGTTTTGAAAATAAAAAGTTTGAAACTCAAAAGTCCAAATCGAGGTGTGAATTGTAATTTTGACGTTATTTGACTTGATTTGAGTACCCGTATTATGACTCAAAAGTCCGTATTATGTTACGGTACTTGTTGAATTATTCGGACGAGGTCCCGAGTGGCTCGGATGAATTTCGGACGAGCCACAGACCATTTGGAACATGTTGTCTAGTGTTGGTTGTGGTGCGTTGCACCTGCACATTTTTGGCCGCAAGTGCATGCCCTCTTCTGTGAAGGAAATGTCACTTCTACGACGTTGAGGCTGGGAAGGAAGTTTCGCTTCTACGAAGCTTTGATCGTAGGTGCGACACCGCTTCTGCAGCTATCTAATTGCAATTGCGCACCTCGTCACTTCTGCGACTCGTTCTTGTGCTTCTGCGCAACCGCAAATGCGGCCCGTTTTCAGCAGATGCAGAACTCACCTGGTTGCTTGGCTTTACAAATACGGTCCTTGTCTCGAAAATATGAGGCCGCAGACCTTTTGTCCGCAAATGCGAGATTGGGCAGAACATTAAGGGCCAAAAATGGCCATTTTTCTTTATTTCGTTTGTGTTTTGAAAACCTTGACTTTTGGGAGATTTGAAGGAGTTTTTCACGACTTCGAACTGGGTAAGTCTTCCTTATCATATACTGATGATATTTCATAAATCCATGTCTATATTCATTATTATATTTCTGATTTAGATGGAAAAAATGGAATCTTTTTAAAACTTTCCAAAAACAAAAATTCAGGATTTGAAAGCCAATTCGATATCGGAATTCGATAATTTTTGGATGGTTGAACTTGTGTCGAAACGGGTGTTCGGATTTCGTGAGTTTTTCCAGGATTCGATATGTGGGTCCTACTGTCGAATTTTAAAATGAATTTCTGATTTTAATTCGGAAAATTAGCAATTTGATATGAATTAGTTCCTACGATTTGTATTGAGTATATTGAATTGTTTGTGACTCGATTTGAAGCTTCCGGATACAAATTCACGAGGCAAATATTTATTCGAATCTTGAATTTGGTTGCGAAACGAGGTAAGTATCGTGGTTACCCTTGACTTGAGGGAGAAAGACTTATTTGTCTATTTGCTACGTGATTTAATGTGCGGGTACAACGTATATGTGAGGTGACGAGTACTTATGCATTGTGGTTGAAGTCAAAGCATGCGGGTAGAATTTGTTTATTTTGAATAATTGCCTATTTAATTAAGATATTCCTGCTTAATTTATTATTATTATTATTATTATTATTATTATTATTATTATTTATTTGATCGTTTTTCAAAAAATTATTGTTGAATATTTTGGAAGGTGAGGTCAGTATTCTGGTAGTGAATTGATTGATAAGTATATATTCCTGCATTTTATTACTCTTCAGAATTTATATTATTATTTTTATGGTAAGGAAGAGTGTAAAAGCAGGAAGGGTGATGTTGTGCCAATGTCACATTATCATTTATTGAATTATGAAATGAGGAAGAGAGTTAAAGCACGAACGGTAATGCCGTGTCAAAGAGTGTAAAAGCAAGAAGGGTGATGTCGTGCCAGAAGAGAGCTAAAGAACGAAGGGTGATGCCGTGCCAGAAGAGAGTTAAAGCATGAAGGGTGATGTCGTGTCAATATTATTATTTATTTATCAATTTATGGAAAGAATGAGAGTAAAAGCACGAAGGGTGGTGTCGTCACATGTTTATATTATGAGTTGCTCATTTTATTGTTGATGAATCAACGTCACGACCCAAAATCCACCAGTCGTTATGGCACCTAACCCGACCAGTTAGGTAAGCCAATTTACAAATATCCTATTAAAATTAATATTTAACTGACTCTAATACACTCCCTAAGGACTGGTAGTACAAATCGTCATCTTCTAAAATTAGAATTTACAAAGCTGGTATGAAATAAATACATCATCTATTCGAAAAGTACATAAACATATAGCACGTGATTTTTTCGTGCAACACGTGAGTTGTCCGTGCAACACGTGAGTTGTCCGTGCGGTTTATAGCGCTTGGGCTGAAGGAGCCCTCCCGCAGTCTGTACACACCCCCAGTGAGCACAGGTACCTACTGAGTGCGAGTGCCGCGTGCTGAGTGACTGGGAGGCATGAGTGATTGTGAGGTATACCCGAGTGGCAAGAATGATTGTGAGATATGCCCGAGTGGCACGAGTGATTGTGTGGTTTGCCTGAGGGGCTGTATATGAGTGATGTTTTGCCCGAGGGGCTGTTTATGATTGCATCATTTTTGCTCACCTTTGCATCTTTCCTACGTTTGAAAACTTTGGAAAAATATCTTTAAATGATTTTTTTACTGAAACTGGGTTTAAACGAGTTGTTTTGGTTCAAATCCTGATTTTAAAAGCATGTGGTATTTTACTGAGATTTCATGATATAAACGTTATATGCTTTATTGCTCGTCACTACTGCTCAGTCTTTATTTATTATTGTTACTTACTGAGTTGGCGTGTCCAGCTTGTGTGTAGATTCAGGTGTAGCTGGACACGGTAGCGGATACCATTTAAACCGATATCATGAAAGTAACAACAATAAATAAAGACTGAGCAGTAGTGACGAGCAATAAAGCATATAACGTTTGTATCATGAAATCTCAGTAAAATACCACATGCTTTTAAAATCAGGATTTGAACCAAAACAACACGTTTAAACCCAGTTCTAGTAAAAAAATCATTTAAAGATATTTTTTCACAGTTTTCAAACATAGGAAAGATGCAAAGGTGAGCAAAAATGATGCAATCATAAACAGCCCCTCGGGCAAAACATCACTCATATACAGCCCCTCGGGCAAACCACACAATCACTCGTGCCACTCGGGCATATCTCACAATCATTCTTTCCACTCGGGTATACCTCACAATCACTCATGCCTCCCAGTCACTCAGCACACGGCACTCGCACTCAGTAGGTACCTGCGCTTACTGGGGGTGTGTACAGACTCCGGAGGGGCTCCTTCAGCCCAAGCGCTATAATCTGCACGGACAACTCACGTGCTATAATAATAAATTATGCTACAGGCAGGCAGCACCGATCCACACTCATCCTCATAAATCAGGCTCTCGGCCTCACTCAGTCATAAACCTCTCAAGCCACTCGGGCATTTCAGTAAAACAGAGCATTTGGCCCAAAACATTTATATGCATCAAAATAGAGTCCTAAAACTGAGTTATGCGGTAAACAAGTATAACATGACTGAGTATGAGTTTCCAATAAAAAACAATGAGAGGATGGTAAGAAACATCCCCTACGGGTCTAAACAGCATTGGCGCAAGGCCCAAACATGGCGTTCAGCCCAATATACAGAAATCCTTTCTAAAACATATAAGTATCATATGGTTTCAACAAAGTATGCAACTTTACAGTTGCTACGGGATGGACCAAGTCACAAATCCCCAACGGTGCACGCCCACACGCCCTTCACCTAGCATGTGCGTCACCTCAAAATAGTAGAATGATACAAAATCCAGGGTTTCGTACCGTCAGGACTAGATTTACAATCGTTACTTACCTCAAACCGGTCAAATTTCTACCCCGCAATGCTCTTGCCTCTGGACTCGGCCTCCAAATTCTCCAAATCTATTCAAAAACAGTACAATACCATCAATATACATTAATGGAATGAATTCCACAAGAAAAACTACAAAATTATACCAAACCCAAAAATTGGCTCAAACCCGGACCCCGGGCCCATGTATCGAAATTCGACAAAATTCACAAAACTATAAAGATCATTCACTCACGAACCCCTCATTTTTACTAATTACTCTCCAAACATTCCAAGCCCTAACCCCTCATTTTTACTAATTTCAATGATTAAACAACGGAAAAATCACTATATATACGAGTATTAGGCTCAAGTAATTACCTCAATGAAATCCCATTGATTCCCTCTTCAAAACCCTCCAAAAGCTCCAATAACCGAATAAAATGGTGAAGAATGCACCAAAAAGGCGAAGGGTTCTATTTATGGTTTCTGCCCAGGTTTTTCGCATCTGCGGCCATTTTCTCGCACCCGCGCGACCGCACCTGCGGTCCAAGAAGACACACCTGCGCGATTGCACCCGTTGTCCAAGAAGACACACCTGCACAACTCACTTAATCCCCCAGCTTCCGAACCTGTGCACTCCCCACGCGCACCTGCGACCCTTTCTTCCGCAGGTGCAGAAATAGCAGAAGCAGCAGCTCCAGCTATAAAGTCGACCAATCCGTTAACCACCTGGAATCACCCCGAGGCCCTCGAGACCTCAACCAAAAATACCAACAAGTTATATATCAACATACAAACTTAGTCGAACCTTTGAATTACTGAAAACAACATCCAAACACCAAATTACCCTCGGATTCAAGCCTAAGAACTTCTAAAGTTCCAAATTCAGCAATCGATGCCGAAACCAAACAAACCACGTCCGAATGACCTCAAAAATTGCACACACATCACAAATGACACTAAGAACCTACTCCAACTTCCATAATTCCATTCCGACCCTGATATCAAATTTTCCATTGCCGACCGAAATTGTCAAATTTCCAATTGATGCCTAATTCTACCACGGACCTCCAAATAATATTTCGGACATGCTTCTATGCCCAAAATCACCATACAAAGCTATTGTAATTATCAGAATTTGAATCTGAGGTTGTTTACACATAGGTCCATATCCGGTCCACTTTTCTAACTTAATGTTTTTCAATTATGAGACTAAGTGTCTCATTTCACTCTGAGTTCCTTCCGGACCCCAACCAACTAACCCGATATAACATAATATAGCTGAATAACACAAAAAGAAGTAGAAATGGGGAAAATGGGGCTATAACGCTCAAAACGACCGGCCGGGTCATTACATTCTCCCCCTCTTAAACATCTGTTCATCCTCGAACGAGTCTATAAACATACACGGAGTCTCGAATAGGCGTGGATATATGCTCCGCATCTCCCGCTCGGTCTCCCAGGTGGCCTCCTCCACAGGCTGACCTATCCATTTCCCGTTCACTGAAGCTATATCCTTTGACCTCAACCTTCGAACCTGCTGATCCAAAATATCCAT
Organism: Nicotiana tabacum; assembly: GCF_000715075.1. Lineage (NCBI taxonomy): Eukaryota > Viridiplantae > Streptophyta > Magnoliopsida > Solanales > Solanaceae > Nicotiana > Nicotiana tabacum. The sequence goes on from NC_134102.1 coordinate 80,934,230, forward strand.
CGGCTCCACATCATAAGTCATATCACCCTCTAACTGAACCGTGATGAAATCGAAAACATGGGACGGATATCCAATATACTTCCAGAGCATGGAAACATGAAACACTGGATGCACACTCGACAAGCTGGGAGGCAAGGCAATGTTATAAGCCACCTCTCCTACCCTCTGAAGCACCTCAAAAAGTCCAATGAACCGGGGGCTCAACTTGCCCCTCTTCCCAAACCTTATAACACCCTTTATGGGTGATACTTTCAGCAAACTTGAATGAAGTGCGAGGACTTGGTCAGCCGATCCATAATAACCCAAATAGCATCAAACTTCCTCGAAGTCCGTGGGAGCCCAACTACAAAGTCCATAGTGATCCGCTCCCACTTCCACTCTGGGATCTCTAATCTCTAAAGCAAGCAACCCGGTCTTTGATGCTCATACTTAACCTGCTGATAGTTGAGACACCGAGCTACAAACCCAACTATATCCTTCTTTTTCCGCCTCCACAAATAGTGCTGCCTCAAATCCTGGTACATCTTCGCGGCATCCGGATGGATGGAATACCGCGAGCTATGGGCCTCCTCAAAAATCAACTCTCGAAGCCCATCTACATTAGGCACACATATCCGACCCTGAATTCTCAGCACGCCGTCATCACCAATAGTCACATCCCTAGCATCTCCTCTCCGGACCCTGTCCTGAAGAACGAGCAAGTGGGGGTCATCATACGGACGCTCCATGATACGGTCATAAAGAGAAGACCTGGATACCAGACAAGCCAATACCAAACTAGGCTCTGAAACATCCAATCTGACAAGTTGGCTTGCTAAGGCCTGAAAATCCAATGACAAAGGTCCCTCTACTGTTGGAAGATATGCTAAACTCCCATAACTCTCTGCCCGGTGACTCAAAGCATCGGCCACCACATTGGACTTCCCCGGATGGTACAAAATAGTGATATGATAGTCCTTAAGAAGTTCCAACCATCTTTGCTGATGCAAATTAAGATCCTTCTACTTTAACAGATACTGCAGACTCCGGTGATCTATATAGATCTCACAATGAACACCATACAAATCATGACGCCAAATTTTTAAGGCGTGAACAATGGCTGCTAACTCAAGATCATGGACATGATAGTTCTTCTCATGGGTCTTCAACTGGCACGAGGCATAGGCAATCACCCTACCCTCCTGCATCAAAATAGAAACAATGCCTATCCTCGAGGCATCACAATACACGGTGTAAGAACCTGAAGCTGATGGCAGAACTAACATTGGAGCTATGGTCAAAGCAGTCTTGAGCTTCTGAAAGCTCTCCCCACATTCATCCTACCACCTGAATGGAGCACCATTTGGGTCAATTTGGTCAAGGGCGATGCAATAGATGAAAGTCCCTCTACAAAGCGGCGGTAGTAACCCACCAAACTAAGAAAGCTCCTAATCTCCATGGCTGAAGACGGTCTAGGCCAACTTTACACCGCCTCTATCTTCTTCGGATCCACCTGAATACCCTCACTTAACACCACGTGCCCCAAGAAGGATACTGAACTGAGCCAAAACTCACATTTGGAGAACTTTGCATAAAGCTTCTCCTCCCTCAATCTCTGTAATACAATCCTCAAATGTTGGGCATGCTCCTCCTGGCTAAGAGAGTACACCAGGATGTCATCAATGAATACAACAATGAATGAGTCCAAATAGGGCTAGAATACACTGTTCATCAAATGCATGAACGCTGCTGGGGAATTGGTCAACCCAAAAGACATCACCAAGAACTCATAGTGGCCATATCGGTTCCTGAAAGCTATCTTAAGAATATCCGAATCCCGAATCTTCAGCTGCTGATAACTGGACCTGAAATCAATCTTGGAGAACACCCTCGCTCCCTGAAGCTGGTCGAATAAATCATCAATATGAGGCAAAGGATACTTGTTCTGGACTGTTTGTTCAACTGCCTGTAATCAATACACATTCTCATGGAACCATCATTCTTCTTCACAAATAGAACCGGTGCACCCTAAGGTTACACACTAGGCCGAATAAACCCCTTATCAAGGAGTTCCTGAAGCTGTTCTTTCAATTCCTTCAACTCCGTCGGCGCCATAAGATACGGTGGAATAGAGATGGGCTGAGTTCCCGGCACCAAATCAATACCAAAGTCAATATCCCTGTCAGACGGCATGCCCGACAAGTTTGTAGGAAACACATACGGAAAATCATGTACCACCAGAACAGAATCAATGACAGGAGTCTCTACACTAATATCCCTCACAAAAGTCAAATAAGATAGGCAACCCTTCTCAACCATGAGCTGAGCCTTCAAATATGAAATCACCCTACTCGGTACATAATCTACAGAACCGCTCCACTCAACCCTCGGAATTCCCGACATAGTCAACGTCACCATCTTAGCGTGACAATTTAGAACAACAAGAAATGGAGATAACCAATCCATACCCAATATCACATCAAAGTTGACTATACTGAGCAGTAAAAGGTCCACTTGGGTCTCCAGACCCCCAATAGTCACCACACATGACTGATATATACCGTCCACAATATTAGTATCACCCATAGGAGTAGATACATGTACATATGAATCTATAGACTCATGGGGAATATCCAGAAAATGGGTGAAATACGAGAAAACATATGAATACGTGGAACCAGGATCAAATAATACTGAGGCATCTCTGTGACAAACTGAGACAATACCTGTAATCACAGCATCTGAAGCAATAGCATCTGGTCTGGCAGAGAGAGCATAGAAACGGGGCTGACCACCCCATGATCTGCCTCCCCCTCTAGGGAGACCCCTAGCTGACTGACCACCACCCTAAGTTGACTGGGCGGGTGGTGAGGTAACTGGTGCTATAGTCGGAGGCTGACTCCTCTGCTGAGATAGACCTCCATGATGACAAGGACACTGCCTCCACATATGCCCAAGCTTCGCACACTCAAAACAACTCCCTGATGCTGGCGGCGGAAACTTAAGGGAACCCCTAGCACCGGTGTGACTGGTAAAAGAACCTGGCATGGAAGAGCCCTGAACAGGTGGAGCACGGGGTGAACTCTGAACTGGAAGGGCACTAAGTGATGAATGGCTGAGAATTGTGAGAATGATGGCCAGATGATGCATCTCGATGAAATGGCCGAGCTAACTGAGCCTGCCTGAAATGACGACCTCTACCGTGCTGGAACTGACCCCCAAAAGTAGCACCGCTGAATCCACCCAGACCACGAGGCCTCTTGGCCTCCCTCTCAACCCTCTCTTGACCACGAACCATCTGAATTTGCCGAGCAATGTCGACAACCTCATCAAAATTAGTTCCCGAAACCCTCTCTAGTCATGAGAAACTGTAGCTGATAAGTAAGACCATCAATAAACCTCATGATCCTTTCCCTGTCTGTGGGAACCAACTAGATCGCATGACGGGCCAACTCAGAGAATCGCATCTCATACTGTGTCACAGACGTATCACCCTGGTGAAGCCGCTCAAACTTTCGGTGCAACTCCTCTCTGCAGGATCGAGGAATGAACTTCTCCAAAAAGACCACGGAGAACTGTTGTCAAGTAAGGGGTATTGCGCCAACATGCCTATGCCTCTCGTAAGTCTCCCACCATCTGAGTGCAGCCCCAAAAAACTGAAAGGTAGTGAATGAGACCCCACAAGTCTCCAAAATACCAACACTACGAAGTATCCTTTAACACCTGTCCAAAACGTCCTGAGCATCCTCTCTCTCTGTGCCACTGAAAGGTGGTGGCTGAAGTCTCCCAAACCTCTCCAACCTGCGCTGATCATCCTCAGGCATAGCAGGAACCACATAATCCTGAGCAACAGCAACCGGCTGGGCTGGTGGTGCCTCTGGTGTCTGAAATCCCTGAATAACCTGCTCGGGTGTGCGAACAACAGGAGTATGAGTGCCTCCCCTGGCCTGAGAAGTGGCTGCGCCCGTCGAAATAGAGACCGCCTGAGCAAGGCCAGTACACGCTGTCAGGATCTGAGCTAGGGCCTCCTGAAGGCCTGGAATCACAAAAGGCACAGGTGGTGCCTGAGCTGGTGTATCAACAACTGGAACTTGGTCCTGATCTGGGACAACCGGTGGATTTGCAGGTAGTGCCCCAACTGTTGTACGGGCTGCACCTCTGCCCCCACCACGGCCTCTACCGAGGCCTCGGCCTCTCGCGTCCCTGGCTGGTGGTACTAGAATCAACAGATTTGCACGACAAGAATTCAAGAATGTGGAGTTTCATAAAGGTTCTGCAGCCTCTCGAAGATAAGTACAGACATATCTTTACCGATTCGCAAGACTCTACTAAACCCGCTCATGACTCGTGAGACCTATGTAACCTAGGCTCTGATACCAATCTGTCACGACCCAAAAACTTAATCTTTTCTGATGGCGCCTCTCGTGGAACTTGTCAAGCCGACTCATTTCCAAACAAACCGATATTTTCATTTGAAATATAATTTCAATACTATTTAACATAAAACCTTCATTTAAGGAGTTCAAATCAAAGAAAAACAGAAGTGCGGAAAAGAAAATCCCAACATCGGGGTAACCCTAGTCATGAGAATCTACTACAATCTGTCTAACAATATCAAGGCTAACTCAACCTGGAAAATAGCTAAATATAACTAGAGGAAGATAAGAGGGAGAAGAGTAGAGGCTGCGATCGCCAAACAACTACCTTGCCATCTCCAAGAAAATCTGCAACCAGAACACTAAATATCCGCTACCGTGTCCAGCTACACCTGAATCTACACACAAGGTACAAGGAGTAACGTGAGTATGCCAACTCAGTAAGTAACAACAATAAATAAAGACTGAGCAGTAGTGACGAGCAATAAAGCATATAACGTTCATATCATGAAATCTCAGAAAAATACCACATGCTTTTAAAATCAGGATTTGAACCAAAACATCTCGTTTAAACCTAGTTCCAGTAAAAAAAATCATTTAAAGTTATTTTTCCACAATTTTCAAACATAGGAAAAATGCAAAGGTGAGCAAAAATGATACAATCATAAACAGCCCCTCCGGAAAAATATCACTCACATGCAGCCCCGCGGGCAAACCTCTCAGTCACTCGTGCTACTCGAGCATATCTCACAATCCCTCTTGCCACTCAGGCATACCTCACAATCACTCATGCCTCCCACTCACTCAGCACTCGGCACTTGGCACTCGTCACTCGCACACAGTAGGTACCAGCGCTCACTAGGGGTGTGTATAGACTCCGGAGGGGCTCCTTCATCTCAAGTGCTATAATCTGCACGGACAACTTACATGCTGCACGAACAACTCACGTGCTATAATAATAAAGTATGTTGCTGGCGGGAAGCCCCGATCCACACTCATCCTCACAAATCAGGCTCTCGGCCTCACTCAGTCATAAACCTATCAAGCCACTCGGGCATTTCGGTAAAACATGGCATTCGGCCCAAAACATTTATATGCATTAAAATAGAGTCATAAAACTGAGTTATGTGGTAAACAAGTATAACATGACTGAGTATGGGTTTCCAACCGAAAATAATGAGAGGATGGTAAGAAACAACCCCTAAGGGTCCAAACAACATTGGCGCAAGGCCCAACCATGGCATTCCGCCCAATTTACAGAAATCCTTTCTAAAACATATAAGTATCATACGGTTTCAACAAAGTATGCAACTTTACAGTTGCTACGGGACGGACCAAGTCACAAATCCCCAACAGTGCATGCCCACACGCCCGTCACCTAGCATGTGTGTCACCTCAAAATAGTAGAATGATACAAAATCCGGGGTTTCGTACCCTCAGGAGTAGATTTACAATCGTTACTTACCTCAAATCGGTCAAATTTCTACCCCGCAATGCTCTTTCCTCTAGACTCGGCCTCAAAATGCTCCAAATCTATTCACAATCAGTACAATACCATCAATATACGTTACTGGAATGAATTCCACAAGAAAAGCTACAAATTAGACCAAAAACCAAAATTGGTTCAAACCCGGCCCCCGGGCCCACGTCTAAAAATATGTCAAAATTCACCAAAACTAGAAAGATCATTCACTCACGAGTCTAACCATACCAAATTCATCAAAATCCTACATCGTTTGGTCCTTCAAATCCTTAAATTACTCTATAAAAATTCCAAGCCCTAACCCCTCATTTTCACTAAGTACAATGATTAAACAATGGGAAAATCCCCATATATACGAGTTTTTGGATGAAGTAACTTACCTCAATAAAGTAACTTATTCTTCACCAAAAACCGAATAAAAATGGTGAAGAATGTAGCAAAATCGCGAAGGGTTCTATTTATGGTTTCTGCCCAGGTTTTTCGCACCTGCGGCCATTTTCTCCCACCCGCGCGATCGCACTTGCGGTCCAAGAAGCCGCACATGTGAAATTCACTTAATCCCTCAGCTTCCGCACCTGCGGACACCTTTCTCGCACATGTGGACTCGCATCTACGATCCCAGGTGCGCATAACCAGCCCAAACTCCTCATCTCAGCATCTGCGCTCAAGGCCTCGCACCTGCGGGATGGCAGATACGGCTAATTCTTCGCACCTGCATTCCTAGTCTTGGCCCAGCATCGCCCTCACCTGTGCACTCCCCACGCACACCTGCTGCCTCGCACCTGCGACCCTTTCTTTCGCAGGTGCGGAAATAGTAGAAGCAGCAGCTCCAGCTATAAAGTCCTGCTTCGACCAATCCGTTAACCACCCGATGCCCTTGGGACATCAACCAAAAAAACCAATAAGTCATATATCAACATACAAACTTAGTTGAAACTTCGAATTACTGAAAACAACATCCAAACACCAAATTACCCTCGGATTCAAGCCCAAGAACTTCTAAAGTTCCAAATTCAGCAACCGATGCCGAAACCAAACATACCACGTCCGAATGCCCTCAAATTTTGCACACACGTCACAAATGACACTAAAAACCTACTCCAACTTCCATAATTCCATTCCGACCCCGGTATCAAATTTTCCACTGCCGAACAAAATTGCCAAATTTCCAATTTTGCCAATTCAAGCCTAATTCTACCACGGACCTTCAAATAATATTCCGGACATGCTCCTAAGCCCAAAATTACCATACAGAGCTATTGGAATTATCAGAATTCAAATCCGAGGTCGTTTACACATAGATCCATATCCGGTCCACTTTTCTAATTTAATATTTTCAATTATGAGACTAAGTATCTCATTTCACTCCGAGTTCCTTACGGACCCGAACCAACTATCCCGAAACAACATAATATAGCTGAATAATACAAAAAGAAGTAGAAATGGGAAAACGAGGCTATAACTCTCGAAATGACCGGCCGGGTCATTACATCGCTATAATAGCCAAATGCAGGCATAAATAAATAAACATAACTATCACTCAAAATCTCCAGTCTCTCGGGCTCTCAATGACACCAAAATCAACCCGACATAATTATTTGGGTCCCAAAATATATCGGCGTGTAGCCTAAACATGATCTTTAATATGAGTCTCAGCTCAATTTCTCTAACACGTGGAGGTTATGCGGATAATGACATTTAATTAATTATACAACTATATAGAATCAATTAAGTCACAATTCCTATGATGCACGCCCACACTCCCGTCACCTATCATGTGCGCCATTTCCAAACAATTCATACAACACGTAATTCAGGGATTCATACCCTCAGAACCAAGTTTAGAAGCGTTACTTAACTCAAACCGTATAATTCTTTATTTCGATATGCCTTTGCCTCGCAAATTTTTCTCTGAAAGCCTCGTATCTAGTCACAATTAATTCGATTCAGTCAATACAAATCATAGGAATTTATTCCATATGAAAATACTAATTTTCCAACAAAATCCCCATACTAGTTTCACTCAAATCCGACTTCGAATCGACATTCAAATCCCAAAAATTCGTTTTATGAAATTTCTACAATTTTTCCAAAATGTCCATCTCCAAATACTGAATAAATGATGAAAACAATTATATATTCATGTATGTTAACCAAATCCAAGCTCGAATCATTTACTTTGATGAATTTCTTGAGTCCGGTGATCCCCATTGTGCTGATCTCACATTTTCTTGTGTGGTCGCACATCCCAGGTGCTGTGGTCGCACTCCAAATTTTGCTGCCCCACTTCAACAACTCTGCACTACCAAGCTTCAGTAAAATGCTCATACTTTTGTATAAATGTCCAAATTATTAATGCTATACATTTATGGAAAGTAGATTCACGGGGCTATAACTTTTATTTTTGAATCATCTCCAAATTCGTTGTCCATTAAAAGATATAAGACTCAGAAGTCGGACCATCGAACCTGCAGACCCCCCTGATGTGCGGCCACGAGACGAATTGTGCGGTCCGCACTTTTGCTCTGCGGTCCGTGCTTTTCCTTTGCCTCAGCACTAAAAAATATGCCCCCACACTTCCAAAAGTTCCAAAACAATATCAGAGTGCCGAAATGCCCGGACCCGCTCAAAACTCACCCTGGAACTCATTCGAGCCACTCGGGACCCTGTCTGAATGTACCAACAAGTCCTAAAACATGATACAATCATAGTCGAGCCCTCAAATCACATCAAACAACATCAAAAATACAAATCACACTCCAATTCAAGCCTAATGAAAACCGAACAATTTCCAACTTCTACCTTCAACGCCGAAACCTATCAAATCAAGTTCGATCGACCTCAAATTTTGCACACAAGTCATAAATGACATAATGGAGATATTCCAATTTTCAGAATCGGGTTCCGTCCCCGATATCAAAAAGTCAACTCCCCTATCAAACTTCCAAACTTAAATTTTTATTTTAGTCATTTCAAGCCTAATTTAGCTATGGGCTTCCAAATAGTTTTTCAGACACGCTCCTAGGTCCAAAATCACCATACAGAGCTATTGGAATCATTAAAACTCTATTCCGGGGTCGTTTACACATAAGGCAACATCCAATTACTATTTTAACCTAAGCTTTAAACCTTTGAGCTAAGTGTTCCAATTCATTCCAAAACCTCACCAGACCCGAATCAATCACCCGAGCGAGTCACATAACAATTGTAAAGCATAAATTGAGTAGTAGATGGGGAAATGGGGTTGTATTACTCAAAACGACCGGTCGGGTCGTTACATTCTCCCCCACTTAAACATACATTCGTCCTCGAACGTGCCAAGGGTTGTTTCCAAGCAATCATATCACTATTCCATCTTACCACGCACATACTCGGGGTTACCACATGCAACCCTATTCCATATAGGCCTAACAATACAAAATAATTAAAGATCCTTACTTTAACTTTACTCCATAAAACTTAGAACCCAAAATTTCCAACATCTAGAATTCTTCTCAAGACAAGAATCTCACATCTACAATTTTTTTAAGTATGAACAACCAGTATCAAGCCATAACCATAACCCCAGATATAATCACGTAACATACTACACAACTCACATGCTAGAAGCACCATTATTGATCATAATAACTACTCCAAACTATCCCGGTACTAGTACTACACCCCATATCAAGCCAAACCTCATTCTAAAACCTTCGTACACTGCTGATATTAAAAGAAACATGTGGAATCTCATAGCCACTTATTATATCAACAAGTCATGGAGCGCTCTCGCCCCAACTCGAATCATAATCACTTTCTAAGCCGACTTTCGATGTCATCCTCCCACATATACAGTAATCAAATCCGATAGTACACATTCTAGACCCAATGAACTTATATTATTAAACACACCTATCCCACAAGAATTCCACACCAACCTTTGCCACAACTGCGCAATCCGTGTACCCAATAATGGAAAATGCCTCAAAGAAGAGAACCGTCTTGCGAGTTCAGTAATCACCACCACAAATGCAATGTTATAAGCTCATTACATATAGAAGAACAAAGACATAAATTTAATAACAGTAACCAGTTCTTTTAAAGCTCACATTAACATCACTCGAACGGATAACTCACGTGCTATAATATCAATATTTGGACCCTCACGGACAACTCACATGCCAATAATATCAGTATATGGATCCGCACGGACAACTCACGTGCCAATAATATAATCCGCCCGGCATTGTCACAGGCCTCTAATCCAAGCATCTTATATAGGAGGAATCAAATAAGTACACATGTATATGATAAATGAAATAAAACTCACATGATCTTGGACTGGCATAAATAACATGCCATAGAGTAGGCATGTGCAAAGGGTGCTATCACAACTCGAATCGGTAAGTTAACGCAGAAATAGAAATTAGCAGGTTTACTCAGGGAATTAGCCATTTTGTAACCTCACGTATAGCCCAGATAGTTATCAACAAAGGTACGAATACGAGAACATTATAACTTTACTCTTAACTGTCACTATAGGCATATCATAGCGTAAACATTTTCTGGAGTATGAATGCTTGCCCCGATGGCCGCACGTGGGCTCAAACCTCACATATATACGCACTCGTAGCGCATAGTCATCACAAATAATTAGCGCAACTAGTGCCTCCACTGAGTTTAAATAAAATACTCACCTCAACCAGGCCGCAACCCTGAAACAATATGCTTCTGAGATCTCCCAGTCTCCAAATTCATAGAACACATGAATCACCGTGACTGGTCCCAACTCCAGCACTAGAATGACTAAAACATCTTTCACGCACGATCATCCCATGAGGAATAATTCCACATTTCTTTCGTGCCACATAACAATAATTGAAATATTAGCAGCATATTAACCGGGTGAGTACCACAATACCAATGAACATTCATAAATCAAAACACAATGTGCCTTTTGAAATATGCACCCTTCTCAGGGATTACCGAGCAGTTATAATATTCATCTAAATATATAAAACTAACCATTTTGTCCAGAATTTGTGACCTTCCCTTCAAGAATAAACTACCACCTTCTACATGTAAATCTTAATCTCGCACCACACCATATCTATCATGCTATCATGTATTAAGCACAAGAATCTCATTATCATATTTGAGTCACCAGCAATTTACATACCCGGTTAGTCAGAAATCATCATCTTGCTCTCATCTAGGAGAAAATCACAATACACAATATCTCCCTCACACCGGTAGAAAATATCTGGTTTGAACCATGGCATAAACTATCAAGAACACTTTGAAATCCATTTGCACAAAATCAAGATATCAGAACTAAATTCCTCTAACTCGACCAAGCCACACAGGTCAGCAAAACATTTGTAGAGCCTCACCACAACATAATTACCTTAAAGAACCAAGCATACCATTACCAATTGGTTTATTCTACTACCCAGTTGTCCTATTTTCTCCGATTTGTCTTCTAAATTACCCTCAAGTTGTCACTTCTCCTTGTCACAACACTACGATCCTTACGCGAAGCTCACTACATGACATCCTAACATAAAATTGCATCGCCCTAAGGCCCATAAGTTACTGTATTCTTCTTAAGCACCCCCATAAGTACCACAGCCCAAACGCCCACTCTGAAAATACCCTATACAACAACAACCCAGTATAATCCTACTAGTGGAGTTTGGGGAGGGTAATGTGTACGCAGACCTTACCCCTACCCTGGGGTAGAGAGGCTGTTTCGGATAGTCTCTCGGCTCCCTCCCTCCAAGAACTCCCCACCTTGCTCTTGGGGTGACTCGAACTCACAACCTCTTGGTTGGAAGTGGGGGTGCTTACCACTAGAGCAACCCACTCTTGTCCATAGTCTGAAAATACACTATGTGAATTGAAAATTGTTCTTTTACCTTTATTATACTGGAATTTAGAATCCATAGTCATACAAAATTACTGCAAGTCCGGCACCATTAAATGTAAATCTCAGATTCTATCCATACACAAATCCGTAAAAATTCTCGATTGCTATATAGAAATCTCGAACCCATTAGACCCTCTCGGGAGTCACCCACTTTGCTCAAATCTAAATTACCCCATCCCAAGGGGCTGAAAGACACGTGCCTTATTAGCATAACAACACTCATTCCATGACTTTCACCTACTCTTAAAGCACAATACAACTTGTATTCAGGAACTTCCTTATTTGAGTGATCCTCGATCTCAACCTTTACAGGTAATAACAAATCCACAAGTATGCCTCTAACCAAAACTAAAATTTAACACATAACCATAAAATTAGATTGTCAATAACAGGCTCCAACAATAGTTACCACACATGGTCCACAATTATAGTATCGTCCACTGGCGTAGATACATGAACAGGTGAATTTAAGGACCCACGGGGCATATCCAGATAATGAAAAAAATATGATGAAACATATGAATATGTAGAACCAGGGTCAAATAATATAGAATCTTCCATGTGGTACACAGAGGCAATACCTGTGATCACTGCATCTGAAGCAATAACATCTGGCTTGGTAGGAAAAGCATAAAATCGAGCCTGACTGCCACCTGATCGGCCTCCCCCTCTTGGGCGACCCCTAGCTGACTGAGCCCCACCCCGAGCTGGTTTGGCGGGTGGTGGCGCAACTGGTGCAAAAGTCGTAGCCTAACTCCTATGATGAGCTGAACCTACCATTAGGCAACGACAATATCTCGTTATGTAACCCAAATATCCACACTCAAAGCAACTCCTCCCTGAAAATAGCAGCAAGTTCTGAGGCGAACCTCGAGAACCAGAATAACCAACCGAAGAACCTGGTACCGATGAACCTTGAATGAATGGTGCACGAGAGGAATTCGAAGCTAGAAGTGCAATAAGGGATGACTGACTCTATCGAGCATTGTATGAACCATGTCTAGCTGATGCGCCACGATGAGCTGAACGAGCCATCCGAGCGGGCCTATAAAGATGACCCCTACCATTATAGGGCTATCCCTCAAAAGGAAAGCCGCTGGAATTACCTGAACCACGAGACCTCTTGGCCTCCCTCTCCTTATGCTCCTGAGTACGGACCACCTCGTTGAATTTAACACATGCTACATTCCCTAGAGTCATAAAAAAACGGAACTGATGGTTGAGGCCATTTATGAACCTCTTGATCTTTCCCTCTCAGTAGGAACCAACCAAACTGCATGACAAGCCAATTCTGAAAAATGCATCTCATACTGAGTCATGGATAAGTCCTCTTATTGTAAATATTCGAACTGCTTGTGCAGTTCCTCTCTGCGGGTCCGTGGCACAAACTTCTCCAGAAATAATAGAAAGAACTCGTGCCATGATAGTGGTTCTTAACCAACTTGTATGCTCCTCTCACAAGTCTCCCACCATCTGAAGGTTGCTCCGGTCAGCTGAAAAGTAGTAAATGAGAATCCACTAGTCTCCAGAATACCTGTTGTACGAAGCATCCGCTGGCATCTGTCTAAGAAATCCTGAGCATCCTCTAACTCAGCACTACTAAATGATGGAGTTTGAAGCCTCCCAAATCTCTCAAGTATTCTCTACTCATCATCTGCCATAACAGGGATTACCAGGGCCTGAGCAGCTGCAACCGGCTAGGCTGGTAGTGCCCCCGGTATATGAAGTCCATGCACTCCCTGCTCTGGAGTACGGGAAATAGGGGTATGAGTACGTCCCCCAGCCTGAGAAGTGGATGGTGTGACATGAGCCGAAACCACTTGAGCAAGGCTTGTGCAAACAGTTAATATTTGTGCTAGAGCCTCCTGAAGGCCTGGGATCACAATGGGAACTGTTGGTGCCTAAGTTGGTCCCACCGGCTCAACTACATCTGGAATCTGCTCTTGAGCTGTAGAAACTGCTGGTGCTACAGGTGCTTCCTTAACTGCTATGTGAGCGACAACTCAACCTCTACCTCGGCCCCAGCCTCTCGCGGCCCTAACTGGTGGAACTTGTGGCTGACCATCTGATATGGTAGTGCGTGTTCTCACCATCTATGAGAGAATAGAATAAAATAAATTTAGTTCCAGGAATCAACAAATTCGCACGACAAAGTACAAGAAAGTGAAATTTTCCTAAGGGTTGGGCAGCCTCTCGAAGATAAGTACAGACGTCTTCCTAACGATCCGCAAGACTCTTCTAAACTTGCTCATGACTCGTGAGACCTATGTAACCTAGGGCTCTGATACCAACTTGTCACGGCCCAAAATACTAACCTATCGTGATGGCACCTATTTCAATACTAGGCAAACCGATAACATAAGTAAATCACAATAATCTCTTAATTTTAAAAATATAATATTTGAATTCCATAGAAAACCTCATAATTTCAGATACAAAATACTCCCAAAACTCGGTGTCACCGAGTACATGAGTATCTAAATAATAACAAAGTCTGACGGATAAGAACATTGTCTGAAAATATAGAATAGTACAATAACTGAAAGGAAATAGAGTCAAGGTCTTCGGACGCCAAGCAACTACCTTGATAGTCTCCAACAGATAAATCCTTAAGTTTAGCAACCGCCGTATCCGGAAGTACCTGGATCTGCACACGTTGTGCAGAGTGTAGTGTGAGTACAACCAACTGAATAAGTAACATGACTAACCTCTGGGCTAAAAGTAGTGATGAGCTCAAAAAGTACAATCTGGTACAGAAATAACAGTACAGAAATGTAGGCATGCTTTCCAGTTCAACAGTTAAACTCGGTGCAGGAAAAATAGATAAAATCTGCATGATCTGAGGAATATGACATCACTATATCTACATGCCAAAATATATGTTGTATGTGATGTAACACAATGGAAACCTCATGTACTCACACTCTCAGAATACTCAATCACCTAGTACTGTATATGGCCAATCCAGCCCAAGGAAGATCCATCACAAGTATATATGTATATCCATCAACTGACAATCAGTCGCTCAGTACTATATAAGTCCAATACAGCCCAGTGGAAGATCTATCCCCAAATTAATGATTCGGATAAGATCCATGTCCAGGGAAAATCCATCCCTCAACATAAATGCTTCAGGCAAGATCATGCCCATGGAAGATCAATCCCTCAATATATATATATATATATATATATATCAACTTTGCTCACTGTGGGGGGTGCAGACTCCGGAGGAGCTAGAATCAATTACATTGATGAATTTATTGAATATCCCACGAACAATTGCCACAAACCAAACTCCCAATTTCCAAAAAATGAAATATGGGATGAAAGCCTCGTTCATATAGTAGAAAATCTAATCCTCATTGTGCTGACCGCACATTTTCTTATGCGGTCTCACATCCCAGGTGCTGCGGTCGCAATCCAAATTATGCAGCCGCACTTCAGCAACTCTGCACTACCATGCTTCAGTAAACTTCCCATAACATTCTGTACAAATGTCCAAATGATTACTGCTATACCTTTCGTTTTTGAATCATCTCCAAATTCATTTTAGATTAAAAGCTATAAGCCTCTAAAGTCGGACCATCGAACCTGCAGAACCCCTTGAAGTGCGGACGCGAGAAAAATTATGCGGTCCGCACTTTTGATTTGCGGTCCGCACTTTTTGTCATGACCCAAAATGTCACCACAGGCGTCGTGATGGCACTTAGTCTCTTAGACTAGGTAAGCCGATTTTAATAACAATTCTAGCCATTTATTTTTATTCAATACAAGTGTCAACAGTAACAACGGAAATATTCAACAAATAACCTCCCAAGACTGGTAATACTGAGTCACGAAGTCTAATTGAATACATGAAATGATCTCATGAATCGAATACTCAATACTGTGTGATTAATAATTAAGAGTACAATAAAATGGGAAGACTCCAAGGAACTGCGACGACCAAGCAATCCAACTTTAAATCCTTGCGATCATACTCTAATCTCTGTCAGAATCAAATATCTCCAATATCTGGCTCTACAAAACAATGTGCAGAAGTGTAGTATGAGTACACCACAGCACCACAGTCGGTACCCAGTAAGTATCAAGATTAACCTCAGTGGAGTAGTGACGAGGTACAGTCAAAACACTCACTAGTCTAATAACCTGTGCAATATAGTACATAAACATAATAGGAAACAAATAACAATAATGGAAAAACTAATCAACTAGTGATATACACAGCAGGGCAACAAGAACATCATTAATATTTCTCAAACAGGTAATGAACATAAGTAAAACCAATAGTCAAGTCCTTCAAAATATACATCTTTCATCTTTTATCTCTAAGTTTTTCAATTTAAATCTCTAGAATATAATCATTTCCAATAAATATATTTCGAACATACTTCTTTCAATTAAATATCCTTCAAATATAATTCTTTTAAGAAGTTATCTTTCGAATATAATTCTTTCAAATAACATCCTTCAAATATAACTCTTTCAAATAATATCCTTCAAATAAAAGTCTTCCAAATAAATGTCTTTCGAATATAACTCTTTCAAATAATATCCTTCAAATAAATGTCACCTTGTGACACCTCATCTCATAATCACAAAATACAGGTCTCGACCTACTTTCATATTTCCACGGTACCTCGTGCTAATATCTCTATCATAATCGCACGGACAACTCACGTGGCAATGTCATCATCATATTTTCACCGGTACCCCGTGCCCACATTTCATATTTGTTGCGACGTGCAACTCGATCCCATATAACATTAATCATACATGTTTCAACGTGCAACCCGATCACATATAACATAATCTGCTTGGAATTAGCCACAGGCTCCCAATTTCAACATAGATCAAATCAATTGGCACGACAACACCCTTCGTGCATTTATCTCTTTCTCACCGTGCATACATGTAACAATACCAACTAGGTAGGAGAAAAGTCAATAACAATAAAATAAATAAAGTGGGAGGAACACAGTAAGCAACAACTACTACAAGTCACATAGAAAACCTAGGTGCACAAATGATTGATCTCACAATCGTCTCTAGGTCATCCATAACTTCCCTTAGCACATGCAAGCCCAACAATTCACTCCCAACCCACAAATCTTATCAATTAATTCATTTTACAATCTCTACAATACCAACACACCTAGGTTGGGCACTTATTTCTTCCAATCACTATCCCATAAGTCCTAACACATATTTCGTACATAAATAATCACCATGAATTAGTTAGAGGTAGTAGACATACCTATTGTAGACCAAATCTTGAAAGATAACTTTTGGGGTGTTCTTGAGATTTTGAAGAAATCCTATGGAATCTAATTAAAACTTTGTTGTAACTAGTGATTGATAAGTGAAATTATCATAAAAACACACTTAAAAACTCACCTTAGGTGTGTTTTGGAAGCCTTGGCCGGATGGGTGATGGAGAGAAAGCCCTAGTCTTGAAGAAATGACTTATACCCTCTCTCCACCAGTCCTTGGGGTTATGTAATGGGCTACTACGTGCGCGGTCACGCACTTGGGCAACTGGCCGCGCACCTGAGGCAGAAACTCTCAAATATGCGCGGTCGCGCATCTGGGCGCGCATATGACACAGGTGCAGTAAAATGGCCAGAGCGTTCGGTATTCATATCCAAATAATAAACGGTTTGATAAGTTGGAAAATACACACAAATGGCTTTAATTTGATAGGTTATAGACCATATAAATCTTCATACCGTGAGAGTTATTCTCGTTTCACGTTAGGTCTTGTGCGAACTTGCTTGAAACTTTATCCCATCATATAATTTTCAACTTTTCTTAGCCTTAGGGCTCTTCTTAAACCATAAACCATTCTTAATGAACCTCATACATATATTGTCATGATCAATTGATATCATTCAAATTATTAGTCTTGTTCATACCTGAATTAATCAATCTTCTTAATGGTCTTAAAACACTTCGAAATATTCCGGGGTGTTACACTTTTCCTTTGTGGCCCGCACTTCTCCTTTATCTCAACACTCAAAAATGTGCCCTCGCACTTCCAAAAGTTCTAGAACAACATCAGAGTGTCGAATGCCCGGACTTGCTCAAAACTCACCCCGGAACTCATTTGAGCCACTTGGGACCCCGTCCGAATGTACCAATAAGTCCGAAAACATGAAATGAACTTAGTTGAGCCCTCAAATAACATCAAACAACATCAAAAACAAAACTCGAACTCCAATTCAAGCCTAATGAAAAACTAACAATTTCCAACTTCTTCCTTCAACGCCGAAACCTATCAAATCAAGTCCGATTGACCTTAAATTTTGCACACAAGTCATAAATAACATAATTGAGGTATTCCAATTTTCAGAATCGGATTCCGGCCCCGATATCAAAAAGTCAACTCTCCGGTCAAACTTCCAAACTTAAATTTCTATTTTAGCCATTTCAAGCCTAATTTAGCTACGGGCTTCCAAATAATTTTCCGGACACGTTCCTAAGTCCAAAATCACCATACGGAGCTATTGAAATCATCAAAACTCTATTCTGGGGTTGTTTACACATAGATTCGACCGGCTCTATTTTAACCTATGTTTTAAACCATGGAACTAAGTGTTCCAATTCTCATCGGACCCAAACCAATCACCCCAGTGAGTCACATAACAACTGTAAAGCACAAATTGAGCAGTAGATGTGAAAATGGGGTAGATAGGGATGCAGTTGCGTGAGAGTGTAATGACCCGACCGGTCGTTTTGAGTGTTACAACCTCGTTTTCCCATTTACCTCTCAAATTGGGCTTTACAGTTGTTGTGTAGCTTGCCGAGGCAATTGTTTTGGGTCCGGTGAGGTTTTGGAATGAATTGGAATACTTAGTTCCAAGGTTTAAAGTTTAAGTTAAAATAGTGACTGGATGTCGACTTATGTGTAAACGACCTCAGAATTGAATTCTAATAATTCCAATAGCTCCGTATGGTGATTTTGGACTTAGGAGCGTGTCCACAAAATTATTTGGAAGTCTGTAGTTGAATTTTTGGGAAGTTTGATTGGGGGGTTGACTTTTTGATATTGAGGTCATAATCTGATTCTGGAAATTTGAATAGCTTTGTTATGTCATTTATGACATGTGTGAAAAATTTGAAGTCATTCTGGATTGATTTGATGTATTTCGGCACAAGATGTAGGATTTGAAAGTTCAAAGTTCATTAGGCTTGAATTGAGGTGCGATTCGTAGTTTTAACATTGTTTGATGTGATTCGAGGCTTTGACTAAGTTTGTATGATGTTTTAGGACTTGTTGGTATAATTGGTTGACGTCCCGAGGGGGCTCGGGTGAGTTTCGGGGTGGTTTTGGACCATTTCTAGCCCATTTTTAGTTGCTGGTTTCTACCTACAGAGGTGTGCATCGCGATCGCAAACATTGGGTCGCGATCGCGAAGAGCAAACAACAGTTTGGAACCTTGTGAATCGCGATTGCGGAAGCTCTTTCGCGATCGCGTAGAACAAAATCTTTGCTGCACTGACGCGACTTTGGAAGCTTATTACTAGCAATCTATAAGGAATTGGTAGATGAACAATAAATTAAAGTTATAACCTTTTGTGTTTAGTTTTCAGAAAGTTAAACCATTTCCAATTTGGAGTTTTGTACAAAAGGTTATGACCATTATACTAGAGGTTGTCTCGAAGCATTGGGGAGTTTGTTCTTCGCGATCACGAAGAGCAATTTTGGGGTTGAAAAGTTTTGTGCTTCGCGATCGCGAAGAGTAAATGCCTGGACAGAAGATATATTTTGGGGTTTCGGCCATTTTAACACATTTGGAGCTATGGAGCTCGGATAGAAGCGATTTTTGAGGCGATTTCCACCATATGGTTTGGGGTAAGTGATTCTAACTCAGTTTTGGTTAAATTACACGAATCTATTATTATTTTTATCAACAAATTAGTGTTTTGGGTTGAAAATAGTAGACAAATTCATAGACTTTAATTGAGGATTTGAAGGCCGATTTGATGCCGGATTTGAGTAATTTTGGTATGGTTGGACTCGTAGTTGAATGGGGGTTCGAATTTTGTTAGTTTTATTGGATTCTGATATGAGGGTCCCACGAGTGATTTTTGGGGTGTAATTTTGGATATTTGGAAAATATTAGTATTTTGATATGGAATTAATTCTGTTAAATTTTTGTGAGCTGAATCAAATTAATTGTGACTAGATTCGAGCCGTTTGGAAGTTGAAACGCGCAGAATGGAATTTCTGAAGCATTGCTTAGCTTGCTCGACATTGGATTTGGCTTGTTCGAGGTAAGTAACTCTTCTAATCTTAAAGTTGAGGGTATGAACCCTGAATATATGTATTTTGTGAATTGTTGGGAGGTGACGCACATGCTAGGTGACGGGCGTGTGGGCATGCACTATATAAATTGTGACATAATTGTTTCTGTGGAATTTTGTAGTTAAATGACCTTGGCATTTTCCATGCGGTTTTATGAGTTAAAGAAATTGAGCTGAAAAGCATATTAAAAATCATGTTGAGGCTATGTGCCAGTATTATTGGGACCCACAGAGGTCATATTATTGTGAATTATTTATTTTAAATTAAAAATTCATACTCAGTCATATTCCTTTCATTGCATATCATATCTCAGTCTATGTTGTTATTTATTGATACATCATATCATCATTTTGGGCTATTCTCATGACATTATGAGCCCATAAGAGAGAGACTGGAGAGATTGATGACTGAGGGAGGCTGAGGGCCAGATTGTGAAGATATATATTTTTTTGGATCAGGCTGCACGCCGCAGCAGGCCATGTTGGCTTTATATATATATTATACTATTGCACGTGAGTTGGCCGTGCGGATACATATATTATACAATTGTACGTGAGTTGGCCGTTTAACACGTGAGTTAGCCGGGCGGATCCAGATATTATTATAGCACGTGAGTTTTCCGTGCAGCATCTGAGTTGTCCGTGCAATACATGAGTTGTCCGTGCGGATCCAGCTATGATATTATAGCACGTGAGTTGTCTGTGTAGCACATGAGTTGTCTGTGCTTATAGCGCTTGGGCTGTAGGAGCCCCTCATGAGTCTATACACACCCCCAGTGAGCGTAGTGGACTATAAATATGGATCGGGTTGCACGCCGCAGCATGTATTGTATAGCGCTGAGTGATTGAGTGTGCTGCGCATAGTGAGAGAGAATGCGAGACAGTGAGATTGAGTACTCTGAGAGTCTGAGTACATGAGTACAATCTCTGAGATACATTGCATTGACATGCACACATGACATATATGCATAGAGATATGTTTTCCACATGTTGTACGATATCACATTTTTCATGATTTCTCACACATGTTGACAGATGGGCATAGTGATGCATTTGTTTTACACTGGTTATCTAGAAAGAAAATGAGATATTTTATTTATTATTGGAAGGATTTTGGAAAAATTATTGTTTTCAAACTTATTCATATTTTTGGTAACTTCGGTAAACTATTTGTGTTTTCATTGATGTACTTGAAAGGCAGAACTATTTTCAGAAGTCATGATTTAGCTGAGCATTTATTCTTTGAGTTACTTCTGGTATTACTTATTTAATATTGTTATGAACTATTGTTGATTATGGAAGTTGGACTCTGACCTTGGTACAAGCTAGTCACTACTTTCAACCTAAGGCTAGGTTTGTTACTTACTCAGTACATAGGGTCAGTTGTACTCATACTACACTTCTGCGCATTGCGTGCAGATATTGGCTGCCATTGTTGTTGTGTTCGATAGTTGCCGTATTTGAAGATGTACCTGCGTTCCTGTTGTAGATGCCTCTTGTTCAGAGTAGCCTTAGATTTATAAAAGCTCTATTTATGTATTATTCAAACAGACTATGTATTTATTTCATTTTCGCTTTGTATACTCTATTCTTAAAAGCTCATGATTTGTACTACAAGTTCTTTGGGGATGTATAAGATTAAGATCTTTATTCACTTAAATTGCTTTAATAATTGTTATTAGAATTGGATAATTGAAAGTTGGTTTACCTAGCGGGTTGGGTTAGGTGCCATCACGACTAGTTGGATTTTGTCACGTGACAATGTGGTATCAGAGCTCTAGGTACATAGGTTCTACAATTCATGAGCAAGTATCTAGTAGAGTCTTGCAGATCAGTATGATGACTTTCACACTTATCTTTGAGAGGCTACAAGGCATTTAGGATATATACTTCCCATCTTTCCTTCTTTATCGTGCGGAATTAATTCAGCTTGAGACATAACTCTTTGAATTCCTTCCACGTATTCGTATGCACACATGAGCGCTAGGTATCAGCTGTGCATCGCCATCTTATGATTCTAAGAATGCGGTTCGAGGTGAGTATTGTTTGTTCTGGTGATGGGTCAGTCTGAGGACTTGAGGCCATGGTTAGACCATAGCTTGAGCTCGGTACCTTCAGTTTTAACCTGTACAATTGGACTCATATGTCCTGTAATGACCATACAGTGGAATTTGTGGCTCGATGAGCGGTGGAATGGCTTTGTGATGAGTATGATGTAACTGCGGGATATGTTAAGATGATTTAAATATGACGAGAAGTGTTTCCTTGAAATGTAAAGGAAGGCCATTGGGCGCTTGATTTTCGTTTTGATGTGACGTACAGTCTCGAGTGTGAATGTTTTGAAGGATCTTTCACGATTGTTAAATTTTTGGGACAAATTAAATTCTCATGTCTGGTTAGTGAGTTTGACTCAGATAGACTAAGTGATTGCATAGTAATTGTGACTGCGAAAGGGTATTTCAAGATACCAATTTGAGGTTAAGAATATGGGTTATTCCCTGCGGAGTAATCTATGTATGTGTATTCCTTATGATGGGTTATTCCCTGCTGAGAAAGTTGACTTGAATGTCAAGAGAATGATTGCGAGCTTAGCGAATGATTTGGGGTATTTTTATGGTTGGCGTTGCATGAGTTTGAGAAGAAGTTTCGTGGAACTGGCTGTGGCATTATGACAGTAATAGAGTATTGGTATTGTGAGTTATGGAATGTTTTAATCTATGGCTTTGAGCCAAGTGGGGGAGCCTGCTATTGATAATTCAATTTCATGATTATATGTAAAGGTTTAGTTTTGGGCTGAGGCATACTGGTGGGTCAGTTATGACTTGCAGAAGTTGAGATCGATAATGACTCGAATAAGGAAATTCCTGGATACGTGTTATATTGCACTTATGAGTATATGAAAATCGTGGGATGAGTGAGTTGTTATGGGTGAATGATGTAATGCGCATGGAGTATGAATTTGATAGGTGGTGTTAAAGTAGAGTTACTTCATTGAGTGTTGTTTTGCTAATAGACACCTGTCTTTTGACCCATCTGGGCGGTGCAATTAAATTTGAGCAAAGTGGGTGACTCTCGAGAAAATTCTAGTGGGTATGTGATTTGTATATAGCAATTGAGAAAGTTTTCGGACTTGCGTATGGTTAAATTCTGAGATTTTTGTTTGATAGTGCCTGGACATGCAGGAATTCTGTATGACTATGGATTCTACACTTTTGTATAAGGAAGGTAAAAAGAACAATTTCAAATTCACATAAGGTATTCTCAGAGTAAGGGTTACAATTGTAGTAGTTTTGAAGGTGCTTAAGAAGAGTACAATTGCTTATGGGTCGTAGGGCGTTGTGGTTCTATGTTAGGTTGTGGGGTGAGTTGTGGTTAAAGATTGTGGTGTTTTAGCAAGGAGGAGTATCAATTTGGAGGCAAATTCGGAAGGGACTCGGAGAAATAGGACAACTGGTAGTAGACTGGACCAGTATGGTAATGGTAGGATCGGTCCTTTGGATAATTACAACATGGTAAGACTTTACAGATTTTTTGGTGGTAATATTCTTGGGTTTGGTGACCTGCGTGACTTGTTGAGTTGGAGAGATTCGGTCATGATGGCTTGGTTGTGTAAATGGATTCCAAAGTATTCTTGATGGTTTATACCGGTGTAGAGAACGTGTTGTGTATTGTGATTTACTCCTAGATAGAAGCAAGAGAAAGGTTTCTAACTAAAAGGGTATGTAAATTATTGGTGACTCAAAGTTGATAATGGTATTCTTTTGCTTGTCGTATGATGGCATAATAGATGTGGTGTGTTGTGTGGGATTAAGGTTGGCATGTGCAAGGTCATGGTTTGGCTTTGAAAGGGACGTCATAAATTCTTAGAGGGCATGAACAATTTTTGATGTTTAGATGAATGTTATAACTATTTGGTATTGCATGAGTAGAGTGTACATTTCAAAAGGCACACTATGTTTTGAATTATGGATATTTCATAGGTATTGCGGCATTTTCTTGGTTGATCGACTGCTGCTGTTCAAATTTTTCCTTGTGGCACAGAAGAAGTTTAGAAATATTCCTCGTGGGATGATCGTATATGAGAGATGTGTTAGACATTCGGGCGGTGGAGATGGGACCAGAAATGGTGGTGCGTGTGTTCTATGGATTTGGAGACTAGGAGTTGCCAGGAACAAATTGTTTCATGGTTGTGGACTGTGAAGTTATGGTTGGAGCTAGCTAGATGATAGAATGTATTATGATTCAGTCATTATGGATTTTTGGAGGGATTAGTTTTTATCTATTTGTGGGTAACCAGAGTGATTTGGGAGTCCATTGAGAGGCCCAATTAGGATGTGTATTCTACACCGAGCCGGGATGGTTGGCTCCATACTGCTATTGTTGAGGGACGTGCCATTCGGTTGATGTTGAACTTATTCGTGTTCTGAAATGATCTGTGAGTTACTCCTTCATGCTACGAGGAGTTGTGATTCATTGGTTATGTGCACACATGGTGTAGTTTTTATTGGGGGTCTTATGGCGGAATTTGAATAATATGAGCATTTGAGTACATTTAAATTGTTGCGTATGGGTGCACGGATGGCACAGGTTGTGGCTATGAGTTATATTGGTGCGGCATATCTGTAGAATAGATGTGTTTAGTAAAATAAGGTCATTGGACCTAGAATGGGTACTATCAGTTTGAAACGCTATATTCGGGAGGATAATATTGAAATTCGGCTTAGGAAGTGATTATGGTTCTGGTTGGGGTGAGAGAGCTCCATGGGAAATTTGGCTCCATGAGTTTTGGGCTAAGGTTAAATTAACGATTTTCAGTTATATTGTGTGGCCAGGCCTATATAGAATAGGGTGACGTGAGATCCCGAGTATATGTGTGGTAAGATGGAACAGAGATTTGATGGCTTGGAAATAACTCTTGGCACGTTCGAGGACGAACGTATGTTTAAGTAGGGGAGAATGTAACGACCCGAACAGTCCTTTGGAGTATTACAACCCCATTTCCCCATTTACTGCTCAAATTGGGCATTACAGTTGTTGTGTGACTTGCCGGGGCAAATAAATTCGGGTACGGTGAGGTTTTGGAATGAATTGGAACACTTAGTTCCAAGGTTTAAAGCTTAAGTTAAAATAGTGACCGGATGTCGACTTATGTGTAAACGACCTCGGAATTTAATTCTGATAATTCCAATAGCTCCGTATGGTGATTTTGGACCTAGGAGCGTGTCTGAAAAAATATTTGGAGGTCCATAGTGGAATTAGGCTTAAAATGCCGATAGTTGAATTTTTGAAAAGTTTGACAGGTGGTTGACTTTTTGATATCGAGGTCGGAATCAGATTCTGGAAATCTGAATAGCTTCGTTATGACATTTAACTTGTGTACAAAATTTGAAGTCATTCCGGATTGATTTGATGTATTTCGGCTCAAGATACAGAATTTGAAAGTTCAAAGTTCATTAGGCTTGAATTGAGGTGAGATTCGTAGTTTTAGCGTTGTTTGATGTGATTCGAGTTCCCGAGGGGGCTCGGGTGAGTTTCGGGGTGGTTCCGGACCATTTCTAGGCCATGTTTAGTTGCTGGTTTCTGCCTACAGAGGTGTGCATCGCGATCGCGAACATTTGGTCGCGTTCGCAAAGTGCAAACAGCAGTTTGGAACCTTGTGAATTGCGATCGCGGAAGCTCTTTCGCGATCGCGTAGAACAAAATCTTTGCTGCACTGACCCGAGTTTGGAAGCTTATATCTCGCAATCAATAAGGAATTTGGAGATAATCCAAAAATGAAAGTTGCAGTTCTTGCTGTCTAGTTTTCATAAATGTTAACCAATTGTCATTTGGAGTTGTGTACAAAATGCTATGGTGGATACACTATAGGTTCTCTGGGAAGAGTTTGGAAATCTCTATTGCACAGGGCTGACTTTGGAAGCTTATATCTAGGAATCTACACAGAATTGGGAGATGAGTAACAAAAGCAAGTTATAACGCATGGTGTGTAGTTTTCAAAAAGTTAAACCATTCGCAATTTGGAGTTTTGTACAAAGGGTTATCACCATTATACTAGAGGCTGTCTGGAAGCGTTGGTGAGTTTGTTCTCTACGATCGCGAAGAGAAATTTTGGGGCTGAAAATTTTTGTGCTTCACGATCGCGAAGAGTAAATGCCTGGACAGAAGATATATTTTGAAGTTTCGGCCATTTTAACACATTTGGAGCTATGGAGCTCGGATTGAAGTGATTTTTGAGGCGATTTTCTCCATATGGATTTGGGTAAGTGATTCTAACTCGGTTTTGGTTAAATTACACTAAACTATTATTGTTTTTATCAACAAATTAGTGTTTTGGGTTGAAAATAGTAGAAGAATTCATAGACTTTAATTGAGGATTTGAATGCCGATTTGTGATCAGATTTGAGTAATTTTGGTATGGTTGGACTCGTTGTTGAATGGGGGTTCGACTTTTGTGAGTTTTATCGGATTCCGAGATGCGGGCCCCGCGTGTGATATTTGGGGCATAATTTTGGATTTTTGGAAAATATTAGTATTTTGATATGGAATTAATTCCCATAATTTTTGTGAGCTGAATCAAATTGATTGTGACTAGATTCGAGCCGTTTGGAAGTTGATACGCGCAGAATGGAATTTCTGGAGCATTGCTTAGTTTGCTTGACATTGGATTTGGCTTGTTCGAGGTAAGTAACTCTTCTAATCTTGGAGTTGAGGGTAAGAACCCTGAATATATGTATTTCATTAATTTTTGGGAGGTGACGCACATGCTAGGAGACGGGCGTGTGGGTGTGCACTTTAGAAAGTGTGACATAATTGTTTATGTGGAATTTTGTAGTTAAATGATCTTGGCATATTCCATGCGATTTATAAGTTAAAGAAATTGAGCTGAAAAGCATATTAAAAATCATGTTGAGGCTATGTGCCAGTATTATTGGGACCCACAGAGGTCATATTGTTGTGAATAATTTATTTTATATTGAAAATTCATACTCAGTCATATTCCTTTCATTGCATATCATATCTCAGTCTATGTTGTTATTTATTGATACATCATATCATCATTTTGGGCTATTCTCATAACATTGTGAGCCCATAAGAGAGAGACTGGGGAGATTGATGACTGAGGGAGGTTGAGTGCCTGATTGTGAAGATATTTGTTTTTTGGGATCGGGATGCACGCCGCAGCAGGCCATGTTGGCTTTATATATATTATACTATTATACGTGAGTTGGTCGTGTAGCATGTGAGTTGGCTGTGTGGATCTAGATATTATTATAGCACGTGAGTTGTCCGTGCAGTACGTGAGTTGTCTGTGCAGCTCGTGAGTTGTCAGTACGGATCCAGATATGATATTATAGCACATGATTTGTCCGTGCAGCACGTGATTTGTCCGTGCTTATAGCGCTTGGGCTGTAGCATCCCCTCATGAGTCTATAGACACCCACAGTGAGCGCAGTCGACTATAAATAAGGATCGGGTTGCACGCCGCAGCAGGTATTGTATAGCGCTGACTGATTGAGTGTGCTGAGCATAGTGAGAGAGAATGCGAGATAGTGAGATTGAGTACTCTGAGAGTATGAGTACATGAGTACAATCTCTGAGATACATTGCATTGGCATGCACACATGACACATATGCATAGAGATGTGTTTTCCTCATGTTGTACAGTATCACATTATTCATGATTTCTCACACATGTTCACAGATTGGGCATAGTGATGCATTTGTTTTGCACTGGTTATCTGGAAAGAAAATGAGATATTTTATTTATTATTGAGAGGATTTTGGAAAAATTATTGTTTTCAAACTTATTCATAATTTGGTAACTTCGGTAAACGATTTGGGTTTTCATTGATGAACGTAAAGGCTAAACTATTTTTTCAGAAATCATGATTTAGCTGAGCATTTATTCTTTGAGTTACTTCTGGTATTACTTGTTTAATATTGTTATCAACTATTGTTGGTTATGGAAGTTGGACTCTGACCTTGGTATAAGCTCGTCACTACTTTCAACCTAAGGCTAGGTTTGTTACTTACTCAGTACATGGGGTCGGTTTTACTGATACTATACTTCTGCACATTACGTGTAGATATTGGTTGTCATTGTTGTTGTGTTCGATGGTTTCCGGATATGAAGATGTACATGTGTTCCTGTTGTAGCTGCCTCTTGTTTAGGGTAGCCTTAGATTTATAAAAGCTCTGTTTATATATTATTCAAATAGACTATGTATTTATTTCATTTCCACTTTGTATACTCTTTTCTTAGAAGCTCATGATTTGTACTACAAGTTCTTGGGGGATGTATAAGATTAAGATCTCTATTCACTTAAATTGCTTTAATAATTGTTATTGGAATTAGATAGATGAAAGTTGGCTTACCTAGTGGGTTGGGTTAGGTGCCATCACGAATAGTTAGATTTTGGGTCATGACCGAGAGACTCCAATAACCAAGTTAGATATACATGGAGTGGATGATACTGGAGATGATAATTGAGTGGGCGATGTATGAGGCACAAAAGATGAACCGCCATGCTGGCTACTATGATGGCTCGGGGATGCAATCGGTGGTGAGCCACCGAACTGACTAGCAGGATCACGTGGGGAAGAAGCTGGGAAATGAGGCGTTGGTATAAATTAATGGTGGTCGAAGCTGAACCACCATGAGAAGGCATGGAGTAATACTGAAGCGATCTAGACAGGAGAGGGATATTGAAAAAGTCAGATGACTGTGAAGGCGACATGGAAGGATGAGGAGGCATAGGAGGAGGGCTCATATTTGGTGTAGGTTGTGATGACTCAAAATGTCATATTTAAATTTAATAATTAATTATTTGTTCTAAGATCTCAAAAAGTACTATTTATCATTCCTCGACTTGCGTGCACAATCCGTAAAATTTTATGGAAAGTTTTTGCATGATAAATGGATTTAAAATGTTGATTAGAGCTTTAAAACTCAATTGAGTTGACTTTGGTCAACATTTTTAGCAAATGGACTTGTATTAGTATTTCGACAGTTCCGGTAGGTCCATATCGTGATTTGGACTTGGGCGTATGCCCGGAATCAAATTCCGAGGTCCCTAGCCCGAGATATGGAATTTTGATGAAAAATTAAAATGTTTAAGTTCAAATAGCGACCGGATGTCTAATTATGTGAAAATGACCCCGGAATAGAATTTTGATGATTCCAACAGCTCAGTATGGTGATTTTGGACTTAGGAGCGTGTTTGGAATTTTATTTAGAAGTCTGTAGTTAAATTAGGCTTGAAATGGTTAAAAATAAGAATTTAAGTTTGAAAGTTTGACCAAGGAGTTGACTTTTTTATACCGGAGTCGGAATCCAGTTACGGAAATTTTTATAGCTCTGTTATGTCATTTATGACTTGTGTGTAAAATTTGAGGTCAATCGGAGTTGATTTGATAGGTTTCGACATCGAATGTAGGAGTTGGAAATTTTAAGTTTTATTGAACTTGAATGGGAGCATAATTCGTTGTTTTAGCATCGTTTTATGTGATTTG
The DNA here is from genome assembly GCF_000715075.1 of Nicotiana tabacum. Taxonomy (NCBI): domain Eukaryota; kingdom Viridiplantae; phylum Streptophyta; class Magnoliopsida; order Solanales; family Solanaceae; genus Nicotiana; species Nicotiana tabacum. Next base: position 80,963,799 of record NC_134102.1, read on the forward strand.
AGGTGTCAAATAAGTTCGTATGATGTTTTAGGACTTGTTGGTATATTTGTTTGAGGTCCCGAGAGACTCGGGTGAGTTTCGGATGGTTAACGGATCAAAAGTTGGACTTAAAAGTGCTGCTGCAATTTTTCTCTGCTGCTGGAAATTCTGGCCCAAGACCGAGGTAGCCCAAGATCGAAGCCCAAGATGAGGCAGCCCAAGATCGAGGCAGCCCAAGATCGAGGCATCCCAAGATCGAGGCAACCCAAGATCGAGGCAACCCATGATTAGACTCACCATGATCGGTCTCCCCATGATCGGACTCCATGATCGGACTTCCCATGATCGGACTCCCCATGATCGGACTTCCCATGATCGGACTCCATGATCGGACTCCCCATGATCCGACTCCATGATCCGACTCCATGATACGACTCCCTGATCGGACTCCCTTGATCGGACTCACCATGATCGGACTCCCCATGATCGGACTCACCATGATCGGACTCCATGACCGGACTCTCTATGATCGGACTCCCCATGATCGGACTCCCATGATCGGACTCACCATGATCGGACTCACATGATCGGACTCAACATGATCAGACTCCCCATGATCGGACTCCCCCATGATCGAGGTCACCTTGGACGGATCTGTAAGTTATAAAAACAGGGGGCTTCGTCCATTTCGCCATTTTAAACAACTTGGAGCTTGAGCATAAGCGATATTTGATATATTTTCAAGGAAAAACATTGGGATAAGTTATTCTAACTCGGATTTGGTCAATATAGACAAATATATCATTGTTTTCACCATTTAATTAGTGTTTTGAAATTGAGATTTGGAAAAGTTTAGAAATCTCATAGAAATGAAATTTTGAGATTTCGGTATCGATTCGGAGTCGGATTTAAGTGAAACTGGTATCGTTGGACTCGTAATTGAATGGGTTGTCATATTTCATAACTTTCTCCGGATTTCAAGATGTGGGCCCCACCGACGAATTTTTAATTAATTTCCGGATTTCTATTAAAAATGTAGTGTTTTCTTATAGAATTGATCCCTATAATTTTTAGTGATTGTATCAAATTATTTTGGCTAGATTCGAGCCAGACAGAGTTGGATTATCATGGAAAAGGCCTTCTAGTGGATTAAATTGGAGCAAATTGAAGTAAGACTCTTGCCTAATCTTATGAGGGGGAAATTTACCCCATAGGTGATTAAATTAAATATATTTTTGCTAAATTGCGGGGGCTACGTATGCACGAGGTGATGAGAGTCTGTGCGTAGCTACCATTAATGCTAAAGTCCGGGTAGTTTAGGACTCAAAGCATGAATTACTTGTGTAAACTGTATTCTTTATTAATTAAAATATTTGACGTATATATTGTGAATTCTTATGAAAGCTAGAGAAATATGAAATTTTCATATGCTTAATTTTGTTTAGATTAATTAATTGTTGAAATAAGTTATTATCCTCTCGACTAAATTTTACATTAAATACACTTATTCTGGAGGTACATAAGAAAATGTCCTCCGTTCTTGTGGATCGGGCCGAACGCCTCAACAGGATAGATGCATCTATGGATCGTGCCGCACGTCCCTCGACAGTGTACACAATATTCTGGATCGGGCCGAACGACCTCGGTAGAAATTGTGCTTAATAATAATAATAATTACACGATACTTTGACGGTTTATTGCAGCTTGTAAAGCTATTTGATAAATTGGAAATTCATTTAAATTGAATTGCAGTTTTGTAAAAATATTTGATAAATTGGAAGTTTTATTGAAATTGAAGGATATATATATATATATATATATATATATATATATATATATATATATATATATATATATATATATATATATATATATATATATATATATATATATATATATATATATATATATATATATATATATATAATTATTGCATTTTGAAGGAATTTAATTATTTTCTACTGGTTAAATAAATTATTGTTATATTCTATGAATCATGCTGATTTAAATATTCTAGCTTTATTTCAATTATTATTATTATTGACCCATAGTGAGTGTCAAAGTCGGCCATCTCATCTCTACCACTTCGAGATTAGGCTTGATACTTACCCGGTACACGTTGTTTACGTACTCATGCTACACTTGCTGCACTTTTGCGCAGGATTTGAGACAGGTACTAGTGGAGGACCTATCATCACATATCCACGCCATCCCGAGGCATAGTGGTGAGTTGTTTCTCTGATCCGTTTTGCAGCTACTAGTGTCTCTCTTTGTATTTTTCATTCTGTCTATTTTTATTTCAGACATTATTTGAGGTTTTATATAATCTACTAGATACTCATACACTTGTGACACCAGGTCTTGGCACACACATTGGTTGGTTTGGGTTTTATTATATTTTCCTGGTTTAAATTTTTAAACAATATATGCTTAATTTATTAGTTGGCTTGCCTAGCTGTAGCGTTGGGCGCCATCACGACTTATAGGTGAAATTGAGTCATGACAACATGGTATCAGAGCAGTAGGTTCACGTAGGTCTCACAAGTTATGAGCAGACCTAATAGAGTCTTGCAGATCACTACGGAGACGTCTGTAGTTATCTTTGAGAGGCTATAGGGTGTTAGGAAACTACCTTTCTCCATATTCCATCGTGCAATTAATGTAATACTAAATATCCTTCTCTTATTATCTCACATATGGTGAGAACGCGCTCTAATAAGGTTCCAGACCAGGGAATAGCTACTCCCCCAGTTGCTAGAGGCCGAGGCCGAGGGAGGGCTCCAGCCCGTGGTAGAGGGCGAGGACATCCCAGGACTGTTCCAGTTATGCCTCCAGTGGGCCCAACAAGAAATCCCATTATTGAGGAACAGGGTGAGGTGCATGTGGCAGGGCCAGCTCCGGTGGATTTCACATCTGCACCAGGATTTCAGGATGTCATGGGTCGTATGCTGCGGTTCATGGATAATATGACTCAGGCCGGTTTATTTTCGGCAGACCCAGCCATATCTCAGGCGGGCGGGGGAGCACAGACCCAAACCGCACAGGCTCATGGACAGGCAACTGTTGTATATCAGACCCAAGGTGCACTACCCGTGGGTGGAGCCCGGCCAGTGACAACAATTACACCTGAGCCCAGGCCAGATGTAGTCGCCGATCCTCAAAAATTATTGGACCGATGGACTAGACTACATCCTCCTATCTTTGGGGGTGAGCGACACGAGGATCCACAGGACTTCATTGATCGTTGCAGGGACAGACTGCGCAACATGAGGATATTGGAGTCTCATGGGATAGACTTTGCTACTTTCCAGCTAGAGGGCAGTGCCCGTAGATGGTGGCAATCTTATGTTCTTGGAAGACCAGCAAATTCTCCACCCATAACTTGGGACAGGTTCACCCGTATCCTTCTGTACAGGTATATTCCACCCTCCCAGATGGAAGAGTTGAGGTTTCAGTTTGAGTAGCTCCAGCAGGGTCAGATGTGAGTGACTGATTATGAGGCGAGGTTTTCTGAGTTATCTCGCCATGCACTTATGATACTCCCTACTGAGGCGGAGAGAGTGCGGAGGTTTGTTGCGTGTTTACATACTGGCATTCAGGCCACTATGGCTCGAGAGGTTGAGATGGGTACTTCTTATGAGCTAGTCGTGGAGATACCCCGCAGGATTGAGGGTGTACGTCAGCGGAGACGAGAGCAGGGTATGAGAGATAAGCGATTCAGGTATTCTGGAGAGTTCAGAGGTGCTCCTTCTGGGGCAGAGGTCAGTTTGTGAGAGGGCAGTCCAGCAGGCCCCCATATCCAGCACTACCGCCTCCTGGGGGTGCTCCAGTGCGACCTTATCTCAATACTATACCAGAGAGTTCCTACCGCCCACCAGCTATTCAGGGTCTTCCCAATGGGTATTCAGTTCCCCAGGGCCAGACACTTAGTCAGCAGCCCATCGCACCGAAAAGTTGTTACGAGTGCGGGGATCCCAGTCACATGTAGAGGTTTTGCCCCAGGCTTCGGGGTAGACCAATACAACAGGGTCAGCAGCCTATGCTTATCGGACCAGTTGCTCCACCAGTAGTCCGACCACCAAGAGGTGGAGGACAGGTGGGTAGGGGCCGTCCTAGGGGTGGAGGTCAGCCATGCGAAGGCCAGCCAATTGGCGCTCCAGCTCGGTTCTATGCTTTTCCAGCTAGACCAGATGTAGAGGCCTCAGATGCCGTGATTACAGGTATTATTTCTATTTGTGGCAAAGATGCCTCGGTATTATTTGATCCAAGATCTACGTATTCATATGTGTCATCTCTATTTGCTCCATTCCTGGGTGTTTTTCATGAGTCCTTGAGTACTTCTGTTTATATGTCCACTCCTGTGGGCGATTCTGTTGTTGTGAATCGGATCTATCGGTCTTGTATTATTACATTCTGCAGTTATGAAACTAGAGCAGATCTCTTATTGCTTGAGATGACCGATTTTGCAATTATTCTTGGCATGGACTGGTTGTCTCCGTATCATGCTATTCTAGATTGTCATGCCAAGACTGTTACCTTGGCTATTCCAGCATTGCCTAAGTTGGAGTGGAAGGGTTCGCATGTTAGTTTGTTTAATCGAGTTATTTCTTTTATAAAGGCTCAACACATGGTTGAGAAGGGTTGTTTGGCTTATCTAGCCTATGTTCGGGATACTACTGCAGAGACTCCGGTTATTGATTCAGTGCTTGTAGTTCGGGAGTTCTCCAATGTATTTCCTTCAGATCTTCTAGGTATGCCACCTGATCATGATATTGATTTTTGTATTGACTTGGCTCCAGATACTCAGCCTATATCTATCACACCGTATCGTATGGCTCCGAAAGAATTGAAAGAGTTGAAAGAACAGCTTGAAGAATTACTAGCCAAAGGGTTTGTTAGACCGAGTATATCGCCTTGGGGTGCACCGGTATTATTTGTGAAGAAGAAATATGGCACGATGCGAATGTGTATTGATTATCGCCAATTAAACAAAGTCACTATTAAAAACAAGTACTCGTTGCCGCGTATTGATGACTTATTTGATCAGTTGCAGGGTTCTAGGGTGTTCTCTAAGATTGATTTGAGGTCGGGGTATCATCAATTGAAGAGTCGAGATTCGGATGTTCCGAAAACTGCTTTCCGTACTAGATATCGTCATTATGAGTTTCTGGTAATGTCTTTCGGTTTAACTAATACCTCGGCAACATTTATGGATCTGATGAACAGGGTATTCAGGCCATATATTGATTCATTTTTCATTTTCTTCATTGATGACATTTTGATCTACTCACGTAGTAAGGAGGAGCATGAGCAACATATGAGAGTAGTGCTTCATACATTACGGGAACAAAAGTTATATGCTAAGAGTTCTGGCTTGAGTCTGTAGCATTTTTGGGACATATTGTATCGGGCGAAGGTATTAAAGTTGATCCCAAAAAGATTGAGGCAGTTCAGAATTGGCATCGCCCCACTTCGGCGACTGAGATCAGGAGTTTTCTGGGTTTGGAAGGTTATTATCGTCGGTTCGTGGAAAGTTTTTCATCTATTGCAGCACCTTTGACCAAATTAACCTAGAAGGGTTCTCCATTTCGATGGTCCGATGATTGTGAGGTGAGCTTTCAGAAGCTCAAGACATCATTAACTACAACACCAGTGTTAGTGTTGCCTTCCGATTCGGGGATGTATACAGTGTACTGCGATGCTTCGTGCGTTGGCTTGGGTTGTGTATTGATACAGGAAGGGCAAGTTATTGCATATGCTTTACGTCAGCTGAAGCCCCACGAAAAGAATTATCCGGTACATGATTTGGAGTTAGCTGCGATTATTCACACTCTTAAGATTTGGAGGCATTATCTTTATGGGGTGTCTTGTGAAATTTACACTGATTATCGTAGTTTGCAACATTTGTTCAAGTAGAGGGACCTAAATTTGAGGCAGCGCAGATGGCTAGAGTTACTAAAAGATTATGATATTACTATCCTATATCATCCGGGCAAAGAAAATATGGTTGTAGATGCCTTGAGCAGAAAGGCGGAGAGTATAGGTAGTTTGGCTTTCATTTCAGCAGAGGAAAGGCCATTAGCCTCAGATATTCAGTCCTTGGCTAACAGACTTGTGAGGCTGGATATTTCAGAGCCCAACCGAGTTCTTGCATGTGTTGTGGCCCAATCTTCACTATTTGAGCAGATCAAGGCTCGCCAGTATGATGACCCACACCTGATGGTTCTTCGTGAAATGGTACTATGAGGTGGTGCCATGGAAATTGCTATTGGTGCAGATGGTGTTATACGACTCCAAGATCGTTTGTGTGTTCCTAATGTGGATGAACTAAGGAAAAAGATCTTGGAGGAGGCACACCGTTCTCGATATTCTATTCATCCAGGTGCTACGAAGATGTATCGTGACTTGAGGCAGCATTATTGGTGGCGACGGATGAAAAAGGACATAGTTGAGTATGTAGCTCAGTTTCTAAATTGCCAGCAGGTTAAATATGAGCACCAGCGGCCAGGTGGCCTACTTCAGCAGATGACTATACCAGAGTGGAAATGGGAATGAATTACTATGGATTTTGTAGTTGAGTTGCCGCGTACCTTGTGGAAGTTTTATGAAGTTTGGGTCATTATTGACAGGTTGACCAAGTCGGCACATTTTGTTCCTGTTGTGACTACGTATACTTCAGAGAGGTAGGCCCAGATTTATATTCAAGAGATAGTTCGGTTGCACGGTGTGCCAATTTCCATCATATCAGATAGAGGCCCTCAGTTTACTTCACATTTCTGGAGAGCGGTACAGAGTGAATTAGGGACCCGTGTAAAGCTCAGCACATCCTTTCATCCGTAGACCGACGGGTAGTCAGAGCGGACAGTTCAGATTTTGGAAGATATGCTCAGGGCATGTGTGATTGAATTTGGAGGTCAGTGGGATCGTTTCCTGCCTTTGGCCGAGTTTTCTTATAATAACAGTTACCAATCCAGCATCGAGATAGCTCTATTTGAGGCTTTATATGGCCGTCGATGCCGTTCACCTATCGGATGGTTTGAGCCCGGTGAGGCTAATATATATGGTACTGATTTGGTAAAGGATGCCTTGGAAAAGGTAAAGTTGATTCAGGAACCACTTCGTACAGCACAGTCCAGGCAGAAAAGTTACGCAAATCAGAAAGCGCGTGATTTATCATTTATGGTAGGTGAAAAAGTTCTCTTGAAGGTTTCGCCGATGAAGGGAATCATGAGATTTGGGAAAAAGGGGAAATTGAGCCCAAGGTTTATAGGACCATTTGAGGTGTTGAGACAAGTTGGGGAGGTTGCTTATGAGCTTGTATTGCCACCCAGTCTATCGGGAGTTCATCCGATTTTTCATGTATCTATGCTCCGGAAGTATCATGCCGACCTATCACATGTGTTAGACTTCAGCACTCTTCAACTAGATAATAGCTTGGGTTATGAAGAGGAACCAATTGCCATTGTTGATAAACCGGTTCGCCAGTTGAGGTCCAAGAGGGTTTCCGCAGTAAAAGTCCAGTGGAGGGGCCAACCAGTCGAGGAAGCGACTTGGGAGGCCGAGGAAAACATGCGGAGCAGATATCCACACTTATTCAGCATTTCAGGTATAATTCTAAACACGTTCGAGGACGAACATTTGTTTAAGAGGTGGAGAATGTGATGACCTAAAATATCATGTTTAAATTTAATAATTAATTATGTGTTCTAAGATCTCGAAAGTACTATTTATCATTCCTCGACTTGCGTGCACAATCCGTAAAATTTTATGGAAAGTTTTTGCGTGATAAATGGATTTAAAATATGGATTAGAGCTTTAAAACTCAATTGAGTTGACTTTGGTCAACATTTTTAGCAAAAGGACTCGGATCAGTGTTTCGACAGTTCCGGTAGGTCCGTATCATGATTTGGGACTTGGGAATATTCCTGGAATCAAATTCCGAGGTCCCTAGCCCGATATATAGAATTTTGATGAAAAATTAAAATGTTTAAGTTCAAATAGTGACCAGATGTCTAATTATGTGAAAACGACCCCAGAATAGAATTTTGATGATTCCAACAGCTCCATTTGGTTATTTTGGACTTAGGAGCATGTTTGGAATTTTATTTAGAAGTTCGTAGTTAAATTAGGCTTGAAATGGTTAAAAACAATAATTTAAGTTTGAAAGTTTGACCAAGGAGTTGACTTTTTAATACCGGAGTCGGAATCCAGTTCCGAAAATTTTTATAGCTCCGTCATGTCATTTATGACTTGTGTGTAAAATTTGAGGTCAATCGGAGTTGATTTGATAGGTTTCGACATCGAATGTAGGAGTTGGAAATTTTAAGTTTCATTGAGCTTGACTGGGAGCATAATTCATGGTTTTAGCATCGTTTTATGTGATTTGAGGTTTCAAATAAGTTCGTATGATGTCTTATGACTTGATGGTATATTTGGTTGAGGTCCCGAGGGCCTCGAGTGAGTTTCGGATGGTTAACGGATCAAAAGTTGGACTTAAAACAGCTGCTGCAATTTTTTCTGCTGCTGGAAATTCTGCCCAAGATCGAGGTAGCCCAAGATCGAGGCAGCCCAAGATCAAGGCAACCCATGATCGGACTCACCATGATCGGTCTCCCCATGATCGGACTCCATGATCGAACTCCCTATGATCGGACTCCCCATGATCGGACTCACCATGATCGGACTCCATGGCCGGACTCCCTATGATCGGACTCCCCATGATCGGACTCCCATGATCGGACTCACATGATCGGACTCATCATGATCGGACTCCCCATGATCGGACTCCCCCATGATCGAGGTCACCATGGACAGATCTGTAAGTTATAAAAACAGGGGGGCTTCGTCCATTTCACCCTTTTTAAGAACTTGGAGCTTGAGGAGAAGTAATATTTGATATATTTTCAAGGAAAAATATTGGGGTAAGTGATTCAAACTCGGATTTGGTCAATATACAGAAATATATCATTATTTTCACCATTTAATTAGTGTTTTGAAATTGAGATTTGGAAAAGTTTAGAAATCTCATAGAAACGAAATTTTGAGATTTCGGTATCGATTCGGAGTCGGATTTGAGTGAAATTGGTATCGTTGGACTCGTAATTCAATGAGTTGTCGTATTTCATAACTTTCTCCAAATTTTGAGTTGTGAGCCCCACGGACGAATTTTTAATTAATTTCGGGATTTCTATTAAAAATATAGTGTTTTCTTATAGAATTGATCCCTATAATTTTTAGTGATTGTATCAAATTATTTTTGGCTAGATTCGAGCCAGACAGAGGTGGATTATCGTGGAAAAGGCCTTCTAGTGGATTAAATTGGAGCAAATTGAAGTTAGTCTCTTGCCTAATCTTGTGAGGGGGAAATTTCCCCATAGGTGATTAAATTAAATATATTTTTGCTAAATTGCGGGAGCTATATATGCACGAGGTGACGAGAGTCTGTGCGTAGCTACTATTAAGGCTAAAGTCCGGGTATTTTAGGACTCAAAGCATGAACTACTTGTATAAATTGTATTCTTTATTATTTAAAATATTTGACGTATATATTGTGAATTCTTATGAAAGGTAGAGAAATATGAAATTTTCATATGCTTAATTTTGTTTAGATTAATTAATTGTTGAAATAAATTGGTATCCTCTCGAATAAATTTTACAATAAATACACTTATTCTGGAGGTACATAAGAAAATGTCCTCCTTTCTGGTGGATCGGGCCGAACGCCTCAACAGGATAGATGCATCTATGGATCATGTTGCACGTCCCTCGACAGTGTACACAATATTTTGGATCGGGCCGAACGACCTCGGCAGAAATCGTGCTTAATAATAATAATAATTACACGATACTTTGACGGTTTATTGCAGCTTGTAAAGCTATTTGATAAATTGAAAATTCATTGAAATTGAATTGCAGTTTTGTAAAACTATTTGATAAATTGGAATTTTTATTGAAATTGAAGGATTTAATATATATATATATTGAGAATTATTGCATTTTGAAGGAATTTAATTATTTTCTACTGGTTAAATAAATTATTGTTATATTCTATGAATCATGCTGATTTAAATATTCTAGCTTTATTTCAATTATTATTATTATTGACCCATAGTGAGTGTCAAAGTCGGCCATCTCGTCTCTACCACTTCGAGATTAGGCTTGATACTTACTGGGTACACGTTGTTTACGTACTCATACTACACTTGCTGCACTTTTGTGCAGGATCTGAGACAGGTACTAGTGGAGGACCTATCATCACATACCCACGCCATCCCGAGGCATAGTGGTGAGTTGTTCCTCTAATCCGTTCTGCAGCTACTAGTGTCTCTCTTCGTATTTTTCATTCTGTCTTTTTTTATTTCAAACAGTATTTGAGATTTTGTATAATCTACTAGATGCTCATACACTTGTGACACCAGGTCTTGGTACAGACATTGGTAGGTTTGGATTTTATTATATTTTTCTGGTTTAAATTTTTAAATAATATATGCTTAATTTATTAGTTGGCTTGCCTAGCTGTAGCATTGGGCGCCATCACGACTTATAGGTAAAATTGGGTCATGACATAGGTGGAGGAAGCTGAGTTGGTCTAGTTATAATGTATTTTTTCTTCTTTGATTTTTTTATTTCTTTACCGCGAGAATCCATCTATGTAATGAATATAAAATATTTACATGTAAAAAAAAATTAACATAGCAAATATAAACATAAAGTATACATAATAAATATAACAATATAAACATAAAAAACGAAGATGTCATTAATAATATAAAGTAATTTTATTACATATTACGATGAAGCATATCACAACATATAAATACTGAATAAGTCATAAGACACATAAATAGCTTAATCCTCATTACTTTTTTCATTTTCATTTTCATCATCATATTATTCTTCATCGCTTGTTTCATTTTCATCATCATACGATTCTTCATCGCTTGTTTCATTTTCATCATATAATTCTTCATCCTTGCTTGTTTCATGTTCATCAATTCAATCTTCGTCCTCATTTTCCATTGATGTTCCCTCACCATGCTCAGTTAAAATTGATCTTAGGACCGGAGGATCGAATTCTTCGTATATGTCATTGTTATCCTACAATTCATCTGCTAATTCATCATCCACTACTGTTTCAACAATTGAAATATCATTTTGGTACGCTGCATCCAATGCATCCTCGACTTCAACTCTACCCACTGGCTTATATTTTATCACCACCCACCATGCAGAATTATTCTTGTACATAGGATAAGGTACTTAATACACTTGTTTCACATTTTGTACAATAATAAATGGGTCATAGAGTCTATACCTCCCTGTGTGCTTTACTTCAACAATGTTGTATTGTGGATGCACTCTCGTACCTCTATTTGGTGCTGGATCATGCCACTTACACTGAAATAGTACTATTATTTTCATCGGCCAACCCACTTTATACTCAAGTTCTATGATCTCTTGAAGCACACCATAATAATCAATATCCTAATCGGCTTTCACACACACACCACTATTATTTATTTTCTTACCCTTAGACCATTCTTCTGTATGAAACTTGTACCCATTATACAATACTTAGACATCTTTCTTACTCTAGGATCAGGTCCCATTGGTCATTTACGCCATTAACTGGATTATGAACCTATAAAGGGTAAAATAATTTAGAATTATTAAAATACATATAACTTATTATAATTTACTGTTAATAAGACCATATTAAAAATTAAGTAACACTTACAAATTCTTTAAACCATTATGAAAACTTTGGATAAACAAGCTCTTTCCCATATGTACCCATAAACCAACTGCCCAAAAAAATAAGAAATGTCATTACTTAAAACGATGATGAATCCTTAACATATATCGGTAATAATATAAATGTATACTTACTTATAGTAAGGTTGGACCTCTGGGAAATTCAAAAGCACATGTGTTGTAGCTCACTTTAGTTCCATCTCACTCAAAAGTCGTGTTGAACTACGTTTTGGACCGCCTTTACCTGGTTGATTGGATATGGAAAATGGTGGATACGAAGGATCGGTACCTCCATCGTCATGCCGATCAGGTCTATTTCTCAAATATGGCATATCATGTTCAAAATAATATGAACAAAAATAAGAAGTTTCTCTAGCCACATATGCCTCACAATCGATCCTTCAATCCTAGATCTATTTTTGACAGTCCTTTATATTTGCCAATAATCCAGCATATTAGCATTATTTTTAGATGGAATAATGATAAAATGAAACACATAAGGATTAATAACTAACAGTCATTCATTGAATCTCAAATGGAAACATCCATCTGCATTGAACTGACCCTCCAAGCCATGCCTATTGTGCAAGGTGAATTGGAAGATGTTCCATCACGTCAAAAAGACCAAGAGGAAAAATTTTCGCTAGCTTGTTTAAAGTTACGCAAATGTTATTCTCCATGTAAGTTAGGTTCTCCACCCTCAAGGTGCAAGAACACAACTCCTTGAAAAATAAGCTTACCTCTATGATGGGCTTTCATATTTTATATTAGGCAATACATTAAATGCTACATGCATCAAAGATTCCATGAAAATGTGATAAACGTGACTTTTCATATACGTCAACTTTCCTTATTTCATGTCAACACACCTAGACAGGTTTGATGCATACCCATCAGACATACTCAAGTTATTAACCCAATCACAAATCTCCCTTCTCTCCTCCAAGGTGAAGGTAAAACTAGCCTTGGGTTACTGAATCTTGTTGTTCAAATATGTCATGTACAACTCACTGCGCCTACAATATTCCTTTAAGTCCATCCTGTCCTTCAAGTTATCCTTTGTCTTATTGTTGACATCCATCATAGTATTAAACAAGTTGTCAAAAATGTTCTTCTCGATATGCATGACATCAAGATTATGCCGAAGAAGATTATGCTCCCTATGATGACCCAAAAGGTCATCTTATATTTTAGAACTCAAATCTACGCTCTTAAGCCTTAAAATTTTATTTTTATCCTCCTCGATTTACGTGTACAGTCTGCCATGTTTCAGGAAAATTTTTATGTTGAAAACTAATAAAAATATGAATTTTTGCCTTAAAAGTTATATTTAGTTTACTTCGGTCTATATTTTTGGTAAACGGACCCAGATCCGTATTTTGACTGTCCCGGTTGGTCCGTATCGAATTATGCGACTTGGGCGTATACCCAGAATTGAATTCGGAGGTCCCTAGCTTGAGTTCTGAATTTTTGATGAAAATTAAAAGTCTGAAAATTAATTGATGTTTGGCATTGTGAGTACCGGGTCCGTATTTTTGTTCCAGAGCCCGGTACAGGTTCATTATGATATTTAAGACTTGTTTGTGAAATTTGGTGAGAAACAGAGTTGATTTGACATGATTCGGACGTCCAGTTGAGAAAATAGAAATTTTAAGTGTTCTTGAGAATTTCATTTGATTTGGTGCTAAATTCATAGTTCTAGGTGTTATTTTTGGCGATTTGATCATGCGAGCAAGTTTGTATGATATTTTTAGACTAGTGTGCATGTTTGGTTTAGATCTCCGAGGGCTCGGGTGAGTTTCAGATAGGGCACGGGATGTTTTAAACTTAGAAACATATGGTATTTTGTTGTATCTGATGTCTGCAATATTGTGCTTCGCGATCGCGTAGTCACTCTCGTGATAGCGAAGGGGAAACTAGGCTAGGGGAGGATTTACTCTACGCAAACGCGAGACCATGGTCGCGAATGCGGAGCATTAGGGGGAGTTGCTCTACGCGAACGCGAATGCGTAGCTCTAGCTATGCTGGGCAGGGGACCTGGGGAAGCTCTACGCGAACTCAAGCCATTTCACGCGAACGAGAAGGTAAGGCGGTCTAAGCCTTCGCGAATGCATAAAGCCTCCCGCGATCGCGTAAGTCCTTAGGAGACTGCTTTTCGCGAACGCGGCAGTGCGATGAACTCTGTCACCCAGAGCATATAGTAGAACTTCCCCAAACGGGTAGAGGCAATATTCAAGAGTCATTTTCTTCCCCAAAGTATTGGTAAGTGCTTCTAAACCATTTTATTTCAATTACCCATTACATTTATGAATCATCAACCTAAAATCTAGAGTTTTCATGGTAGAATTCAGGATTAGGGTAGAAACTAGAGATTTCGGAAATTTGGGATTTTAGACCTCAATTTGAGGTCGGATTCCATAACTAATTACATATTCGGGCTCGGGGGTGAATGGGTAAGCGAATTTTGGTCCGAACTTCGGGTTTTTACCAAGCGGGCCCGGGGTCGATTTTTGACTTTTGGGAGGAAAATTTGGGAAATTTAATTTATGTAATATAATTGATTCCTTTTGTAATATTTGATATTATTGAGTCATTTTTGAATAGATACGAGTGGTTTGGAGGTGAATTCAAAAGGAAAAGTTGTGATTGAGAATTGAGTGGCCTTCGGAGCTAGGTAAGTGTCGTGTCTAAATTTGGCTTGAGGGAATAGGTATTATGTGTTTATTTGCTACGTGTTTGGTTGTTCAATACGATGTATAGGTGAGGTGACGAGCATCTATGCGTCATTGTCGAGTCATAGCCTGCGAGTGAAATTTTATTCTTGCCTATTTTTTAGCCTTAAATTCTACTATTCATGCTTAGCGGGTTATTTGAAATGTTGGGTGACTTATATCTGGTTTCACTGAGATTTGGTAACTTTCTAATATTGATTCAAGGTTAAGGTTACATTGTGCTATTAATTATGGGTAAAATACTGGTTTCTTTGTGATACCCCTATCTATCCGTTGTTATTGATTCTGTGATTTGGTGAGGTTGAGAGTAAAAGCACGAAGGGTGATGCCGTGCCGTTCTATTTATTTTATTATTTATTGGTGAGGTTGAGAGTAAAAGCACGAAGGGTGAGGCCGTGCCGTTCTATTTATTTATTTATTTGGTGAGATTGAGATTAAAAGCACGAAGGGTGATGCCATGCCATTCTTTTTATTTATTTGGTGAGGTTGAGAGTAAAAGCACGAAGGGGGATGTCATGTCGTTCTATTTATTTATTTGGTGAGGTTGAGAGTAAAATCACGAAGGGTGATGTCGTGCAGTTGTCCCTTACTGTTTTATTTGTTTAATTCGTTTAAGGATTTTCGGTTTAATTCTGTCTTTTCATTATTCTCACTCTTTATATTGTATCCCCCCCACTGTATGTCCCCTTCCCATTATTTCTGCGTTATTTCTTTATTTAGTATTGTTACCACTAGCATGATTATACTGTTCAGGTTATATGTGATTGTCCTAGCCTCATCACTAATTCGACGAGGTTAGGCTCGACACTTACCAGTACATGGGGTCGGTTGTACTGATGCTGCACTCTGCACTTTCTGTGCAAATTTTGGTACCGGCTCAGGTTGATCGAGATTTTGCTATTGGTCCGTTATCCGGAGACTCAAGGTAGATCTGTCGGCGTTCACAGACCTTGTAGTCCATGTCTATCTTTTATGTCCCACTGTTTTCTTTCATTCAGACAATTGCATTTCTTTCAGACTATTACTTGTAGTAGATTCTAGAATGCTCGTGAATTATGACTCTAGATCCGGGTGGTAGTAAATAATACAGTTTTATGATATTTCGCACTTATTATATTTTATCTTAGTTAATTATTGTTAATTACTGAATGAGAATAAGGAATTGGTTTAATGATTCTCTAACGTTGGCTTGCCTAGCAAGTGAAATGTTAGACTCCAGCACAATCCCGTCAGTGGAAAATTTCGTGTCGTGACACTTCCAATAAGGTAACTCCCAGAATATGCTCTGTTTAGTCCAGTTGTATGTAACACCATAATCAGGTATCTTATTAGCCAAGGGATACTTTGTTACCTTAGGCAGATCCCTAACTCTATTCCAAATCTCTTTTGGAGACAAGACGGATGGTGGCTCATTATAATCAGTTTCGTTCTTCATAAATGCACTAGTATTTCTCCTGGACTCATGATCCATTGGCAAGAAGTGGCGATGGAAGTCAAACTATGTGTTATTACCTCCATGTTTTAGAGTGAATGCATTTGTATCATCCATACAAGTCGGGCAAGCTAACTTTCCGGCAGTTGACCACCCGGACATCATTCCGTAAGCAGGTAAATCATTTATAGTCCACATCAAAGCAGCACACAATCTGAAGTTTTTCTTAGTTGATACATAATATGTTTCCACGGCTTGATGCCACAATAACTTCAACTCGTCAATTAAAGGTTGCATGTAAACATCAGTCAACCTTTTTGGATTGCATGGACCTAGAACAATACAAGTTAGAAACAAATATGTACTTTTCATACATAACTCAGGTGGAAGATTATACGACGTAACAAACACCGGCCAACATGAATATGGTGCAGCAGAGACTGCAAATGGAGTGAATCCATCAGTGCATAATCCCAACCTAATATTTCTTGGTTCATTAGCAAAGTCCGGGAACACCCAATCGAAATGCTTTCATGCTTCTCCATCTGAAGGATGACATAGAACACTATCTGGTCTTCTATGCTCATAATGCCATCTCATATGAGGCGAAAAGCTAATTGATGCATACAACCTCTTTAACCTTGGTATAAGGGGTAAGTAGTGCATCGCCTTCACCGGAGTCTTTTTCTTTTTATCATTTGTGGCATCCTTGTAACGAGGCTTGTTATAAAATTTGCAGTTCTCTAAAGATACATCATCCTTATAGATTATCATGCAACCATTCTCACAGCAATGAATCTTCTCTGATGAAAGACCCAACTTGGAAACTAATTTTTTTGCCATGTAGAAATCTTTGGGTAGGCCAATGTTACACTGATTAAGTTCATTCATAAGCCCAATGATATAGATCATGCCCGATTGAGAAATAGAACTATCCAACTTAATCTGAAGTAACCGAACATCAACAGACAAATTGGAATGCATTGAGCCTTCATACAACGGACAACTAGCTTCCTCTAAATCTTTGAAAAACTTCTTAGCCTCATCATTTGGTTCAGATTGAGCTCCCGGGAACATCTCAAAGGCATACCTTATCATGTCATTGAATCTAGGATTTTCGACATTATTATCCACTCCGAGACTACCCTCCTCACCACCAAAAGAATTATGAAAATCACCATCATTTACGCTATCAAGATTCTCCCCAAGAGCAGTCCATACATAATAATTTTTCATAAATCTCTTTTTAAAAAGATGACATGTAACAACATCTTCTCCCAATAACTTTTAACACACTTGCATTTCACACAATGGCATCTAATCGCTCCTTCAATATGAAAATCATCAAGTGTCCTTGTCTTAGCAAAAAATCCAGCAACCCTTCTTTAAATTCATCCCTTAACCCCACACAATTAGGATGATTCATATTATACTTCCACTTATGATGCGCAAATGCCATCTACACACAAAAAAACCCTTGAAATTTATAAGATATTTAAAATTATTAAGTTTATTTAAAGTAATTAATAGGTTACTCCAATTCGAAGGTTCAATTTATTAAAGTATAATATTCTTTTAAATTAAAATTCATTAATACTCCAAATCTTACATTTATCCCTATTCTATGTTATATAAATCTTTCAAAATATAAATAAAATTTAAATAGCTTCTTATATGTTCATAAAGACCACACATGGCCAATAATTTATCAAATCTACAAATTCCTTTTAATGTAGCAATTATTAAGTTTTAAATTTAATATTAGTCCATTTAATAAATTAGGAAGCGATAATAAACTTAGCTTCTTAAACTTAAAACTAAGGCTTTAAATTATAACTACTTAATACAATTCCAAATCATTCTTCTATAAAGTTAACAATTCCACATATACATAAACTTCGGAATTGCTAAAACCACATATAGGTACTAACCTCAACTTCAAAAGTGAATTTAGTTTAAAGCTTAAATATTATTACATCTATGGAAATTCTAAAAATAAATCTATAGCAATTCTAAATAAACATCTATGAAAATTCTAAATTAGTATCAAATTTAATTAAATTAGAGAACTAGAAAGTATTTAAAACCTAGAGGCAAGATTTCTAATGTAAATTCTGGAAATGTGATTTTCTATGAATTCCTAAAATGATTTTCAAGATGTATTTTCAACAAAAAATTTAGATTCCTAAATAAATTCTAAAATATTATAGCCTTCTACAACAAGATGGGGACCGTGGTGGTTGGGGGGGGGGGTAAATGAAGGAGTGAGGGAAGGGGACGGATATAGGGGACGGAAAAGTCATGTACCTTTTCCGACGAGCAATGGAATGGTTGGGGGGGGGGACTCTCAATGGAGGAAGAACAGAGAAGAAAGAAAAGGGGGCGGGACTGAGGTTTTAAAAAGGATCTGCGACTGATTCCGTTGCAAAACTAGCGATCGTTTCAGTCGCAGCTTTAAAAAAATAATTTACCAAAGTTTAAAAAAAATTACGACCGAAACGGACGCAAATGGTCAAATAAAATTGTTTGACTTTATGTTTCCGACTGAATCCGTCACAATTTATTATCCCGGATTTTTGCGCCAAGCGTTGCGACCAATGTTGTCAGAAAAATAGTCGAAAACATTAAAAATATATAACAATTATTATTTTTGAAAATTTCGACCGAATCAAACAAAAATTTCCGACTAAGTTTTTCGGTCGGAAATTTTCAGTTGCAAATCAGTTGTTTTTAGTAGTGATACTATATAAAAATCACTTCGCCTAATATGCAATGAGATGTAACCATTTTACCAAATCATTTTAGGTAGATCTTTAGGATGGCGCCTATCTCGATACTAGGCAAGCCGATAATCTCGATAAACCATAATTTCTTTTAATTTTGAAAATATAATAATTTAATACAATACAAAATTCCACATATACTGACACGAGCACTCCCCAAAATCTGGTGTCACTGAGTACATGAGCATTTAATATGAATACAAGTCTGGAAAATATGGTCTATAATAGTCTGAGACCAAATACAGTAAACAAGGAGATAGAAAAGGAGAGACAAGGTCTGCGGAACACGACAGCTACTTCAAAATCTCCTGAAAATCAATTGCGCGAAATTATCAACACCCGCTATGTCCGGGAACACCTGGATATGCACACGAAGTGCAGGGTGTAGTATGAGTATAACCAACTCAGCAAGTAACAATAATAACTAAGGAACTGAAGATATTGACGAGCTACACAATTACAGTTTATTTCCAATAATTCCAGCAAAGAATAGACATGCTTTCAAATTCGGCAGTTTAAGTCAAATCACTTTTGTACTGTTGAAGTTCATGTAATCCGGATATAAAATCTTTCAGAGAATTTCACAACAATGACAGATAGCAACTAAGTGCAACCACAAATGAAAAGCAAGTACAGCCTCTCAGGTCAACAATCACTCCACTCGTCACAACAACTCATTCACTCGGCTCTCAGCCCTCAGCACTCACACTCAATGGGTACCCGAACTCACTGGGGGTGTACCGAATCCGGAGGAGCTCCAATAGCCCAAGCGCTATAAACTGCATGGACAACTCACGTGCTGCACGGACAACTCATGTGCTATAATATCATGCACGGACAACTCACGTGCCATAATATCCTTACCTCACCGACAGGCCCTCGGCCTTACTCAGTCCTCAACCTCTCTAGTTTCTTGGGCTCTCAGAAATTACAAAGATCAACCCAAACAAAGATAACATAGTGTATCAACAAATATCAAGAAAAGACTGAGGTATAATACGCAATAAAAATCATGACTGAGTACAAGACAACAATTAGCAAATAATTCAACAAGTACACGAGCTCTATGTGTCCCAATAGTATCATCACATAGACTAAGCATGATTTCTAATATGATTTACAGTCACATTTCTCCAATACATAGAGAGCATATAGTTAAAAACAAGTTATTCAATTTTACAGTTGCTCGGGACGAACCAAGTCACAATCCCCTCAGTGCACGCCCACACGCCCATCACCTAGTATATGCCTCACCTCCAAAGTAATCACATGATACAAAAATCCGGTGATTCATACCCTCAGGACCAGATTTAAAATTGTTACTTACCTCAAGCTATGAAATTCCTATTCTGCAATGTCCTTTCCTCGTGAATTTGCCTCCAAACGCCTCGAATCTACACATAAATAACTTGTTTTAGTCAATAAAATTCATTAGAATTAATTCCATAAGAAAATGCTAATTTCCCATAAAAATCTGAATTTTAGCTCAAAAATCGCCTGTGGAATCCAGTCTCGAAACTCGACAAAAGTTACAAAATCCGGAAGCCCATTCAACCACGAGTGTAACCATACTAATTTTACCAAAATCCGACCCTAACTCGACCCTCAAATTTTCAATTTAAACCAAGAGGGTTTTCAAACTTTTCCAACTTAATTCACCAATTACATAATAAAAACTACCATGGATTCAGATAATTTAACCAATATTGAGTTAAGAACACTTATCCCATTTTTTTCCTTGAAAAACTCCCAAAAATCGCCTCTTCCCTAGCTCCAATCCCTCAAAAACTGAAAATGGGACTAAGTCCCATTTTCAGACCTTAAACTCTCTATCCAGACCTCTCTTCTTTGCGAACGCGAAAGGTCCCTCGCATTCGCGAAGCAAAACTCGACTGCCCACAAATTTAACCCTACTGTGGCTTCGCGAACCCGAAGCTCTGCAAATCTTACCCTTCACGAACGCGACCACCTCATCACGACTGCATAGAACAAGGACCTGGGGGTCCCCAATAGCCTCACTCCTCTTCGCGAACGCGACACCACTTACGTGTTCGCGATGCACACACAGACCATACTTTCGCGTTCGCGTTCTTCCCTTCGCGGATGCGAAGAACAAAACCTCATACACAGAAAATAGTCTTCGCGAACACGAAGGCCCACTCGCGAACGCGAAAGACAAAATCAGAAAAATGCAGCAACATGTATCAGCAATCTCACCAAGGCCAAAAATGATCCGTTAACCATCCAAAACTCACCCGAGCCCCTCATGACCTCAACCAAATATACCAACAAGTCCTAAAATACCATATGAATTTAGTAGAACCCTTAAATCACCTCAAACAATGCTAAAACCATGAATTACACCCCAGTTCAAGCTTAATGAACTTTGAAATATCTAATGTCTACAAACGACTCCGGAACCTATCAAATCACGTTCGATTTACCTCAAATTTTGCGCACAAGTCTTAAATAACCTAATGGAGGTATTCCAATTTTCAGAATCGGATTCCCACCCCGATATCAAAAAGTCAACCCCCCAGTCAAACTTCTCAAAAATTCCATTTTCGGCATTTCAAACCTAATTCCACTACATAACTCCAAATACTTTTCCGGGGCACGCTCCTAAGTCCAAAATCAGCATACGGAGCTATTGAAAATATCAGAATTCAAATCCGAGGTCTTTTACATATAGGTCCACATCTGGTCAACTTTTCTAACTTAATTTTTCAATTATGAGACTAAGTGTCTCATTTCATTCCGAATTACTTCCGGGCCCGAACCAACTACCCCGGAAAGTCATAAAACAACTGTAAGGCATAATTTGAGTAGTAAATGGGGGAACGGGGTTATAATACTCAAAACGACCGGTCGGGTAGTTACAGGAGCATTTATGCAATATGGCATATTAGATACATCGGAAGAAAGAATTATTATTTGAAAAAGCCATACAATATATTAAGTATTAACTACCTGTTACAAATGAAAAAATGAAAATTAGGTTAAAACGTGGGTCGGTTTTTGTTAGTTTTAAGATAAAAGGTGGGTTAAAATGTGGAATAAAAAATTATCAGTGCATCAAAAGGTTGGTTTCCCACCATTGTGATTTATGTGTTAGTATGATGGATGTCGTCTTATAATGTTTCTGTTATAAAATAAAAATATGTAACTTTGCTGAACAAATTATAGTTATATGACCTATAAAATTTACCCGATAAAAATTCTAAAATTATATTTAAATGCCCAATTTGTTGAATGTTTGGCGGGTTACAAAGTTTTGGGCTACTTTTGCTAGTCCTAAATCAAAGCTTACCTGCTAGTCTTGTTTTCTATTCAATCAAAAATGACATAGTAGGTACAAACTTAGGAAAATGACAGCCTGGTGCACTAAGCTCTCGTTACGTGCAAGGTATGAGAGGGGCCAAACTGACATTTTCATATATTTCTACTTCTGATTTCTTTCCAAAAGTTCGCGTGTGGAGTATTGCTACCCCATTTTTTTAACCTTTGAAATAAATAAAAAATTACTTAAGGTACTGTTCCAGCTATTATGTAGGATTTGTATTTGGATATTTGAAAGGTAGTCAGAGTTCTTTTTTATCTCGCAGTTTGATATGGTATGAACTTGTATGTGATTCCTTTTGCTATGAGCTGAATTCTTTCTCGGGTAGTATCTTTAACCTGAGATAGGGTGGCAATGTAACCAATTACTATAAACATTTAAGTGTTTCTTATTTAAACGAGCTTGAGTATGACATCAAAAGATAGATAAGGAATAAAGATAAAAATAAACACTAGTCCAAGTACGACCATGTAACGACCCGACCGGTCATTTTGAGCATTTACGTTCCTTCCAACTATTTGAATTCTTGAATAACTTCCTATGAGTTATTGTGACTTGAGTGAATTGTTGTTTTTGGTTTTAAGATAATTCAGAGTTAGCTTGGAAGAATGAATTTTCATGTTGAAAGCTTAAGTTGAAATAGTTGACCGGATATTGACTTATGTGTTAACGACCTCGGAATTTAATACTGATGATTGCAATAACTCCGTATGGTGATTTTGGACTTAGGAGCGTGTATGAAAATTATTTGGAGGTCCGTAGTGGAATTAGGCTTGAAATGCCGAAAGTTTAATTTTGGGACTTTTGACCGGGGGGTTTACCTTTTGATATCGAGGTCGGAATCCGATTCTGGAATTTGGAATGGCTTCATTATGTCATTTATGACTTGTGTGAAAAATTTGAAGTCATTCCGGATTGATTTGATGTATTTCTGCACAAGAGATAGAATTTGAAAGTTCAAAACTCATTAGGCTTGAATTAAGGTGTGATTCGTGGTTTTAGCGTTATTTGATGTAATTCGAGGCTTCAAGTAGGTTCGTGTTATATTATGGAACGTGTTGGTATATTTGGTTGAGGTCCCAAGAGGCTTGGCTGTATTTTTGGATCATTGGTTGAGAGATTTATAAAGTTAAGAAATTTGGGAGTTTGGCCATGGTCAATATCGGCTAAAGATGACCTCTTCTCAGTGTTTTGAGTGTGCGAGAAGGTCTATAGCGTGTTTTATGATTGAAATTCATATTTGGTTTGTGTCCGGGAAGTTCCGGCTGATTTTCTGGGTGAGTTTTGAGCGAGTTCGGGCATTTCGCCACTATAATATTGTTATGGCACTTTTGGGGGTGCGGATTGCACATTTTTGGGTGTTGAGGCCAAGGAGGGGCACGGACTGCACATAAAAGTGCGGACCGCAATAGAATTTTGCAGCCGCGCTAGGAATTTTGCGGACCGCACAATTTTGTCCAAAATAAGTAGACACCAAGAGCTATAACTTTTATTTGTGGCTCGTCTCCCAATTCCTTATAGATTGCTAGATATAAGCTTTCAAAGTCAGCCATATGTAACAGAGATTTCCAAACTCTTCCCAAACATCCTATAGTGTATCCACCAAAACTTTCTGTACACAACTCCAAATGACAAATTATTTACATTTATGAAAAGTAGACATCAAGGTCTACAACTTTCATTTTTGTATCATCTCCAAACTCCTTATAGATTGCGATATATACGCTTCCAAAGTCGGGTCAGTGCAGCAGGATTTTCCTCTACGTGATTGCAAAAAGGCTTCCGCGATCGCAATCCACAGTGCCCAAATAGCCAAATTGCTCTTCGTGATCGCGACTATTTATCCGCGATCGCTGTGATGACCCAAAATGTCATCTTTAAATTTAATAAGTAATTTTGTATTTTAAGACCTCGAAAAGCACCATTTATCATTCATCGACTTGCGTGCGCAGTCCGTACAATCTTCCGAAAAGTTTTCATGTGAAAAATGGATTAAAATATGAAATAGAGCTTTAAAACTCAATTGAGTTGACTTTGGTCAACATGTTTAGCAAACGGACCTGTATCCATGTTTTGACAGTTCTGGTAGCTCCGTATCGTGATTTAGGACTTGGGCGTATGCCTGAAATTTAATTTGGAGGTCCCAAGCTCAAATAATGATCATTTAACGGAACCAACAATTTAAAGGCTAAAGATTTTAAGTTTGACCATGGGGTTGACTTTTTGATATCGAAGCCGGAATCTGATTCTGGAAATTTGAACAGCTCCGTTATGTCATTTATGACTTGTGTGCCAAATTTGAAGTCATTCCGGATTCATTTAATATGTTTTGGCATGAGGTTTGCAAATTAAAAAGTCCGTATGATGTTACGATACTGGTTGGGATATTTGGATAAGATCCCAAGGAGCTCGGGCGAGTTTAGGATAGGCCACGGGATATTTTGAACTTAGAAAATTTTGCTGGTATAACTGAACCTGTTGCAGACCTGTGATCTCGCAATTGCGAGATTAGGCATCGCAAATGCGAACCAAGCAAGTATGGCAATTGTGAGATTTTTATCTTAATTGCAAAGAAAGCCTAGGCCAACAGTTTTCGCAATTGCGAATGGCCAATTGTCGCAAATGCGGCATAATCTTCGCATTTGTGAAGGCAGCGGGATTGTGAAGGGCATCGCAATTGCGAGTGTTTCTTCGCATTTGCGAAGCTCAGGTCGTAATTGCAACACCTGCAGCTAAACAAAATGACTTTTGGACGGGATTTTTGATTCATTTCCCAAATATTCAAAACCTAAAAACCTCAAGAGGCAATTTTGGGTGATTTTTACGGTAAAACATTGAGGTAAGTGTTCCTTATCCTATATTGATTATATTTCATGATTTCATACTCAATTATATCATGAATCCGTGAATTTATGGAAGAAAACCCAGATTTTTCTAAAATCTTCCAAAAATGAAAATTTAAGATTTGAAAGTCCATTTGATATCGGAATTGGACAATTTTTGTATGGTTGGACTCGTCTCGGAATGGGTGTTCGGATTTCGTAAGTTTTTCTGAGATTTGAGCCTTGGGTCCCACTGTCGAATATTTTAATGAATTTCGGATTTTTATCCGGAAAATTTGTAAATTCATATGGAATTAATTCCTATGATTCGTATTGAGTATATCGAATTGTTTGTGAATAGATTTGAAGCTTTTAGAGACAAATTTAAAAGGAAAAGTTGTGGTCGAGTAATTGATTGGAAATTATAAAGCGAGGTAAGTGTCGTGGTTAACCTTGACTTGAGGGAATAAAACCCTTAAATTATTTGTTATGTAAAATGCATGTGAACGACGTATAGGCGAGGTGACGAGTGTCTATACGTCGTCAAATTAATTGTTTGCATAATTACTTGAAAAATCATAAATTATTTTAAATCATGAATTAATTATTATAATAACTGTTTCTCTCCTATTCTTTGCCAAATATTAATTCTTGAATTCCTGCATTAATTGTTACATGCTACTTGAATTATGTGTCTTAATTGTTATTTGACATTTTGCTATTTGACATTGTCTGTTTCATGAATAAATCATAATCATTGTATGCTTGTTGTCTTACAATTTTATATTAACTGTTGCATTTATTGGGGAAATTCCTTCTATAAGATTTGGTAAATGAATATACCGTAGGAGCGGGTTGCACGCCGCAACAGAATTGATTATAATGAATATATTGGAGGATCGGGTTGCACGCCATAACAGACTTATGAAAAGTCTATATTGGAGGATCGGGTTGCACGCCGCAACAGACTTATGAAGAGTCCATATTGGAGGATCGGGTTGCACGCCGCAACAAACTTGATTAAAATAAATATATTGTAAGAGTGGGTTGCATGCTGCAACTGAATTGATGGAAATGATAATTGGTTATGACTGCTGAGTTGGCTTCAATTATTATAAATGAGTTACTGGATTTAATTCTATTATTGTTGTTGTTTCTAATATTGCGTACAGGTAATGTAAGTTACCCGCCTTAGCCTCGTCACTACTTCGTCGAGGTTAGGCTCAGCACTTACCAGTATATGGGGTCGGTTGTACTGATACTACACTCTACACTTCTTGTGTAGATTTTGGAAATGGTCCCAGCGGCGTACCGTAGACTTGCTCGGATTTCAACTATTCAGAAGAGACTTTAGTTATAACCGCACGTTGTTCGCAATTCTGAAGTCCCCGTCTACTTTACTTTAGTTGTGTATTTGTTTCCAGACAGCTTTATTTTATTCAGACCTTTATTTGTATTTATTCTAGAAGCTCGTGCACTTGTAACACCAATTCTGGGATGGTATTTAGACACTGTTGTTTGATGGATTATCTCACTATATTTCAAACTTTGCTTCCGCATTTGTTTCCTTTGTATTACTAAATTTAAAATTGTTTTTAACATGGTTAATATTATTCTAACGTTTGCTTGCCTAGCAAGTGAAATGTTAGGCACCATCACGGTTTGAAGGAGGGAATTTCGGGTCGTGACAATCACGATGCATTCCTCTGTGGCCAAAAACCAACAATTAAGAATGGCCTAGAAATGGTTCGAAACCACCCCGAAACTCACCCGAACCCCTCGGGACCTCAATCAAATATACCAAGTATTAAAACATCATATGAACATAGTCGAAGCCTCGAATCACGTCAAACAACGCTAAAACTACGAATCACACCTCAATTCAAGCCTAATGAACTTTGAACTTTCAAATTCTATATTTTGTGCCGAAATACACCAAATCAATCCGAAATGACTTCAAATTTTGCACACATGTCATAAATGACATAACGAAGCTATTCCAATTTTCAGAATCGGATTCCGACCTCGATATAAAAAAGTAAACCCCCCGGTCAAACTTCTCAAAAATTTAACTTTTGGCATTTCAAGCCTAATTCCACTACGGACCTCCAAATAATTTTTCGGACACGCTACTAAGTCCAAAATCACCATATGAAGCTATTGGAATAATCAGATCTAAATTCTGAGGTCGTTTACACATAAGTCGACATCCGGTCGCTATTTTAACTTAAGCTTTAAACCTTGAAACTAAAAGTTCCAATTCATTCCCTAACATCACCGGAACCAAAACAATTGCCCCAGCAAGTCACACAACAACTGTAAAGCCCAATTTGAGCAGTAAATGGGGAAACGAGGTTGTAATACTCAAAACGACCGGTCGGGTCATTACATTCTCCCCCAATTAAACATACGTTCGTCCTCGAACGTGCCAAGAGTTGTGTCCAAGCCATCAAATCACTGTTCCATCTTATCGCACATGTACCCGGGGGTGATCTCACGTCACCCTATTCTATATAGGCTTGACAACACAATACCACTGAAATCATTGATTTAACTTTAGCCCATGAATCTTGGAAATTAATTTACAACCTTTAGAATTTCTTTCAAGATATGAATCTTACATTTACACATTGTATGAGTTTGAACAAGCTGTATCAAGCCATAACCATCACCATAACCATGGACATAATCACCTAACATATTACACAACTCGCATGCTCGTAGCACCATTCCTGATAACAGTGACTACTACAAAACAAACCACATACTAGTATTAAAACCATATCGAACCAAACCTCATACCAAAACCTTCGTACCTTGTTGATAATAAAAGAAACAAGCGAAATTTCATGAACACTTACCAGATCAACAAGTCACGGAGCTCTCTCGCCTCAACCAGAACCATAATCAATTTCTGAGCTGACTTTCAATATTATACTCCCGAATATACCGAAATCAAACCTGATACTACCCATTCTAGGTCCAATGACCTTATATTACCAAACACAAATGTTTCATAGACATGCCACACTAATATAACTCAGATCCATCCTGTGCCATCCGTGCACTAATACGCAACAATTCAAATGTACCCAATCATGGAAAATCACTCAAATGAGAGAACTGCCCCGCCAGATTAACAAGTACCGCCACAACGAAACACTAAAAATTCATCATACAACATAGAACCATTACCCGATTCCAACACAAGGTTCATACCTTAACAAAACTCTGTTGCAATGTGTGACCCCATCTAAACGCTAGTCCATAATATATACCTCAAGCTACCCCACTCAAAATCACTAACCACAGAGAGGCAAATAACAAAACAATGCCACACAAAACCTGAAAGAACATAACCATTATGCAATCGATCATGCAATACCCAAATACTCATCACGCTCAAATTCCTCTATAATGATCAAATAGAACCGCACCATCTGTGGTCATAACCAATGAATCACAACTCCTCGTAGCATAAAGGAGTAATTCACACATCATTTCAGAACATGAATAAGGTCAACATCAATCGAATGACACATCCCTCAACAATAGTAGTATGGAGCCAACCATTCTGGCTCGGTGTAGAATACACATCTTAATTAGGCCTACCAATGGACCCCCAAATCAACTCGGGTTACCCATAAATAGATAAAAAAAACCTCTGAAAATCCATAATGACTGAATCACAACACATTTTATCATCTAGCTAGCTCCGACCATAAATTCACAGTCCACAACCATAAAACAATTTGCTCCTAAGGACTCCCAAATCTCCAAATCCATAGAACTCGTGAATCACCATATTTGATTCCATGTCCACCGCCCAAATGCCTAGCACCTCTCTCATACCCGATCATCCTACGAGGAATACTTTAAAAGTTCTTCCGTGCCACTTGACAAAATTTGAATATCATCAGTCTATCCACCATGCGAGTACCGCAATACTAATTAAACATCCGTAAGTCAAAATATAATGCGCCTTCTGAAATACGCACCCTTCTCATACACCAAGTAGTAATCGTATTCATCTATTCATTTGGATCCGCCCAAATGGGCCAAAAGACACGTGCCCCAGTAGCACAATAACTTTCATCCCACATTTTTTATATACTCATAGGTGCAATATAACCCATATCCAGGAATTTCCTTATTCGAGTCATCATCGATCTCAACTTTTGCAAGTCATAACTAACCCACCAGTATGCCTCAATTCAAAACTAAACCTTTACATATAATCATGAAATTGAATTATCAATAGCAGGCTCCCCCACTTGGCTCAAAGCCAAAGATTAAAATATTCCCTAACTTACAATACCAATACTCTATTACTGTCATAATGCCACAGTCAGTTCAACGAAACTTCTTCTCAAACTCATGAAACGCCAACCATAAAAATACCCCAAATCATCCGCTAAGCTCGCAATCATTCTCTTGACACTCAAGTCAATTTTCTCAACCAGATTCAAATTCAAATCTCCACACATATGCCCCACTGGGAGAAAAGAAAATCTCCACTCACATCATAAGAAATACACCTACGTAAATTACTCTGCAGGGAATAACCCATATGTTTAACCTCAAATTGGTTTCTTGATATACCCTTTCGCAGTTACAACTACTATGCAATCACTTAGTCTATCTGAGTCAAAACTCACTAACCAGACATGAGAATTTAATTTGTCCCAAAATTTAACAATCGTGAAAGATCCTTCAAAACATTCACACTCGAGACTGTACGTCACATCAAAACGAAAATCAAGCCCAATGGCCTTCATTTACATTTCAAGAAAACACTTCTCGTCACATTCAAATCATCTTAACACATCCCGCAGTTATATCATACTCATCACAAAGCTATTCCACCGCTCATCGAGCCACAAATTCTACTGTAGGGTCATTACCGGACATATGAGTCCAATTGTATAGGTTACAACTGAAGCTACCGAGCTCAAGCTACGGTCTAACCATGGCCTCAAGTCCTCCTGACTGGCCCATCACCAAAACACAGAATACTCACCTCAAACCTCATTCATAGAATCACAAGTCGGCGATGCACAGCTGATACCGAGCGCTCATGTGCGCATACGAATACGTGGAAGGAATTCAAAGTATTATGTCCCAAGATGAATAAATCTCGCACGATAAGGAAAGAAAGACGGGAAGTATATATACTAAATGCCCTGTAGCCTCTCGAAGATAAGTATGGACGTCATCAGACTGATCCGCAAGACTCTACTAGACACTTGCTCCTGACTTGTAGAACCTATGAACCAAGAGTTATGATACCACCTTGTCATGACCCAAAATTCAACTAGTCGTGATGAAAACTAACCCAACCCGCTAGGTAAGCCAACTTTCAATTATCCAATTCCAATAACAATTATGAAAGAAATTTAAGAGAATAAATATCTTAATCTTATAAATCCCCCAAGAACTGGTAGTACAAATCACGAGCTTCTAAGAATAGAGTATACAAAGCAGAAATGAAATAAATACATAGTCTGTTTGAATAACACATAAACAGAGCTTTTATAAATCTAAGGCTACCCTGAACAAGAGGCAGCTACAACAGGAACGCAGGTACATCTTCAAATCCGGCAACCATCAAACACAGCAGCAATGACAGCCAATATCTGCATGCAATGTGCAGAAGTGCAGTATCAGTACAACCGACCCCGTGTACTGAGTAAGTAACAAACCTAGCCTTATGTTGATAGTAGTGACGAGCTTGTACCAAGGTCAGATTCTAACTTCCATAACCAATAATAGTTCATAACAATATTAAACAAGTAATACCAGAAGTAACTCAAAGAATAAATACTCAGCTAAATCATGACTTCTGAAAATAGTTCTGCCTTTCAAGTACATCAATTAAAACCTAAATCGTTTGCCGAAGTTACCAAAAATATGAATAAGTTTGAAATTAGTAATTTTCCAAAATCCTTTCAATAATAAATAAAATATCTCATTTTCTTTTCAGATAACCAGTGTAAAACAAATGCATCACTATTCCCATCTGTCAACATGTGTGAGAAATCATGAATAATGTGATATCGTACAGCATGAGAAAAACACATCTCTATGCATATATGTCATTTGTGCATGTCAATGTAATGTATCTCAGAGATTGTACTCATGTACGCACACTCTCAGAGTACTTAATCTCACTGTCTAGCATTCTCTCTCAATGTGCTCAGCACACTCAATCACTCAACGCTATACAGTACTTGCTGCGGTGTGCAGCCCGATCCCTGTTTAGAGTCGAGTGCACTCACTAGGGGTGTGTACAGACTCATGAGGGGCTCCTATAGCCCAAGCACTATAAGCACGGACAACTCACGTGCTATAATATCATATCTGGATCTGCACGGATAACTCACGTGCTGCACGGACAACTCACGTGCTGCACGGACAACTCACGTGCTATAATAATATTTGGATCAGCACGGACAACTCACGTGTTGCACGGCCAACTCACGTGCAATAATAATTTAAGGATCCGCACGGCCAACTCACGTGCTGCACGGCCAACTCACGTGCAATAATAAGCCAATAAGGTCTTCTGCAGGCGGGCGGCCCCGATCGACATAATAATCCTCACAATCAGGCCCTCGGCCTCACTCAACCATCAATCTCTCCAGTCTCTCTATCATGGGCTCACAATTCCATAAAAATAGCCAAAAAATGATGATATGATGTATCAATAAATAACAACAGAGACTGAGAAATGATGTATAATGACATGAATATGACTGAGTATAAATTTTCAATTTAAAACAAATAATTCACAGAAATATGACCTCTGCGGGTCCCAAAAATACCGGCACATAGCCTCAACATGATTTTTATTATGCTTTTCAGCTCAATTTCTTTAACACATAAAACTGCATGGAAAATGCCAAGATTATTTAACTACAAAATTCCACAAAAATAATTATGTTACAATTTCTATAGTGCACGCCCACACGCCTATCACCTAGCATGTGTGTCACCTCCCAACAATTCACATAATATATATATTCAGGGTTCATACTCTCAGCTCCAAGATTAGAAGAGTTACTTACCTCGAACAAGTCGAATCCAATGTCGAACAGGCTAAACAACGATCCAAAAATCCCATTATACGCGTATCAACTCCCAAACGGCTCGAATCCCAATCCATATGGTGAAAATTGCCTCAAAAATTGCTTTAATCCGAGCTCCATAGCTCCAAATGTGTTAAAATAGACGAAACCTCAAAATATATCTTCTGTCTAGGCATTTACTCTTCGCGGTCATAGAAAATGCTTCGCGCTCATGAAGCATAAAATTTTTCAGCCCCTAAATTGCTCTTCGCGATTGCGGAAAATGCTTCGCGATCGCGAAGAACAATCTCCCCAACTCTTCCAGATAGACTCTAGTATAATGGTCATAACATTTTGTACAAAACTCCAAATTGCAAATAGTTTAACTTTATGAAAACTAGACACCAAGAGATATAACTTTTATTTGTTGCTCATTCCCCAATTCCTTATAGATTACTAGATATAAGCTTCCAAAGTCAGCCATGTACAACAGAGATTTCCAAACTCTTCCCAGACAGCCTATAGTGTATCCACCATAACATTTTGTACACAACTTCAAATGATAAATGGTTTACATTTCTTAAAACTAGACATCAAGGGATACAACTTTTATTTTTGGATCATATCCAAATTTCTTATAGATTGCGAGATATAAGCTTCCAAAGTTGGGTCAGTGCAGCAGGATTTTCCTCTACGCGATCGCGAAAAGGCTTTTGTGATCGCGATTCACAGTGCCCAAACAACAAAATTGCTCTTCGCGATCGCGATCATTTGTCCGTGATCACGATGCATACCTCTGTGGCCAAAAACCAACAACAAATAATGTCACGACCCAATTTCACCTATAGGTCGTGATGGCTCCCAACACTACAGCTAGGCAAGCCAACTAATAAATTAAACATATATTGATTAAACTTTTAATCCAAGAAAATAATAAAATACCAAATTCTAGCAATGTGTGTGACAAGACCTGGTGTCACAAGTGTATGAGCATCTAGTAGATTATACAAAACCTCAAATACTGTCTAAAATAAAAATAGACAGAATGAAAACAAAATACAATGAGAGACACTGGTAGCTGCAAAACGGCTCAGAAAGGTAGCTCACCACTATGTCCCTAGATAACGTGGGTGTAAGACGGTAGGTCCCCCACTAGTACTTGCCTCAGGTCCTACACATAAAGTGCAGCAAGTGTAGTATGAGTACGTAAATAATGTGTACCCAGTAAGTATCAAGCCTAATCTAGAAGTGGTAGAGAGGATATGGCCGACTTTGACACTCACTACGGGTCAATAATAATAATTGAAATAAAACTAGAATATATAATTCAGCATGATTCACATAATATAACAATAATTTATTTAACCAGCTGAAATAATTAAATTCCTTCAATTCCAACAAATTTTCACTTTATCAATTAATCTCATTTACAGGAATAACAATAATTCCTTAGTTAACAGGGATAATAATCCTTAAATTCCAATGATTTCCAAAATTTTCAATTAGCTTCACTAGCTACAATAAACTATCAAAGTATCGTGTAATTATTATTGTTGAGCACAATTTCTATCGAGGTCGTTCGGCCCGATCTAGAATATTGTGTACACTGACGAGGGACGTGCGGCACGATCCATAGATGCATCTATCATGCCGAGGCGTTCGGCCCGATCCACAAGAAAGGAGGACATTTTCTTATGTACCTCCGGAATAAGAGTATTTATTGTAAAATATATTCGAGAGGATAACAATTTATTTCAGCAATTAATTAATCTAAACAAAAATTAAGCATATGAAAATTTCATATTTTCTACCTTTCATAACAATTCACAATATATACATCAAATATTTTAATAAATAAAGACTACAATTTACAAAAGTAATTCAATCCTTGTAGCTACGTACGGACTCTCGCAACCTCGCGTGTACGTAGCCCCCGCAATTAGCAACAATTATTTAATGTAATCACCTATGGGGTAAATTTCTCCCTCACAAGATTAGACAAGAGACTTACCTCAATTTGCTCCAATTTAATCCACTAGAAGGCCCTTTCCTCGATTATCCAACTTTGACTGGCTCGAATCTAACCATAAATAATTTGATACAATCACTAAATTTATAGGAATCAATTCTATAAGAAATACTACATTTTCAATAAAAATCCCGAAATTAATTAAATATTCGTATGTGGGGCCCACATCTCGGAATCCGACAAAAGTTATGAAATCCGACAACTCATTCAATTACGAGTCCAACCATACCAGTTTCAATCCAATCTGACTCCGAATCGATACCGAAATCTCAAAATTTTGTTTCTATGAGATTCCTAAACTTTTTTAATTTTCAATGTGAAAACACTAATTAAATGGTGAAAACGGAAATATATTTGTGTATATAGACCAAATCCGACTTACTCCAAATGTATTTCCTTGAAAATCTATCAAAAGTCGCCTCTGCTCAAGCTCAAGTTTGTCAAAAATGGAAAATGGGTCGAATGCCTCTGTTTTTATAACTTACAGATCTGTCCAGTCCGATCAGAGAGCTCAATCAGGGGAGCCCGATCAGGGAGCTCGATCTTGGGAGCTCGATCAGGGAGTTCGATCATGGGAGCTCAATCAGGGAGTTCGATTATGGGAGCTCGATCTTGGGAGATCGATTTTGGGCCTCAGTCTTGGTCTCGATCTTGAGCTCGATCACAGCCCAAAATTTCTAGCAAAAGAGAAACATTGCAGCATCTGTTTAAGTCCAATTTTTTATCCGTTAACCATCCGAAACTCACCCGAGGCCCTCGGGACCTCAACCAAATATACCAACAAGTCCTAAAATATCATACGAACTTAGTCGAACCTCTAAATCATATCAAACAATGCTAAAATCATGAATCATACCCCAATTCAAGCTTAATGAAACTAAGAATTTTCAACTTGTACATTCGATGCTGGAACCTATCAAATCAAGTCCGATTGACCTCAAATTTTGCACACAAGTCATAAATGACATAACGGACCTGTGAAAATTTTCAGAATTGGATTCTGACCCCGATATCAAAAAGTCAACTCCCCGGTCAAACTTCCAAACTTTAAATTCCTATTTTAGCCATTTCAAACCCAATTTTACTACGGACTTCCAAATAAAATTCTGATCACGCTCCTAAGTCCAAAATCATCATACAGAGTTGTTAGAATCATCAAAATTCTCTTCCGGGGTCGTTTGCACATAATTCGATATCCGGTCACTATTTGAACTTAAACTTTTAATTTTTCATCAAAATCTCATATCTCGGGCTAGTAACCTCGGAATTTGATTCCGGGCATACGCCCAAGTCCCATATCACGCTACGGACCTACCGGAATTGTCAAAATACTGATCCGAGTGCGTTTGCTCAAAATGTTGACCAAAGTCAACTTAGTTGAGTTTTAAAGCTCTAATTCATATTTTAATCTATTTTTAACAGAAAAACTTTTCGAAGAATTTTATGGACTACGCACGTAAGTCGAGAAATGATAAATAGTGCTTTTTGAGGCCTTAGAAAACAATATTAATTATTAAATTTAAAGATGAAATTTTGGGTCATCATTAAGAATGATTTAGAAATGGTCTGAAGCCACCCCTAAACTCACCCGAGTCCCTCGGGACCTCAACCAAATATACCAACAAGTCCTAAAATATCATACAAACTTAGTCGAAGCCTTGAATCACATCAAACAATGCTAAAACTATGAATCGCACCTCAATTCAAGCCTAATGAACTTTGAACTTTCAAATTCTATATCTTGTGCGGAAATACATCAAATCAATACAGAATGACTTCAAATTTTGCACACAAGTCATAAATGACATAACGAAGCTATTCCAATTTCTAGAATCGGATTTCGACCTCGATATCAAAAAGTCACCCCCCCCCCCCCCCCCCCCCGGTCAAACTTCCCAAAAATTTAACTTTCGGCATTTCAAGCCTAATTCCACTACGGATCTTCAAATAATTTTTCGGACACACTCCTAAGTCCAAAATCACCATACGAGCTATTGGAATCATTAGAATTAAATTCTGAGGTCGTTTACACATAAGTCGATATCCGTTCACTATTTTAACTTAAGCTTTAAACCTTGGAACTAAGTGTTTCAATTAATTCCAAAACCTCATCGGATCCGAACCAATGGCCCCAGCAAGTCACACAACAATTGTAAAGCTCAATTTGAGAAGTAAATGGGAAAACGGGATTGTGATACTCAAAACGACCGGTCGGGTCGTTACATAGTGCCTATGTCTAAAAATAAAGTCTACTAGGGAGTGGAGACCCTATGCTGGAAAAGAGACTACGGAGTAGAGACCCTATATCTAAAATAAACATCAACTAGGGAGTGGGGAACCTATGTTGGAAAAGCGACTAGGGATTGGTGTACCCTGATACTGGTAAGGAAATGTAACCAGAGGTTGGTACCCTATATTACGGAAAAATAATGTAATAAGGAGTTGGTACCTTGTATTACGTAAAAGAATGTAATCATGGGATGTCATCTTGTATTACTGAAAGGAAATGTAACCGGGGGATTGCACCATGAATTATGGAAAAGAAATGTAACCAAGGGTTGGTGCCATGTATTACTGAAATGTAAGTGAATCCCCTCGGCGAAAAGGTTCTACCTGGGTTAAACTGCGAAAAGCGAGCTTGGGCGAAGAGTACTTCTACCCGAAATATGAGCTGGATTCCCCTTGGCGAAAAGTTTCTACCTGGGTTAAGATACGTAAAATAACCTGAGCGAAGAGTACTTCTACCCAGAAACTATGACATGGATCCCCCTAGGCAAAAAACGTTCTACCTGGGTTAAGCTACGAAAAATATCCTGGGCGTAGAGTACTTCTACCTGGAACTATGAGCTAGATCCCCCTAGACGAAAAGGTTCTACTTGGGTTAAGTTAGGAAAAAAAAAGCCTGGCAACAAGTACTTTTACCCGTAAATACGAGTTGAATCGCCCTATGCCAAAAGGTTCTACCTGGGTTAAGCTATGTAAAACATCCTGGGTGAAGAGTACTTCTACTCGGACCTATGAGCTGGATCCCCCAAGGAAAAAAGGTTCTACCTGGGTTAAGCTATGTAAAACATCCTGAGCGAAAAGTTCTTCTACCCGGAACTATGAGCTGGATCCCCCTAGGCGAAAATGTTCTACCTGGGTTAAGCTACTGTAAAACAACCCGAGCGAATAGTACTTCTACCTGGAACTATGAGTTGAATCCCCCTAGGCAAAATGGTTCTACCTAAGTTAAGCTACTGCAAAATAACCTGAGTGAAGAGTACTTCTACCCGGAACTATGAGTTGGACCCCGTAAGCGAAAAGGTTCTACCTGGGTTAAGCTACAAAAAACAAGCCTGGGCGAAGAGTACTTCTACCCGAAAATATGAGCTAGATCCCCTTGGCGAAAAAGATTCTACCTGGGTTACTGGGCGAAGAGTACTTCCACCTAAAAATATGATATAGATCCCCCTAGGTGAAAAGGTTTTACCTGGTTTAAGCTATGTAAAAGATCCTGAGCAAAACGTACTTCTACCCGGAACTATGGGATGGATCCCCATAGGCGAAAATGTTCTACCCGGGTTAAGCTACTGTAAAACAACCTGAGCGAAGAGAACTTCTACCCGGAACTATGAGCTGAATCCCCCAGGCAAAATGGTTTTACCTGAGGTAAGCTACTGTAAAACAAGCTGAGTGAAGAGTACTTCTACCTGGAACTATGAGCTGGATCCCCCTAAGCGAAAAGGTTCCACCTGGGTTAAGCTACGAAAATAAGCCTGGGCGAAGAGTACTTCTACCCAAAATATGAGCTGGGTCCACTAAAAGAAAAGTGCTAATTACATGGGAATTTTACCTAGGGATTTTATTCGCAGATAATACCTGCGGATTTTCATGGGAAACTGTAATGACCCAACTGGTCATTTTAACTTTTAGAACCCCTTTACCTTAGATAAAACTTTCCGTATGTGCTTTAATGATTTATGACTTGTGGGGATGGTTGGTTCGGGATTTGGAAGTGTTTGAGTTTAAATCGGAACACTTGGTTCCTTAAGTTGGCTTTAAAAGGCCAAGTTTGACTTTGGTTAACATTTTGAACAAACAGACGCGGATCAGTGTTTTGACAGTTTTGTGGGTCCATATCGTGATTTGGGACTTGAGAGTATGCCCGGAATCAAATTCCGAGGTCCCTAGCCTGAGTTATGGAATTTTGAAGAAAAATTAAAATGTTTAAGTTCAAATAGTGACTGGATGTCTAATTATGTGAAAACGACTTCGGAATAGAATTTTGATGATTCCAACAGCTCCGTATGGTGATTTTGATCTTAAGAGCGTGTTTGGAATTCTATTTGGAAGTCCGTAGTTAAATTAGGCTTGAAATGACTAAAATAAGAATTTAAGTTTAGAAGTTTGACCGAGGAGTTGACTTTTCGATACCGGAGTCGGAATCCAGTTCCGAAAATTTTCATAGCTCCGTTATGTCATTTATGACTTGTGTAAAATTTGAGGTCAATCGGAGTTGATTTGATAGGTTTCGACATCGAATGTAGAAGTTGGAAATTTTAAGTTTCATTGAGCTTGAATGGGAGCATAATTCGTGGCTTTAGCATCGTTTTATGTGATTTGAGGTTTCAAATAAGTTCGTAAGATATTTTAGGACTTGTTGGTATATTTGGTTGAGGTCGCGAGGGCCTCGGGTGAGTTTCGGATGGTTAACGGATCAAAAGTTGGACTTAAAAAGCTGCTGCAATTTTTCCTCTTCTGTTGGACATTCTGGGCTGTGATCGAGCCCAGGTATCGAGCCCAGGTAACGAGCCCAGGGTTGACGAGGCTCAGGCTCGAGCTTGTGTATCGAAGCCATGATCGAAGGTCCAACTGGAGGGCCATGATCAAAGGCAAGGCTCGAGGGCCAGGATCGAAGACAAGGCTCGAGGGCCAGGATCGAGACCCAAGATCGAGGGTCACTATTGAAGAATCAGGCTCGATGCCATGATTGAGGTTATGATCGAAGGACCATGCTCGATGCCATAATCGAGGCCATGACCGAGGTCCAAGCTCGAGCCTGTGATCGAAGCCACAATCGAGGTCTAGGCTCGAGGGCCATGATCGAAGCCACGATCGAGGCCACGTTCGAGGCCCAAGATGAGGAAGCTGTAGCCCAAGATCGAGGCAGCCCATGATCGGACTCCACATAATCGGACTCCCCCATGATCGAGGTCACCCTGGAGAGATCTGTAAGTTATAAAAACAGGGGGGTTTCATCCATTTCGCCATTTTTAACAACTTGGAGCTTGACCAGAAGCGATATTTGATATATTTTCAAGGAAAAATACTGGGGTAAGTGATTCTAACTCAGATTTGGTCAATATACACAAATATATCATTGTTTTCACCATCTAATTAGTGTTTTGAGATTGAGATTTAGAAAAATTTAGAAATCTCATAGAAATGAATATTTGAGATTTCGGTATCGATTCGGAGTCGGATTTGAGTAAAACTGGTATCGTTGGACTCATAATTGAATGGGTTGTCAGATTTCATAACTTTTGCCGGATTTCGAGATGTGGGCCCCACGGATGAATTTTGAATTAATTTCGGGATTTTTATGAAAAATGTAGTATTTCCTTATAGAATTGATTTCTATAATTTTTAGTGGTTGTATCTAATTATTTTGGATAGATTCGAGCCACACAGAGTTGGATAATCGTGGAAAAGGCCTTATAGTGGATTAAATTGGAGCAAGACGATGTAAATCTCTTGTCTAATCTTGTGAGGGGGAAATTACCTCATAAGTGATTAAAAATTAAATAATTGTTACAAATTGTGGGGGCTACGTACGCACGAGGTGACGAGAGTCCGTGCGTAACTACTATTAATGCTAAAGTATGGATAGTTTAGGACTCAAAGCATTAATTACTTGTGTAAATTGTATTCATTATTAATTAAAATATTTGATGTATATATATTTATATTGTGAATTGTTATGAAAGATAGAGAAATATGAAATTTTCATATGCTTAATTTTGTTTAGATTAATTAATTGTTGAAATAAATTGTTATCCTCTCGAATAAATTTTACAATAAATACTCTTATTCCGGAGGTACATAAGAAAATGTCCTCCTTTCTTGTGGATCGGGCCGAACGCCTCGGCAGAATAGATGCATCTATGGATCGTGTCGCACATCCCTCGGCAGTGTACACGAAACTCTGGATCGGGCCGTACGACCTCGACAGAAATCATTCTTAATAATAATAATAATTACACGATACTTGGACAGTTTATTACAGCTTGTAAAGCTATTTGATAATTGGAAATTTATTGAAATTGGATTGCAGCTGGTAAAGCTATTTGATAATTGGAAATTTATTAAAATTGGAATGCAGCTTGTAAAGCTATTTGATAATTTGAAATTATTGAAATTGGATTGCAGCTGGTAAAGCTATTTGATAAATGGGAAATTATTTGAATTGAAGGAATTTAATTAATATATTGAGAATTATTGGAATTGAAAATTTAATTACTTCTGCTAGTTCAATAAAATTATTGTCAACTCTGTGAATAACGTTGATATAAATATTTCTATTTTTTATGTTTATTTAATATTATTGACCCATAGTGAATGTCATAGTCGGCCATCTCGTCTCTACCTCTTTGAGATTAAACTTGATACTTACTGGGTACACGTTATTTTCGTACTCATACTGCACTTGCTGCATATTTTATTGTGCAGGTACATATATGTATAGCGGCCTTGTGAGCGCAAAGGTGTGGTTAAAAATTGTAGGGACATAGGTGAGCTGCAATCTATATTACGATCCGCAGCTAACAGAGTCTCCTTCAGAGTTATTATATTTTCCTGTCTAATTTGTATTCTGGACAGATGCTGTATTTTATTATTAATTTCTAGTAAATGCTCATGCACTTGTGACACCGGGTTTTGGGAATGGTTGTGAATTGTTTCGAAATTTAATTGCTAAAAATATTTATCATTTACTCTATGAGTTTTATCTTTATTATGTCATTGAAGAAATTTTAATTTCAAAAATACAAAAATGGATAATTAAGTTAATTGATTATGGTTGGCTTTCCTGACAGCGGTGTCTGGTGCCATCACGACCTATAGGTGAAATTGGGTCGTGACAGAAACATTATAATTCCTAAATTTCAAATATTTTACATGCGAAAAATATTTTCCTAGGAAAATTCATAGGTAACTTTGGAGGCATTATGCGCAAAATATTACTTGGGAACTTACCCGAGGAAATAAATCAACAAGTACATTTCCGTAGGAAAATCCATAGGTAAGCAAATAATGAAAATGAAAATAAAATCTCATGTTAATCCGAAGGAAAATCCCTAGGTAACTCTACATGCTACTTTAGTTGGGGATATTTTCTTGGGGATTTATCTGGGGATTTGCTTAT
This sequence comes from Nicotiana tabacum, assembly GCF_000715075.1. Taxonomy (NCBI): domain Eukaryota; kingdom Viridiplantae; phylum Streptophyta; class Magnoliopsida; order Solanales; family Solanaceae; genus Nicotiana; species Nicotiana tabacum. Next base: position 81,005,142 of record NC_134102.1, read on the forward strand.
TTGGAAAATTACATGAGGATATTATTGCGGCGAATTTAGCTGGAGATTTTTTTTGGAGATTTAGCTGGGGATTATCTTAGCTGGGGAATTACCTTTGGGATATTAGTGCTACAAATTTAGTTAGAGATATTTTCTTAAGGATTTACCTGTGAATTTTCTTACATTGGGAATTACCTAGAGATTTGGTTGACGTGAATTTAGTTAGAATTTTTTTCTTGGGATTTACTTATTTGGTGAAATTACACGGGGATTATATTATTGTAATTTTTTCTAGAAATATTTTCTTTGTAATTGGGATTTACCTAAAAATTTTATTACCTAAGAAATTAATTAGAGATTATTTGTATGGTTTTAAACAAAATTTGTTTCTTTAGAATTTACTTGAGTATTTCATTATACAGTTTTAATTGGGTATTTGTTCTTAGGATTTAGATTAAAAAATTATTATTGTTGTTTCAATTGGATATATAATATTTTAGAATTTATTTTTTTATATAATTATCTATTTATGCATAGGTAAATGTAAATTGTTGATACTATATAAAATTTAATGATGTATACATGTTTGGATTGGGCATTATAAGTCATTAAGCATAACATAGTCGGTTATTACTTTTGCAGCAAATTTAGTAACAAAATAATTATCACAAAGAAAATTATTTTAAGAATTAAAAATTTAATATGGTTGATATAAAGAACATAATAAAGCTAAGATACGGCTATATTTGACATATTTCAACTAATATCATGAGAAAATATACTAAATATAACTAAATTATTGACACCTATTTAAGTTTAATTTCTAAGTAGAGAAAAATTACGTTACATTCATAAAAATGTAACTAAGTTTTATTAACTTTTTATCTTATGTATGTCATTTTTTCACATGTATTTGATTAGATAAAAGTCAATTATAGCATATATAAAATGATATAGTTTGAACTAAGTTTTATTAACTTTCTATCTTATGTATGTCATTCTTTCACATGTATTTGATTAAATAAAAGTCATTTATAGCATATATAAAATGATATAGATTGAGATTGTTAGTATTGAAACTTAATATCGAATAATCTTATAATTTCACTTTCTAACATCATTTCTTGATCAAATCCTACCATTATTAATAAAATAACTTAATTATGTGTATTTTATTAGGATTAGTGAAATAATTCTTACTAATTATTATGTACAAAGTATTTAATTCTTGTCAATTAGTGTATTTTTTATAAAGAAAAGAAGTAATATGTTATTCGAGAAATATAAATGAATTTTTTTTAAAAACCTAAGGATACCTTAAATTTAAAAGTACTAATATAAATTTAATTTGCTATTACTTGGAAAATAGTATTTTATTTATTTTACGGAATCCTTAATTAATGCATCCTTTAATAAAATTAAAAAATTAAAAAGAGGTAAGCGTTAGTAATAGTACGCAAATAATACTACATTGGGAATTGGTAGTTGGGATATTCTTGTCCCACATCGGCCAAGAGACATACATGTTTGCGCTTTATAAACTAATTAAGCCTCGAGCAAACCACAAATCAGCAGTGGGTTAAATTAAACAATTAGAGGATTACTAATTACTAATACTAACTAATTGGATGGGAAAAAAAATACTAACTAACTAATTAGTAACAGTAATTAGTGATGTGTAAAAATAACAAAATAATTAAATAGGTGCAATTTGTGTCTTGTATCAGTAGGTGGAGATTTCTATATGATATATAGAAGAAATATATATATATATATATATATATATAGCAATTCTAATTTTTCGTCGTTCAGACATTGGGAATTTTCATGGGGATGTACTTGCAGCTATTTCCTAGCAAACGATGCCTATCCCGGACCCCTTCACATTCGAAGCACCGTCTATGAAGAGGGTCCATACCCCTGATGATGTACTCGATTTTAACAAGAGTTCCTTTTCAACTTCGAGTACGAGGGTTGGCGTGAAATCGGCCACAAAGTCCGCCAAAATTTGAGACTTGATGGTCGTCCGGGGTTGATATTTGATATCGTACCCATTGAGTTCAACGGCCCATTTGACCAATCGGACAGATAGTTCGGGCTTGTGCAAAATACTACGAAGTGGGTAAGTGGTTAATATGCATATGGGGTGACATTAAAAGTATGATCTTAACTTTCTAGAGGCGATTATCAGTGCAAGTGCCAATTTCTCCAAGTGTGGATATCTAGTTTCTGCTTCTCCTAAGGTTCGACTTACATAATAAACGGGAAATTGCGTACCTTTCTCTTCTCGAACTAGGACACCACTTACCGTAATTTTCGATACTGCCAAGTACAAGTAAAGCTTCTCATCTGCCTTTGGATTGTAAAGCAGTGGTGGGCTCGATAGGTATCGCTTCAATTCCTCTAATGCATGTTGGCATTCCGTGGTCCATGCGAAATCGTTCTTCTTTTTTAGTAGAGAGAAAAATTTGTGGCTTCGATCCGACGACCTCAAGATGAATCGGCCTAAGGCAGTTATCCATCCAGTTAACCTCTGCACTGCTTTTACACTATCCACGACGGTGATGTCTTCCATGGCCTTGATTTTATCGGGGTTGATCTCGATTCCCTGATTCGATACCATGAAGCCAAGGAACTTGCCCGAACCGACCCTGGAAGCGCATTTCTCGGGGTTGAGATCTGATGTGCAGACTGAGCTGGCCGACTGCTCGAGCCTCCACTATAATGGGTCCTAGCTGAAGAGTAAAATCCACTAAACCCTCCCGATCTTTCTCGCAATCTCCACTACTTGTTGAAATGGAGTATCAGTTTGAAGCTCTCGAGCCATGCATATTTTAATATCATAATCGATCCCCTCAATGAATCCGCGGACCCGTTCTCTGATTGTAGGAACTAAGATAAGTGTATGACGGGATAACTCACTGAACCTGATAGCATATTCTGACATTGTCATAGTGCCCTAACGCAACTGTTCAAACTCTGTGCGCCACACATCTCGGAGAGTCTGGGGAACTAATTCTTTCAAGAATATTTTCGAAAATTGAGCCCAAGTTGGTGGTGTGGCATCGGCTAGTTTGCCTTCTTCATATATTTGCCACCACCGATACGCTACGCCTGACAGTTGAAATGTAGTAAAGGCAACTCCGCTCACCTTCACAATACCTATGGTGTGGAGAATATGGTGACAATTTTCTAGAAATTCCTGGGCATCCTCTGTAGCTGTGCCACTGAAAGTTGGTGTATCGAATTTCTTAAACCTTTCAAGTCTCTTTTGTTCTTCTTCTGATGCGTCGGGACTGACCTCAAGCCGAATCGGAATAACAGGTTGTACCGGTGCTACACCCAGAATCTGACCAACGTGAACCTGCTTCTCTGGAGTTGTGGTAGGAGTCTGAGCTACTCCCCCAATATGCGAAATGTTTGGTGCAACAGATATCAATCCCGCATGAGTTAATGTACCAAACATACTCAGGAACTGTGCCAAAGTCTCCTGAAGTCCTGGGGTAACAACAGGTGCTTCTGGTACCTGTCCCCCAACTTGAGCTACTAGTGGCTCCACAACTGTTATTCTGACAGGTGCTTTAGTCGCAGCACGTGCCCTTCCTCGACCTCTACCTCGGCCACTACCTCAGCCCCGACTTCTTGCAGCCCTAGCAGTATGTGCGGATGCCTGCTCAGCTAACCCAGTAGCATGTATCCTCACCATCTGTGAGAGAATGGAGATACAAAGTTTCAAATTTCAAATTCAACAAATTCCGCAAGACATGAATGAAAGAAATGGAAATTTCCTAACAGTTCTGTAGCCTCTCGAAGATAAGTACAGACGTCTCCGTACCGATCCACAAGACTCTACTAGACTCGTTCGTGAATCGTAGAACCTATGAATCTAGAGCTCTGATACCAACTTATCACGACCCAAAATCCCACCATAGGAGTCGTTATGGCACCTAGTCTCAAAGACTAGGTAAGCCGATTTCCATTGCATTTTTGAAGCCATTTTTTTAATTAAATAAATAATCCAAACTAACAGCGGAAATAATTACAATATAGATCTCCGAAGACTGGTAGTACTGAGTCACGAACTCTAACTGAATACATAGAATGATCACGAGGACCGAATATACAATACTATTTGATTATAAATTAACAGTACAATAAAATGAAACGACTCCAAGGGAGACAACCAAGTAGCTCTACTCAAGTCCATTATCTTCAATACCTGGCTCTGCACAAAAATGTGCAGAAGTGTAGAATGAGCACACCACAGCGGTGCCCAGTAAGTATCAAGACTAACCTCAATGGAGTAGAGACGAGGTACAGTCAAGACACTCACTAGTCTAATAACCTGTGCAATATAATATACAAAATAATAGGAAACAAATAATCATAAAGGAAGGATAAAACAACAAGTGATATGCACAACAGACAACAAGAATACCATTAATATCACTCAACAATTAATAAATACAATTAAACCCAATTAAATCAAGCCCTTCAAATAAATGTCTTTCACATAGTTCTTCCAGATAACTCTCTTTAAAATATAATTTTCTCAAATAATTATTTTTCTAATATAATTTTTCCAATAAATCTTTTCAAATATAATTTCCTCAAATAAATAGCTTTCAAAATATAATTCTTTTATATAATACTTTCTAAGTAAAAATCCTTCCAAATAAATATTTTGAATATAATTCTTTCAGTTAAAAAGTCACCATGTGACACCTCATTTCAAAATCATCAAAATACGGGTCTCAGTCCATTTTTATATTTTTCGTATATACGAGTCTCAGCCCATTTTCAAAATTCAACGGCACCTCGTACCCATAATTAAATCATCATATCTGACCGACACCTCGTGTCCTCATTTCATATCGCAACTGCACGGACAATTCACGTGCCAGATATCATTATCATTTTATCACAGTACCTCGTGCCGACATTTTATATCATAACTGCACGGACAATTCACGTGCCACTATCTCCATTTCATATCACAATTAACGATACCTCGTGCCCACATTTCATTTTATAAACCACCTGGAAATAGGCACATGCTCCCAATTTCAATATAAATCAGATTATTATCAATTTACCAACAACAAGACAAGTTGCATAATGTATAAAAATAAACATAACAAAATCACAACATCATATGAAAATTGTCAACACCACAACCCCACATCATCACATATTATCCCTGACAATAGCCACCCTTATCGCTCCTATTGCCACCCTTATCGCTCCGCCCATACAATATTCCAACAAACACAACAGTGAAATGCCACCCTTATAACCACATAATATAAACGGTGAAATGCCACCTTTATCTCCCCAAAATAAAAATTCACACAACACAATAATTTACACGAGAAATTATCACAACAACATAATAAAATTAATTCATATCACAATTTTCCCAATGGCCACAACCAAATTCCAAAGATATGACAAAATCAATTAATTTCACAACAAATAGTCCAAGGCTCCACACAATGTATATAACACCCAAAAACAATCAATATAGATAGAAATTACTCAACATAAAGCAAAGTCTTCATTAAATTTAATTTTTAAATAATTATATAAATACCACTTCTTAAGCTCATTTAATTAATTATTTGCAGGGGAAAATTCATATTGGAATTAATTTCCAAGAAATATTAAACCAACAATATTCACGAAATTTCATAAATATTTCAAGGAACAATCACATCAAATTATCATATAAAAACAAATTCAACAATAAGGATTTAGGCATGGCAAACAGATGATTTAATAATTTTCCACAATTTCCCAATTTACTACACAAAAATGCCTAAGACTTTAATTCAATGAATTTTTGTACGTACTTGTCACATCGCGTACACGACTTTCACATTTCACAAATGGCACATAAGACTCAATGCCCAAGGGGTAATTCCCCCACTCGAGGTTAAGCAAAACACTTACCTTTTTGAAGTTATGCCGATATTCCAAAATAGCCTCTTGCTTGAATTGACCTCCGAACAGCTCAAATCTATCCAAATTAGTTGTAAAACTTCATTAAAATTCATATGAAACAATTCCGGATAATAATGCGTCGACTTAAAATTTTATTCCAAAAAGTTAACAAAAGTCAATACGGGGCCCGCCCCTCGGAACCCGACAAAATTTTCATGAAATACGAACACCCATTCCGATACGAGTTCAACCATACCAATTTTATTGACTTCCAATAACAACTCGACCTCCAAATCTTAAATATTCGTTTTCAAATCCCTAAGTTTAAACTCCCGATTTACACCTCAAAAACATGTAATCTAATCAGATTATTCACTGATAATTCAATATTATGGAGTAAAAATGATCACAAGGGACTTACCTCAAGTTTTCCCGTTAAAACCTTGCTCAAAAATTGCCCAACCCGAGCTTGAAATGCCCAAAAATGGCAAAAGCTCGGAACCCCTCTGTTTTTGTATTGCCCAGGGGTTTTCTCATCCGCGGTAATTTTTTCGCACCTGCGGCTTTCGCATCCGCGTCAAATTTTTCACACCCGCGGCCTTCGCATCCGCGGTAAAGTTTTCGCACCCGCGGCTAATTTTTCGCACCCGCGACAAATTTTTTGCACCCATGGTGCCTGGCCAACCCATGAATTTTCCGCTTCCGCGACTCATTTCTCGCATCCGCGAGCTCGCACCTGCGGCCCTTTTCGCGCAGGTGCGATCATACCAGATGCCCAGCTACTTCAACTCCTCCTCCAAATCCAAATTCGATCCGTTAGGAATCCAAACTCACTCGAGGTCCCCCGGGACCCCAACCAAACATACCATAAAGTCCTAAAGCATCATACGAAGTTAGTCAAATTCTAAAATTACATCAGACAACATCAAAACGACGAATCGCACCTCAAATCAAAATCTATGAACTTTGAACTTTCAAATTCTTTATCTTGTGTCGAAACACATAAAATCAATTCGGAATGACTTCAAATTTTGCACACAAGTCATAAATGTCATAACTGAACTATTCAAATTTTCAGAATCCGATTTCGACCTCGATATCAATAAGTTAACCCGGTCAAACTTCCCAAAAATTCAACTTTCGGCATTTCAAGCTTAATTCCACTACAGAACTCCAAATAATTTTCCTGACATGCTGTTAAGTCCAAAATCACCATACAGAGCTATTGACATCATCAAATATCTATTCCGGAGTTGTTTTCTCAAAATTCAACTCTCCGGTCAACCCTTTCCATTTAGGCTTCAAATTAAAGATTGTTCGTTTAATTTAATTCCGAATCTTTAGTAAATCAAACTCGACCACACCCGCAGTTGATAATACATATTGCGAAGCTGCTCGAGACCTTAAGTCATTGAACGAGGCGTAAATTCTTAAAACGACAAGTCGGGTTTTTACAGTAATTGACTTCCGTTTAATTTGAATTGTTTAAAAACGGTTAAGATTATTCTAACGTTGGCTTGCCTAGCAAGTAAAATGTTTGGTGTCATCATGGTACCGAAGGTGGAAATTTCGGGTCGTGACAAATTATTTTGTATAAGTTTACTGACATCTTTAAAATTCACTAGTGTACTTGTGAAAGGAGTACAATAAAGGCTGGAGAATTACTGAATTAGTAAAGGTCCTATAGATCTAAGAAAAAAGAAAAAAAAAGGTCAAGTTGATATATGATTGCTGATTTATTGATTGTTTGAGGAGTAGGTTATAATATTTGACATAAAAAGAAAAACTAAACTAAGAAGAGTGCGTGATATCTCGAATCATAAGGAGATAGCACTTGATATATGTATCTATAAATGCTGATATGATTTTTGTTCTTTTTTCTTTGTCAACGTATCTGAATTGTCATGTTTTCTGGATGAGAAGGTTACGTTTGATATCTCTAATCTTTTATTTTATTAAATGATATAGCATACATCAACTACTCGAAAATATCCAGAAAATATATTAACATAAGTTACTCATAAGAATAAGATTTTAACTCCTCTAAAAGAGGAAGAATAATTAAGAACCCAGGTATCTAAAATAAATATAGTATGAAAGATTTAATTTTTCCAAAATATAAAAATAATATTTATTAATTTAAGGATGGAATGGTAAGTAGAGTCAATCTGATAAAGTGTCACGACTCGAAATTTTCCACCCACGGGATCGTGATGGCGCCTAACATTTCACTTGCTAGGCAAGCCAACGTTAGAAAATCGTTAAACCAATTCCTTATTTCCATTCAGTAAATAACAATAATTAACTAAGATGAAATATAATAGATACGAAATATTATAAAACTGTATTAATCACTGCCACCCGGATCTGGAGTCACAATTCACGAGCATTCTAGAATTTACTACAAGTAATAGCCTGAAAGAAATACAACTGTCTGAATGAAAGAAAACAATAGGACATAAAAGATAGACGAAGACTTCAAGGTCTGTGAACGCCGACAGATCTACCTTGAGTCTACGGACAGCGGACCAATAGTAAATCTCGACCAACCTGAGCCGGTATCAAAATATGCACAGAAAGTGCAGAGTACAGCATCAGTACAACCGACCCCATGTACTGGTAAGTGTCAAGCCTAACCTCGGCGAAGTAATGACGATTCTAGGACAAGACACCCACATATAACCTGAACAATATAATCATGCTAGTGACAACAACAGTAAATAAAGAAATAACATAGAAATAATGGGAAGGGAACATACAGTGGAGGAATACAACATAAAGAGTGAGAATAATGAAGAGACAGAATTAAACCGAAAATTCTTAAACGAATTGAGCAATTAAAACAGCAAGGAAAACTGCACGGCATCACCCTTAAAGTGAAAGGAATCAACGCAAAAAATAAAATTAAATAATGAATATTTTGGAATCATTCTGATTCTTTGGCACGAAGTAACAAGAACACAACAATTTGGCAGAACTAAAATGACCTTGCTACCATCTTTTTTATTCTTTTCTACATGATTATGAATTCAATCTTAAATTATCATTCAACCTCTCCAATCCCCGTTAATTATGTACGCTGACAATGAGTAAAAGTTATACAAAAAAATAAATACTACAAAATTAAAAATTGAATAAGCGTGGTGTACCATATTTTTCGGTATTACTAGGTGACAAATTAATTCTACAATTCCAATTTAATTTGTTTTGATTCTCTCGTGCACTCATAAAGATTAATAGTATCTGAAATAAAAGGAGTACCAAAATAAACAATAAAAGACAAGCTAAATATTACATTCATTCCCATCCATCTTTTGTTTCCTAGTTTATTTTGTTGTACTTTTATACATTATGATTTTCTTCCTCTTATCTTTGCAGTTGCAGAATATAATATTATACGATAGTATCAACATCATGATCTTATAAGTTATTAAAAATTGATATTAGCCAATGATGTAATATAAACTTAATCAGCATCAAGTGTCAACGTTAATCACATAGTACTATGGAGTATAATTTTATTATAGAGTTAGAACCACCAGCGTTATAGACTATAGTTAACTCAAGGAAGGTATCTATAATTGGCATTTAAAAGAGTAAGATTTTGCAGATTCAATTTAAATGTTCGATATCAAATATTTAATAGGTGATTTTTGTTAGCCATATTTGTCATAAATATGTAAGAAATTAGGGAGAAAATCACATATCTGTTAATTTATGGATAGAATGATTGTAAGAATCAATCGAATAAAAGCCAATCAATGCAAACATAAAATTACGGGAGTATGAAATGCTCGGTGATTCTTATATAAAGTGTGTTATTCTTGTAGGACCATTCACTATCCCAGTCCATAAAAAGAAATCAGGTACTTCATCTCTTCTTTCTTAAATTTCATCCTTGAAATGATGGATTATCATGTGCTATTTGCACAGAAGTCATAATTTTTCATTCCTCTTATTAGCTTTTATGTTTAATTTTATGCTATTATTTGTATCTAATAATATATTTAAAAATTATTATAGGATGAAGATTACAAGAATGCATCTAAGCGTTGTGCAGCTTTTGATTGCTATTATGCTTTTTCTCAACATTGATGAAGTTGAGGGCTTTTCAAAGAAGGACCATGAAGAATTGGAGAGGCAACTAAAGCTTTTAAATAAGCCATCAGTCAAAACTATTAATGTAGATTCTTATTCTTTGTTTTGGTCCAATCTCAAAATAATTGATCCATCTGTTTTATTTTCAATTATATATGTCACTTTTCATAGAGCTAAAAAAGATGTTACACATAAATATCTATACTTAAAATCAGTAACAAGCTCTATTGTTTTGTAGACCGAATATGAAGATATTTATGACTTTTTGAATTTCTATCTACAACCTGCATTTGATCATCCTTTACTAAAGAATTATACTTATCATCCTCAGGTATGTCTATTTGGTATATAGATACTTATTCACTATTACTGTAGTACTTGTATTGTGAAAGTAAGAATGACTTTCATTCTTGAAATTTTGTACATGATGCATGCAGATGAAACCGTCTTTCGCCCAGTTAAAGAGAGACAAAGAATCCGCAACATCCAATAGATCCTCCAAAATCGGGCCGAGAGATGGAGGTTGTCCAATGGGAATAGTTCCTATTAGAAGAACTACCAAAGAAGATCTCAATAGAGAAAGAAGATTTAATTCTATTTATGCTGGTGGCATCTTTCGCGTAAGCTGCTCCTTTATAAATTATTTTTGTTTATCCTAGTCTACTAAGATGGGAATTGAAATAATTATAAACAACAAATTAAACACCTTCCAAGTGGTAACTTCACTATTGTCATCACTTATCATCTTTACCGGAGCTCTTTCTATGATTATGGATTTGTGGTACATATGGACGTTAATCTCAATGCGGCTTGCCTTTATATTTGTTTCTATACCTCATTAAGAACTTGCAATTTGTTTCAAAAAAGAAATATTTTTATTATCAACCAATGTGAGCATATCTTGTTACTTATTCTGCTTTGAACATTTAATTTCGGGAGCTGGAACAACAAGTAGTATTTATAATCCAAATGTTCTTCCGAACCAGTGGAGTGCATCCGTCGTGAAGGTACAAAATGGCCTTCACCAAATACAAGTTGGGTGGCGTGTAAGTATTTTTATTAATTAACTTTGCTAAGTAAAATTCAATCCCCTTTTCTTGCTTTAATTCTATAGATAGGAGTATCAAAAGTTGACAATGAATGGTGTATTGATCTAGGTGGATCCAATTCTTTACGGTGATACTCGTACTCGATTTATTTCATTATTTAAAGTAAGTCTTTTTTTTTTTTGGTTTATTAAATATTAGTGAGTCATGCTTTAACAAAATATCTTTAATTACTCACGATTAGTTAAATTTGTTACATCATGGCACATGCAGGCACAACTCAATGCTTCAACACGTTATTTCTGACTTTCACACCTGAACAAATATTCGATCAGGCATTCTTCATACAAAGGGTTAGATAAATACCATACTGAAATTTCATCTCATTTGAAAAGTAATTAAGAGCATATATAATCATTTTTCATTACTACGTACAATGTATGAACATACATAATCTTTTGTGTCTCTCTCTCTCTCTATATATATATATATCCAACGCATGATCTGATGAATGGAAGATGGTGGCTACGTGTTGGTCGTGATTTCAAACAAATATGTTTATGGCCTCCAGAGCTTTTCATGGGATTAAAGAGTTTTGTATCACAGGCGTGGGGTGGAGAGGCATTTAGTTCAGTCCCTACTTTCCCTCCAATGGGTTCTGGTCATTTTCCTGGACGTGTAAATACTGATAAAGATGCATATTGTAGCAAAATTTCAATTCTGGATTTTGCTGGCAAAACTCAGGATTCCGGGGCTCTAGTATCCGAGTTTGAAGATGCTTACGCACTCTACCGGGTTCTTGATGAACCAATTACCAAATAAGGCTTTTGGGCATACGGTATACATACATATATATATATATATAGTGTGTGTGTGTTTGTGTGTGTGTGTGTGTGTGTGTGTGTGTATGTATGTATGTGTGTGTGTGTGTATATATATATCCAACGTGGATCTGAAGAATGGAAGATGGTGGATGCATGTTGGTCGTGATTTCAAAAAAATAGGTTTCTGGCCTCCAAAGCTTTTCACGGAATTAAAGGGTTTTACATCACAGGTGGCATGTGGTGGAGAGGCATTTAGTTCAGTCCCTACTCTCCCTCTTATGGGTTCTGGTCATTTTCCTGGATGTGTAAATATTGATAAAGATGCATATTGTAGCAAAAATTTAATTCTAGATTTTGTTGGCAAGACTCATGATCCCGGGACTCTAGTGTCTGAGTTTGAAGATGCTCACGCACTCTACCGGGTTCTTGATGAACCAATTACCAATAAGGCTTTTGGGCATACGGTCTTTTTTGGGGGACCTGATTCTAACAAATAAATTAATGACAATGTACTATGTTTTTCTAGTTAAGCCTAGTATTAGAAAATGATTTCCACTTAACCTACCCTAGTTTGCATCATGGTCTCGGTTATAAATAAATGAAAAAAGTAAGTGTTGGTAGTACTTGTACTAGTGTTTTTTTTAATCTTTATTCCTTATGTATCTTTCGATGTGTTTCCTTGAAATGTAAAGGAAAGGCCATTGGATGCTTGATTTTCGAATTGATGTGGTGTACAGTCTCCAATATGAATGTTTTGAAGGATCCTTCACATTGTTAAATTTTGGGGTAAAACTAAATTCTCACGTCTGGTTAATGAGTTTGGACTCAGATAGACTAAGTGATTGCATAGTAATGGATTTGAGCAAAGTGGGTGACTCACGAGAAAAGTTCCAATGATTTGAGAATTATACATAGCAACTGAGAATGTTTTCGGACTTGTGTATGGATAAAATCTGAGATTTGTGTTTGATGTTGCCTGGACTTGCGAAAATTCTATATGACTATGGATTCTATATTTTCGTATAAGGAAGGTAAGAAGAATAATTTCAAATTCACATAAGGTATTCTCAGAGTGAGTGTTATAGTTGTGATATTTTTGAAGGTGCTTAAGAAGAATACAATTGCTTATGGGCCGTAGGGCGTTGTGGTTCTATGATAAGGTTTGTAGGGTAAGTTGTGGTTAAAGATCATGGTATTTTAGCAATAAAAAGTATCAATCAGAAGAAAAATTCGGAAGGGACTTGGAGAAAATAGGACAACTGGGTAGTAGGTTGGATCAGTATGGTAATGGATAAGATCGGTTCTTTGGGTGCATATGATGTGGGGGTTTTCTACAAGTACTTTGTGGAAATACACCTGGACTTGGCGACCTGCGTGGCTTGGTCGAGTTAGAGGAATTTAGTTTTAAGGGCTTGAAGAGAAGGTAACGAATGTTGGACAACATGGACGGTTTCAAATAACTAGATGAATACTATTACTACTTGGTGTTGTATGAGAAAGGGGCAGACTTCAGAAGGCGCATTGTATTTTGACTTACAGATGTATAAATTAGTATTGCGGTACTCATATGGTTGATAGACTGTTGATATTCAAATTTTATCAAGTGGTACGGAAGAACTTTTAAAGTATTTCTCGTGGGATGATCGTGTATGAGGGAGGTATTAGGCATACGGGCACTGGAGATGGAATCAAATATGATGATTCGCGTGTTCTATGGATTTGGAGATTGGGAGTTCCCAGGAGCAGATTGTTTCATGGTTGTAGACTGTGCAGTTGTAGCCGGAGCTAGCCAGATGATGAAATGTGTTATTATTCAGTCATTATGGATTTTCGGAGGGATTTTTATCTATTTGTGAGTAACTCGAGTTGATTTGGGGGTCCATAGGTAGGCCCAATTAAGATGTGTATTCTACACCGAGCCGGAATGGTTGGTTCCATACTGCTATTATTGAGGGATGTGTCATTCGGTTGATGTTGAACTTATTCGTGTTCTCAAATGGTCTGTGAGTTACTCCTTTATGCTACGAGGAGTTGTGATTCATTGGTTATGTGCGCAGATGGTGCGGTTCTATTTGAGCTTTATAGTGGAATTTGAGTGTGATGAGTACTTGGGTATTGCATGATCGATAGCGTAATGGTTATGTCCTTTCAGGTTTTGTGTGGTATTTTTGTCATTTTCCTCTCCGTCGTTATTAATTTGGAGCAGGGTGGCTTGGAGTATATAACATGAACCTCGTATTAGAATCGGGTGATGGTTCTACGGTGTATGATGAATTTTCAGCATTTCGTTGTGGAGGTACTTGTTAATCTGGCAGGGCAGTTCTCTCATTTGAGTCATTTTCCATGACTGGGTACATTCGAATTGTTGCGTATTGGTGCACGGATGGCACGAGTTGTGGCTCTGAGTTATATTGGTGAGGCATGTCTCTGGAACAGTTGTGTTTAGTAATATAAGGTCATTGGACCTAGAATGGGTACTATCAGGTTTGATTTCAGTATATTCGGGAGTATAATATTGAAAGTCGACTTAGAAAGGCATTATGGTTCTGGTTGGGGCGAGAAGGCTCCATGACTTGTTGATCTGGTAAGTGGTCATGAAATTTTGCGTGTTTCTTTTATTATCAACAATGTACGAAGGATTTGGAATGAGGTTTGGTTCGATATGGGTTTAATACTTGTATGCGGTTGGTTTTGGAGTAGTCACTACGATCAGGAATGGTGCTACGAGCATGCGAGTTGTGTAATATGTTGGTTTATTATATCTGTGGTTATAGTTATAGCTCGATGCAACTTGTTTGGACTTATACGATGTGTAAATGTAAGATTTGTGTCTTGAAAGAAATTTTAAAGGTTGGAAATTAAATTCCAAGGTTTATGGGCTAAGGTTAAATTAATGATTTTCAGTTGCATTTTGTAGTCAAGCCTGTATGGGATAGGGTCACATGGGTTCACCCCCGGGTACGTGTGTGGTAAGATGAAACAATGGTTTGATGGCTAGGAAACAACTCTTAGCACGTTCGAGGACGAACGTATGTTTACGTGGGGGAGAATGTAACGACCCGACCGGTCATTTTGAGTATTACAACCCAATTTCCCCATTTACTGCTCAAATTGTACTTTACAGTTATTGTGTGAATTGCCGGGGTAATTGGTTCTGGTCCAGTGAGATTTTGGAATGAATTGAAACACTTAGTTCCAAGGTTTAAAGCTTAAGTTAAAATAGTGACAGGATGTGGACTTATGTGTAAACGATCTCGGATTCGAATTTTGATGATTCCAATAGCTCTGTATGGTGATTTTGGACCTAGGAGCATGTCTGGAAAATTATTTGGAAGTCCGTAGTGGAATTAGGCTTGAAATGCTGAAAGATGAATTTTTGGAAAGTTTGACCGGGGGTTGACTTTCTGATATCGAGGTCGAAATCCGATTCTGGAAATTTGGATAGGTCCGTAATGTGAAATGTGACTTGTGTGCAAAATTTGAGGTCAATCGGACGTGATTTGATACGTTTCGACGTCGTTTGTAGAATTTGGAGATTTGGAAATTTATTTGGCTTGAATGCGTGTGTAATTCGTATTTTTGAGGTTGTTAGGTATGATTTGAGGCCTCGGGTAGGTCCGTGTTATGTTATGGAACTAGTTGGTATTTTTGGACGGGGACCCAAGGGCCTCGGGTGAGTTTCGGATGGTTAACGGATTGACTTTTGAATTTGGAAGACTGCTAGAACTGAAGCCTTCTGGTGCAATCGCACCTGTAGAAAAGTAGTCGCAGGTGCGAGCTCGCAATTGCGAGCAGGGGTGTACTGAAGTGAGATGCGCATGTGCGGAAGGTGCTTCGTAGGTGCGGAATCGCACCTGCGCGAGAAGGCGCGTAGATGCGGGTAGAGGGCTGTGAGGCATTGGTCTCAGGTGCGAGGGTATATTCCGCACCTGCGTGAGCGCAGATGCGGACGGATGCGCGCAAAAGAGGAAACTGGGCAGGCGAGTGGAGTCCGCAAATGCGACGTTTTTCTCGCACAAGAGGATGCGCAGGTGCGTAAATCTTGTCCACAGATGCAGAAATCACTGGGGCAGAACCTTAAATTCAAGAGTTCGACATTTTCACACATTTTTCGGATTTTAGAGCTCGGGTTGGGCGATTTTGGAGAGGAAAATTTCCACACAAGTTGGGGTAAGTGTTTTTAACTGCCTTGTGATTATATTCCATGAATTAATCTTCATTTGTGGTGTAAGATTATTGAATCTTCAAGAGAAATAGAAAGAAATTTCTATAATGTCACAAAATGAAGTTTTCAAGTTTGAATACCGATTTGGAGTCGGATTTGAGTGAAATTAGTATGGTTGAACTTGTAATTGGATGGGTTGTCGTATTTTGTGAGTTTCGTCGGATTTCGAGGCATGGCCCCCACGGGTGATATTTGGGGCGTAATTTCGGATTTTATGGAAAATATTAGCATTTTGATATGAAATTAATTCTTATAAATTGTGTGGCCTGAGTCAAATTATTGTGACTAGATTCGAGCCATTTGGAAGTTGATTCACGCATAATGGAATTTGTGGAGCATTGCTTTAGCTTGCTCGACATTAGATTTGGCTTGTTCGAGGTACGTATCTCTTCTAATCTTGGAGTTGAGGGTATGAACCCTCAATATATGTATTTTGTGAATTGTTGGGAGGTGACGCACATGCTATGCGACGGGCGTGTGGGCGTGCACTATAAAAACTGTGACATAATTGGTTCTGTGGGATTTTGTAGTTAAATAATATTGGCATTCTCCATGAGGTTTTATGTGTTAAAGAAACTGAGCTAAAAAGTATATTAAAAATTATGTCGAGGCTATGTGCCAGTATTTGGGGACCAACGGAGGTCATATTGTTATGAACTATTTATTTTAAATTGAAATTCATATTCAGTCATACTCATTTCATTACATATCATATCTCAGTCTCTGTTGTTATTCATTGATACTTCATATCATCATTTTGGGCTATTTTCATGACATTGTGAGCTTGAGAGACTGGAGAGATTGATGACTGAGTAAGGCCGAGTGCCGGATTGTGAGGATTATTATGGGATCGGGCTGCACACCACAGCAGGCCATGTTGGATTTATATATGTTATTACTATTATATGGATCGGGGCTGCCCGTATGCAGCAGACCTCATTGGCTTATTATGGCACGTGAGTTGTTCGTGGGGATTCTGATATGATAATATAGCACATGAGCTGTTAGTGCGGATTCTAATATGATAATATAGCACGCGAGTTGTCCGTGTAGATTATAGCGCTTGGGCTGAAGGAGCCCCTCCAGAGTCTGTACACACCCCTAGTGAGCGCAAGTACCTACTGAGTGCCGAGTGCCGAGTGCCGAGTGCTGAGTGACTGGGAGGCATGAGTGATTATGAGGTATGCCCGAGTTGCAAGAGTGATTGTGAGGTATGCCCGAATGGCAAGACTGATTGTGATATATGCCCGAGTGGCACGAGTGACTGTGAGGTTTGCCCGAGGGGCTGTATATGAGTGATGTTCTGCCCAAGGGGTTGTTTATGATTTTATCGCTGAATTGCATCACATTGGCATGCAGACATGACATACAAGCATAAAGATGTATTTTGCTCATGTTGTACAACATCATATCATTCTTGATTTCTCACACATTTTTACAAATGGGCTTAGTGATGCATTTGTTTTACACGGGTTATCCGGAAGGAAAATGAAACATCTTATTTATTAT